>NC_058523.1:279404834-280604834 GCF_904849725.1 Hordeum vulgare subsp. vulgare | reverse complement strand
CCTCTCGTCTTCGGTAAACCACTCTTCACAGCAACATACCCGTTCCTGCATGTGGAATCGTTCGAATCTGACCGCACGGTTGGATTCGGAACGAAATTACGGTTAACCTAGCCCCCCATATATCAATAAATAGACCCCCTCGTATTTGTAGACACCCCCCTCTCCTCTCTCCTCGTAAACCGTACCCCCGAAACCCTAATCCACCCACTCTCTCTCTCCTCCCTCCCTCCGCTGGGCAGCCACCGGGCCCGCGAGGCCTTGATCGGACCCGGCCAAGCCCAGATTCGCCGCCGCTCGCGAGCCCCGCCTCCCAGCCGCCTCCCGTGCCTCACCGCTCCTCCCCGTCGGCCGCCGCAGCTTCTCGCGTCGCCGCCGTGCGCCCCGTCTCGCCGGAGCTCCCCTTTTACCGGTGTCCCCGCTGGCCGGAGCCCCACCCGGTTCCCCGCAGCAGCCCTGCCCTTGCCGGGGACTGCAGCGCCGGCCACCTCAGCGCCAAGGTATCCAAGCCCTCGTGCTCGCCGCCGAGTTCCTCGGATGCCTAGATCCGTTGGAGCCCCACCGGGATCTGGCCTCCCTTGCCCCCGCCGTCGGGTTCCCGTGCTCATCGTCGGCCGCCGCCAGGTCATGCCCTCGGGTACGACGAGGAGGACGTTGCCCGTGGCACCACCACCACCCCTCAGCAGCTCTTGGGCCGCGCAGGAGCAGAGAGGCAGGCCGAGCTGGCCCAGGCCAGGGCGGCCCTCTAGGCCCAGCTGGCTCCTTCGCCCGCGGCCGACATCCAGGCCGACCCATGGTAAGCCCTGCCCCTATCCCTTGCTCCGAGTGCCCTTTAGTCATCATTCCCTCCCTGTAGGCCAGGTTAGATTAATTAGTAATTTTGGAATTAATATATATTCCAGAGAATAAACCGTATATTAGAACGCGTGTAATTTTTAATCCGTAAGTCGTATCGCGATGAGTTGTATATGGTTTTGGTGTAGAATTTCGCGTAGAATCCGTATTTATAACTTGCATATTTGTTTGACGTGGTTTGTCGTGCCAAATGTATAGTTTTACATGCTGTCGCAATAGGATATTGCCCGTGTTTATTTTCCGTGTGTGCCCGGATTGCTCGAATGCCTTAGATAAAATGTCCATGTTTTAGGAACCCCTTTGCCATGTATTTTAGAGTAGTCGGTATTATTTGTGCGAGTAGGGATTTGCCGCTAGTTTATTTTCCGTGTTTAGGATTATATCTCGCATTTACGTGTGGCAATATTTTTGTGTTGCAACCCCACATGTTTTATATGTTTTCGGGGTAGAAAAATCCATAGGATTTTTCTGTGTAGTTAGTTTTAGCTTTAGAGCAAGTTATTTCGCGTGATTTTTTTGCATGTTGCCCTCATGTCTATTTCGTAGGATTTATTTCGTGCGTGCTATGATCAAGTTGTCAACTAGGGAGTTGTTCTTTGATGTTTAGTCTAGCCCCTGGTATTTTTAGTTGCAATAGAAATCCATGTTTAGTTGTGCTTTGGTTGATCTTTACTTGCTAGGAAATAGTGATGTTTTAGAGATGCTGAAATATTTCTATGTTTGGAATCTGTTATTTTTTCTTGCTGTCTTTGCAAGAGTGTAACTTGTGATCTGTTGCTCCTTTGAGGTTGGTCCAATAGAGTTAGTTGTAGACTTTGTGTTTACTAGCATGCCGTGAATTTTCATCCCATTTGGAGTCATGTAGCTTATGGTTTTTCTGCTGTCAATATGCCTTCAGATTGAAAACTGCAGCTTCATAAACTGGTATTTTCACAAAGTCTTAAATAGTGTGTGAGAAGCCATTTTGTGACTTCTTTTCCTAGTGATCCATGCTCCCATGCCAGTTGTTGTTGGTTGTATGTTGTAGTGATTCTTGCCCTCTATCGTGTCATGTCTTGGTTGAGTATTTTGGAGTTGTGTAGCTCGTAGTTGTGGGGTGTAGGAAATGCTATGTGGCTGATTTTGGCAGATTGTAGTGATTTTTTGTTTTGCTCGTAGTTGTTGAACCGTAGCTCCGATTTGATCGTGTCCTATATGGTACTTGCTTAGAATCTCGTGTAGTTTCATTTTCCCTTTCTGGTTCTATGTTTTCAAGTGCTCGTGACCATCGTTGCACACATATTGCATTCATGCCATCATATCTTGCGGTGCTTGTATCTTTTGATCCGTAGCTCCGTTGGAGATGATCTCTATGTGTAAATTGCTTGTCATGATGCGTAGAATCACGTGAACCTATTTGATTTTCTGTTTAACAACTAATTAAAGGTGTTAGTTCAGATCTGTACAGAATTGTAAATTAACATGTGAGGTCGTCTCGGAGATGCTATATGTCATTTCCGACCTCATTTAAAATGCCTAGATAGGTAGATTAAATTACGCTTCACCTCTTTCCATGTTTAACCACATTTAATATTGCCGTGTATCTAATCGGGATAGAACTAAATAACTCGTATGTGGAGTTTCGTCAATATGCAACCCGTTGCATATTGAACTTCACTTAATGTGTAGTGTTGAGTGTTGTGAATTGCCATGCCGTGTCTTGCATGTGTTCAGCTGTTCATGCATCATATGTGTTGTGCATCGTGTGGTGAATATCGAGTGTTGATTTGTGTTTTCGGTTTGCTTCGTCTCGATAGAGTTCTGCAGCGTGTCGGATTGTGAGGACCCGTTCGACTACGTCGGTTCGTCTGCTTCACAGAGTCGTTCTTCTTCCAAGCGGGATCTCATGCAAGATGACCATTTCCCTAGATAACATTACTACCATTGCCATGCTAGTTTACCGTTTCTATCGATTATGTCTCGTTGCCTACCACATGTTAAATATCGGCCTCTCAACAATGCCATGAAAACCTTCAACCTGTTCAACCTAGCAAACCACTGATTGGCTATGTTACCGCTTGCTTAACCCTGTGTTAGCGTTGCTAGTTGCAGGTGCAGTTGCTTCCATGTGATTACATGGGTCCCTTGTCATATCACCCTATTAAATGCTATTTAATTTAATGCACCTATATACTTGGTAAAAGGTGGAAGGCTCGGCCTTTCTAGCCTGGTGTTTTCTTCCACCTTTGCCCCCTTAGTTTCGGCTACCGGTGTTATGTTCCATAATTGAGCGCTCCTAACACAATTGGGGTTGTTATGGGGACACCCTTGATAATTCGTTTTAGACTAAAGTTGGTCTGGCAAGGCCCAACATTGGTTCTACATTTGCCCAACATAACAATTTTGATAATATTGAAGTGCATAGGGAGTTAGCGCTACCCCAGGAATAATTCTGCGTAATACAGGGAGGGCCAATGCTGATGGTGCTGGTCCAAAACAGAGCACTATGCGGGGCCAACCCAGGGAAACTTGGGTGATTTCTATCAGGCCACCATACGCATCGCTCATCCGTCGTGTCGTGAGAACGACATACGCGGCTCCTATCGGGATCGTCGACACGCTGGGCGGCCTTGCTGGATTAGTTTTACCTTTGATGCGATCTCTTGTGCATCGGGATTCCGGTGATGCTTTGGGTAATCTCAGAGTTGAGGTTTTCCACTAAGGTGTCCAACGAGATCGCGAGTTTCGTGATCGAGGATTTCTATGCGGCTTGTGGTAATTTGTGATGGACTAGTTGCAGCACCCGTGCAGGGTTAAATATTTTCGGAAGCCGTGCCCGCGGTTATGTGGCAACGTGGAAACTTTGTTTAACACTGGTTCTAGATAACATGAAGTTAACTTAATTAAAATATGCCAACTTTGTGCGTAACCGTGACTATCTCTTTCGTGAGTTCCTTCTCCGATCGAGGACACGGTGGGGTTATGTCTGACGTAGGTAGGTGTTCAGGATCATTCATTTGATCATCAGTAGTCACGTCCGCTATGCGTAGATCTTCCCCCTCTTTATTATTTTACTCGCAAGTTAGCCACCAAATATATGTTTAGCCGCTGCTACAACCTCAACACTTAAACATGCCTCACCCATTAAGCTTTGCTAGTCTTGATACCTTTGGAAATGAGATTGCTGATTCCCCTACGGCTCACATATTACTACAACACCAGTTGCAGGTGCAGGAAAGGTTACTTGGCGCGAGCGCATTGATTGTTCATTTGGAGTTGCTTCTTCTTCTTCTTCTTCATCGATCTAGGATGGGTTCCAGGCCGGCAGCCTGGGATAGCAAGGATGGACGTAGTTCTTATTTTCTCGTTTGTTTTCGTCCGTAGGCAGACCCTGCTCTTATTCATGATGATTATGAATTGTACTGATGGGACTCTGATGTAGCTTGTGGCGAGTGTAAGCCAATTCTATATATATATCTCTTCTTTTTAGTACATGTACATGTAACCATATCCATTCTTGCGATACGACGAGATGCGCTTCTATCCCTGACGAGGCCCTCGTGCCAAATAGAGGATAGGGTTGCATCTTGGGCGTGACAGTTGATCACGATATCAACACCTAGAGCGGGGGATGAAGAGAACCATTTTCCTGCTGACTGAGGTGAGGCAGACCAAATGGCGAGATTCTCATCCACAGGTGGTGTTCGACACAATCCTTAATGTTGATAGGTCGCTCTATTAGCGATGCAGATCATGGCTTGCATATATTACGTCGTGATTATCGCAGGTGTAGGTGGCATGACCTCGGAACAATGTCGAGGGTGTCGCCATCTTATGGGTCTCGATATCCTTGTTCCTCATGGAGATACTTTAGTTGGTGTCGTCTAGTTGTTGCTTGTCATTCGGGTTCTTCAGTACATGGGTGGTTGGTTGGAAAGATTGCTTCATTCCAAGTTGCCCACGAGGACTTTCAAGTAATCCCTTGGTCAGAGGGCATAAAGGTGCTAGCGACCATTTGCAAGTTTTGAAAAAGTAGGTGAGGAGTGTCAGAGAATAAGGGTGGAAGGCTAAAGTATAACCTTCATTTTCTTTGAAGATTTAGGAGAGGCGAGAAAATATATAGGTTTTGCAAGTACTTTTGAAGGGTCTGGGAAGCAGTTTTATCCTAACTAACGTCCATGCTAACTAAGGGCTTCCTACAGTCAGGATGGCTCTGATACCAGCTCTGTGGGGCCCCCGACTTACGAGTCGAGATCGCCGAATGAACGTGCTCGGTGATCCCAGAGATCAATGCTCACCGAACACACAAATACTGAATATTAAGAGTCTTACATCCATACATACAGTTTGATACAACAAATGACTGTTGCGGTCAAGTCTTACATATATAGGGCCTGGAGGGCCAACACACCAAACTGGACCAATAGCGGAAATATTGGTTGAAAGCGTGAACCCATGCCATCAGCCTTAACCTACAGGCATCCTGAGTCGGAAGCATCCTAGCTCGCAAGAACGTCACCAAGTTACTCTTCACCAAATCCCGTTCTCTCATACCTGGTCAATGAAATAACTAGTGGCAAGCCAATGAGTACTTTGAATGTACTCGCAAACAGCCCATGATATGGATATTGCAATTGGTATGGGTTCAAGTAATATGCAGTATTGGTGGATAGCAGTTTAACTGTAAATAAACATGATCATGGATGTCCAACATAAGTTAAATGTTGATTAGAGGAATAGGTTACAGATATCAACATATCTGTCAAGGCTTGAACACTCCGGGTTCACCCTATATGCCAAGTCACCAAACTTGGTCATATCAACTGTTTCATAAAACACCATTTACCACATACTAACACACACTTGGTTTATGTGGAAACGACTGGACGTAGTTTAAGCAGCTCCATCCAACTGTCCTTAACCGTGGACACGACTATTCAAATAGTTTTACACTCTGCAGAGGTAGTACGCTGGACCCGTGAGGTCCGAGAAACTTCCGTGTCATCCACGACTCGCGGTATATAACATACCTGAGGTAAGTACCCGAACAATGCCTTTCCCCTAACGATACTAGACAAAGAGGTGCATTCGATTGGTACCCACATGTTGTACATTTTACGAGCACCGAATCTGGACAGTATCAACCATGCGGGGACCAATGGTGTGCCTGGAACACGTAAAAACGGCATAGTCGCCCTACCTGGCACAACCCCATCACGAGAGTGACCACACATCACTCCCGCCACTAGTAATGTGGCTCTTCGCTAACACCTACCAAAGTAATCAGAAAGCCCCATCCCATAAAGGTGTAACATGGTCCTACATGTAAGGTTGGGATGGTCGACACATCATAAATCTAATCCCATTTCCGAAACCATACACACACAAAATGCCCGGTGCACGACCTCTTCGAAAGTACCCACCTAACTTATCATCACCGTCGGGCATTAGTGGCACCTGACGGGGTTTTCAGAAACCTTCGATTTTCATACCAACATCGTGCTCATGCTACTATGCTTAGCTCTGTTTGTCAACATGATATTAGCGTGACCCTCATAGGTGGTAGGATCATGTTCGAAATGCATGGGCTCCGAAGGAGTCATCGGTAACATCACTTGAATGATTACCGATGCTAATGATCACATGCAACGGAAATATTTTCTCTACTAGCATGCAATGTAGCATATGTTCAAAACATGGTCAAAAGGGGTGCTTGACTTTGCTCTCATAGTTCTCGGGGTCTTCGGGGTCTTCCGATCCAACTCTGAGAACTCCGTATACTCGTCAACTATCGTTGGAAACAATCACAGTCAGCCACACAGCTAGCAGAACAAAAGTGCTATATAAAATAGAATTTTTATTTTTCTTGGACCTTTTTGGTCATAAGAAAAATACCTGAAGCTTGCTAGAGGAGAGTTGGATCATCAGGGATTTTGAATGGACGAAAGGAGGAATAGGTGATCTCTAAAGATGCCTACAGAAAATATCATGATAAAAATGAGTGGAGGCACTCATTTAGTAGAGCCTAATTTTAGAAATATTTAGGAAGTAGTTTCACTCGATTTGGAGTTGAAATGAATATTCTAGGGATTTACTAATATGGAATAAATAGCAAAAGGAAGCTATTTATTTGATACAATAAAATATTGCGTGATAAAAATGTTGACCAAAGCTTCACAAATAGGGAAAGCTATAATAAGGCTCTGGAATTTGGAATCACTTAATTTGGAGTTGATTTGAATGCTGTAAGAATTTTGAAAGGTGGGCTAGGATCATCTAAATCTACATTTGAATAACAATGCAACAGTAAAGTTGCCATGAAAAATGTGCAAGGCACATATTTGGATAGCCCTGAATTTTAGGAACCTGTAGGAGTTTGAATCAAACAAATTGGAGTTAAAATGAATTTACTAAGGCTTTATGAATTTTCTGATAAAAGAATTATGGAAAGGGTTTCCTTCCTCAGGCTATTCTGCACGCGCACGCGCCAGATAGGCAGATGGGCGGGCCCAACTGCCCTGGCCACTGGGAGGCTGGCCACGCAGGAGGTGCAACACCCGAGTACGCCTTCGGCGAGGGGGAGGGGCAAAGCGCCAGGGCGCCTCCACTTAAACGGGCGGGAGCCCGGCTCCTGGCTAGCTGACAAGGGGGCCCCACCTGCAAGTCTTCTCCTACCTCCCGTCGGGGAAGGTAGAACCAGCCTCGCCGTATCTGCCAGCACTACCGGCCACCGGCTCGACTGCTCGAGCCACTGCAGGAGGCAGGGAACGTCGACAGCTTCACCACCACACGCATAGCCGTCGAGGTCCACGTGGGAGCGCTCTCGACGGCCGCAGATGGAAGGCGGTAACGGCGAGCGTCGACGGGGTGAATCGGCAGGGGAGAGAGGGAGATAGGTTGAGGAGAAGCTTCGCGAAAACGAGGGGATGCCCTAGTGTTGCAGAACAGAGGGGAGGGACTCGGGAGAGCTGGGATTTAGGTGAGGCCAAGGCGGCTCCTTTACGGCCATAAGAGGCATGGGGAGCTCGGGAGATCAAATGGCTCGGTACAGGGGCTCCTGGGAGGAGGGGAGAAGGATTTGGGGACAGAAAGGGCTCGGGGGGGGAGAGGATAAAGGAGAGGGGCGACGCGGTGGAGCTCGGGAGCTCTCTAGATGTTATGGCGCGGCAAGAGCACGCGTGTCAGAAGGGGTTCGGTGGCAAGATGGCGTCGGGGAAGGTTTGGACGGGTCAAGGGGAACCCCGAGGCGTGCTGAGACAAGTTGTGGTCACCTGAATTGAGCTATAGGAAGGAGACAAGGTGCAGAGCACCGTTCTTTTACGCCAGGGTCGTGGTCACCACCCCACTTAGTTCCCTGGGCCACAACTTGGCCAGGCCAAGGTGTCAAGCATGCGAGGCATGCGTGGCACAAAGCACTAGTGGAGTTTGAACCCAAGAGGACTGGTTCAGACTAGGGTTTGTCTGCTGTTAAGTTTGCAACAACAAACTTAGGGCTAATGATAAGGGCACTTACTAGAGAGATAATGGGGGAAAAGCATGTCTAGCAGTCTTAGGCATGGAAGGATTACATTTATGCAAAGTTTCAGCTCAAGAGGAGGTGTCTAGCTGGCAGTTGCAGTTCAAAGCTATATTTCAGCGAGAAATGAACTTGTAGATGTGTTGCTCATTTTCTCCACATGAGCATGCCACCCCTTGGTTTGAAATGAAGCATTGGCATACTAGAGATTCTCTGGAAAGAATTCGGGGTCTTAGCTTAAGCAGAGGTGGGGCAAGAGGGGTAAAGATGTTGATCCTCGGCAAGCGTCCCAAGTGCACATCCTTCAAAACTTCGGATGAGATCGTCAAGTTCCACATACACCCAACAGACCCTAATAAAACAACATCTATCAGAGCACAACTGGAGCCCGCAATTGACAAAGCACTATGCGCCTTCTTCCGTGAAAATTGGGGCATATTTGTCTGGCACCCCTCAGACATGCCTGGAATCCCTCGGGAGTGGGTGGAACATAACCCGAACATAACCGTTGGTTTCAAGCCTGTCAAAGAAGCCCTATGTTTTGATTTTCCGAACCAAAGTGTCAAGCTATGGGTGAGGAACTTGCCAAGCTACTGGAAGCGGGGTTCATCAGGGACATTAAACACCCTGAGTGGTTGGAAAACCTAGTCATGGTACCAAAGAAGGACAAATCCTGGTGGCTATGCATCGATTTTAAGGAACTAAAACAAAACTTGCCCTAAGGATCCTTTTCCGTTGCCCCAAATAAACCAAATTATTGACACAATAGCCAGACACAAGCCAGGGGGCGCGGCCTACCACCCTGGGCGCGCCCTGCAGGCTTGTGGGCACCATGGCAGACCTCTGGTGCACATTTTCCTCTATACGAAGGGTTTGACCTGGAAAAAAATCATATGAGAGCTTTTAGGACGAACCGCCGCCATCTCGAGGCGGGACATCGACAAAACCAATCTAGAGCTTCGGCAGAGCTATTCTGCCGGGCAAGCTTCCCTCCCGGAGGGGAAATTGAAGTCATCGTCTTCACCAACAATCCTATCATCGAGTGGGGGTCAATCTGCATCAACATCTTCATCAGCACAATCTCCTCTCAAAACCCTAGTTCATCTCTTATATCCGATCTTTGTCTCAAAATCTCAGATTGGTACCTCGGGTTGCTAGTAGTGTTGATTATTCCTTCTAGTTGATGCTAGTTGGTTTACTTGGTGGAAGATCATATGTTCATATCCTTAATGCTTATTAATACTCCTCTGATTATGAAGATGAATATGCTTTGTGAGTAATTATGTTTGTTCGTGAGGACATGGGATAAGTCTTGTTATAAGTAATCATGTGAATTTGGTATTTGTCCGATATTTTGATGAGATGTATGCTGTCTCTCCTCTAATGGTGTCATGTGAACATCGACAACTTGACACTTCAGCATTATTTGGGCCTAGGGGAGGCATTCGGAAGTAATAAGGAGATGATGGGTTCCTAGAGTGACAGAAGCTTAAACCCTAGTTTATGTGTTGCTTCGTATGGGGCTGATTTGGATCCATATGTTTCATGCTACGGTTAGATTTATCTTAATTCTTCCTTCATAGGTTCGGATGCTTGCGAGAGAGGTTAATCATAAGTGGGATGTTTGTCCAAGTAAGGGCAGCACCCTAGCACCGCTCCACCCACATATCCAATTATCAAAGTAACGAACGCGAATGATATGAGCATGATGAAAACTAGCTTGACATAAATTCCCATGTGTCCTCGGGAGCGCTTTGCTTTATATAAGAGTTCGTCCAGGTTTGTCCTTTTCTACAAAAAGGATTGGGACACCTTGCTTCACCTTTGTTACACTTGTTATTTGCTACCCATTACGAATTACCTTATATAAAAACTACCAGTTACAGATAATTTCAGTGCTTGCGGAGAATACCTTACTGGAAACCGCTTGTCATTTCCATGTGCTCCTCGTTGGGTTCGACACTCCAACTTATCGAAAGGACTACGATATGTCCCCTACACTTGTGGGTCATCAAGACTCTTTTCTGGCGCCGTTGCCGGGGAATGAAGCGGCTTTGGTGAGTGGAACTTCGTAAGGAAAAATTTATATGATGTACTGAAAATAATCCTTTGAGGGGCTTGTTCGGGGTATCTTCACCCGACCGGAAGTACAAAGAGATGCACCTCAACCTGTTGCACTTACTGAAAATATGTATTATGAAATTCCTTCGGGTATGACAGAAAAACTTCTAGCTAATCCTTATGTAGGAGATGGAACACTACATCCTGATTTGCATCTAATCTTTGTGGATGAAGTTTGTGGATTATTTAAGCTTGCAGGTCTGCCCCAGGATGATGTCAAGAAGAAGGTCTTTCCTTTATCTTTGAAGGAGAAGTCATTGACGTGATATAGGCTAAGTGATGATATTGGATCATGGAACTACAACCGATTGAAATTGGAATTTCATAAGAAGTTTTATCCTATGCATCTGGTTCATCGTGATCGGAATAACCTCTCAAGTTTTTGGCCTCGTGTAGGAGAAATAATCTCTCAAGTTTGGGGGAGGCCTAAGTCAATGTTATATTCATGCCCCAATCATGAGCTCCCGAGATAAATTATTATTCAGAATTTTTATGCTCGGCTCTCTCGTAATGATCAATCCATGCTCGATACTTCTTGTGCTGGTTCCTTTATGAAGAAAGATACTGAATTTTTTATTCAAATGGGACTTATTTGAAAGAATTAAATGCAACTCTGAAGATTGGGAACTCGACAAAGGTAATGAGTCAGGTATAAGCCTTAAGTTTGATTGTGTTAAATCCTTTATAGACACCGATGCATTCTGTGGTTTTAGCACTAAATATGGACTTGACTCAGATGTAGTAGCTTCATTCTGCGAATCTTTTGCTACGCATGTTGATCGCCCCAAGGAGAAGTGGTTTAAATATCATCCTCCCATTGAAATTAAAGTGGTTGAACCTCTTAAAGTGGAAGAAGAAACTGTTATTAATAATGCTGATCCTGTTATTCCTACTTCTTATATTGAGAATCCACCCTTTCGTGTTAGGATAAGAGTTGTGCTAGATGTGGGGACCCCGACTTAGGAGTCGAGACCGCCATGCTCAGTGATCCCAGAGACCAATGCTCACCTAACACATATACCGAATAAAAGAGTCTTACATCCATACATACCGTTTGATACAATAAATGACCACCTCGATCGAATCTTACATATATAGGGCCTTAAAGGCCTAGACTTCAAACTGGAACAATAGCGGGATTATTGGTTGAAAGGGTGAACCCATGCCATCAGCCTTATTCTACAGGCATTCTGACTGGGAAGCGTCATAGATCGCATGAACGTCACCGAGTTAATCTTCCCCATATACTATTCTTTCATACCTGGTCAATGAAATAACCAGTGGCAAGCCAATGAGTACTTTGAATGTACTCGCAAACAGCCCACGATATGAACGACGAAGGTGAAGGATAACAATATCTTGCATCTCTAGTGTAACTCATCTGGGTGGAATGATCATGAATATGCATCAAGTTAAAGAATTACTCTTGAAGAACAGGTTACATATATCAATATATCTGCCGATGGCTGAACCATCCGGGTTCACCCTATATGCCAAGTGACCGAACTTGATCATATCATTGCTATTATAGAAACACCTTTCTCTTCACCACCCACACACACTCACTCACGCACACTTGGTTTATGCGGAAATATCAGGACGTAGTTTAAGCAGGATTACCCAACTGTCCTTGACCGTGGACACGGCTATTCGAATAGTTTACACTCTGCAGAGGTAATACGCTGGAACCACGAGATCCGGGAAACTTCCGTGTCATCCACGACCCGTGGTATATCACATACCCAAGGTAAGTACCCGATCAATGCCTTTCCCCTGACGATATTAGACAAAGAGGTCCACTCGATTGGTACCCAGCCCACATGTTGTACGTCTTACGAGCACCAACTCTGGACAGTACCAACCATGCGGGGACCAACGGTGTGACTGGAACTCATAAAAATGGCATAGTCGTCCTACCCGGCACGACCCCATCACGAGAGTGACCACACATCACTCCCGCCATTGGTAATGTGGCTCTTTGCTACCACCTACCAGAGTAATTAACATAGCCCCGTCCCATAAGGGGTAACGTGGTCGTGCTGTCAAGGTTGGGACGGTCGACACATCATAAATCTAATCCCATTTCCAAAACCTTACTCACACAAATACCGGGTCCATCACTTCACCAAATGTGACCACCTATCTCATCATCACCCTTGGGCATTAGTGGCACCCGACGGGGTTTTAGTAAACTCTTGCTTTATGTCAACAACATGCTCGGGATAATACTACTTCTATCTTTACTTGTCAACATGGTATTAGCATGACCCTCAAGGGGTAGAGTCAAGCTCAATGCAAAATACTCCGGAGGAGCCTTCGGTAAAATCATATCAAATGATTACCGACACTTATGATCATATGCAACAGGAATACTTGCTATTTTAACATGCAAAGTAACATATGCTCAGTCATGGTCAAAGGGCTGCTTGCCTTGCTCACGTAAGTCCTCGGGGTCTTCGAGGTCTCCCGCTCCAACTCCAGATACTCCGTCTACCCGTCAACTATCGTGAGAAACAATTACAATAAGCCACACATCAAGCAGAAACAAAAGTATTCTATAAATAAAAGTTTTATTTTTCTTGGACCTCTGTGGTCATAGGAAAAATACCTGAAGCTTGATATAGGGTATTTGGATCATCAGGGAATTTTGAATGGATGAAAGGAGGAATAGGTGACCATTGAAGAAGCCAACATAAATCATTCTGTTAAAAATGAGTGGAGGCACCCATTTAACAGAGAATGATTTTAGAAATATTTAGGAAGTGGTTTCACTGGATTTGGAGTTGGTATGAATATTTTAGGAATTTTCTACTATGGAGTAAATAGCAATAGGAAGGTATTTATTATAAGCAACAAAATGATGCTTGATAAAAATGTTGACCAAGGCTCTAAAATTAGTACATGATATAAGAAGGCTCTGGAAATTTGAATCACTCCAATTGGAGTTGATTTGAATCCTCTAGGAATTTGCAAAGGTGGTGTTCAAAATATCTAAATGGGCATTTAGATATTATTATCACACAGAAGTATTTTGGAAAAAGGTGGAATGCTCAAATCTGGATAGAACAAGATTTTAGAAACATGCAAAATTTTGAATCAATGCATTTGGAGTTAGTATGAATTTGTGATGTAATTTATAAGTTATGAGAAAATAAAAATGAGAAAGCTCAGCCTCTCGGAGGGGTTATCTTGCGCCACCAGCGCCGGATAGGCCTTCGGGCCGGCCCAGTGGCTTGGGCCACCAGCGAGGGGCCACGCAGGACGCGTACTTCAGAGAAGGCGCCACCACGCGAGGGAAACGCCCGTGAGTCGGGGCACGACCGCTCACTCCAGCTGGCCGGCTGGAGTGGCTGACCAGGGGGCCCCGCCTGCAGGGTCGTCCCCTTCCTCTCGCCGGCACGGGAGAGCAGCGGGGTGGAGGTTGCCGCGCGGGCGCCGCATCTCGGGCCACCCCCTGCTCAGGTTAGACCGCCGGCGAGCTCAGGAGGCTGCGCCGCCTCCATTCCCACACACGGCGCCCGCGGAGGGGCTACAATAGGGGAGCCGGCAGCACATCTGTGGGAAGCCGACGACCTCTCCACCTCTGGCTCTAGCAGCAAAGGGAGGGAGATGGAGGCAAGGGGGAGGAGCTTCTCCGGCTAGGAGAAACTCCAGGAGGGCTAGAGGTGAGGGGGAATCCCAGTGGTTGGCCGGCTTTGAGAGGAGGCCTCCGGTGGGGCTTTGGCCATGGCAGAAAGAGGAGGGAAGGAGGGAATGGGGAGCTCGAGGGGACCCGGGATGGATCCCAGGAGGAGAGGAGAGATGCCCCGGGTGCTAATGCTCAAGGGGAGGAGGAGATGATAGAGGGAATGGAGAGAGAGAGAGAGCTCAGGAGCTCTTTGGAGCTTCGATGTACGGCTAGAGCTTGGCTGCTTCTAGGCGTCGGGATGGCTTGGAGTGGTCAAGGGGAGCAATCTGGCGCGCTGGGGCAAGCTGCTAAGGAGGGGACCGAGCTGCAGAAGGAGAAGAGGGTGTAGAGCACCAATACTACAGGCCAGAGTGGTGTTCACCACGTTCACCTGTGCCTACGTTGTCCAAATGGCCAGTCAAACATGTCCAGCACTCAAGGCACACACACAGGAGAATGACTCTGGAGTTTGGTATCTAGTGGAGGTGGTTTGATGAGGTTTGGACTCTGGTTAATTTTGCAGCAGCAAACTTGGGGCTGGCATAAGTGGTTTTCACAGGAAGGGATGGGAGGGGAAACCATGTCCTGGAACATGTGGTATGGAAGGACTACACATCTGCAAAAATTCAGCTCGGGCAAAGAAGTGCAGCTAGCACTTGCTGTACAAAGCTATATTTCAGCCAGAAATGAAGTTGTAGATGTGCTGCTCATTTTCTCCACATGAGCATGCTACCTCTTGGTTTGAAATGAATCCATGACACACTAGAGATGCTCTGAAAAGAATTGGGAGCCTTCTTGAAGAATGGGAAGAAGGGTAAAACAGTGTTGCCAAGGTGAAAATGAGAAGTAGTTACAAAGGGTTCTTCTCCAATAATTGACCAATGGCCATGGGAATGTTACTTGAGGTAAAATATAACTATGTGAGGCTGTGGTAGAAAGTTGAGCTCAAGGAAAAAGGGGGAAGGGGTCAAAGAAGCCAAATTAGTGAGTGCACACAAGGTGTTTGATCTGTGCTTAGGCTACCAGATAGATTCCAATGGCTATGAAACTTAATAGGGTCAAATAATAGATGAAAATAGGCTTGCACACCAAATTTGGGATTTGCTAGAGAAGTTTTCCAATGTAGACTTGGAAAACACCAAAAATGGGCAGAAATGGATTTCTGCTTACAACCCTATTGAAATAAATTCCCACAAATCCAATATTGGGTGTAGGGGCATTATATGAGCATTAAGGCATGCACAAAAAGTTTGAGGTCAATTGGAGAAACTTTATAATGTAAAGTTTACCAAAGTCAGAAATCAACACATAAGGTTTTGAGGGCCTTAGGACAAGTTCCTCTATTCTCCTTGATGTACCACTTGGTGTGGATGCCTTATTGGAGTATTAGAACATGTCCACCCAATTGGAGCATAATTGGAGACACTGCACAATGTAGAGTTCCTCAAATTTGAATCTGGACACATAGGGTTTTAGGATAGTTAGGGGAGTCAAATCAACTTGGATTGAGATGAAACTTGGCAAGATCCTCAATAAATATCATAGACGACATGCTAGAATTTTACTGGAATTTATTGAGAATATTTCTTATAGAAATATTCCAAAATCTTGAAATAGGAAGGTATGGTTTTGGAGGGGTTTGCCCAATATTTTGAACATGACCATGTGTTGAAACTCATATATATGGAATAAATATATCTAGTGAGTTTCCCTAAATTTTCTTAAATATTTTGAAAGCAATAAAAATAACTTTCCTTCATAAGAGACCATTTATGGCCTCATAGAAAGGCTTTTAAATAAAATAATAAAATAACTTTTAAAATAATAATATGGTGTTTTTTGGAAGACATTTTGATAATAGGTTTTAAATAAAATAATTGGTGCAAAATAAATTCCCTAATTTGAGGACTTGTAGTACAAGTCTCATCTGAGGGGTTTTAAGGTTTAATTCAAGAAATGCTTTTTGGTAAAAATAATATTTGGTGAAAGTAGATATTTGTCCTAAACACATGGAATGATCATTAGGTAGGAGAATATGGGATGAGGATGTGATTAGGAGGATCGCAAGAATTAATGGGGAGCAATCACATGCATTCCAGCAACAGGCAAACAATAGTCACTCCAAGCATCACAACCATTCACAAAAAAACTTAATTGGTCCTAAATTTTGAAATAAGTTAATTAGTCAGGAAAGCTAAACACAGGGTGTTACACTAGAACACCTATACCACGTGAACAAATTAAAGTTGAACCTAATATTGCTATGGATAAAGATATCTTAGTTGATAATATTGACGGGCATGTCATTCATTTCTGTGATGAAGCTGCTAGAATTGCTAGACATCATACTAAAGCTAAACATGGACATATTATTGGTGTTCCTGTTGTTTCTGTTAAAATAGGAGATCATTGTTACCACGTCTTATGTGATGTAGGTGCTAATGTGACTGAAATCCCCTTTACCTTATACCAAGAAATTATGAATGATATTGCACCAGCTGAATTAGAAGAAATTGATGTTACCATCAAGCTTGCTAATAAAGATACTATTGCACCAATTGGGATTGTTAGAGATGTTGAAGTCTTGTGTGGGAAAATAAAGTATCCTACTGGTTTTCTTGTTCTTAGTTTCCCAGAAGATGATTATTCTCGCATTACATTCAGTAGACCCTTCTTGAATACTGTTAATGCTAGGATTGATTGTGACAAAAAACAGTTACTGTAACTTTTGGGGATGTGTCTCATGAGTTCTATTTCTCTAAATTTCGTAGACAACCCCATGACAGATAATTGCCTAGTAAATATGAAATTATTGGTCTCGCTTCTATCGCTGTGCCTCCTACTGATCCCATATAACAATATTTGCTAGACCATGAAAATGATATGGATATGAATGAAAGGAATGAAATAGATAAGACTTTCTTTGTTCGGCAGCCTATTTTGAAACACAACTTGCCTGTTTAAATACTTGGAGATCCTCCTCCACCCAAGGGTGAACCTGTGTTTAAGCTTATCTTGATGAAAAGGATATATATCCTGTTATTATTAGTGCTAACCTTCTAGAGCATGAAGAAAAGAGATTATTGAAAACTTTCAGGAAGCACCATGCCGCTCTTGGATATACTCTTTGTTGGAGAAATCGACACCTATGGGAAACTCGAGGAGTACCTTGATTGTTCGGCAGGGAGAGAGAGGTACGGCGTCGAGAGCAGAACTAGCGATCAACACCGGCAAGGCCTTTTTACCCATGTTTGGGCCGCTTGGTGCGTAAAACACTACTCATGCTTAGTTTGTATTGTGTGATTACTGTAGGGTGGTTTGCTACAGTAAATTAGTAGGTCTTTAGGGAGTCTATGATCCCAAAAAGTCCAACCCCTGAGAATGAGCTTTGGGCCTCCTTTTATACGCAAAGGGGTCACCAACAGTGTGCTCACGGGGTGCACAGTGAACAATGTTCACCGCTCTACTTCTTCGGTGGTGTCAGGGGCAGTAGATGCCTTGTCTGACCCCTGACCTTCCGCAAGGTGGTCACGACACGTACCCAGGTGAATTGACACATGGGTCTTGTCCTAGCACATGAGGGATGTGCCGGCACGGTCGGATTGTGGTAGAAATGGGGGAGGACACATGGCAAGAGGAAGGGGCTTGCTAGGCTGGAGTCTGTGTCGGATGACTTGGTCAGCTTCCCGGTAAGGAGGGCTTGCCGGGGGCTTGAACACTTTCCCGGCAAGGAGGGCTTGCCGGGGGCTTTGCCAGTCTGTGCGAGCCTCCCGGGCAAGGGAGGCTTGTCGGAGTCTTGCTAATCTTCAGGAGTCTTGCCGGTGCAATGAGCTTGCCTGGGCCTTGGGAATCTTCCCGGCAAGGAGGGATTGCCGGGGCCTTGCATCTAGAACCCTTTTACTCCACGCCCATGGAGAGATGGAAAGGCGTGGCCTTGGTGGGTCTTCCGTTGCCTTCCTGCAGTTCTCCCCTGTGTACTGCTATCAGGGGCGTCGCCGATGCCCGTGCACAAGTCTTGGGCACGAGGGACCCCAGTCTCTAGTGCACCTATAGGAGACCCCGGGACTGGGATAGACATGCGCGTGGGGCGTTGCTTGGCCAGGTCCAAAGTAGTACACGAGTTTCCTTGGCAAGGGACTCTTTTTCTTCGGAGCCGTAGTAGACGGTCCTTCCCCACGTCGTGCATCCCGCGTGAGGTGGACGAGTGCGCGCACAGTAGCCTCCCCACCTCCTGACGCGTTACTGCCACGCATGAAGCATGCCCAGTAATGGTCAGGCAAGTGGCGTTCGTGGCCATAAAGGATGCAGTCGTGGCACGGCCCACACCCACATGCATTGGTGCACCAGGGCGATTCCCTATTCACCCGTGATCATGGGTGATTGGGCGAGAGGGGCAGCGGTTTTGGAGTGAGGAGAGCTAGCCCGCCGCGCCTCGTCCTATAAATTAGGAAGTTTGCGAGGGTTTTTTCTCATCCATCAACTCCTAAAACATCCACCACCCCTAGCTTGCATCTGCGGAATCTTCTCTAGTTCCGGGTGGCGCTCGTCCCTAACCATGGATAGGGGACGAGGGAGGACGCCATTGGCCGCCAGGACGGCAAGGGGATCCCACTCAGATCAGGCCACAACATCAGGGGCCGCATCTGCGGAGGGCGGCACGAGCGCCCGTGGTGTCGGAGGGCGAGGGGCCGCGGTCACCGCGGAGGTTGTGGCTGGGGGAGGCGGAGTGCTACTCCAGCACCTCCGCCTTCTCCTTCGCGGGACCGACACTCGGACGGTACGGCGCTGGAGTTCGTCATGGAACTGCACGACATCCCTCTGGGCCATTTGCACCTCCCTTGCCCTTTTGCTAGAGTGTTGGAGGCCGCCAAACCCCCCGTCCTTTGGTTGCGGGCGTACGGTGGCTCCCATGACGTTATGAAGGTGCACATGGAGTACCCGAAACGCCGCTCCATGTTGCTCGGGCGGGGCCGGAAAGCCTTCGCCCGTGCCTACAACCTGGAGGATGGGCATATCCTCCGCTTCAATCTAGCGGGGGATAATATTCTATCCGTCAAATATTATGGGCGCTCAGGTGTGCGTCTCGGCTGCTGCGAAGAGAGATCGAGCGGTGCCGAATGTCCCTCCTCGAGCGATAACGACGAGGAGGGCAGCAGTGGCAGTGGCGCTCTTGGCAGCTCAGGATCTCGGGGCGTCAAGTCGGAGTACGACTCCCCGAGCTCCAACTGACTGCTGGGCCTGCCGCCGGGGCCCGCCCACACCTCTCCCCCCTGGCGGGGTTATCTTGCCGGAGCTTGCGTCTGTGCCTCCTGTTCGAGAGGGAGGCACCTCCGAAAGCTCTGACTTCTCCATGCCCTCTGCTTGGGCCACCTCACCGGATTGGGTGTTGGTGCCCCGGCCCCAGGAGGAGGCGCGCTCGCAAGCTCCGGCTCCTTCGCCCCCTCCTATGCCCTGCCTCTGGTATCAAACCAGAGGGGGAAGGCAATCCTTGTCGGGGCTGATCCCGTTCTCGTCGGCACAGTGCTGGTCCTGGGGGAGCCAGCCGTGACCTCGTCGTGAGCTCCACCTTTTTGTATTCTTGAACTTCTGTCTGGCGAGCATGTCCCTCGCCAAAATACAGTAGCATATGTTAGAGTAGCAAAAATCATCCATGTAATATGTCTAAGTTTGCTTCAAACAAATGAATGAAATATTCTTTCCCTTGCGACTAGTCCTTCTCCTTGTATGATACGCCTTTTGCATTTTGCGGATGCTTGCCGGCATGACTGGTCCTGCTGCTAGTGCTTTGAGGAACGGATCCTTAGCAGTTCGCTTGAGGGGTCGCTACTGGCAAGGCTCCTTGACGAACTCAGTGCAACCGTTAGATCATCGAGCGCGGCTCGAGGTGAAATAAGGTAACGTGTAGCCACTTAGACTGTTGAACAAGTTCGAAACAGTGTGAAGGCGCTCTGTGGCCATTTAGGTCGTTGAACTAGTTTTAAACAGAACTAAGGCACACTGATCCTGACAAGGTTCCATCTACGCGCAGGTTTTTCCAAAAAGGTTTGGGATCTTCAAGAAAGGAAACAACATATCTACTCTGAAATCTCATATGAATTTTTTATCACTTATCTCTCGTGTCGTGGCACTTCTCCCCATGGCGCTTGAGTCCTTTGCCGGGGCCTCAGGTCCCCGGCAAGCAGCAGACTATACTTTCCCAGCAACTTTCCCTCCGGCAAGGTACTCGTTGATAGTTCTTGACTATCGTACGGGAGGGGGTTGCCGAAGCAAAACTCCTTTTCCTGTTTTGCCATGCCGTGTTGACGGAGCCCCCGAGCGCATCTCTGGCGATGATGCGATGCTTCCAGGGGGGAAAGCATTTTGTCTGGAGTGCGTGCCTGGGTTCCAGGGCCTGTAGGCGCATTCTCGATGGCTATGCATTACGTCGTGGAGGTGCGTCGGCCTGAGTATGCGCCGGAGGCCTCGCCGAAGCCCCCAGGCACACCCTCGATAGCAGCGCACTGTCCTCGTGCGACGCGTCAGCCTGATGTCTCCAAACTCGAGGTCTGTGTCTCCCTAGCCTATGTTCGTTCAGCGGTATGCCCGCGCAGGTGCTAGGAGGCTGTGGCGAAGCACAGCGACCACCGCTGCGCCCTGCTTCGAGGAACCGCAGTGGTGCGTGCTACATCCCAAGATCTGATGCGGAACCGACTTGAATCCGTGAAAAAGCGCTCAACCACCGCTCCCTCGCCCCTACCTGGGGCGCCAAAGATGTCAGGGAAACCGACACCTATCGCAAACTCGAGGAGTCCCTTGATTGTTCGGTAGGGAGAGAGAGGTACGACGTCGAGAGTGGAGCTAGCGATCAACACCGGCAAGGCCTTTTTACCCAGGTTCGGGTAGCTTGGCACGTAAAACCCTACTACTTCTTAGTTGTCATAGTGTGATTACTGAAGGGTGGTTTGCTACAGTAACTCAGTAGGTGATTAGGGAGTCTCTGGTCCCAAAAAGTCTAACCCTTGAGAATGAGTTTTGGGCGTTCTTTTATAGGCAAAGGGGTCACCAACAGTGTGCGCTCACGGGGTGCACAGTGAACAATGTTCACCACTCTACTTCTTCGGTGGTGTTAGGGGCAGTAGATGCCTTGTCTGACCCCTGACGTGCCGCAAGGTGGTCGCGAAATGTACCCAGGTGAATCGACACCTGGGTCTTGTGCTGGCACATGAGGGATGTGATGGAGCGGTCGGATTGTGGTAGAAATGAGGGAGGACACCTGGCGAGCGGAAGGGGCTTGCTGGCCTAGAGTCTCTCTCGGATGACTTGATCACCTTCCCGGCAAGGAGGCTTGCGTGTATCTTGAACAGTTCCCCGGCAAGGAGGGATTGTCGGGGGCTTCGCTAGTCTGTATGAGCCTTCGTGGCAAGGCAGGTTTACCGGGGTCTTGCAAATCTTCGGGAGTCTTCCCGGCGCAATGAGCTTGTTGGGGCCTTGGAAATCTTCCCAAGAAGGAGGGCTTGCCGGGGCCTTGCATCTGGAACCCTTGTACTCCACGCCCCTGGAGAGAGGGAAAGGCGTGGCCTTGGTGGGTGTTCTATTTCTTTCCTGCAGTTCTCCACTGTGTACTGCTGTTAGGGGCGTCGTTGATGACCGTGCACAAATCTGGGGCACGAGGGAACCCAGTATCTAGTGCATCGACACTCTTGATGATCTTAAGGGTATAAGTGGTAAGAAATGAAATACTAAAGCTTCTGGAGGCAGGTATAAGTTACCCTATTGATGATAGTAGATGGGTTAGTTCCGTCCATTGTATCCGTAAAAATGGAGGTATTACCGTTGTTCCTAATGATAAAATGAATTGATCCCACAAAAAATTGTTACAGGATATAGAATGGTAATTGATTTTAGGAAATAAGACCATTACCCGGTACCTTTTATTGATCAAATGCTACAAAGACTATCCAAACATACACATTTTTTCTTTCTAGATGGTTATTATGGTTTCTCTCAAATACCTGTGTGCAAAGAGGATCAAGAGATGAACACTTTTACTTTCCCTTTCGGTACCTTTGCTTATAGACGTATGCCTTTTGGTTTATGCAATGCACCTGCTACTTTTCAAACATGTATGATGGATATATTCCCTCACTTTTGTGAAAATATTGTTGAGGTCTTCATGGATGATTTTTCCATTTACGAAACTTCTTTTGATAACTGCTTAAGCAACCTTGATCATGTTTTGCACATATGTGAAGAAACTAATATTGTCTAGAATTGGGAGAAGTGTCACTTTATGGTTAATGAAGGCATTGTCTTGGGACACAAAATCTCCGAAAGAGATATTGCAGTTGATAAAGCCAAAGTTGATGCTATTGAAAAAATGCAGTGTCCAACAGATATCGAAGGTATAAGAAGTTTCCTTGGTCATGCTAGTTTCTATAGGAGATTTATTAAAGACTTCTCTAAAATTTCTAAGCCTCTCACTAATCTTTTTCAAAAGGATGTTCCATTCATTTTTTATGATGATTATCTAGAAGCATTTGAAATTCTTAAGAGAGCCTTGATCGCTGTAGTTGTTGTCCAACCACCTGAGTGGAACCTGCCCTTTGAAATTATGTGTGATACCAGTGATTACGTTGTTGGTGATGTTGTAAGGAAAAGTGTTGATAAGAAATTAAATGTCATCCATTACGCTATTAGAACTCTAGACAATGCTCAAAGAAACTATGCTACCACTAAAAAAGAAATTTTAGCAGTTGTGTTTGCTTGTGATAAGATTAGAATTTATATTGTTGATTCCAAAGTAACTGTTCACACTAATCACACTTGTATTAAATACCTCATGGAAAAGAAAGATGCTAAACCTAGACTTATTAGATGGGTTCTTCCGCTACAAGAATTTGATCTGCATATTATTGATAGAAAGGGCGCTGATAACCCCGTAGCAGATAATTTGCCTAGACTAGAGAATGTTCTTGATGACCCACTACCTATTGATGATAGCTTCCCTGATGAACAATTAGCTGTTATAAATGCTTCACGCAGTGCTCCTTGGTATGCTGATTATGCTAACTACATTGTTGCTAAATTTGTACCGCCTAGCTTCACATACCAACAAAAGAAAAAGTTCTTCTATGATTTAAGACATTAGTTTTGGGAAGATCCACACCTTTATAAAGAAGGAGTAGATTGTATTATTAGACGTTGTGTACCTGAGCAAGAACAGGGACATATCCTACACAAGTGTCACTCCGAGGCCTATGGAGGACATCACGCTGCAGATAGAACTGCACACATGGTATTACAATCTGGTTTTTGTTGGCCTACTATCTTCAAAGATGCTCGTAAGTTTGTCTTATCTTGTGATGAAAGTCAGCAAATGCCTATGAATTACTCTCTTGTTATGGAACCATTTGATGTTTGGGGTTTTGATTATATGGATCCTTTTCCAAAGTCCAACGGGTATACTCATATTCTAGTTGTTGTTGATTATGTTACTAAGTGGGTAGAAGCTATTCCAACTAGTAATGCTGATCATAACACTTATATTAAAATGCAGAAAGAAGTTATTTCCCTAGATTTGGAGTTCCTAGATATTTAATGACTGATGGTGGTTCACACTTTATTCATGGTTCTTTTCGTAAATTACTTGCTAGGTATGATGTTAATCATAGGATTGCATCTCCTTATCATCCCCGGTCTAGTGGTCAAGTAGAATTGAGCAACAGAGAAATTAAATTGATCCTGGAAAAGACCGTTAATAGATCCAGAAAGAATTGGTCTAAGAAACTTGACGATGCATTGTGGGCTTATAGAACCGCTTGCAAAAACCCCACGGGCATGTCTTCGTATATAATGGTTTATGGTAAAGCATGTCACTTACCTCTAGAGCTAGAACATAAAGCTTATTGGGCCATTAAAGAGCTTAACTACGATTTGTAACTTGCTGGTGAGAAGAGCCTATTTGACATTAGCTCACTTGATGAATGGAGAACCTAGACCTATGAGAATACTAAGTTGTTTAAAGAAAACGTCAAGAGATGGCATGATAGAAGGATACAAAAGCGTGAAATCAATGTAGGAGATCGTGTCTTGCTATAGAACTCTCGTTTAAGATTTTTTGTAGGAAAACTTCTCTCTAAATGGGACGGGACTTACATTATCGAAGAAGTATATTGCTCCGGCGCCATCAAGATCAACAACGCCGAAGGCACAAATCCGAAGGTGGTAAATGGGCATAGAATCAAACATTATATCTCACGTACTCCCATAAATGTTGAACGCAATATTATCAATACCATAACTCTAGAGGAGTACATTAGAGAGGCCTATCAGAACGTTCCTGACTCTGAAAAGGAATAGGTATGTATTACGAAAACCGACTCCAAAATGTTTCCAATTGCAATTTTTATCAGTTTTGGAGTATTTTAAAAATTAGGAAAATTTAAAGCAGTCCGAAAAGTGCACTAAGAGGAGACAATCTAGGGGTGTGGCCTACCCCCTAGGTGCGCCCTGCAGTCTTGTGGCCACCTCGTGTACCCTCCGGACTCCGTTTTCTTGTGGAACACTCTTTCGGGTCGTCAAAAATTCATTATATAATCTCCTGAAGGTTTGTTCCTTCGAATCATGACAATATCTCCTGTTTCATTTTGAGTTGTTTCTGCAGCAGATTTAGATCAACATGACGTCTTGATGTGCTTTCAAGGACGAGTTCTTCGAGAGGGTCATCAACCCCTACCTTGCGGAGGTGCTGCAACACCCTCAAACCACTGAGATGCATGATGGGTGCTGCACATCTGTGATGTTGAGGGGTCAAAGAAGTCTGTAAGCGTGGACACAGGGCTCAAATTAATGGAGCAACAAGTCTTCAAGTGCCAAGGGATGGTGGAATGAGGACTAAATGCCAATCACCTGATGATCGTGGAGTTTACCCATAAGCACAAGCTAGATGCCAAGGATTTCTGGGATCATGTCTTCAAGATTTACAAGAAAATCGAGCACCTCTAAGCCCAGATCTATGACCTGCAAAACCAAAACTATGAGTATGAATACAGATTTAAGAAAACGAGTTTGGCTGTAAACTTGAGGATCCCGGAGACTCGTTCATCTTTTTACGATGGTGATCCCATGCCTTGGAAGACGGAGGACAAGCCTTCAATCCCACCAACAACTCCGACATCACCACCTGCGGACAAAGACAACTAAACACATGGGTATGGGCACTCCGCTTCGCTTGTGCCAGGATTGGGGGAGCTTCCCTGGTATCGTATCACCATCACACCTTTCACTTTCTTCGTTTTTCTTTGTTCGAACCTTTTGGTTATATCTTGATCTAGTAGAATAAAGTTTTAGTGTGATCTAGTTTTGAGTTTTTCTTTATGTTCCCCCCTATGTAAGCAAGTCCAAGAGTTATATAATAAAGAGTAGTTTTGAGTTGAGGGATTTTCTTGCTGGCTATGATCTTGAGAAATAGAAATATAAAGAAATATACAATAAAAGCAAAGAGTATATATAATGATCTTACGGGGAGTGATGACTTCACATATAAAAAGTATGTCGATTGAAATTTGTTGTGAGTTGACAAACAAAGTTATTGGTCATTGTTGCAATTAAGAGGAAGTAATAAAAAAAGAGGTTTACATATAAATATATTATATTAGACATCTTTTTGTTAATTTGAGAATTTACGAAAATATTATATGTAAATAAGTTGATGTTGGACAAGGAAGACAATATAATGAGTTATGTTTGCTTATTTCGGAATAGAAGTTATATGGTTATAGATCCTTCAATATGTGTCGCTTGCTTCCACCCCATATTAACCAAAAACTTCCGCACCAAGTAGAGATACTACTTGTGCATGCAAACACGTTTAACTCAGTTTTGCCTTGAGAGTCAACCATACCTACCTATGGATTGAGTAAGATCCTCCAACTATGTTGTCATCTGTGCAAGCAATAAAAATTTCTCTTTAAATATGTGTGATTTATTAGTGTGCGGAAAATAAACTTTGTACGAACTTGTGATATAGAAGAAATAAAAGCGACAGATTGCATAATAAAGTTCTTTATCACAAGTGGCAATATAAAGTGACATTCTTTTGCACTACGGGATTGCGCATCCAACTATAAAAGCGCATGACAGCATGTGCTTCCCTCTGCGAAGGGCCTATCCGTTACCTTTACTTTCTAGTTTTTACCTTTTTGCAAGAGTCCTGGTGATCTTCACCATTTCCTTTATTTCTCCTTTATCTTTTGGCAAGCATCATGTGTTGGGGAATGATCTAGACAAATATATCCACTCAAATGTGGGTGATCGTGGGTTATTATTGTTGACATTACCCTTGAGGTATATAGTTGGGAGGCAAAACTATAAGCTCCTCTCTTTCTTTGTGTACGATTGAAGCTTTGACCTCATAGGTACCGCGTGAGTGTTAGGAATTATGAAAGACCATAAGATGATTGAGTATGTGGATTTGCTTTACAAGATCTTATATTGACTCTTTCCTACGTTGCGATAAATTGGAATTGCTTCGAGGACTGAAATCATAGTTTGTTTGTTCTCAATAGAGTTCTTGGTTCATATTTTACCTTGTGAATGAGTTTTTACTCTAGCATAAGATATTCCATGTCAATATGTGTTGTTATTCTAAAGATAACCATGATGCCTTCATGTTCGTATTTTAATTTGATCGAAACCTCTATCTCTAAACATGTGGGCATATTTATCGACCTCGGTTTTCGCTTGAGGACAAGCGAGGTCTAAGTTTGCGGGACTTGATACGTCCATTTTGCATCATGTTTTTATATCGATATTTACTGCATTATGGGATGTTAATACACATTATGGTACAATACTTATGCCTTTTCTCTCTTATTTTACAAGGTTTACATGAAGAGGGAGAATGCCGGTTGCTAGAATTCTGGACTGGAAAAGGAGCAAATCTAAGAGACCTATTGTGCACAAGTCCAAAAGTACTGAAAACTTATGGAGAATTATTTTGGAATATATAAAAAGTATTGGGCGAAGGAAATACATCACGGGACCCCCCAGGTGGCCACAAGCCAGGGGCGCGACCTACGCCCCTAGGCGCGCCCTATAGGCTTGTGGGCCCCCTGGCAGGTCTCCGGTGCCCATCTTCTGCTATATGAATGGTTTTGAGTGGGAAAAAATCGTATCAGAGCTTTCGGGATGAAGCGCCATCGTCTTGAGGCGGAACCTTGACAAAACGAATTCACAGCTCCAGCGGAGCTATTCTGTAGGCGAAATTTCCCTCCCGGAGGGAGAAATCGAAGCCATTGTCATCGCCAACAATCCTCTCAGAGAGAGGGGGTCAATCTCCATCAACATCTTCATCAGCACCATCTCCTCTCCAAACCCAAGTTCATCACTTGTATCTGATCTTTGTCTCAAAATCTCAGATTGGTACCTGTGAGTCGGTAGTAGTGTTGATTACTCCTGGTAGTTGATGCTAGTTGGTTTACTTGGTGGAAGATCATATGTTCAGATCCTTAATGATTATTAATACTCCTATAATTATGAACATGAATATGCTTTGTGAGTTATTACATTAGTTCCTGAGGACA
The DNA here is from genome assembly GCF_904849725.1 of Hordeum vulgare subsp. vulgare. NCBI lineage: Eukaryota > Viridiplantae > Streptophyta > Magnoliopsida > Poales > Poaceae > Hordeum > Hordeum vulgare. The sequence continues at coordinate 280,577,137 of NC_058523.1, read as the reverse complement.
TGGGATAAGTCTTGTTATAAGTAATCATGTGAATTTTGTATTCGTTTGATATTCTGATGAAATGTATGTTGTCTCTCCTCTAGTGGTGTCTTGTGAACTTCGCCTACATGACACTTCACCATTATTTGGGCCTAGGGGAAGGCATTGGGAAGTAATAAGTAGATGATGGGTTGCTAGAATGAAAAAAGCTTAAACCCTAGTTTATGCATTGCTTTGTAAGGGGCTGATTTGGGTCCATATGTTTCATGCTATGGTTAGATTAATCTTAATTCCTCTTTCGTTGTTGAAGATGCTTGGGAGAGAGGTTAATCATAAGTGGGATGTTTGTCCAAGTAAAGGCAGCACACAAGCACCAGCCCACCCACATATCAAATTATCAAAGTAACGAACGCGAATCATACGAGCATGATGAAAACTAGCTTGACATAAATTCCCATGTGACCTCGGGAGCGCTTTGCTTTATATAAGAGTTTGTCCAGGCTTGTCCTTTGCTACAAAAAGGATTGGGACACCTTTCTGCACCTTTGTTACATTTGTTATTCGCTACCCGTTATGAATTACCTTATCATAAAACTATCTGTTACCGATAATTTCAGTGCTTGCACATAATACCTTACTGAAAACCACTTGTCATTTCCTTCTGCTCCTCGTTGCATTTGACACTCTTACTTATCGAAAGGACTACAATAGATGCCCTTTACTTGTGCGTCATCAGCTGTGTGGCGGTCTTAAGACTATTTATATCTTGCCTTGACGAGAAGGCCCTACCGCTGTATTGGTTGTGGAAGAAAACTAAGAACTTCAAATGGACCGATGCGACCACTACAACCGTGGAAGAAATCAAGGCAATACTAGCCAGCAACCCGATCCTTGCAGCACCCTACATAGGGGAGCGGATGTTGCTATACATCTCAGCCACCAATAAAGTGGTCATTGTGATTCTCATCATAGAACGATAAACCATGGGTCAACAACTCTGGATACAAAAGGCGACCCATTACGTATCTGAGGTGCTTACCCCATGAAAAACCAGATACCTGCAATACCAAAAGATGCTTACACAATATTTATGGTATCACGCAAACTTAGACAATATTCCTAGGAATGTGCGGTCACTCTGACCTCGGAAGTACCACTTAGTGACATCTTTAACAATAAGGACGCCACCAGAAGAATTGCCAAATGGGCCATCGAGCTCGTGGTGTTTGAGATCACCTACAAGACGTAATGATTGATCAAATCTCAAGTCTTGGCCGACTTCGTCGCTGAATAGACTGAGGCCAAACTCCCAGAGAGTATAGCACTTAAAGTCATTAGACTATGTATTTTGACGGGTCCAAGACTCTCGTCGATCTAGGGGCTGGAGTGATTCTCACATCCCCTATAGGGGATAATGTTCGGTATGTACTACAGATCATGTATGCCAACTCGAACAACGTAGAAGAGTACGAGGCGCTACTACACGGTCTCCCGATGGCAACCTAAATGGGCATACAACGACTCGAAGTACAAAAGATTCTAACCTCGCCATCTCAGAAATTAACGGTAAATTTGATGCAAAAAAAACAAAGATGGCAACATAGAGAAACGCCATTCTCAAGATTTTAGCACGATTGGAAGGGTTGGAGTTCCACCAAGTCTCATGAGCCGTCCCCCAAACGTTCTTGCCCACCTAAGTGCAATGCACGACCCTGTCCCTAGCAACATACTCCTAGAACGGTTATTCAAGACATCCATAGCATGCCAGGACGAAGTGGGTAGCACAGGAGTCGATGGTGCATAGTAGGTTATACCACGTGCAGCCCAACAGGATGATCAAATCATCAGCGGAACTTCAGTTGAAGAAACACCCTCGGCCCACGAGGTCATGGAAGTAATCGCACCATGGACTGAACCCTTCCTTGCTTATCTTCTGCGCAGGGAACTCCCCAAAGACTAGACCCAGGCACGACATATCATTCGCCAATCAAAGGCTTACAAGGTTCACTAGGGCGAGCTATATAAAAGAGCACCAGACGAGTCCTCCAATGGTACATATCTGAGGAGGAGGGAAGGCAGCTTCTGGCCGAAGTACACGCTGGTATGGGCGGTCACCACGCAGCAGCTAGGGCCCTGGTCAGCAAGTCTTTTCGAGCTGGTTTCTTCTAGCCGACCACCTAAGAGGACGCCCACGCGCTCTTTTAGCGTTGTACGGGGTGTGTACTCTTCATGAAACAAAGCCACATGCCCCCAACAACTCTTTGGACAATCCCGATCATGTGGCCCTTTACGGTTTGGGGTGTGGATATGGTCGTCCTACTTAAAGTGGGGACCAAGAAAAAGAAAGACCTCCTCGTCATGGTCGACAAGTTTACCAAATGGATTGATGCAAAACCTGTTACCTCCGCCAAAGCCAGGGCAATAATCGACTTCGATTCCGGTGTCATACACCATTATGGTGTCCCACATAGCATAATAACATACACCAGAACCAATTTCACCGCCCAGGAGGTAAAATATTGGTGCGCAAATTTGGGCATCAAGTTCGAATATGCCTCTGTATACCACCCGCAGACCGATGGACAAGTCGAATGATCCAATGAGCTAATCATGAGCGGCATTAAACCTCGGCTGGTTCGCTCTCTTGAAGAATCCGACTGCCAATGAGTGGAGGAGCTCGACTCCATACTTTGGGGCTTGCGTGCCATCCCGAATTGTTCCAAAGGGTACACACCATTTTTCATGGTGTACGGGGCTGAAGCAGTCCTCCCCTGCGACATTATCCACGATGAACCTCGGGTGCGTATGTACGTGGAAAAAGAGGCCAAGTTGGATCGGCAAGACGACTTCGACGCATTGGACGGCGAGCGCGACATAGCTCGGGCTCGGTCTGCTTTCTATCAACAGCAAGCTTGGCGCTATCAGGGCAGGGCAGTTCGGGCAAAGGCATACAACATGGGTGAATGTGCCCTATGCCTTCCATAGAAGCATAAGCATAAACTTCACCCAAAGTGGGAGGTCTCTTTTGTAATTGATGAAGTCTTAACAGGAGGAGCCCCTCGCATGCGCAACTCCTAGGACAATTGCCTCGAGCCAAACCCATGGAATGCAGCTCGGCTTCGGCGTTTCTAGGGCTACACCAACGTCATTACCTTCTTCTCCATCGTTACCTTTTTATTTTTGCCAAAATCTTTTTACTATTACTTCTGTAGGGCTTATTAGACGGTCTGAGGATATGTTTAGCTTAACCGAACCACTTCGAGCATTTATGAGAACACCCGTGCTAGATGGAATAATCAAATGGCACCTGGGGGCTTCATCAAGAAGTCGTTCAATGTATTCGTCACACCTACTTGTTTATATATAAACCTCGACTTAAACATCGATCCTTTCCATTTATGCATCAATTGGACTTAAGATTCTTGCAATGTTGGGTTGCCTAGCTCTTGTGCTTATTATCTACATTATCGATATGTTTGGCTAAAGGGTAAACGGAGCATCGCTGCGATTGTTATGACCGGTTCACCCGGATACGTACCTCAGATGGGTAAAGCCAAAAGCTAGCGTTTCTTAAAAGATAATTTGGTCGGCTACGAACAATGTCCATCTAATCGACACTTTTCATCGCGTATAACAGTTTTCCGTACTACACGAAGAAACGGCTACTCCGACTACAACTTATGTAGCAGCCCAGAAAAAGGAACCCATCGAGGAACTATTTTTCCCGGAAGATGGTTCTTACGTCGCATCGTAATGTAACATAATCCTCCGTGTACTCTTTGTCTGTTAGCACCAAATGGACGGATTGCCTTGTTATCGGAAATGAATTCCTATTATCACAGGATACAAAGTACGAAACACTCCCGAGTTGTTAACAGGGAGGTAAAAGACGACGGCCGGTTAAATACAAAGTTTTCAAAACATGAAGGGAAGTGCATTAGCGCACAAATATAACATTACATATGATCACACGCTTGGTGGTTGGTCCAGATGGTCTATTATAGCATCTAAAGTGCAGTTCTCCCGCGACACGCGTGTGGCCGGCATCACTTGATCATACACCACGTGTAGAGAAATTTCTTTCCCAGCTAACCCCGTCGACCCAACCCGGGCCATGTGCTCGGGATCTAGACGGGCAAAGTGGGTCTTCACCATAGCCCACACCTCCTGAGATCCTTCTCAGCAGGCCGAAGTATTCCACAATTCAAAGTGTCTTTGGGGTCCTTTAAACAGCTCGGCTAGCTCGGCCATCCCTTGAGGACGGGTTTTTTCGCCATAAAGCTCGGACCATACTCCTCATAGCCTTTCGAGCCCGCTCATGCACAATAGAAAGTTCCTTCAACACATCCTCCCAAATGAACTGGCTTCCTCTTCAGGACGTCCAGTTCAGAGACCTAATCAAAAGAGGCACACATTTTCACAATCAACGCAAAAAATCGTGATCTATTACAGGTCGGAGTTTTACTTACAGAATATGCCTCCTTCCAATTTCTCACTCTCTTCGCAGTTCTGCGCCAATTGAGCTTTCAAACTCTTAATTTCATCAACTTGCTTCTTATTCTCTTCTTTGAGATTGTTATTTTTTGCACGGCATCGCTTCAATACGCAATGAACGGCCTCAAACTGAGATTCAGCGTACCGCTGAGAATCTCGAGTTGCATCTATATCCTTTTGCATCTGGCTTATTGGTTCGCGTGCTATAATGAAATTCTTGATTATTAAATCCAACTGCATATAGCATATCACAAATAAATTCCATTCCGATGTGCTTCCCTAGTGAATTGTTTCACATATTCCTGTTCGGCCCTGCTCGCTTGAATATCGGCTTGGCTTAGCTAAAAATCTTAGGATAATTTTTTATTTTCCTGCTTTAAAACCTACAGATAGGCAGGATGTCAAGTCGATCCCTAATTCAACCGTCCCGCCCAAATTAAGGCTCGGGGGCTACTTCGTCCAAACGTTTTTCAGATATGCAGACACTGATGACTTACTAGCAGATGGGCAGACATTTGCCTTGCAACTTTGTTAAGACCGGCCCGTGCAGCTCCAAGGTATGCATTACCCGAGTTGAGAGTGACTCTTTCCATTGCATATGATTCATCGAGCTTTTGTATTCGGAGTTAGTAACCGACAAACCTTCGGAACCTTCAGGGATCGGAGCCGTGTTCGGGACTCCTGCATCGTCTGAAGATCTTTGGTTTTGTTGACTAACTAATACTTCGACGCTGTCCTCGGGCGGGGAAGGTTCCGCAAGTCTCCTGAATTTCTTATCAAAGAGCGATGAGTATTTAAGAAGATAATTACTACTATAAGGATAAGGATTGGTCTATGCACCTCTTGGCCAAAGGGACAACTGACGAATTTACCGCCACCGCCTCTTGTTTGGGGGTTCTGTTCTCATTCGATGGGACCCCTACTAGTACAGCTTGCGAAGCAATTCGACGCATACTTCAACGACCCCTTGGCATGGCCCCTCGTCGGGCAGTTGTTTTCCTCTTGCTCCATGAAGATGGAAAGGATATGGGGTGGTCGTCTTGAAGGGATACCTTTTTCTCGTCAACGTTTTCTTGATAAAACATCCCGTCCTGAAAGATAATCGAAATCTCTGGTTCCTCGTGAAATCGGGGGTCATCATCACGAGCGGAGTCTTTAGGCTGGGGTGCGGGACAATTTACCCTGTCGATCGAGTGCCTCCATGTCTATGGAGGGGGAGCAGGTATTATTGGTTAACAATGATGGATGATACGTCTCAAACGTATCTATAATTTTTTATAGTTTCAAGCTGTTATCTTGTCAACTTTGGAAGTTTTATGTACCTTCTATATCTTTTTTGGGACTAACTTATTAATTCAGTGCCAAGTGCTAGTTCCTATTTTTTCTGTGTTTTTGACTCTTTTCAGATCTGATTTTGGAACGGAGTCCAAACAGAATAAAATCCCCGAAATAATTTTTTCCAGAACGGAAGAAGATCAGGGGACTTGAGGGCCAAGGCAGGAGAGCCATAGGGGGCCCCCAAGCCCTGTAGCCGCCACTAGGGTGGCGGCGGCTACCAGGCTTGTGGCCTCCCTTGCGCCCCCCTGCCCTAGCTCCGTTGCCTATATATTCCCTAAAATCCAGAAAAAAATAAGGGCATCCACGAAAACACTTTTCCGCCATCGCAATCTTCCGTTTCCGCGAGATCCCATCTAGAGACCCTTCCTGGTGACCTGCCGGAGGGGACTTTGGAGTTGGAGGGCTTCTACATCAACATCGTCGCCTCTCCAATGACTCGTGAGTAGTTCACTTCAGACCTACGGGTCCGTAGTTAGTAGCTAGATGGCTTATTCTCTCTCTTGGATCTTCAATACAAAGTTCTCCATGATCTTCATGGAGATCTACGCGATGTAATCCTCTTTGGCAGTGTGTTTGTCGAGATCCGATGAATTGTGGATTTGTGATCAGATTATCTATGATTATATTTGAGTCTTTCCTGATTTATTATATGCATGATTTGATATTCTTGTAAGTCTCTCCGAGTCTTGGGTTTTGTTTTGTAAACTAGATCAATGATTCTTGCAATGGGAGAAGTGCTTGGTTTTGGGTTCATACCGTGTGGTGACCTTTCCCAGTGACAGAAGGGGTAGCAAGGCATGCATCGTGTTGTTTCCATCAAGGGTAACAAGATGGGATTTTATCGTAGATATGAGATTGTCCATCTACATCATGTCATCTTGCTTAAGGCGTTACTCTGTTCTCATGAACTTAATACACTAGATGCATGTTGGATAGCGGTCGACGTGTGGAGTAATAGTAGTAGATGCAGAAAGTATCGGTCTACTTGTTTTGTACGTGATGCCTGTAGATATAATCATTGCCTTACATAACGTCACGACTTTGCGCGGTTCTATCAATTGCTCGATAGTAATTCGTTCACCCACCGTCTACTTGCTTTCATAAGAGAAGCCACTAGTGAACACTACGGCCCCCGGGTCTATTCACAACTATCATTTCCACTTTCGCTTTAACTTTGCTTCGTTTCTTTTTGCTTTCAGTTCTCACTTTGCAAACAATCTATAAGGGATTGACAACCCCTTCATAGCGTTGGGTGCAAGCTCTTTGTGTTTGTGCAGGAACTTGTGACAATCCTTCACTGGATCGATACCTTGGTTCTCAAAACTGAGGGAAATACTTATCGCCGCTGTGCTACATCACCCTTTCCGCTTCGAGGGAACACCAATGCAAGGCTCCAAGGCAGTCCTTTGCATATTTGCCAAGGAAGTCCCTAAAGGCGTAGCCGTAGAAAAAGGATTCCTGGTGTCGTTGCTGAGGAGTATCAAGACAAGAATAGTCTCCCGTCAACACGCTTGTTTTTGGCGCCGTTGGAAGGTCTTTTGTTGCACTAGCAAAAGTATTTCTGGCGTCGTTGCCAGGGAAGGAGAGATCTATCCAAGTAGGTGTCACAAACTCATCTCTTGCATTTACCTTTTTTGCCAGTTGCCTCTCGTTTTCCTCTCCCCCACTTCACATTTGTCGTTTTCATTTGCTTTTCTCCTTTGTCGTTTCCTTTTGCCTTTTTGCCGTTTTCCTTTGCCCGTTTTCCTCGCTTGCTCTTAGGCTTGTTCGTCAGAGATCTTTCCTCATGGCCAAACCAAACTATTTCAGAAGGTTGGAAGAGATTGAAACTAGTGTCAAAGGTTTCATGTCTTCTCAGTTTGACCAAAATAGTTACATCCGTAGGAAATTAAAGGAGAAAAATTCTTTTATGGCCTGTTTGGATAAGGAAGTTGATGATATGGCAAAAGAATTCCTTGCACTAAATTCTTTGCTTGCTCACCTTGAAAAATTGGTGGGCCAAATTTCTCACAAGCAGGCTACCTTAGTCAATAAGATGGCGGCTAAACCTGAAATTTGTGATGCAGATCACAAAGATCTTAAAGTGCTTGGTGTTACTCCTCTAGAATCTTTGTTTTCGCGTGTCAAACCTATTGATGAAGGGGCTGGATATGAATCCACTTTGGTTGAAAAACGCCCCAATGATTCGGAGCCCACCTATCTTGATGATAAAGGTGTGGAGAGTGGAGTAGAAGAAATCAAAATATTGGGTAGTAATGAAACTCCCACTTTGGATTTCAAGGGATTCAATTATGATAGTTGCTCCTTGTTTGAATGCATTTCCTTGATGCAATCCATTGCAGACTCTCCACATGCTTATAGCAAAAGCAAAGCCTTTACCGCGCATATCGTAGATGCTATGATGAAATCTCTTGAAGAGAAGCTCGAACTAGAAGTCTCTATACCTAGAAAACTTCATGATGAGTGGGAACCTACTATCAAAATCACGATCAAAAACTATGAATGCAATGCTTTGTGTGATTTGGGTGCTAGTTATTCCGCGATTCCAAAGTCTTTATGTGATATTCTTGGTTTTCATGAGATTGAAGAGTGTTCTCTTAATTTGCATCTTGCGGATTCTACTGTCAAGAAACCCATGGGAAGGATCGATGATGTTCTTATTGTTTGCAAATAAGAACTATGTACCCGTGGATTTCATTGTACTTGACATAGATTGCAATCCTTCATGTCCCATTATTCTTGGTAAACCTTTCCTAAGGACTATTGGTACTATCATCGATATGAAGGAAGGGAATATTAGATTTCAATTTCCTCTAAAGAAGGGCATGGAGCACTTTCCTAGAAAGAAAATAAGATTGCCTTATGAATCTATGATGAGGGCTACTTATGGTTTGAGCACCAAAGATGACTATACGTCATTCCATCACCTTTTGTCTAGCTAAGGGCGTTAAACAATAGCGCTTGTTGGGAGGCAAACCAACGAATCTATCCTTTTTCTTTCTGTTTTGTGTTTTCAACACTTTCATAATTCTGTTCTGATTGTGTTTTTCGTGTTTCTTTTTGCTTTTGTGCCAAGCAAAACCGTTATGATTAGTCTTGGGGATGATCGTTTGGTCATGCTCGAAAACACAGAAACTTTCTGCTCACGAAAAGAATTTTCATTTTTTTCTGTAAGAGCTTTTGAGATGATTCTTTTTGCTGCTGATTGCTAAGAAAATTCTTCAGACTGTCATAATGTTTCCAAATTTTTGAAGTAGTAGAAGTATACGAAGTATACATATTGCTACAGACTAGTCTGCTGTTAACATATTCTGTTTTTGTTGAGTTGGTTGCTTATTTTGATGAAACTATGGATAGTATCGGGGGTATTAGCCATGAAAGATTAAAAATACAGTAACCCAACATCAACATAAGTAGAATTTTAGTTTTCTACAATACCTAAGGAAGTGGTGGTTTGCTTTCTTATACTAATGTTACCACGAGTTTTCGTTTAAATTTCGTGTTGTGAAGTTTTCAAGTTTTGGGTGAAGTTCTTATGGACAAAAAGATAAAGAGTGGCAAGAGCTGGAGCTTGGGGATGCCCAAGGCACCCCAAGATTATTCAAGGATGCCATAAAAGCCTAAGCTTGGGGATGCCTTGGGAAGGCATCCCCTATTTTGTCTTCCATACATCGGTAACGTTACTTGGGCTATATTTTTATTCACCACATGTCATTTGTTTTGCTTGGAGCATCTTGTATCGTAGGAGTCTTTTATTTTTGTTGTGTCACAATCATCCTTGTTGCACACCTAGAGAGAGAGACATGCACTCACCGTGATTTTGTCGAGCTTCACTTATATCCTTTGGTAGACAATTCAGCTCACATGTGCTTCACTTATATCTTTTGAGCTAGTTGATTTTGCTCTATGTGCTTCACTTATATCTTTTAGAGCACGGCGGTGCGTGGCTTGGTAGTTGATCTATGCTATGAAAGTAGTCTCAAAAGGGGTAGTTATCCAAAGGGATATGAAAACTTCCACCTTCATGTGCATTGAATAGTTAGAGAAGTTTGATTCATCTCAATCAGTTTTGAGTTGTGGTTGTAGTAATATTGAAGTAATATTAGTAAGGTGTTGTGGATCTAGAAATACTTGTGTTGAAGTTTGTGATTCCTGTAGCATGCACATATGGTGAACCGCTATGTGATGAAGTCTGAGCATGATTAGTCTATTGATTGTCATCCTTTGTGTGGCGGTCGGGATCGCGCGATGGTTTATACCTACCAACCCTTCCCCTAGGAGTATGCATTGAATGCTTTGTTTCGATTACTACTAAAACTTTTTGCAACAAGTATATGAGTTCATCATGACTAATGTTGAGTCCATGGTTTAGATGCACTTTCACCTTCCACCATCACTATCTGCTTAGTGCCGTGCAACTTTCGCCGGTGCACAAAACCCACCACATAGCCTCCCTCGAAACAGCCATCGTACCTGCCTACTATGGCTTTTCAAAGCTATTCTGAGATATATTTCCATGCAACTACCACCATGACATATGCAACCACTTCTACATTGCCATTGCATGATCGTAAGATAGCTAGCATGATGTTTCTATTAATGTCTATGCCATGCTAGATCATTGTCACGGTACACTACCGAAGGCATTCCATATAGAGTCATCATTCCTCTAAGTTTTGAGTTGTAAGTGTGATGATCATCATTGATGGAGCATTGTCCCATGTGAGGAAATAAAAGAGGCCAGCGAAGCCCATATACAAAAAGAGGCCAAAGATGCCCACCAAAAAAATATAAAAAAGAGGCCAAAGATCCCACAAAAAAATTATGAGAGAAAAAGAGAGAAGGGGCAATGCTACTATCTTTCCACACTTGTGCTTATTAAGCACCATGATCTTCATGATTGAGAGTCTCTCGTTTTGTCATCACCATATAGCTAGTGGGAAATTTTCATTTTATAACTTGGCTTGTATATTCCAGTGATAGGCTTCCTCAAAATTGCCTTAGTTCTTCGTGAGCAAGCAAGTTGGATGCACACCCACTAGTTTTCTTTAAGAGCTTTCACATACTCTTAGCTCTAGTGCATCATTTGTATGGCAATCCCTACTCATTCACATTGATATCTATTGATGAGCATCTACATAGCTCATTAATATGCCTAGTTAATGTGACCATCTTCTCCTTGTTTGTCTCGCAACTTTGACCACACTCCATTCCACTTATAGTGCTAAAACCATGGCTCACGCTCATGTATTGTGTGAGAGTTGAAAAGGTTTGAGAAAGTAAAGGTGTGAAAAAAATTACTTGGCCAATACCGGGGTTGTGCATGATTTAAATTCCTTGTGCAAGGATGATAGAGCATAGCCAGACTATATGATTTTGTAGGGATAACTTTCTTTTGGCCTTGTTATTTTGAAAGTTCATGATTACCTTGCGAGTTTCCTTGAAGTATTATTGTCTCCACATCATTTGCAAACTATTGTTTTGAACCTAATGGATCTGAACATTCACATCACATAAGAGGAGTTACAAAGGCATCTATGCTAGGTAGCATGAAAGCATCAAAAATTCATTCTTTATCACTTCCCCACTCGAGGACGAGCAGGAGTTAAGCTTGGGGATGCTTGATACCTCTCAAACGTATCTATAATTTTTGATGGTTTCAAGTAGCTATCTTCTCAACTTTGGATGTTTTCTATACCTTTTATATCTTTTTTGGGACTAAATTATTAATTCAGTGCCAAGTGCCAGTTCCTGTTTTTTCTATGTTTTTGACTCTTTTCAGATCTGATTTTGGAATGGAGTGCAAACGGAATAAAATCCCACAAATAATTTTTTCCAGAATGGAAGAAGATCAGTGGACTTGAGGACCAAGGCAGGAGAGCCACAGGGGGCCCACAAGCCCTGTAGCCGCCACCAGGGGGGCGGCTACCAGGCTTGTGGCCTCCCTGGCGCCCCCCTGCCCTAGCTCCTTCGCCTATATATTCCCTAAAATCCAGAAAAAAAATAAGGGCATCCACGAAAACACTTCTCCGCCGCCGCAAGCTTCCGTTTCCGCAAGATCTCATTTGGATACCATTCCCGGTGCCCTGCCGTAGGGGACTTTGGAGTTGGAGGGCTTCTACATCAACATCATCGCCTCTCCAATGACTCGTGAGTAGTTCACTTCAGATCTCAGGGTCCGTAGTTAGTAGCTAGATGGCTTCTTCTCTCTCTTAGATCTTCAATACAAAGTTCTCCATGTTCTTCATGGAGATCTATCCGATGTAATCCTCTTTGGCGGTGTGTTTGTCGAGATCCGATGAATTGTGGATTTATGATCAGATTATCTATGAATTATATTTGGGCCTTTGCTGATTTCTTATATGCATGATTTGATATCCTTGTAAGTCTCTCTGAGTCTTGGGTTTTTTTTGGCCAACTAGATCTATGATTCCTGCAATGGGAGAAGTGCTTGGTTTTGGGTTCATACCGTGTGGTGACGTTTCCCAGTGACAAAAGGGGCAGTAAGGCACACATCGTGTTGTTGCCATCAAGGGTAACAAAATGGGATTTTATCGTAGATATGAGATTGTCCATCTACATCATGGTATCTTGCTTAAGGCTTACTCTTTTCTCATGAGCTTAATACACTAGATGCATGCTGGATAGCGGTCGATGTGTGGAATAATAGTAGTAGATGCAGAAAGTATCGGTCTACTTGTTTTGGACGTGATGCCTATAGATATAATCATTGCCTTAGATAACGTAACGACTTTGCGCGGTTCTATCAATTGCTCGGCAGTAATTTGTTCACCCACCATCTACTTGCTTTCATGAGAGAAGCCACTAGTGAACACTACGGCCCCCGGGTCTATTCACAACTATCGTTTCCACTTTCGCTTTTACTTTGCTTTGTTTCTTTTTGCTTTCAGTTCTCACTTTGCAAACAACCTATAAGGGATTGACAGCCCCTTCATAGCGTTGGGTGCAAGCTCTTTTTGTTTGTGCGGGTACTTGTGACAATCCTTCACTGGATCGATACCTTGGTTCTCAAAACTGAGGGAAATACTTACCGCCACGGTGATACATCACCCTTTCCGCTTCGAGGGAACACCAACGCAAGGCTCCAAGGCCACGGGGGAATCCTTTGCATATTTGCCAAGGAAGTTCCTAAAGGCGTAGCCGTAGCAGAAGGATTCCTGGTGTCGTTGCTGAGGAGTATCAAGACAAGAATAGTCTCCCGTCAACACGCTTGTTTCAGGCACCGTTGGAAGGTCTTTTGTTGCAGTAGCAATGGACATAAATATTCAGGCTATGAATGTAAACACACTTACACATTCGATGGGGTTATATGCCGAATAACCGTCCTTGGTGGTGAGGTGGAGAAATCTTATTTTTTTCCCTTGAAAAGATCGGCTAGAATAGTTGCCAAGGCTTTCTTATCGTCCAATCCATGTCGCCTGGATCGGGTAGAGTCGCTAGTGCCGCTATAGCGCCACAAAGGGTGTGTACATTGTTGGAGCGGTTGGACGAACTAGGTAATCGTCGTGGCCATCACGTCAATGATTTTCATCCCACTGTGGGTAAGTATCCTAACCTTGAAGGTTACGTGCTTCACTTCGGAGCTCCCCTCTTGGGAAGAGCTCCCCTGTCGCCAACCAAGATGCTTCTTTAGAGGGGGCGCACAGTATTCAGTAAGACCCCTCCGAACTGGTTTGAACAAGGGACCTCGATATAAAACCACTCTAAGGGCTACTCGTCGATTTGCTTCTTCGGTGTCTTGGCCGAGTATCCTGTGGCAGCTATGCGCCATACCTCGGCTCCACCCACTTCCCTAATTATCGTTCCCCTAGTTAGAGGAACGATACAGAAGTACTTTCTCCATAAATCAAAGTGTGGCTCGCAACCCAGGAACTATTGTGGAACGTAGTAATTTCAAAACAATTCCTAGGCATCACAAGGATTTATCTATGAAGAAACCATCAACGAGCAATTAAAGTGGTAGAGCGTCTTCATACCTTTGAAGATCGCTAAGCGGAAGCGTTGCTAGAACACAGTTGATGGAGACGTACTCGCAGTGATTCAGACCGCGGTGTATTCCGATATATGCATCGAAAGATGGTGCCTCCGTGTTCAACACACGTGTAGCCCGGTGACGTGTCCAATGCCTTGATCCAGCAAGGAGGGAGGACGGGTTGAGGGAGAGCTCCGGCAGCATGATGGCATGGTGACGATGGAGCTATGTGGCACTCCGACGGGGTTTCGCTGAGCACTACGGAGGAGTAGGGCTGCGCCGAGAGAGAGAGAAAAGTTGTACCAAATCAGCCCAAAACCCTCACTATATATAGGAGGAGTGGGAGGAGGGTGCCCACCCTTTAGAGTTTCCCACCCTAAGGGTGCGGCATCCCTAGATGGCTTTGGGCAGTGGCGAAGGTGGTGGATGCGCCCTAGGGTGGGCCTTGAGGCCCAAGGTGGCGTCCCCACACCTAGGGTTTTTCCTCCTCCACCCTTGTTGAGCCTTGGGCTGATTGTGGTGGCGCACCAGCCCACTTAGGGGCTGGTTGCCACCCACTTTTGGCCCATCACAGCAGGAATCAGAGACTTTCCCGTCGGCCATCACAGACGGCAAAGGGGAGCACCCCAGACGACAAAGGACTTTGTCGTCCATCTGTAGATGGCAAACTGGACGGCAAAAAAATCCGGTAAAGGGGTTCTTTGTCATCTACATTGGGCCTATGGACGTCAAAGGAAATTTACCATGGGGGGGGGGGGACGTCAAAGACCATGGACGGCAGATCCGCGAGAGAGAGCCGTCAAGTGTTAACAGCAGCCTTCGTCGTCTGCTGGGCCCACCTATCCTTTGTCGTCTGCCCTCGGAGTCCTTTTCCATCCGCCCACAGAGATGGCCGACGGCAAAGGGGGCATCCAGTCTGCTGCAGCCCAGGCCTGTGGGCCCTTTGTTGTCTGCTGGGGCACCTTTGCCGTCGGTGGGCGGACGACAAAGGCTCCAAAATGCCCCCTTTTATTTTATTTTTATTATATCCAACAATTTTCACAGGAATCAGGGATATATATATATATATGTGACAGAAATAATGTTTTTTCCATACTGATAGCCATATTAAAACAAGTTTCATCCATCCATACATACATATTATGCAAGTTTCATCCGTACCAAACCATATATTACACTAGTTTCATCCATAAATACAAAGTTTCATATCCATATATTACAATAGTTTCATCCATACATATTGTCCAAAAAATTACAAGTAACCCAAGCACTCCATCAATCCAAGTTTCCTGAAGTGAACGTAATCTGCAAAATATCAAAAAAGGAAGTTCGAAGAAGAAGACTAAATTAAGAAGAGAAGTATAGGTCATTTCGGAGCTAATTAAGCTTACTACATCATCTAGGAGGAAACTAAGCTAAGTATATGTCATTTTGGAGCTACTTAGGTAAAAATATGTCATTTAGGAGCTAACTATGCTTATTAAGCCATTATGCAGCTAACTAAGCTAATTATAGGCCATTTAATAGCTAAGTTAGGTAAAATAGGTCATCTTGGAGCTACGTAAGCATATTATGTCATTTAGGAGAGAACTTGGCTAAGTATAGGTGGTTTTTTCTTAAATAGGCTATTTCGGAACTAATTAAGCTTACTACGTCATCTAGGAGGAAACTAAGCTAAGTATATGTCATTTTGGAGCTACTTAGGTGAAAGTAGGTCATTTAGGAGCTTACTATGCTTATTAAGCCATTTTGGAGCTAACTAAGCGAACTATAGGCCATTTAATAGCTAAGTTAGGTAAAATAGGTCATCTTGGAGCTACGTAAGCATATTATGTCATTTAGGAGAGAACTTAGGTAAGTATAGGTCATTTTTTATTAAATAGGCCATTTCGGAGCTAATTAAGCTTACTTCATCATCTAGGAGGAAACTAAGCTAAGTATATGTCATTTTGGAGCTACTTAGCTAAAAGTAGGTCATTTAGGAGCTAACTATGCTTATTAAGCCATTTTGGAGCTAACTATAGGCCATTTAATAGCTAAGTTAGGTAAAATATGTCATGTTGGAGCTAGGTTAGCTTGTTATGTCATTTAGGAGACAACTTAGCTAAGTGTAGGTCATTTTTATTAAATAGGCCATTTTGGAGCTAATTTAGCTTACTACGTCATCTAGGAGGAAACTAAGCTAACTATATGTCATATTAGAGCTACTTAGGTAAAAATAGGTCATTTATGAGCTAAATATGCTTACTAAGCCATTTTGGAGATAACTGAGCTAACTATAGGCCATTTAATAGCTAAGTTAGGTAAAATAGGTCATCTTGGAGCTACGTAAGCATATTGTGTCATTTAGGAGACAACTTCGCTAAGTACAAATCATTTTTTATTAAGTAGGCCATTTCGGAGCTAATTAAGCTTACTACGTCATCTAGGAGGAAAATAAGCTAAGTATATGTCATTTTGAAGCTACTTAGGTAAAAACAGGTCATTTAGGAGCTAACTATGCTTATTAAGCCATTTTGGAGCTAACTAAGCTAATTATAGGCCATGTAATAGCTAAGTTAGGTAAAATAGATCATGTTGGAGCTAGGTTAGCTTATTATGTCATGGGGAGAAGTATAGGTCGTTTTTTATTAAATAGGCCATTTTGGAGCTAATTTAGCTTACTACGTCATCTAGGAGGAAACTAACTAACTATATGTCATTTTAGAGCTACTTAGGTAAAAATAGGTCATTTAGGAGGTAACTATTCTTATTAAGCCATTTTTGAGCTAACTAAGCTAATTATGGGCCATTTAATAGCTAAGTTATGTACAATAGGTCATTTTGTAGCTAAGTAAGCTTATTATGCCATTTAGGAGAGAACTTAGCTAAGTATAGGTCATTTTTTTATTACATAGTCCATTTTGGAGCTAATTGTATGTCATTTCAGAGCTAATTATACGCCATTTAGCTTACTACATCATCTAGGAGGAAACTAAGCTAATTATATGTCATTTTAGAGCTACTTAGGTAAAAATTGGTCATTTAGGAGCTAACTATGCTTATTATGCCATTTGGAGCTAACTAAGCTAATTATGTCATTTAGCGGGAAACTAAGCTAAGTATAGGTCATTCTAGAGCTAACTTGGATAAAATATGTCATTTTGGAGCTAAGGTAAGGTAAGTAAACATCATTATGCGGTTGTTCAGCAAAACACTAGAAAAAACATACCATTCTCCTCAGCACGGTAGTGAAGCACGGTGGCTCTGGCTTGTTTCACCTGAAGAAGGCTCCACTTTAGAAGGGTTGTGCGATGCGTTTCGGGAGATATTCTGCACCAAACATCGTTTGCAATGTGTCGTTAGCATGATGACACTCAAAAGATCACTGCATTGAAATGAAACTCACCGTCTCCGCCATGTTAATGAGTGGCATCGCCGGAGGGACGTGGCCGGTCTTCTCGCACATGGACTGTACATTTGGTTTCGACAAGTCTAACTTTTTAGTTATTAATGAAACAAACATTAAAATGCAAGACTTGACAAATATGAAGAAGAAACTTACCACGAAGAGCTCTTACATGGCCCTGTTAGACGCATCATTCCGTTCCCTCTCCGCCTCCACCAACGCAGCCGTCCTCTCCTCCAATTCCTTCATCTTCTTATCCTTCTCCGCCAAAAGCGCCTGCATTGCCTCTCTCTCTTTCAGAATAGCAGCCTGCAACACAACTCATTGTTAGCACTGTAATCATATTGGTTCGCACACACAACGTACTGCGAAAAGATAGTTGAGTCCATTAAACTAACCTCGATGGCGAGCTCAACTGCCATGGACGAGGTGTTATCTCAGGACAGGAGCTCGTTTGACATGCCTTTATCTGCCGGAGAGTGCTAGGACAACGTATAAGGCCGTCTCCAATGGCGATCGAGCCATGGGGCCTCCCGTTGTCATCTATCATCACCAGCTCGGGATCAATAGGCCCCTAGCTAGGGTTAAAGTCCTCCCCTTTCCTCGCCTTCCCATGATCTCTGTACTTCACGAGCTTGTGGTGGGAGGAGATGTTGGTGAAGTTTTCAGGATGCTCGAGGTCAGACTCGGAGAATGCCTTGACCTTCTTGTACGAGGCAGTATGGGCCATCACATAGAGGTCGTACATCTGTGGCACCCCCGTCTTATTGTGACGCGCCTAAAAGAGAGAGAGAGGAAAAATGTATTAGTAAAGGGCTCAAGCTAGCATTAAGAATGAATTTCATGAGTCATGAAGCAAACCACATATGTAGTTCACACCAAATTGGATTAAGTTGACGCTCCCTTGATGGTGTGGCACACCAACCATTTTGCCACGCCTCTCCATCGCGTTGTTGTGGCTGGCCTCCCACTTTTCGGAACACCACTGATCAACCAAAGCCTCCCAACATTCCATATTATCCACACACCATCTCCGGGGCACCTAAGTTAATAAAGAGAAATTTGAGCGCTACGCATAAGAATCAAATCAAGGAAACTAACTACATGGCCTTAATAATATGTAATTACCTTCATGTAATGCTCCTTCTCCATCTTAGAATCGTGACACTTCTCCTTTTCCTTCCTAATATGCCGCGAGGCATAGTAGTCTTGAACAACCTGCACCCGAGCCTTGTGCTGAAATTTTTGAAGTAGGTGGCGACATTCGGTTTCTATAACCTTTGCCGCGTCCTCCTCATATCCCTCCTCACACGTGTTGAAGGGCTGCGAACGAGATAACACTGATTAGTACAATACCTAGTTATTTTTGATTTGTAATTGTGTAAAGGAGAAATTACCCAGAACTGTCTGACCGCCATGTCGGCCCTCGTGTGGCAAAAAACACTATCGATCTCCACCTCCCGCGGGGATGGGGTACCCAAGTAGTGCTCCCAGGTCATTCCTACCTCTCAACCCCGACCGGACAACGTAACAAACCCCGGGAAGTTTTGCCGGCAAAGCACACCAAGGACGCTGTTGGGCTTGCGGACACCCTTGGCAACAATCCAACCCATGCAGTATGACAAATTAAAGCCAAAACATTAGATATTTGAGAAAACGTGAAGGCAAAAGGTTAAACAAGAGTAAATTAACTTACTTCTCCCCATTTGTCTTAATAGACCACCTCTGCTCGTGGGTCGCCGACACGAGCGGGAGCCCCGTAATACCACGCTGGTAGACGGTGGCCCCCTCACCTAGGTCCTTGTCTCTATCAGCATGGACACTTGGCTCAGGCTGACCCAGATCAGGCCAGGTATCCTAATGGGTCTCTAGGGACATACCCTCATCCCTGCTTTGCTCCGGAGTCTCGTGGAATGAAGCCTCTGGGATACGAGTCTCGTGGGTCGAAGGCTCGTCGACCTGAGGCTCGTGAATCAGATACCGTGTAGCCTCGACCTGAGACGACTCCACCCTAGCAGTCCTATGCTGAGGTGAATCAGCTTGGGGGCAGCGAGGAAGGCGTGGCAGCCACCCTACCTCTCCCGTGACCACGTGTACCTTTAGTATCTCTCGGCTTCGCGGGGGGTCGACCTCCTCTCACGGGGGCCGCGAGAGTCAAAGAAGCGGCCACTCCATGCAGAGTAGAGAGCAACGCTCTCCAAAGAGGCGAGGCAGGAATGGAAGTACCAATCCCACCACCCGCCGACGAAGAAGGAGCCGCGGAGTGCTTTCGACCCTTTCCCACCATCTTTCAACACCTGCCATGACAAAGAGTAAATGAAATTAGTACAACATAAATACCAACATGAGTAATAACAAATATATAATTTAAGTGTATCATCCTCATAAATACCAACATGACTAATAAAATTTGAATACCTAACAAGAACTAATAAAAATTGAATACCTAACATGAACTAAAAATTTATGTATGAATATATAGTAATAGTTGA
This sequence comes from Hordeum vulgare subsp. vulgare, assembly GCF_904849725.1. Classification (NCBI taxonomy): domain Eukaryota; kingdom Viridiplantae; phylum Streptophyta; class Magnoliopsida; order Poales; family Poaceae; genus Hordeum; species Hordeum vulgare. The sequence goes on along the minus strand of NC_058523.1, from coordinate 280,557,453 downwards.
ATACCTGACATGAACTAATAACAATCGTGCTCGTCTATGTATGCTTTGGGGTCAATAAATTCATCATGATCATCACTATCATCAATAAATGCAGCATCATCATTACTATCAGGAAGAACATGTGGAAGGACACCATTATGTAATCGGTCAAGAAGTGATCGGTCATCCGCAGCAGTAACCTCTTCTTCCGGCTCTTCCTGTTCGGGCACAGGGGTTAAGATGGATTCACTGTCGCTGTCTACTTCAATGTTCTGGGGTGAAGTAGAGCTGTTCTTGAAACATTTCTTGGACATACATGTTTCTTGGAAGAATTCTCCTTCATATGTGTCTGGGTTAATGTGAGGTTCGTAATCCTTTTCATTGAGGGTAGGTGGTCTAAAACGTGGTGGCACTTCATAAACGACAACCAAACCTTTCAGCTTTGGATCAGTTTGGCAGGCCCACGGCAGATAGTAAACTTGTGTCGCCTGTTGAGCTGTAATATAGACATCCGGAACATCTAAGTGGCTGTTTTGGTTGATTTCAACTAGTCCTGTATGTTCATGAGTCCTTCTAGTCTCCCTCGGCTCAAACCAATAACATTTGAAGACTACGACGGTCGGTATGTTTTCACCATAGAATAGAAGTTCATAAATTGCATCCACTCTTCCATAATACTCGGTACCTCCTTCGCCGATTGCTGAGAGAGAACAATTTGTAGTCTTTAGGTCGGGCATAGATAGCTCTTTGCCAAAGCTACGAAAGTGATACCCTTTGATGTTGTATTTGTCAAATGAACGGACCTTATAGTCAAAAGCATTAGCGACTTGTCTCAACTCGGCGTCCATAGACTGTGCATCAGCCTACAAGTTTAATATGGAAGAATGGATGCATTAGCCGCAAGTAAGACTAAGAAATCAAATGGCCCATTAATGGTAATTAATTACCCGTTGTTTGAAACAAGAGATGAAACCGGGATAGTCACCTCCATGCTTTGCCGGAAGCTCATACTCTTCGACGGAATCCTTTTCGATGACCGCTCCATCCGAGAATTTGGCGACGTATCGACTATATCAAATATCTGGGGATAAGAGCAGTTCAAAGGAATTAGAAGTTGCGACACAATAATTTACCGAGAACTATCTAGATGTTCGGCCGCACTTCTGTTAGGTTGTTGAAGATATGCAATGAAATGGTCAGGCATTCTTCAACATCCAAGGATTTCCCTTTCGAAGCACCGGATGTTGCGAGCTTCCCTTTGAATAGGCTGAGGTAGGATCGACATTATTTAGGATCGCCATCATTGTATCGAGGCTTCGGGTTATGCAAATGATGATTTTTGGCTTCGTAGTGTGTTGTCACGAAGTTTGCCGCCTCCTCAGTAATGAATGCCTCGGCCAACGATGCTTCAATTCTATGTTTATTTTTTACATTTAGCTCGAAGCGGCTTCTGCATCCTCTCAGTTGATAATCACCATCGATTTTCAACGCCCCCCCCCAATCTTGCCTCGGTTGGGAGATGCAAAATCAAATGTTGCATTGGATTTAAGAAGCCCGGTGGAAAGATCCTTTCTAATTTGTAGATCAACTCCGCCGCCAACTCTTCCATTTCATCTAGCACGCCAAGCAATAGTTCTTTCGCACAAAGAGAATGGAAGAAATAGCTCAGCTCAACCAGTACTAGCCATTCATCCTCAGGGATAAAGCCACGCAACATCACCGGCATTACCCTCTCAATCCATATGTGCCAATCATGACTCTTGAGACCTAATATTTTCAATTTCTCAAGACTCGCTCCCCTCTTTAGATTCGCAGCATACCCATCGGGGAACATCAACCGCATTTTCACCCACAATAGCATTTCCCTCATAGCTGGCCTTTCAAGATTGAACCATGCATTTGGCTTCGCTACGCTTTCCTTTCCTTTCCGTTGTTGCAAGTTTTGTAACGGTCTATCACATAGAGCCTCTTGGTCGATTCTAGCCATAGGATTATCCTTTGACTTCCCCTCTATGCCGAACAATGTACCAAAAATGGCCTCCGCAATATTCTTTTCAGTGTGCATCACATCGATGTTGTGTGGGCAAATGAGGTATTTGAAGTAAGGCAGATCCCATAAGCATGACTTGTGAGTCCACGCATGTTCCGTACTATACCCTTTGAAATACCCTGGACGCAAAGGATCATGCTCGAGAGCGTTTAACTGATCAAGGGTGTGTTGGCCTGTGAATGCAGCTGGTGCGGTGTTTTTGACAACTCTACCTTTGATGAAATTCTTCTTGTGTTTTGTGAACTTATGGTCATAATCCAGGAACAGTCTATGCATGTCGAAGCAAGAAAACTTGTGACCTGCCTGCAGCGAACGGAACTGAAGAACTGCCTTGCATGTGGCGCACGGGAACCTTCCATGCACACACCATTCAACGAATAGCGCATATGCCAAATAGTCATGCGTCGAGTACATGTACCACACATGCATTTTGAAGTTTTTTTGGTAGCGGCATCGTATGTCTTGATCCCATTATCCCAGGCTTCTCGCAATTCATCCTTAAGCGGCTGTATGTACACATTCATATTCTTCCTCGGATAGTTGGGCCTTGGAATTATCAACGTCAAGAAAATGTTCTTTCTTTTCATAATCTCTCCAGGGGAGATTGAGTGGAATGATAAATACAGGCGAACAATTGAATTGTGTTGCCATCATACCATACACATTGAACCCATCTATGCTGATGGCAACTCGAGGATGCCTTGGATCTGCCAATTTATCCTTATGTAATGCATCAAAGTGCTTCCACGCAAAAGCATCTGAAGTGTGTACCAACAACTTGTTCCCATCCGCATCTAGTTCGGTTCTTTTGCCCAATTTGTGCCATGTCATCTGTCTGGCCGTCTCTTCGACCATGAAAAGACGTTGAAGTCTTGGTACGATTGGCAGATACCAAAGAACATGTATGGGGATTTTGGTCTGAATCTTCTCACCCATACCATTGTCTACCAGAATATACCTGGAAGAGCTGCAAATGGGGCAATAGTTCAAGACCGCATACTCAAGCCTAAATAAGGCACATCCATTCTCACAGGCATGTATCTTCTCATAGGGCATCTTAGGTACATGGAGGATTTCCTCTGACTGGTACAGGTTTGCAGGCAGAACATGGCCTTTGGGTAGAAAGCATCCAAATATCGTCATCATCATGTCGTAGCATTCTCTGCCTAGGTTGAATTGAGCCTTCAGAGCCATTACTTGCGCGATAGCATCCAGCTGACAAAGCTCAGTGTGCTCGTGGAGAGGATGTTTTGAAGACTCCAACATTTCAGGCCTTTGCAAATCCTCCATCTCATCGTCTGAATCCCGAGCATCATCAAAGTCTTGCACCATGTCTTCGATGTCGGTACCATGCTCGTCGGTGCGACGACAAATCACCTCAGCTCTGGCATGTTGGTCAGACTTACCATGAAAATTCCACACCGTATAATTAGGCGTAAAACTCCACTTCTGCAGGTGTTTACCCATTTCAAACCTTGTCTACTTTTTCAAGTTGTCGCAGTTGGGACAGGGGCACCATGTGTTTTTGCTAGCCACTTGCAAATGCGGCTCTCACAAACCACCTGGTTTTTGTTAACCATTCATTGGTCATGTCTTTCTGACTAGGCTGACTAGTGTACATCCAAGCACGATCACTCATCTTGCCTAGCTACCTATGGGCACAAAAGAGATATATATATAATTCATCATCTATATTCATCCGCTAATCAAGTTTGTTAGTTTTATTATGTCCATGCAACCTACACTCTAATAGGTAAAGATAGGTCCTAATACCACCCAAGTATATGTAGATTGGGTTCGTTTTCCCATGTTGTGCTCCAGATCCAACGCAGGATTTCGGTAGCACCTCCCCGCTGTTCTCTTGATACACGTCTCGGTAATAAGCAAAGAGGATGTGTACCAGGAGAACAACAGGGAGGCACTGACAAAATTCTGCATCCGATCCGGAGTAGAGCATACGGGAAAACAAACCCAATCTACACATACTTGGGTTGTACCTGGATAACGTTGGACAATTAAAAAAGGATGGCGGTTATAAATATGCAAAGACATGCATATTTATAGATGCCGCCCTTTCGAATGGGAGACGCATACTGGTCATGCATACTGATGATTGAAGAAACCTATACCTAGCAAGTTTCATCGGCACGAAGACCAGAACAGAGCAAATTAAAGGGGTAGGAGGAGAAGTCATTTGTGCTCACTAACAAACGCAAGGGCGGAGCTCGTCCAACACACGGGTAGGTCGTCGAACAACTGCACATTGAAATTCACCCGATCAACACAAATATGATGTTTTTATAACATAATTGTAAAATATGTGACCTAACACATAATTTACAAAACTATGACCCCGTCGGCCTGTGGAAGGCTGAAAAGCACCTTCTCATTCAAAAGGAGGCAGAAGAGGTGTCGGGGTCATGGATTAATGGCGTCGGGAGTCAGTGCCGTCGAGGGTCGGTGTGTCGGGTGTCAGTGGCGTGGGGGGTCGGGGGTTAGTGGCGTCGGTGGTCGGGGGTCAGTGTCGTCGGGGGTCCAGGGTCAGTGGCATTGGGGGCCTTTTCGGTCAACAAGAGGCCGAAGAGGTGTCGGAGGTCGGGGGTTGGGGGTTAGTGGCGTCGAGGGCGGCGTATTAAAAGCTGCGCAGAGTTTTCTGCCAGGGTGTCGTCACGATGTCGTGTCGGGGCGTCGTGTCGGGGTTCAGGGCATCCTGTCGGGGTGTCGGGGTGTTAGGGTGTCATTTTCTTCTTCATCATCTTCTTTTTTTCCTCTTCTTCCTTCCTTTTCTTCTTCTTCTTCCTTCCTTCCTTTTCTTCTTCTTCTTCTTCTTTCTTCTTTTCCATTTTCCTCTTCTTCTTCTTCTTCCTTCTTTTCCTTTTTCGTCTTCTTTATTCTTCTCCTCTCTCCTCTTTTCTTCTTCTTCTTCTTTTTATTCTCCTCCTCCCCCTCTCCTCCTCCTCCTCTTCTTCTTATTCTTCTTCCTTTTTCTACTTATTCTTCTTTTATTCTTCATCTTTTTTCTACTTATTTCAATAATGACTATGTAACTAAACCTAGCACTAAACCTATCACTAAACCAATCGCTAAACCTATATAGCACTAAACAACAAAAAATAACAAAAACAGAATCTACAAATCATTAACTAAAAAAGAATCTACCACTAATTAACAAACAAAATTTACCTCTAAATTAACAAATAACAAATAACCTAGCACTAATTAACTAAACCTAGGACTAAATCTACTATTTAACTAAATCAACTAACTAAACTACCACTAAATCAAATAACGAAATGAACTAACTAAATCAACTAACTAAATCTAATCAAATAACAAAAAACAAACTCACCTATTAGCTTGAACCGGAGAGGAGGGCAGTGGGTAGCGGGGGCGGTCGGTGGCCGAGGCGGTGGGGGACCAGGCCGCTGGTGGTGGAGGGCGAGCTCCGGTGGCACGGGGAGGAGGGGAGAGCAGCTCCGGTGGCACGGGTAGCAGGGGCGCGAGGAGGAGGGGAGGGCGAGCACCGGCCGTGGGCGGCAGTGGTGGGCCGGAGCGGCTCTAGTGGTGGTGGCGGTGACACTGGGGTGGGCAGGGCGCGGGGAGGATGGGCGCTGGGAGGAGGGGTGAGAGGAGGATGGGCGCGGGGAGCTCCGGCCGTGGGCGGCGGTGGTTGGCTGGAGCGGCTCAGGTGGTGGTGGCTGCGACGCTGGAGTGGGCAGGGGGCGCGTGAGAGAGAGGCAGGGCTTGAGAGAGAGAGGGGGTGAGTGTCTTTAGGGGAGCGGGGGTGGGGGCTGACTGCCGCTAGGGTGGCGCCCCCTTTGCCGTCCACAAAGGTTGGGAGGCAGACGGCAAAGGGGTGGGTGGGTGGGGTGGGCTTCGGACGTTAGGGTGGCGCCCTCTTTGCCGTCCACCTTTGGTGTCTTTGCCGTCCGCTGGCAGATGGCAAAGGGAAGGCTGACGGCAAACATCACCTTTGCCATTAGGCTTCTCTTTGCCGTTAACTTTGTGCCAGCTGAAGACAAAGAGGATCTTTGCCATGTGTCAGCGGATGGCAAAGACATGGCAGACGAAATTTTTCAGGATTGCAGTAGTGCATGTAGCAGCTTGGAGCTGGTGGCCCTTGCGGTGGACCCACGAACCCTTCCGGTGGTCCCGGTACATTACCGGTGACGCCCGAAACATTTCCGCGACGAAATCCTCACCTCCTATATATGAATCTTTACCTCCAGACCATTCCAGAACTACTCATGAAGTCCGGGATCTCATCCTGGACTCCGAAAAACCTTCAGTAACAACATACACTATTCCCCATATACCCCTAGCATCATCGAACCTTAAGTGTGTACACCCTACGGGTTCGGGAAGCATGCAGACCTGACCGAGACACCTCTCCGGTCAATAACCAACAACGGGGTGTGGATATCCATGTTGGCTCCCGCATGTTCGATGATGATCTCATCGGATGAACCACGAAGTCGAGGATTCGATCAATCCCGTATGCAATTCGCTTTGTCTACCGGTATGATACTTGCCCGAGATTCGATCATCTGTATCCCTATACCTTCTTCAATATCGTTGCCGTCAAGTTTCTTTACTCATTATGTAACACATCGTCCCGTGGCTGACTCCTTAGTCAAATTGGGCTCAGTATGATGATGGATTACCGAGTGGGCCCAGAGATACCTCTCCATCACATAGAGTGAGAAATCCCAGTCTCGATTCTTACAACCCAACAGACATTTTCGGAGATACCTGTAGTGGACCTTTATAATGACCCAGTTATATTGTGACGTTTGATACACCCAAAGCACTCCTACGGTATCTGGGAGTTGCACAATCTCATGGTCTAAGGAAATGATACTTGACATTAGAAAAGCTTTAGCAGAAGAATAACACGATCTAGTGATATGCTTAGGATTGGGTCCTGTCTATCACATAATTCCCCAATGTTGTGATCCCGTTATCAATAACATCCTATGTCCATGATCAGGAAACCATGATCATCCATTAATCAATGAGCTAGCCAACTAGAGGCTCACTAGGGACACATTGTGATATACTCGCACATATATTACGATTTCCGTTAATACAATTATAGCATGAATAATAGACCATTATCATGAACTAGGAAATATAATAATAACCAATTTATTATTGCATGTATGGCATATTTCCAACAGTCTCCCACTTGCACTAGAGTTAATAATCTAGTTACATTTTGATGAATCGAACACCCATAGAGTTCTGGTGTTGATTATGCTTTGCCCGTGGAAGAGGTTTAGTCAACGGGTTTGCGACATTTAGATCAGTATGTACTTTACAAATATCTATATCCTCATACTAGATGTATCCACGAATGGAGTTGAAGCGGCGCTTGATGTGCTTGGTCTTCTTGTGAAGCTGGGCTCCTTTGCAATGGCACTAGCTCAAGTGTTGTCACAAAACAGAGCCATCGGGCCCGACGCACTAGGAATGACTCCTAGGTCGGTGATGAAATCCTTCATCCAGACTCCTTCCTGTGCTGCTTCTGAAGCAGGTATGTACTCGGCTTGACATGTAGATGCCGCCGCGATTCTTTGCTTGCAACTGCACCAGCTAACTGCCCAATTATTCAAAACATAGCGTATCCGATTTGTGGCTTGGAGTCATCCTGATCTGTGTCGAAGCTAGCATCGACGTAACCCATTACGACGAGCTCTTCAACACCTGCATAAACGAGAAACATATCTTTAGTCCTTTTCAGGTTCTTTAGGATATTCTTGACCGTTGTTTAGTGATCCACTCCTAGATAACTTTGGTACCTCCCTACCAAACTTATGGCAAGGTTCGCATTAGGTCTGGTACACAACATGGCATATATAATAGAGCCTATGGCTCAAGAATAGGGGGTCGTACTCATCTTTTCTCTATCTTCTGCCATGGTCGGGCGTTGAGTCGTACTCAACCTCACACCTTGTAATACAGGAAAGAAACCCTTCTTAGCCTTATCCATATTGAACTTCTTCAATATCCTGTCAAGGTATGTGCTTTGTGAAAGACCTATGAGGCATCTCCTTCTATCTCCATAGATCTTGATGCCTAATATGTAAGCAGCTTCTCCAAGGTCCTTCATTGAAAAACTCTTATTCAAATAGGCCTTTATGATTTCCAATAGTTCTATATCATTTCCATAAGTCTCTATGAGAAATGCTAGTGAGCTCCAACTCACTCTCTTGTAAATATAGGCTTTTCCATAAGTCAGCATAAACCCAAACGCTTTGATCACCTCAGCAAAGTGAATGTTCCAACTCCGAGATGCTTGCACCAGCCCATACATGGAGCGCTGGAGCTTGCATACCTTGTAACCGTTGGTACGATCGACAAAACCTGTTGGCTGTATCATATACAATTCTTCCTTAAGAAAGCCATTTAGGAATGCCATTTTGACGTCGATTTGCCAGAGTTCATAATCATAAAATGTAGCGATTTCCATCATGATTCAGACTGACTTCAGCATCACTACGAGTGAGAAGGTCTCATCATAGTCAATCCCTTGAACTTGTTGATAATCCTTAGCAAAAAGTCGAGCCTTATAGATGGCCACATTACCATCCGCGTCAGTCTTCTTCTTAAAGATCCATTTATTTTTTTATGCCTCGCCGATCATCGGGTAAGTCCACCAAAGTGCATACTTTGTTCTCATACAAGGATCCTATCTCGGATTTCATAGCCGCATGCCATTTGTCGGAATCCGGGATCACCATCGCTTCTTCATAGTTTGAAGGTTCACTGTTGTCCAACAAAATGCTTTCGATGACAGGGTTGCCGTCCCACTCTGGTGCAGAATGTGTCCTTGTTGACCTTCCAGGTCAAGTAGCAACTTGATCTGGAGTTTCATGATCATCATCATTAACTTATTCTCTAGCCGGTGCAGGCACCTCAAAAACATTTTCTTGTGCTGCGCTACTCTCTGGTTCGAGAGGAGGTACAATTACCTCATCAAGTTCTACTTTTCTCCCACTTACTTCTTTTGAGAGAAACTCTTTCTCTAGAAAGGATCCATTCTTGGAAACAAAGATCTTGCCTTCGGATCTAAGATAGAAGGTGTACCCAATAGTTTCCTTAGGGTATCCTATGAAGAGCATGTTTCCGCGTTAGGTTCGAGCTTCTCTGGTTGAAGTTTCTTCACATAAGCATCACAGCCACAAACTTTCAGAAACGGCAACTTAGGTTTCCTGCCACACCATAATTCATACGGTGTCGTCTCAACGGATTTAGAATCTGCCCTATATAAAGTGAATGCGGCAGTTTCCAATGCATATCCTGAAAATGATAGCGGTAAATGGGTAAGAGACATCATAGATCACACCATATCCAATAAAGTGCGATTACGACGTTCAGACACACCGTTACGCTGCGGTGTGCTAGGCGGCATGAGTTGTGAAACAATTCCACATTTCCTTAGGTGCGTGCCGAACTTGTGACTCAAATATTCTCCTCCACGATCAGATCGTAAGAACTTTATTTACTTGTCACGATGATTCCTCACCTTACTCTGAAATTCCTTGAACCTTTCAAAGGTTTCAGACTTGTGCTTCATTAAGTAGACGTACCCATATCTACTTAAATCATCAGTGAGGGTGAGAACATAACGATAGCCTCCGCGAGCCTCAATGCTCATTGGACCACATACATCGGTATGTATTATGTCCAATTAGTTGGTAGCTCGCTCCATTGTTTCGGAGAACGAAGTCTTGGTCATCTTGCCCATGAGGCACGGTTCGCATGTGTCAAATGATTCAAAATCAAGAGACTCGAAAAGTCCATCTGTATGGAGTTTCTTCATGCGCTTAACACCGATATGACCAAGGCGGCAGTGCCAGAAGTATGTGGGACTATCATTATCAACTTTACAGCTTCTGGTAGTGACACTATGAATATGTGTAACATCACGATCCAGATTTATCAAGAATAAACCATTGACCAGCGGAGCATGACCATAAAACATACCACTCATATAAATAGAACTACCATTATTCTCAGATTTAAATGAGTAGCCATCTTGCATCAAGCGAGATCCCGATACAATGTTCATGCTCAAAGATGGTACTAAATAACAATTATTAAGGTTTAAAACTAATCCTGAAGGTAGAGGTAGAGGTAGCATGCCAACGGTGATCACATCGACCTTGGAACCATTCCCAACGCGCATCGTCACCTCGTCCTTTGCCATCCTACACTTGTTCCACAGTTCCTTCTTGGAGTTGCAAATGTGAGCAACAACAACGGTATCAAATACCCAGGACCAACTACGAGCGCTGGTAAGGTACACATTGATAACAAGTATATCACATATACCTTTGACGTTTCCGGCCTTCTTATCCGCTAAGTACTTGGGGCAATTCCGCTTCCACTGACCCATTCTCTTGCAGGAATAGCACTCATTCTCAGGCTTAGGTCCTTTATTTGGATTCTTCCCGGGAACTGGTTTACCGGGTGCGGCAACTGCATTGCCGTCTTTCTTGAAGTTTTTATTACCTTTGCCTTTCTTGAAACTAGTGGTCTTATTCACCATCAACACTTGATGTCCTTTCTTGATTTCTACCTCCGCAGATTTCAGCATTGAATACAACTCGAGAATAGTCTTGTTCATCCCTTGCATGTTGTAATTCATCACAAAGCCTTTATAGCTAGGTGGAAGCGATTGGAGGATTCTGTCAATGACCGCATCATCCGGAAGTTCAACTCCCAACTGAGTCAAACTGTTGTGCAACCCAGACATTCTGAGTATGTGCTCACTGACAGAACTATTCTCCTCCATCTTACAGCTAAAGAATTTTTCGGAGACTTCATATCTCTCGACCCGGGCATGAGCTTGAAAAACAAGTTTCAGCTGCTCGAACATCTCATGTGCTCCGTGTTTCTCAAAACGCCTTTGGAGCCCCGGTTCTAAACTGTAAAGCATGCCGCACTTAACCAGAGAGTAGTCATCACTCCACGACTGCCAGGTGTTGCTAACATCCTGGGTTGCCGCGGGAACGGGAGGATCACCTAGAGGTGCATTAAGGACATATGTCTTCTTGGAAGCCGTGAGGCTGAGCTCTAAGTTACGAACCCAATCCACATAGTTGCTCCCATCATCTTTCAGCTTGGTTTTCTCTAGGAATGCGTTGAAGTTGAATGAGACATTTGTGTTGGCAATTTGATCTACAATATTTGTGAAGACAATTTTAGACTAAGTTCTTGATAATTAATTTCATCTAATCAAATTACTAATGAACTTCCACTTGGATCGACATCCCTCTAGTCATCCGCGTGTTACATGTTCCACGTCGACTAGCCCGTGTCCGATCATCACGTGAGACTGACTAGTCATCAATGGTGCGCATCTGCATGCTGATCGTATCAACCATACGACTCATGTTCGAACTTTCGGACTACCGTATTCGAGGCCATGTTTGTACATACTAGGCTCGTCAAGTCAACCTAAGTGTTTTGCGTGTGTAAACTGGCTTACACCCATTGTATGCGAATGTTAGAATCTATAACACCCAATCATCACGTGGTGCTTCGATACAACGATCCTTCGCAACGGTGCACACTTAGGGGAATACATATCTCGAAATTTTAATGATCGATCATCTTATCTTTTCTATCGTCGTTCTAAGAAATAAGATGAAAAATATGATAAACATCACATGCAATCATATAGTGACATATATGGCCAATTTCATCTTGCTCCTTTGATCTCCATCTTCGGGACGCCATGCTCATCATTGTCACCGGCATGACACCATGATCTCCATCATTGTGTCTCCATGAAGTCGTCACGCCAACTATTACTTCTACTACTATAGCTAACGTTTAGCCATAGAGTAAAGTAATCACATGGCGTTGCATCTCAGACAATAAATTAAGACAACTCCTATGGCTCCTTTCGGTTGTCGTACTCATCGACATGCAAGTCGTGAATCCTATTACAAGAACATGATCAATCTCATACATCACATATGTAACATCACATCCTTTTGGCCATATCACATCACATAGCATACCCTGCAAAAACAAGTTAGACGTCCTCTAATTGTTGTTGCAAGTTTTACGTGGATGATTAGGGTTTCTAGCAAGAAAGCTTCTCACCTACATGAAATCCACAACGTTGATATGCCAATCCTATTTACCCTTCATAAGGACCCTCTTCATCGAATCCGATCCGACTATAGTGGGAGAGACAGACACCCGCTAGCCACCTTATGTAACAAGTGCATGTCGGTCGGTGGAACCAGTCTCACGTAAGAGTACGTGTAAAGTTGGTCCTGGCCGCTTCATCCCACGATGCCACCGAATCAAGATAAGACTAGTAATGGCAAGCACTTGAGAAAATCAGCGGCCACAACTTTTGTGTTCTACTCGTGCCTAGAATCTACGCATAGAACCTCGCTTAGATGCCACTATTGGGGAAGTTAGTAATTTCAAAACAATTCCAACGCCTCACAAGGATCTATCTATGGAGAAAACAGCAACGAGCAAAGGGGTAGAGAATCTTCATACCTTTGAAGATCTCTAGGGGAAAGCATTGCTAGAACACGGTTGATGGAGACGTACTCGCAACGATTCAGATCGCGGTGGACTCTGATCTATGCACTGAATGACGGTGCCTCCGCGTTCACACATGTGCAGCCCGGTGACATCTCCAATGCTTTGATAAAGCAAGGAGGGAGGAAAGTTTGAGGGAGAGCTCCTGTTGCACGACGACGTGGTGACGGTGGAGCTATGTGGCACTCCGACAGGGCTTCGCCGAGCACTACGGAGGACGAGGAGGAGGAGGAGTAGGGCTGCGCCGAGAGAGAGAGAGAGAGAAAAGTTGTCTCGAATCAACCCAAAACCCTCACTATATATAGGAGGACAGGGAGGAGGGTGCCCACCCTTTAGGGTCTCCCACCCTAAGGGTGCGAGATCCCTAAATGGCTGTGGGCGGCGGCCAAGGTGGTGGAGGCGCCCTAGGGTGGGCCTTGAGGCCCAAGGTGGCCTCCCCACGCCAAGGGTTTGGGCTCCTCCACCCCTTGCTACGCCTTGAGCTGATTGTGGAGGCACACCAGCCCACTTAGGTCATGGTTCCGACCCACTTTTGTCCTATGTAGCAGCTTGGGGCTAGTGGCCCTTGGCGGTGGACCCCCGGAACCCTTCCGGTGGTCCCGGTACATTACCGGTGACGCCCGAAACACTTCTGGCGACCAAATCCGGACTTCACATATATGAATCTTTACCTGCAGACCATTCTGGAACTCCTCGTGACGTCTGGGACTCCGAACAACCTTTAGTAATGACATACACTATTCCCATATAACCCTAGCATCATTGAACCTTAAGTGTGTAGACCCTACGGGTTCGGGAAGCATGCACACATGACCGAGACACATCTCCGGTCAATAACCAACAGTGGGGTCTGGATATCCATGTTGGTTCCCACATGTTACACGATGATCTGATCGGATGAACCACGATGTCGGGGATTCGATCAATCCCGTATGCAATTCGCTTTGTCTACATGTATGATACTTGCCTGAGATTCGATCGTCGGTATCCCTATACCTTGTTCAATCTCGTTGCCGGGAAGTCTCTTTACTCGTTCCGTAACACATCATCCTTTGGCTAACTCCTTAGTCACACTGAGCTCAGTATGATGATGAATTACCAAGTGGGCCTAGAGATACCTCTCCATCACACGGAGTGACAAATCCCAGTCTTGATTCGTACAACCCAACACACACTTTCGGAGATACCTGTAGTAGACCTTAATAATCACCCAGTTACGTTTTGATGTTTGATAAACCCAAAGCACTCCTACGGTATCCGGGAGTTGCACAATCTCATGGTCTAAGGAAATGATACTTGACATTTGAAAACCTTTAGCAAACGAACAACACGATCTAGTGCTATGCCTAGGATTGGGTCTTGTCCAAAACATCATTCCCCAATGATGTGATCCCGTTATCAATGACATCATATGTCAATGATCAGGAAACCATGATCATCTATTGATCAACGAGCTAGCCAACTAGAGGCTCACTAGGGACACATTGTGATATATTCACACATGTATTACGGTTACCGGTTAATACAATTATAGCATGAATAATAGACAATTATCATGAACTAGGAAATATAATAATAACCATTTTATTATTGCCTCTAGGGCATATTTCCAACTGTCTCCAACTTGCGCAAGGTATGATAGAGTAAGATATCCCTGAGTTTCGAGTTCACGTAAACAGAGGAGGGAAACGGAGCAACTAGCCCAATCCCCCGGAAGGGGATCGATGGGGCATGAGAAGGAACTTGCCATGGCTCTGGGGTGATGGAACCCTATGCTTTCTTGGTTACTCTGGAAAGACGATGGAGTCTCGGAGGGGGTTTTGATTTGTTTATAAAGGGTGTTGCCTCCACTAGATATGGGGAGCGGTTTCGTCACGGACAACCAAAAGCATTTGCCTTTGTAAAAGCATGTGAAAATCGAGAATTATTATTATTCTTTGTGCAGAGTTAAAAGTTGTCGGCCCCGTGACGCTTCGATAACCTTGATTCGGTTGGGGGCTGAATCATCATTCTGTGATTGGAAGAGGCAGGGGAACTCGCCTTCCAAGCCCAACATTCTCGGCGCAAGCATCAGAAGACCTCGCACATCGGCATTGAAGGCTAGTTCAGGGGCTACTGAGGGAGTTCGGGATTAAGTGGTCCTCAGGTAGCCGATTAGCTATGTAAAGGACGGCTTAATGGGCCGCATTAATTGGAGGCTGATACGTGTGGTCATCGCACATTCAATGAGGAAAACATCCGAGACTGTCGTGGTGTCCAAGTAAAGTAGACTAAGTCGGCCTGACCGCTGTCGGTAGGAGGTCGTTTGTATGTAACCCTAGGTACCCTGGTGTCTATATAAAATAGGGGTACTCGTCCATGTAGACAGGTTATCTCATCTAGGGTTTAGCTCATACAATCTCGAGGTAGATCAACTCTGTAATTACCATCCACATCAATGTAATCAAGCAAGATGTAGGGTTTTACCTCCTCATGAGGGACAGAACCTAGGTAAATACTGTCTCCCCCTCTCCTCCTCCAAACCATTGCTCCAAGGTCTATAGTTCGGGATCCCCTAACCGAGGTCTGCCGGTTTTGACACTGACAGCGTCCCCCTTGGGTCCTCCCGAGAAAACCTCCAGGTGGATCCACAAGAAGCTCACCGACCCGAGGGCAATGCTTGTCTTGGAGCGAATTTCCTCCCCCACGAATGCCCGCCTGACGGAAGAGATGGTTATGAAGGAGTTCCTGGGTCATTGCATCATGCCCTTCAGATGCACTCGTGCCCCTTGTGGGAGTTCCCTGACGGGGGGGGGGGAGCTGAAGCAGCTACGCGTGAGCAGCCTGACGCACGACGAGCTGGACGAAGCATCGGGGACTCTAACAGGCCTCAGCCCTGAGGAACTCCCACAAGCCGCGTCGCTGTTGTATGCCCACGACGATGTGGATGGACCGGTTGAGGAGATGCCCGTCTTCGATGAGTGGGGCTCGTCGGGTCGCACAGGGGATCCCCATTCACAGCGTCATCCTCGGGTGATGACTCCACCGATCAGGACTCGGAGGCAACGGAAGGGGAGGAGGACACCGTCTAGATTCCACTGCTCAACCTCCATCCGTCCTTGCGTGACCTCGAGGATGACATTGCTCCGGATGAATGGTGCCACGCTATTCCCCTGGGCCCGTGGCCTCAGGAGAAGGAGCAGGGTCGGTCCCCATGTTGAACGGTGCCACACTATTCCCCCTGGGCCCGTGGCCTCAGGATAATGGTGCGGCGAATAAACTGGCGGAGGTCGTACATCACCAGGGCACCCCTCATGCCCCCAGGAAGGAGGGAGGATAGGGCGAGCTTGATGGGGAAGATGTGGAGAGCCCCTCTGGTGGCGTCAGCGCAATGCGTAAAGGTGGCGTGGGCGCATCGCCCGTCATCGAGAAGAAGAAGAAGTGGGCTGTCGGGGACGAGTAAGTACCTTAGCGCATCCTCATATTCACTAGTGGAAAACGGGCCTTTGGCCTGGACCCTTTAGTCCCGGCCTGCCTCTTGGCCGGGACTAAAGGCCCGGCCACGTCGCCCCAAATCGTAACGCCTCCCACGAGGCTTTGGTCCCGGCCCGTAAGGAGCCTTTAGTCCCGGTTTGTGTCCCAAACCGGGACTAAAGGGCTACGCGGTGTGCAGCCCGCATGTGCGCCACCTTTAGTCCCGGTTTGTGTCTCAAACCGGGACTAAAGTCCTCTGCCTATATATAGCACAGCCCCCCTCTCCCCTCTTCCTTGCATTTTTCTTGGATGGAAGAGTGTGGGTGTGTGCTAGCTCTCCATTTTTTTATGCACTAGAGGTGTTTGTTGAAATGTGTGTTAGAGCGATGCCGCTTCAGTTCACCGAACACAACTACGATATGAGATGCCTGAGCCACGCTTAAACCTCTTCCTCTTTATTTCTACTTATTCTAAAAGGTTAGCAACTATATTTCCTCGTTTAGACCATGCGGTACTAATTTTTAGGATCATGATTGTATTTGATATGCTGTCGTATAACGCAGATGAGCCATCCATCGATGTACGGTGATCGACGCACATCCGCTTACAGAGAAGGTGTGCATTCTTTTCGAGATGCAGCCGATGCGAACAAGCATGGTGGTGGCTTAATGTTTTGTCCATGTGTTGAATGTTGGAATGAGAAGGATTACACTTCCTCAAGAGTCATTCAGAGCCACCTGCTTCGGTCCGGTTTTATGTCGGGCTATATTGTTTGGACCAAGCACGGAGAAAGAGGGGTTATGATGGAAGATGACGATGAAGAAGAAAAGAACAATGATGAAAACTACCGATCTATGTTCCCTGAGTATGCTGATACCGCAATGGAAGACAATGAAGAAGAAGATCAGGATGAAGAACGAGAACCATATGAGCCCGCTGATGATCTTGGCCGGGTCATTTCTGATGCACGACGAGGTTGCGACACAGAAAAGGAGAGGTTGCAGTTTGAGCAGATGTTACAGGACCACAACAAATTGTTGTACCCAACTTGTGAAGGTGGCCAGAAGAAGCTGGGTAGCACACTGGAATTGCTGAAGTGGAAGGCAGAGACCGGTGTGACTGACTCGTCATTCAAAAAGTTGCTGGTACTGATGAAGAAGATGCTTCCAAGAAAGAACGAATTGCCCGCCAGCACGTACGAAGCAAAGAAGCTTGTCTTCCCTCTAGGATTAGACGTGTAGAAGATACATGCATGCCCTAATGAGTGCATCCTCTACCGCGGTGAGAAGTACGAGAATATGGATAAATGCCCGGTATGCACTGCATTGCGGTATAAGATCCGAAAAGATGACCCTGGTGATATTGAGGGCGAGCCACCCAGGAAGAGGGTTCCTGCCAAGGTGATGTGGTATGCTCCTATAATACCACGGTTGAAACGTGTGTTCAAAAATAAAGATCATGCGAAGTTGTTGCGATGGCACATGGAAGATCGTATGAAAGACAATAAGTTGAGGCACACCGCTGATGGTCGGCAGTGGAGAAAAATTGAGAGAGAGTTCCCGATATTTGCAGCTGACGCAAGGAACTTATGGTTAGGTCTGAGTACAGATGGCATGAATCCTTTTGGGGAGCAGAGTTGCAGTCACAGCACCTGGCCCGTTACTCTATGTATCTACAACCTTCCTCCTTGGTTGTGCATGAAGCGGAAGTTCATTATGATGCCAGTGCTTATCCAAGGTCCAAAGCAACCCGGCAACGATATTGATGTGTACCTAAGGCTATTAGTTGACGAACTTTTACAGCTGTGGGCCGAACCAGGTGTACGTGTGTGGGACGAGCACAAAAAAGAGGAATTTGACCTTTGAGCATTTCTTTTCGTAACCATGAATGATTGGCCTGCTCTTAGTAACATTTCCGGACAGTCAAACAAGGGATACAATACATGCACGCACTGTTTGGATCAGACAGAAAGTATATATCTGGGAAAATGTAGGAAGAATGTGTACCCGTACAATCATCGTTTTCTTCCGCCCAAGCATCCCTTAAAGAAAAAAGGGAAGCATTTCAATGGCAAGGCAGAACCCCGGGGGAAGCCTGTCATCTGTACTGGTGCTGAAGTCTTTGATATGGTCAAATATTTAAAAGTAATCTTTGGAAAGGGTCCTGGCAGCCAACCTATTCCTAACGGCCCTGATAAGCGCGTACCCATGTGGAAGAAGAAATCTATATTTTGGGAGCTACCCTACTGGGAAGTCCATGAGGTCCGCTCGGCAATCAACGTGATGCACGTGACGAAGAATCTCTGCGTGAATATTCTAGGCTTCCTGGGCTTGTATGGGAACTCAAAAGATACACCGGAAGCACGGGAGGACCATGAACGTCATAAAGGAAGAGATGGCATACATCCAGGGCAGTTTCAAGGGCGTGCCAGCTACGCTCTTACTAAGGAAGAGAAGGAAATCTTCTTTGAAGTCCTTTTCAGTATCAAGGTCCCGACTGGCTTCTCGTCGAATATAAAGGGAATCGTAAATATAAAAGACAAAAAATTCCAAAACCTAAAGTCTTATGACTGCCACGTGCTTATGACGCAATTGCTTCCGATTGCATTGAGGGGAATTCTACCGGAAAATGTTCGCCTGGCAATTGTGAAGGTATGTGCATTCCCCAATGCAATTTCTGAGAAGGTAATCGATCGAGAAAGTCTATCAGGGTTCAGATTGATGTGGTCCAATGTCTGGTCAGCTTTGAGTTGTTGTTCCCGCCATCCTTCTTCAATATAATGACACACCTCCTAGTTCACCTAGTCCAAGAGATTAGAATTCTCGGTCTTGTGTTTCTACACAATATGTTCCCCTTCGAGAGGTTCATGGGAGTCTTAAAGAAATATGTTTGTAACGGTGCTAGGCCAGAAGGAAGCATCCCCAAGGGCTATGGAACAGAGGAGGTCATTGATTTTTGTGTGGACTTTCTTCCTAACCTTAAGCCGATTGGTGTTCCTGAATCTTGGTATGAGGGTAGGCTGACAGGAAAAGGCACACTAGGAAGGAAAGCAAAAGTATGTATGGACGGGCATTTTTTCTCTCAAGCACACTACACAGTTCTACACAATTCCACCGTGGTGGTGGCTCCGTAATATTCTACGCTCCGAAAACCCGGGGAAGGCTGACTCTTGGATTAAAGGGGAACACGAGAAGACTTTCGGCAGTTGGTTGCAGACACATCTCATGAATGACGACACCGTTGGAGATCAGCTGTACTGTTTGGCCAGGCCACCATCTTCGACTATATGTACTTCCCGAGGGTATGAGATAAATGGGAATACATTTTACATGGTTGCCCAAGATAAAAAGAGCACCAACCAAAATAATGGTGTCCGCTTTGATGCAACAGACGAGAATGGGCACTGTTTGGAAACATATTACGGGTACATAGAGGAGATATGGGAACTTGACTATGGACCTACTTTTAAGATCCCTTTGTTTCGGTGCAAATGGGTGAAGCTGACAGGAGGCGGGGTAGTTGTAGACCAAAAGTACGGCATGACAACAGTGGATCTCAACAATCTTGCGTACATGGACGAACCATTTGTCCTAGCCAATGATGTCGCTCAGGTTTTCTATGTGAAGGACATGTCTACAAAAACGAGAAAAAGAAATCAGCAAAAGAAGATATCGTCCGATGAGCCAAAACGCCACATAGTTCTTTCAGGGAAAAGAAACATCGTCGGAGTAGATGATAAGACAGACATGTCAGAAGATTATAATAAGTTTCATGAAATTCCGCCCTTCAAAGTGAAAACTGACCCAAGCATCCTACTGAATGATGAAGATTCTCCATGGCTACGACCCAGAAGAAAACAGAAATAATAGATAGGAATATTGGTGCAATAATGTAATAATGTATTAAACCTTTTATGTAATGCATGTATGGAATGTACTAAATTTCAAACACTTTTCATTTTCATAGTTTTGTCAAATTCTCAAATATGCAAAAAGAATTTTAATAAACCTTTGTAAGAGATGAGTTCTCGTTCGAAACGCTGATACTTCGAGACAGATTGTCCGTTTTCTACACGAAGTGCATCCAGTTTTTGTCGTAGCCCTCGCAACTTTTTAACACATGCTATGTGGGTGAAATGATGATAGCATGCCAACTTTCAACATTTTCACAGTTCATTTGTAGTGCTTTTCAATTTCAGGGTCAACTAGCTAAAAAAAGTAAATGCACGAAAAATACCAAATTAAGTCAGAAATTGTTGAAATTTTGTGATGTGCCTTTGAATGGTGCATTTTGAACACACAAAAATTATGGAGTTCAAATAAGTTAAAAAAATGAAATCCCTTTGTAAGAGATGAGTTCTCGTTCGAAACCCTGATACTTCGAGAGAGATTGTCCGTTTTGTACAGGAAGTGCATCCAGTTTTTATCGTAGCCCTCTCAACTTTCTAACACATGCTATGTGGGTGAAATGATGATAGCATGCCAACTTTCAACATTTTCAGAGTTCATTTCTAGTGCTTTTCAATTTCAGGGTCAACTAGCTCAAAAAAAAGTAAATGCACGAAGAATACCAAATGAAGTCAGAAATTGTTGAAATTTTGTGATGTGCCTTTGAATGGTGCATTTTGAACACACAAAAAGTATGGAGTTCAAATAATTTCAAAAAAATGAAATCCCTTTGTAAGAGATGAGTTCTCGTTCGAAACCCTGATACTTCGAGAGAGATTGTCCGTTTTGTACACGAAGTGCATCCAGTTTTTGTCGTAGCCCTCTCAACTTTTTAACACATGCTATGTGGGTGAAATGATGATAGCATGCCAACTTTCAACATTTGCAGAGTTCATTTGTAGTGCTTTTAAATTTCAGGGTCAACTACCTCAAAAAAAATAAGTAAATGCGTGAAGAATACCAAATGAAGTCAGAAATTGTTGAAATTTTGTGATGTACCTTTGAATGGTGCATTTTGAGAATACAAAAAGTATGGAGTTCAAATAAGTTCAAAAAAATGAAATCCCTTTGTAAGAGATGAGTTCTCGTTCGAAACCCTGATACTTCGAGAGATATTGTCCGTTTTGTACACGAAGTGCATCCAGTTTTTGTCATAGCCCTCTCAACTTTTTAACACATGCTATGTGGGTGAAATGATGATAGCATGCCAACTTTCAACATTTTCACACTTCATTTGTAGTGCTTTTCAATTTCAGGGTCAACTAGCTCAAAAAAAAAATAGTTTTTAATTGAAAATAACAAAATAGTTAATAGTTTGGATAGTCAAAATAATTACTTTTGAAATAGAAAATAGTTTTGAATTATTTATTCAATTTCAAACACTTTTCATTATCATAGTTTTGTCAAATTCTCAAATATGCAAAAAGAATTTTAATAAACATACTTTTTAATTGAAAATAATAAAATAGTTAATAGTTTGGATAGTCAAAATAATTACTTTCGAAAATAGAAAATTGTTTTGAATTATTTATTCAATTTCAAACACTTATCATTATCATAGTTTTGTCAAATTCTCAAATATGCAAAAATAATTTTAATAAACATAGTTTTTAATTGAAAATAACAAAATAGTTAATAGTTTGGATAGTCAAAATAATTACTTTTGAAAATATAAAATAGTTTTGAATTATTTATTCAATTTCAAACACTTTTCATTATCATAGTTTTGTCAAATTCTCAAATATGCAAAAAGAATTTTAATAAACATAGTTTTTAATTGAAAATAACAAAATAGTTAATTTTGAAAATAGAAAAAAATTGAAACTATATGAGAATTTATAAATAAAATTAAACCTAAATTCAAAGTGACCTCACTTTGAATTCAAGTTTAATTTTCTCCATAATTTCAAATATAGTTTCAATTTTTAAATTTACAATCAGTTTAGGCCCGTAAGCCAGCTTTAGAGAGGAGCTCGATGGATTTGCTGCGACGGGGCTTATAAACAAGTGTTAGTCCCCCTCGCTGGGGAGGTGGGACTAAACTTATCGTGCAACCGAGGAGGGGCTTTAGTCCTGGGTGGAGCCACGACCCTGGACAAAAGCCCCTCGCCTGCAGCCGAGGAGGGGCTTTAGTCCCGGGTCGTGGCTCCACCCAGGACTAAAGGGTGTCTTTAGTCCCGGTTCGAGCCCCGAACCGGGACTAAAGGCCCCTGCTTCCCGCCTTTTGGTCTGCCGAAAAAGGGCCTTTAGTCCCCGGTCGTGGCTCCACCCGAGACTAAAGGGTGTCTTTAGTCCCGGTTCGAGCCCCGAACCGGGACTAAAGATCCACCAATATAAGCGGGAGTTAGAAAATTTCCAACCCAAATCGCATTTCGTTCTCCTTCTTCCTCGTTCTCTCCTGCCCGGCGCGACACACCGACGAACTCGACGACGCCGTTAGGCTGCCCGCCGTCCTCCTCGCTGCCGCCTGTCTTCCTCCTCGCCGTAGCCGTCGTCCTCCTCGCCGCCGCCGTCGTCCTCGCCGCCGCCATCCTCCTCGCCGCCGCATGCCGTCCTCCTCTCCGTCGTCGACGCCTCCGGCCGGTAAGCCCCCCACCCCCTCCTCCCCAACAGTCCGGCCGATAGAAGAAAAGAAGAAAAAGGAGAAGAAAAGAAGAAAAAGGAGACGAAAAGAAGAAAAAGGGAAGAAAAGAAGAAAAACGAGAAGAAAAGAAGAAAAAGGAGATGAAAATAAGAAAAAGGAGAAGAAAAGAAGAAAAAGGGAAGAAATGAAGAAAAAGGAGAAGAAAGGAAGAAAAAGCAGAAGAAAGGAAGAAAAAGGAGAAGAAAAGAAGAAAAAGGAGAAGAAAATAAGAAAAAGGGAAGAAAGGAAGAAAAAGGAGAAGAAAGGAAGAAAAAGGAGAAGAAAGGAAGAAAAAGGGAAGAAAGTAAGAAAAAGGAGAAGAAAGGAAGAAAAAGGGAAGAAAGTAAGAAAAAGGAGAAGAAAGGAAGAAAAAGGTGAAGAAAGGAAGAAAAAGTAGAAGAAAGGAAGAAAAAGGAGAAGAAAGGAAGAAAAAGGACAAGAGAAGAAGAAAAGGAGAAGAAAATAAGAAAAAGGGAAGAAAAAGGAGAAGAAAGGAAGAAAAAGGAGAAGAAAGGAAGAAAAAGTAGAAGAGAAGAAGAAAAAGGAGATGAAAAGAAGAAAAAGGAGAAGAAAAGAAGAAAAAGGGAAGAAAAGAAGAAAAAGAAAAATATTTTTTTGTCATTTAATTCCTATTGTTATTAGGTTTGTGCTAGATTATTAGGGTTAGTAATATTTAGAATTAGGTTAGGGTTACAAGAAGAAGAAATATGAACAAAAATAAGAAAATAAGATTAGGAAAAAGGAAAATAAGAAGAGGAGGAGAAGAAAAGAAGAAAAACGAGAATAAGAAGAGGAGGAGAGGAGAAGAAGAGGAGAAATAGAAGAAGAGGAGAAGTAGAAGAAGAGAAGTTGAAGAAGAAGCAGAGAAGAAAATAAGAAAGAAGAAGAAGAAGAAGAAGAAGAAGAAGAAGCAGACATTTCTACGTATATGGATGCTTAATTAGTGTTTCTTAGATTATTTCTTAATTTTGCTATTGTATAAGCTTAAGTGTTAATAGTTTAATTTTGCTATTGTATATGCTTAAGTGTTAATAGTTTATTTTTAGCAAGAAAATTAATAGAACTAGTTTATTTTTTTAGTTCATTTTACGATGCCTATCCCGCATCCTCGTCGTCGACTCGGCGGAGGACACCTGCTTGATCAGAGGGGCCATGTCCGGGACTGGGCTCCGCCCGGCTGGTATTGGGAGGTGCTACCTTCCGAGGGGCGTAGGTTGGTGAGGAGCCAGCCCGTTGTTAACCCGATCCTTGTTTGGAGGCGGTCGCGTGGGCCAGTGACGGTGCCGAGGCTTCCGGACACCGCGGAGGTGGTACGTCACCGTGTCAGCGAGGAGGATGAGCACGTTCGTCGCTACATGGTTGCGCTGGAGGGCAGGTTCGAGCATACCTGGCAGGTTCTTCGGGGATCTCACTGGAGCTATGATCCTATGTTGGTTCCTTCTCTTTGGGTGTCCGCCGCCTGTGACGATACCCGTCGGGCGCTACGGTTCTAGCTGTATCAGTGATGCTATATGTATGATAGTATTCGAGGAGTATTAGTGATAATATTCGACGATGTACGAACAAAAGAGATGATGTAGTTTTTCTTATAATTGAATGCATGCTAATTTGAATACTACTTTATTTTACAATTTGGTTTTGCTTATTGAATCCTCAAATTGGAAAAGTACTCCTACTTTGAATACTATGCAGAAATCTAGGAGTCCCGGGTGGAGCCATGACCCGGGACGATAGTTGTTTTGGAACGGAGTTCGTGATAGAATAATTCTTTTTTGGTACAAAGTTCAACAAAGTCCTTTGACACTAGACAATGTGACATATAGAAGGGTAGATGAGATCAGGAAAAATAGGATCATTTTCTACACATCTAGAATGTCGCCATTTTGCTAAATCCTTAAAGGTTAAGAGAATCCGTTAGACATATTTTAGAGTTTAGGTTCTAGCCAAGACCCGGGACTAAAGGTCCTCCTATATAAAACGACACTTCGAAGTTTCCAACCCCTCTAATATAGTTTGTTAGTTTATTAGTTAATCAAATGTCCATTTTTGGCAGAACTATGGATCCAGATATCAGGAACCTCGAAGAGGAAGAACTTCTCGAAAATATAATCAAAGACGGCCCCGACGTTGAACCAGCTGAATCTCCGTCGTCATATCTAAACCCCTCCGGATATGGAATGGAGGTCGACCGACACGAAGATGAAGCCGATGGGGCAGGAGATAGGTCCAATGACGGAGAAGGTGATAGCTCCACTAATGGAGAAGCCGGTGGAGAAATAATAAAGTCCGGCGTGTATTCATATGAAGTTCGACAATCACTTGTAATATGTGAGAAATATTGGAGATAGCTCTATATTGTATACATATACATTCATTTGACGAATGTTTCTCCCTCTTAGGCCTCCACATCGAGCAAAGCTACGAAACGAGGCCCGACTAGAAAGTTGGATGCACGGACGCATTACACCTTTGAGGTGATATTGCGTACGGGCGAACCCAAGCTTCCTAAGAATGCTGCTGACACATTCAAGAAGCAATGCGGAGTTCTTGTTAGGGATCGCGTCCCGATCAGCGTTCGGGAGTGGAACAAGCGCAAAGGGGCAGCCGATAGTGACTACGTCGCCGAAAGGTACAAAGATCATCATTGGAATGATCTCATGTCACATTTCAACCTGCCAGAGTGTGAGAATGAAGACGCCGTAGACAAACTGAGGGCCAAAGTCAAGCAGTGGACTCTAAAGAAGATGGCCGAACTGTTCCGTAGCTGGAAGAAGAAGCTATGGAAAAACTATCTGAAGACAAAGAAAGTGCCAGTATTCGAGGGGTATCTAGCCAAGAAGGAGAATCACTGGAAGGCATTTCAAGAGTACAAGGAGTCAGAAGGTGCCCATGCATTATCAGAAAAGAACAAGATAAATGCCGACAAGAAGAAATATCACCACAAGCTGGGGCCAGGGGGCTATGAGACTGCCATCCCAAAGTGGGATAAGAAAGAGCAAGATCTGCTAGCTAAAGGCATCATACCTGAACCACTCCGTGATGAGTGGGAATTGAGAGCAAGAAATTGGTTCCTTGCGCATGGTGGTTCGTACGACGAAGAAACAGGGGACCTCATCTGCAGTGACGGTCTTAGGATACCCAGGGATAATTGGAAAAAGATAGTGAAAGAAATTAAGGAGGGAAAAAGAAAGTTCACTTCAGATAGAGAGAAAGATTTGCTCACACTGGTCCTCGACAATAACGAACATGGAGGACGAACGCGAGGCTTCGGTCCTTCTTACCCGTGGTGGCTTGGGTTTGCCAGAGACCAAGACATTTACAGAAGCCGAACGAGAGCAAAGAAGCGGCAGCAGGATGAGGAGAATGTCAAGTTCAACCTGTTGCTTGCCAGGATTAACGAGCAACATAAGCAGATTGATGAGCTTAGAGGAGTAGCGTGCCAGGAAGATCCTGCACTTGATATTACCGGCGCCCCATCTAAGCGGAAAAGCAGCGTGGCCGAATCTGAGGCCCCGCCCGACGATGCAAGAAGAATGATAGAGGGCGGTCCCGACTACCCCGTGGATGGAATCAAGGAATCAACATCATGTGAACTCCATCACAAATTCAAGAACATATCCATGAAGGTGGACGTCGGACAAGCTTTACCTTCTGGGCCTGATGCACGCTCGCATGGCCGTGAGACTCCAGCTGGCTTTGCTAAAGTCGGGGTGGATGAAATCATGGCGGGGTTTCATGATATGGAGCTCGACATAGCTGGACCCGAAGATGAGAGGACACTCGGAGAAGTACTGGGTGGAGTCATCCTATGGGACAAGAACTACATCAAGCTTCTAAGCTCGGCCCTAAGGACAACACCGCCTCCGAGTCATCGCAGGTCACCTACACCTCCATTACCTCCAAGCCCTCCACATGACGTCGGCCATCACAACACAAGTCCATCTCGATCACCGCCGCTGGACTTGGGTCATCCGTCTCCGCCGCCGCCCGCTCCGGATACTAAGCGGAAGCGTGCCAGCAAGAACGCTCCGCCGATGATTTCTAAGCAACGGAGCCCCCCAAAGCGCAAACTGTCGCCCCTTCCAAAGGTACCTCATGCTAATCTTCCTATCAGACCTTATGATCGTACCCCCGAGGAAAACACCAGGATAGCAAAGGAACATCATGATGCGCAGATGAAAAAGAAGAAACCCGAGCCCTGCCCGGAATACACCGAGAAGCAAATAGCATATGCAACATACTTCACGACCCTTCCATCACAGTATGACTTACACCATAAGCCTGATGACTATACACGCACATTGCAGAAGGAAGTGAAAAAGAGCAGATCACTTGCAAGTGCAAGTGGGAGAAAATCAAGTTCAACTACAAGCAAAAAAAGATCATATGTTCCTCAGCTTGGACAACAGGCCAAACAGTCGATCCCACCCCTCAGGGTGTTACCTGAGAATGTCCCCCCTTTGGTGCAGGGGCAATATTTGGAATTAGCAAAGAAGTGGGCGAATGAATGGGGTATCCCGGTTGAAGACATTCTGGCTTCCCAAGACGACAGGTTACCTAAGGCTGTGGTAGCCCCTAAGCCACAGTTTGTCATGGGAGCGCCTTTGGTCAACAAAGATGATCTCCCAACAAATATGCATTACTTGCATACATGTTACTTAAGTGAATCAAAGTATGGGAGAACGATGATCGTGGTGAGTGTCCCACGGGAGTACTACGGCCGCCCCAAAGAAATCCATATCGACTTTGATGAACTCTTCCAGATGTACAATGCCGACGCCCTCGACAAATCGCTTATGAGTTGCTATTGTCTGTAAGTTTTTCAACTCGTTGTCTACATATAACTTGTTTAGTTATTTCAATTCATTGTCTATATATAACTTGTACTCTATTATGCAGAATGAAGATTCTGGATTGTAAAAATAGGAACATCCTAAATATTGGGTTTATTGACCCAGATAAAATACATATAGCGACGCTAACTGATAAACCCAAGGAGACGGAGGAAAACCTTCTAAGGTTTCTAACAGATCAAAATTTCTGTGACCACATACTGTTTCCATACAACTTCAGGTGAGGGTCTTTACTCTGTTGTGTGCATTCACTTATAAGTGTAATTGGTAAGTTACTCACACACATATATATATACATGTGCAGCTTCCATTGGATTCTATTGGACATTCAAATTAATAAGGGAAGAGTTGATGCCTTCGACCCATTATCGAGACCCTTGGAACAGTTCCAAAGCCTGCAGGACATGCTCCAAGGGTAATTTCAATTATTCTTGCGCTCTATCGGTCTCTTTCGATGATTTTCTGATATATCAATTAATGAAAAACTTAGCAAATCATTATCCTTGTCGGGCAGGGTTTGGAAGCGGTTCAAGTGCGTGACTCCCGGTATCGAGCCCTAAGAAGCTGACCTTTAGAGCGGCTCAGGTAAGTAGTAGTATAATATACTTCTATTTTCAATACATTTATGATGCTAGATTATTATTTTGATTATATATATTCTATTCTCGTAAAGTGCGACCAGCAGCCACGGGGGACGCATCTATGCGGATACTATGTTTGCGAGACCGTTCACACGTTTACCTCTGAGCACAAGGATCACAGATTCGACGTAAGCAATGAACATTCACACCTCTATTTTTACCCGTCATTCTTTGTTATCATGATTGATATTCATATTCATCTCCTCTTCTTATATAGTACATGGCCATGAGGGAGAAGTCCCTACCAGAGCAACGCGTGATTGCTGTTGCAGAGGAGCTTGCGACCTTTCTGAGGACGGAAGCTATAGATGACAAAGGACGATTAGTGTAGCTAGGGGCCATTACTGATGTTGGTCCATGTAATCGAATAGACGGGCTCTAGTCCTGATAATTCAGATCTCCATCAAATTGTATATATATGCTCGCTTGTAAGATAAGTTAATCTTATATATATATGCATAATTATTTCTATTTAGAATTATATGAAAACTAATTCCCGAACACCAAACGAGGCATCACGTTAATCTCCCAAACACCTAAACCCTAAAACCCTAAAACCCAAAAATAAACAATATCTGAAACTCTTTAGTCCCGGTCCGTGTAAAGACCCGGGACTAAAGGGCCTGCCCCTGAGGCTGCCCCAAGGCGCCCACGTGGAGCACCTTTGGTCCCGGCTTGGAAGAGGGCCGGGACTAAAGGTTAGGCCTTTAGTCCCGCCCCTTTGGTCCCGGTTGGTGAACCGGGACTAAAGCCCCTTACGGGCCGGGACTATAGGCCCTGTCCCCACTAGTGATTGTTCATCCATGATTGGTTTACTCACGCCATCCCTTCTTCGGTGTAGGCTCCCTAGCGCTGGCGAGGAGAAGAATAAGAAGGCCGCCATTGTGGTGAAGGTAACACAAGTCTCTAAGGCGCCCTCGTTCGTTGGTCGGGGTCTCCGCAAGCCGGGCACCATGCTCGGGAAGACATGGGCCACCTCAGCTCCAAGAGACCCCTACGTGCAGCGAGGGAGCATGAACATCAAGGTCGTGATGGCTCAGCCTCCAGCGCCACAAGCCAAGGCTGTGGTGGTCCAGCGCCTGGTGTCAACTGTCGAGTTCGCGACCATCCTTTGGGCCCTTGAGGTTGATGAAACTGCCTGCGCGAGTGCGTCGTGGATGCCTGATGCGGCGGAGAACCCAGAGGCCCTTGTGCCTCAAGCGGAGGGCATCGGGGCCACTCTGGTCATGGCAGCGGGTAGTGCCAAGGCGGTGGCACCTCCAAAGTCCATTGCCCTGGTTGGCCAAGACGAGTTGCTCAAGCATGGGGCCCTATCCAACGACCTGGACATGCTCGCCCAGCTAGAGGAGGATTTCTGGGATGCCGAGGTGCGGGTGACCGTGGAGCGCGTGAGGTTGGCTGCAGGGTAGCACCAACTAGAGGCCTCCGCTAAGGAGGCCCGAGCTAAGGCCGAGGCCGTTCGCATGAAGGGCCGACAGGGGGCCACCAAGGTGAAGGCCGTGTGTGCTAGCACCCTTGCAAAGAAAGAGGAGCTTGCCAAATGTTGTGAAGAAGAAGAGGCCCACTTCAAGGCACTTTAAGAGGCCATAAAGGCCCGCGAGGAGAAGCTAGCAGACCGTTACTCTCAGCCGGCGAAGGCGGCTGCCGAACAGGTTGCAGAGCGCCAAAAAAATTTGAATTTTGTAATAACTATTTCTGATCCATAATTTCTTTTTCCATGCTTGGTTTTCCTATTGATTGCCTTTGTTCTCTACGTCGGCAGGGCCCAGACCTGCGCGTATCTCAGCCGTCACTGGATCACCAGGAGGCGAGAGGCTACATGACTAGTGAAGGTTCTTGAGACGCGATGCTCCAGATCCCCCTTAACGCGCAAACGACTCTCTTGAGGGCCTTCCTGTTCATTGTTGGGAGTCTCCACGCTCTGTGTTGGCAAGGCCTAGCCCTGCACATATCTCAACAACCAGTTGAATGTCACGGGGTGAGAGGCTACATAACTAGTGAAGGTCCTTGAGTCACGATGTTCATTGTCCACCCCTTGATGCGCAAGCAGCTCCCTCTAGGTCATTAGTACTCACCGTCGGGAACCTTTGCACCCTGCGTTGGCATGGCCCAGCCCTCCGCATATCTCAACCGCCACTCCAACGCCAGGGGGTCAGAGGATACAGGGCTACTGAAGGTCCCTGAGTCACGATGCGCATGATTCCCCCTTGACACACAAGCGGCTCCCATACGAATGAATTGGTCATATCACCGTGTGCCCACGTGCTTGCGCTTGGGTGTCGTGCGGGGAACTAGACATCAAGGACCCTAGGAGGTGATGTGCATGGGGGTGAGCCCGCGAGACAAAGCTCGATCGCTTGGATTTTTCAGCGTTGTAGGGACGAACCCAAGCATAGGCATCATGTCCTAGCCGTCGCTCGTGCGAGGTAAGAGGGGAAGCAGGCGAACGTGGAGCTCTGACGATCCCCCCAGCACGACGCAAGGGGCTTCCAGTTATCCGTGGGCATAGTCACGGTTCAATAGTAATTCCTCCAGTGCGGAGCATGGGGACTTCCACTTAGGCGTGGGCGGGAGACCTCCCCGGAGGCCACGACGAGGCTCTTAGTGGGTTTCTACTTAAGAGGCTCCGAGGCGTGTACAACCCCAAAACTCATTATTATGTGAGAGCATCATGTGCATCGATTACAGAGGTGTTGGATACCATAGGCACAAGTCTCATAAGATCCTAGTCTCAGTCTTGAGGCGGGTTGTACCTCATTCTTTGCACATCAGTGCGCTTGCGGTACCTAGAACATGGGGTGATACGCATCGGGTGATCATCGAGAGGCCACTACACGAAGATGTTTGGCACCAAGGACCCGAGGAGGTGATGTATATAGGGATAAGCCCTTCAGAAAGAGTTCAGTTAGTTGGATTTAGCGAAAATCACCCGCCGCATAGCGCCCAAACCCGAGAACAGATGTCATGCCAAGTTCTTTCATGGAATGACCAAGCGAAAATCACCCGCCGCATAGCGCCCAAGGCGACGAAGCACCAAATCAGAAGTGATTCATTTCAAGCAAACAGCATAAGTGTCACAGCCTAGAATAATTGCTTGAAATTATTTTCATCATCATCTTTCATCATGTTAAATTCAAATTAAATTGAAATGGGGATTAACAAACCCTAGTGCCCCACTTGATTAAGCCAATTCCAATATTTTGTTTTTTGAATGAACCCGAAATGGCTTTCAAAAATGTCTACCATCCCTAATAAATGTTGGAAACAACATGATATGGGCGATTTACTTTTTATGAACCTTTTGGAATTTTAAATAAACTAGCCAAGTTGCTGAAAATGACAAATAAAGGACTATAATTATTTTAGTTTCTTCAAAAGTGTTGAATATTTCATGGGACTTCGGAATATTCAGAGTATATTTTATAAATTATTTCAAGGTTTTTGGATTTATGAATTTTGCCCAAACAAAATAAAAGAAAGAGCGTTTATTAGAAAACAGAAACAAAATAAAAAATGAAAGGAAACAAGCTTACCTTCGTGGGCCAGCACTGTTCCTCGCCCAGCCAAGGGACACACACGTCTCTTCCTTGTGCCAGTAGGCACAAGGGCGTGTGCCCGCGGTGCGCCCCGCCACCTCCTCCTTGTTTGCTGCTGCTGGAGGTTGCTGAGAGCGCCACGGAGATGCCCAAAACCCCCTGAACGTACCTCCCTCCCTCTCGCCTGATTCCCCTTCTCCTCGTCACTCTTACCCTCGGTCCCGAGAGGAACCCAGGGCACCTCTTTCCGCAACTACAACCACCGACCACACCTCGCCGTGTTTGTGTGTCCATAGGATTCACATCGTCTCCCTGAAGTTGTCCGTGAAAGCACGCAATCTCGGACGCCCTACATCCTTGCCCTCAAGCTCTTCTTCCAAACCACAGATGACGGATCGCCGCCGATAACGCGCCGGATTCAGGCCGTCCTCGAGCCTGCCGACCAGTTCATCGTCCTTCATGTGAGATCTCCTTGCTCTTCCCCCTAGCACTCTGGTCTTTTGTTTGTCGTACCGCCATTCTCCGTTGTGACCAAAGGTCGCCGTCTGCCATGGCTGATGAGGTCCTTGCCCCGAGCACCTCCGCTCAGTCCAGTGGAACCATCGTCCTCCTCGTGCAGGAGCCCGTAGCGCGTTGTTTTCGACCCCCTCGTGCTTTGGAGACACACAGCCGGGAAAGCCGTGCTCTGGCCGCTGCTAGAGCTCATTGCCATCGCCACTACAAGCCGTCCCAGACAGCCTGAGACCACCAACCGAAGCGCCGCAGACCCGTGAACACATTCCGCCCTTCCGCGCATCGAATGGACACTTGAGTCGCGATTCCGGCGTAGTTTTGACGCTCTATTTGTCGCCGACGTTTGCCTGCTGGTGGCGATAATGTCGCACTGTCATTAGCGCTAATGAGGTGGCTAACTAATCTCCTGTGCCACTAACATGTGGACCCCATGGGCTAATAAATCCCTAGTTTAAAATTAAACCTTTTAATTAAAGCTGAGCCACTGGCGTGTGGACCCCACATGTCAGGTTTGATCTGACGGGTCCTCTTGACTTGCTCACGCTAGCATGATGCAGAGATGACGAAGTAATCCATTTATGAATTTATTGAATTATAGAAAATAACCTAAACTTCTAAAAATCATAGAAAATAATCTATAATTCCAATGAAAAAAATTATATATGAAAAATTATCACATAAATGCAGGCAATCTATTTATGACATGTTCATGCTTGTTTGAGGAAGTAAACATCACTATTTAAGACAAATCGTGATTAGGAAAATTTATGAAATAACATTTGGAGTTTGAATTTAGTATATATTTGAATTCCACTACAATTAATATAGCTATCTATTGCATTAGGTGAATTCAATGTTTTAAGATGACATATCATCCATCTGGTTGTGCATTACATGAATTGAATGTCGTTCCCTCTTGTTTGCCAGTGGTTGTTCTCCCTTGGTAGATGGTTCCAATGTTATTATAGTTGCCACTAATGAAGAAAAGAGGTATCTTCAGAAATGTCAGGCAAGTAAGCCCCTTTTGAGCATTCTGATACAATATCACTCTCTCGGTCCTTCTCTCTTTTACTTCATTAGGACAACAAAGATTCAATTGCTACATGTTTCACTAGTTGAACTCATTCCTCTGCATGACATATTTTTTCCACAGTAAATAGTTGAAACCACTTAGCATGAGTAGCAACTGCTTGAGCCTTGATGTGTCTACTCATCCATGTTTGCTTACTGTTCCTGCTATGCTTAGAGTCATGTTGGGTTTGATCCATATGCACAATGAATCGAAATGGTTGCGTTCATGTCCTACTGTGTGAGGATAAACTGTGTGAATCCGATTTAGTAAAGCTAGCGATGCGATGCCATGTAGGAGTACATGACGGGTTGTCTCTTTGCTCCATCCGTAAGAACTGAGTTTTGTCTATGCTATCCAAAACAAGATACTACCACGCATTGGGATTCTTAATTGACCCTCTCGACTTATTAATCGCCTAGATCTATTACCAGGAGTAGCAGCTAGTTTCTGGTGTTTATAGGAAGACTGTTGGTGGCCGTGTTTAGCTCTACCCGATGGGGTAGGCTTGAGTGTGGTAGATACAGAGTGGCATAGTGTACCGAGTGAATCCCAGATGGTGGGCTTATGGAACCTTGCTCACATCGTTTGAGGCCATAGAGGAAACTTCATCCGGACTTCCTTGCGGGTTCAATCTCAAATAGGTGTTAAACTAGGACTAGGTTATGGTTGTTGGAATTATGCCCTAGAAGCAATGATAAAGAAGTTGTTATTATAATCCCTGTATCAAGATAATCGTTTATTATCCATGCTACAATTGTATTGAATGAAGACTTAGATACATGTGTGGATACATAGACAAAACACTCTCCCTAGCAAGCCTCTAGTTGGCTAGCCAGTTGATCAAGGATAGAGAGGGTCTTCTGACTATGTAGAAGGTGTTGTTGCTTGATAACTGGATCACATCATTGGGAGAATCATGTGATGGACTAGAACCAAACTAATAGATGTAGCATGTTGATCGTGTCATTTTGTTGCTACTGTTTTTTGCGTGTCAAGTATTTATTCCTATGACCATGAGATCATATAACTCACTGACAACGGAGGAATTGTTTGTGTGTATCAAATGTCACAGCGTAACTGGGTCACTATAAAGATGCTCTACAAGTATCTCCGAAGGTGTCCGTTGAGTTAGTATGGATCAAGACTGGGATTTGTCACTCCATGTGAAGGAGAGGTATCTCGGGGCCATCTCAGTAATACAACACCACACACAAGCCTTGCAAGCAATGTAACTTAGTGTAAGTCACGGGATATTGTATTACAGAACGAGTAAAGAGACTTGCCGGTAAACGAGATTGAAATAGGTATGCGGATACTGACGATCGAATCTCGGGCAAGTAACATACCAAAGGACAAAGGGAATGACATACGGGATTATATGAATCCTTGGCACTGAGGTTCAAACGATAAGATCTTCGTAGAATATGTAGGATCCAATATGGGCATCCAGGTCCCGCTATTGGATATTGATAGAGGAGTCCCTCGGGTCATGTCTACATAGTCCTCGAACCCGCAGGGTCTGCACACTTAATGTTTGGCGTTGTTTTATGCGTATTTGAGTTATATGGTTGGTTAACGAATGTTGTTCGGAGTCCCGGATAAGATCACGCACGTCACGAGGGTTTCCGGAATGGTTCGGAGGCGAAGATTGATATATAGGATGACCTCATTTGATTACCGGAAAGTTTTCGGCATTACCGGGAATGTACCGGGAGTGACGAATGGGTTCCGGATGTTCACCGGGGGGGAAGCCCACCCCGGGGAAGCCCATAGGCCTTAGAGATGCCGCACTAGCCCTTAGTGGGCTGGTAGGCAAGCCCAAGAAGGCCCCTGCGCAGGATAAGAGAAAATCAAACAGAAAAGAAAAAAAGGGGAAGTGGGAAGGAAGGGAAGGATTCCACCTTCCAATCCTAGTTGGACTAGGATTGGAGGAGGCTTCCTCCTCCCCCCCCCCCCCTTCGGTCGACCCCCTTGGGGCTCCTTGAGCCTCAAGGCAAGGCCCCTCCCCGCCCACCTATATATACGGAGGTATTAGGGCTGAGTTGAGACAACTTTGCCACGGCAGCCCGACCACATACCTCCACGGTTTTTCCTCTAGATCGCGTTTCTGCGGAGCTCGGGCAGAGCCCTGCTGAGATTAGATCACCACCAACCTCCGGAGCGCCGTCACACTGCCGGAGGACTCACCTACCTCTTCATCTCTCTTGCTGGATCAAGAAGGCCGAGATCATCGTCGAGCTGTACGTGTGCTGAACAAGGAGGTGTCGTCCGTTCGGCACTAGATCGGTTCGGATCGTGGGATGGATCGCGGGACGGTTCGTGGGACGGTTCGCGGGGCGGATCGAGGGACATGAGGATGTTCCACTACATCAACTGCATTTATTAACGCTCCTGTTGTGCGATCTACAAGGGTACGTAGATCTAAAATCCCCCTCGTAGCTGGACATCACCATGATAGGTCTTCATGCGCGTAGGAAATTTTTTGTTTGCCATGCGACATAACCCAACAGTGGCATCATGAGCTAGGTTCATGCGTAGATGTCATCTCGAGAAGAACACAAAAGTTGTTGTGGGCAATGATGTGTGATTTGCTGCCCTCCTTAGTCTTTTCTTGATTCCACGGTATTGTTGGATCGAAGCGGCTCGGACCGACATTACTCGTACGCTTATGAGACACTGGTTTCATTGCTACGAGCAACTCCATTGCTCAAAGATGACTGGCGAGTGTCGGTTTCTCCAAGTTTAGTTGAATCGGATTTGACCGAGGAGGTCCTTGGATGAGGTTAAATAGCAATTCATATATCTCCGTTGTGGTGTTTGCGTAAGTAAGATGCGATCCTACTAGATACCCATGGTCACCACGTAAAGCATGCAACAACAATTAGAGGACGTCTAACTTGTTTTTGCACGTTATTCTTGTGATGTGATATGGCCAACGATGTGATGTAATATATTGGATGTATGAGATGATCATGTTGTAATAGTTAATATCGACTTGCACGTCGATTGTACGGCAACCGGCAGGATCCATAGGGTTGTCTTTAAACTAATGATTGTGCTTGCACATGCGTTTACTATATTGCTAGGATGTAGCTTTAGTAGTAATAGCATGAGTAACACGACAACCCCGATGGCGACACGTTGATGGAGATCATGGTGTGGCGCCGGTGACAAAGGAGATCGTGCCGGTGCTTTGGTGATGGAGATCAAGAAGCACGTGATGATGGCCATATCATGTCACTTATGAATTGCATGTGATGTTAATCCTTTTATGCACCTTATTTTGCTTAGAACGACGGTAGCATTATGAGGTGATCTCTCACTAAAATTTCAAGACGAAATTGTGTTCTCCCCGACTGTGCACCGTTGCTACAGTTCGTCGTTTCGAGACACTACGTGATGATCGGGTGTGATAGACTCAACGTTCACATCTAACGGGTGCAAAACAGTTGCACACGCAGAACACTCGGGTTAAGATTGATGAGCCTAGCATGTGCAGACATGGCCTCGGAACACATGAGACCGAAAGGTCGATCATGAATCATATGGTTGATATGATTAGCATAGGGATGCTTACCACTGAAACTATCCTCAACTGACGTGATGATCGGACTTGAGCTAGTGGAATTGGATCATGAACCGCTCAAATGACTAGAGAGATGTACTTTTTGAGTGGGAGTTTAGCAAACAATTTGATTAAGTTAAACTCTAATTATCTTGAACATAGTCTAAGTCCACTTTGAATATATTTGTGTTGTAGATCATGGCTCACGCGACAGTCACCCTAAATTTTAATACGTTCCTAGAGAAAGCTAAGGTGAAGATGATGGAAGCAACTTTGTAGACTGGGCTCATAAGCTTAAGTTGCTCCAGCAAGCTGGGAAGAAGGATTGTGTCCTTCATGCTGCACTAGGAGATGAACCACCCGCTACGGCTGACCAAGATGTTAAGAACGCTTGGTTAGCACGTAAGGAGGACCACTGAGTAGTTCAATGTGCAGTCTTGTATGGCTTAGAGTCGGGACTTCAACGTTGCTTTGAGCGTCATGGAGCATATGAGATGTTCCAGGAGTTGAAATTTATCTTTCAGAAGAACACCCGGATAGAGAGATATGAGACCTCCGATAAATTCTATGCTTGCAAGATGGAGGAGAATTCGTCTGTCAGTGAAGATGTCCTCAAAATGTCTGGGTACTCAAACCGTCTAGCTGGGCTGGGGATTGAACTCCCGCAAGAGGCTATCACTGACAGAATTCTTCAATCACTGCCACCAAGCTATAAGGGCTTTGTGTTGAACTACGACATGCAAGGGATGAACAAGTCACCCGGCGAGTTGTTCGCGATGCTGAAAGTCGCAGAGTCAGAACTCCGTAAGAGCATCAAGTGTTGATGGTGAATAAGACCACTAGTTTCAAGTGAAACGGCAAAGGAAAGAAGGGTAGTTCGAAGAAGAGCGGCAAGCTTGTTGCCAATCCGACGAAGAAACCCAAAGCTAGACCTAAGCCAGAAACGGAGTGCTATTATTGCAAGGGTATGGGTCACTGGAAGCACAACTGCCCCAAGTATCTGGCTGATAAGAAGGCGGCCAAAGAAAAATCAAGTATATTTGATATACATGTTATTGATGTGTACTTAACAAGCTCTCGTAGTAGTGCCTGGGCATTCGATACCGGTTCGGTTGCTCATATTTGCAACTGGAAATAGGAACTGCGGAATAAGCGAATGCTGGCGAAGGATGAAGTCACGATGCGCGTGGGAAATGGTTCCAAGGTTGATGCAATCGCCATCGACACAGTTTCACTTCAGTTACCATCAGGATTAGTTATGAACTTAAATAATTGTTATTTAGTACATGCGTTAAGCATGAACATTATATCTGAATCTTGTTTATTGCGAGACGGTTACTCGTTTAAGTCAGAGCATAATGGTTGTTCTATTTCTATGAGTAATATCTTTTATGGTCATGCACCCAATGTGAGAGGATTGTTCATATTAAATCTTGATAGTGATAATACACATATACATAACATTGAGACCAAAATAGTTAGAGTTAACAATGATAGCGCCATGTTATTATGGCACTGCCGCTTAGGTCATATTGGTGTAAAGCGCATGAAGAAACTCCATATCGATGGACTTTTGGACTCACTTGACTTTGATTCACTTGACACGTGCGAACCATGCCTCTTGGGCAAGATGACTAAAACTCCGTTCTCCGGAACAATGGAGCGTGCAAGTGACTTGTTGGAAATCATACATACCGATGTGTGTGGTCCGATGAGTGTGGAGGCACGCGGCGGATATCGTTATTTTCTCACCTTCACTGACGATTTGAGTAGATATGGTTATGTCTACTTGATGAAACACAAGACTGAAACATTTGAAAAGTTGAAGCAATTTCAAAGGGAAGTTGAAAATCATCGTAACAAGAAGATCAAGTTCCTATGGTCTGATTGTGGGGATGAATATCTGAGTTTCGAGTTTGGTGCTCACTTAAGACAATGTGGAATTGTTTCACAGTTGACACCGCCTGGAACACCACAGCCTAATGCTGTGTCCGAATGTCGTAATAGTACTTTATTAGAGATGGTGCGATCTATGATGTCTCTTACCGACTTGTCGTTATCGTTTTGGGGTTACGCATTAGAAACAGCGGCATTCACTTTAAATAGGGCACCATCAAAATCCGTTGAGACGACACCATATGAACTGTGGTATGGCAAAAGACCAAAGTTGTCGTTTCTTAAAGTTTGGGGATGTGATGCTTATGTCAAAAAGCTTCAGCCTGAAAAGATGGAACCCAAAGCGGAAAAGTGTGTCTTCATAGGTTACCCTAAAGAGACAGTAAGGTACACCTTCTATCTCAAATCTTAGGGAAAATTGTTTGTTGCTAAGAACGGAGCTTTTCTCGAGAAGGAGTTTCTCTCGAGAGAATTGAGTGGTAGGAAGATAGAACTTGATGAGGTTGTCGAACCTCTCATCCCTCTGGATGGTGGCGCAGTGCAAGGGGAAACCCCTGTCGTTGCGACGCTGATTGAGGAGGAAGTTAATGATGATAATCATGAAACTCCAGATCAAGTTCCTGTCGAACCTCGCAGGTCGACGAGACCGCGTACTACTCCAGAGTGGTACGGGAATCCCGTCTTATCAATTATGTTTTTGGACAACAATGAGCCTGCGAATTATGAAGAAGCAATGGTGGACTCGGATTCCAACAATTGGCTGGAGGCCATGAAGTCCGAGATAGGATCTATGTA
The DNA here is from genome assembly GCF_904849725.1 of Hordeum vulgare subsp. vulgare. Taxonomy (NCBI): domain Eukaryota; kingdom Viridiplantae; phylum Streptophyta; class Magnoliopsida; order Poales; family Poaceae; genus Hordeum; species Hordeum vulgare. The sequence goes on along the minus strand of NC_058523.1, from coordinate 280,517,955 downwards.
TGAGAACAAAGTGTGGACTTTGGAAGTACTACCTGAAGGCCGCAAGGCTATTCAGAACAAATGGATCTTTAAGAAGAAGACGGACGCTGACGGTAATGTGACCGTTTATAAAGCTCGACTTGTGGCAAAGGGTTTTTCACAAGTTCTAGGAGTAGACTATGATGAGACGTTCTAACCCGTAGCGATGCTTAAGTCCGTCAGAATCATGTTAGCAATAGCTGCATTTTTCGATTATGAAATCTGGCAGATGGATGTCAAAACGGCGTTCCTTAAAGGTTTCCTTAAGGAAGAGTTGTATATGATGCAACCCAAAGGTTTTGTTGATCCTGAAAATGCTAACAAAGTGTGCAAGCTCCAGCGATCCATTTATGGACTGGTGCAAGCATCTCGGAGTTGGAAGAAACGCTTTGATGAGGTGATCAAAGCATTTGGGTTTATACAAGTGGTTGGAGAATCTTGTATTTACAAGAAAGTGAGTGGGAGCTTTGTGGCGTTTCTACTATTATATGTGGATGACATATTGCTGATTGGAAACAACGTGGAGTTTTTGGAGAGCATAAAGGATTACTTGAATAAAAGTTTCTCTATGAAGGACCTAGGAGAAGCTACTTACATTCTAGGCATTAAGATCTATAGGGATAGATCAAAACGCGTGATAGGACTTTCACAAAGTACATACATTGATAAAGTTTTGAAGAGGTTCAAAATGGAACAGTCCAAGAAGGGGTTCTTGCCAGTTTTACAAGGTACGAGATTGAGTAAGACTCAGTGCTCAGCAACTGATAAAGATAGAGAGCATATGAGCACCGTCCCCTATGCTTCAGCCATAGGTTCTATCATGTATGCGATGTTGTGCACTAGACCGGACGTTAGCCTGGCCATAAGTATGGCACGTAGGTTCCAGAGTAATCCAGGAGTGGATCACTGGACGGCGGTCAAGAATATCCTGAAGTACCTGAAAAGGACTAAGGAGATGTTTCTTGTGTATGTAGGTGACGAAGAGCTCACCGTCAAAGGTTACGTCAATGCAAGCTTTGACACAGATCCGGACGACTCTAAGTCGCAGCCCGGATACGTATTTATTCTTAATGGGGGTGCGGTAAGCTGGTGCAGTTCCAAGCAAAGCGTCGTAGCTGATTCTACATGTGAAGCGGAGTACATGGCTGCCTCGGAGGTAGCTAAGGAGGGTGTCTGGATGAAGTAGTTCATGACGGATCTTGGAGTGGTGCCGAGCGCACTGAATCCAATAACCCTGTTTTGTGACAACACGGGTGCCATTGCCTTAGCAAAGGAACCACGGTTTAACAAGAAGACCACGCACATCAAACGACGCTTCAATCTCATCCGCGACTACGTCGAAGGGGAGGATGTAAATATATGCAAAGTGCACACGGATCTGAATGTGGCAGACCCGCTGACTAAACGTCTTCCACGGGCAAAGCATGATCAACACCAGAACTCTATGGGTGTTAGATTTATTACAATGTAATTCGCATGGTGATGTGAGGGATATATTATTGACTCTAGTGCAAGTGGGAGACTGTTGGAATTATGCCCTAGAGGCAATGATAAATAAGTTGTTATTATAATTCCTGTATCAAGATAATCGCTTATTATCCATGCTATAATTGTATTGAATGAAGACTTAGATACATGTGTGGATACATAGAAAAAACACTGTCCCTAGCAAGCCTCTAGTTGGCTAGCCAGTTGATCAAGGATAGTCAGGGTCTTCTGACTATGTACAAGGTGTTGTTTCTTTATAACTGGATCACATCATTGGGAGAATCATGTGATGGACATGACCCCAACTAATAGACGTAGCATGTTGATCGTGTCATTTTGTTGCTACTGTTTTCTGCGTGTCAAGTATTTATTCCTATGACCATGAGATCATATAACTCACTGACACCGGAGGAATGCTTTGTGTGTATCAAACGTCGCAATGTAACTGGGTGACTATAAAGATGCTCTACAGGTATCTCCGAAGGTGTCAGTTGAGTTAGTATGGATCAAGACTCGGATTTGTCACTCCGTGTGATGGAGAGGTATCTTGGGGCCATCTCGGTAATACAACATCACACACAAGCCTTGCAAGCAATGTGACTTAGTGTAAGTCACGGGATCTTGTATTACAGAACGAGTAAAGAGACTTGCCGTAAACGAGATTGAAATAGGTATGCGGATAGTGACGATCGAATCTCGGGCAAGTAACATACCGAAGGACAAAGGGAATGACATACAGGATTATATGAATTCTTGGCACTGAGGTTGAAACGGTAAGATCTTCGTAGAATATGTAGGATCCAATATGGGCATCCAGGTCCCGCTATTGGATATTGTCCGAGGAGTCCCTTGGGTCATGTCTACGTAGTTCTCGAACCCGCAGGGTCTGCACACTTAAGGTTCGGCGTTGTTTTATGCGTATTTGAGTTATATGGTTGGTTACTGAATGTTGTTCGGAGTCCCGGAAGAGATCACGGACGTCATGAGGTTTTCCGGAGTGGTCCGGAGACGAAGGTTGATATATAGGATGACCTCATTTGATTACCGGAAAGTTTTTGGCATTACCGGGAATGTACCGGGAGTGACGAATGGGTTCCGGATGTTCACCGGGGGGGCAACCCACCCCGGTGAAGCCCATAGGCCTTAGGGGTGCCACACCAGCCCTTAGTGGGCTGGTGGGAAAGCCCAAGAAGGCACCTGCGTAGGATAAGAGAAAATCAAAGATAAAAGAAAAAAAGGGGAAGTGGGAAGGAAGGGAAGGACTCCACTTTCCAATCCTAGTTGGACTAGGATTGGAGGAGGATTCCTCCCCCCCCCCTTCGACCGACCCCCTTGGGGCTCCTTGAGCCTCAAGGCAAGGCCCCTCCCCTCCCACCTATATATACGGAGGTATTAGGGCTGATTTGAGACAACTTTGCCACGGCAGCCCGACCACATACCTCCACGGTTTTTCCTTTAGATCGTGTTTCCGCGGAGCTCGGGCGGAGCCCTGCTGAGATTAGATCACCACCAATCTCCGGAGCGCCGTCACGCTACCGGAGAACTCATCTACCTCTCCGTCTCTCTTGCTGGATCAAGAAGGCCGAGATCATTGTCGAGCTGTACATGTGCTGAACGCGGAGGTGCCATCCGTTCGGCACTAGATCGGAGCGTATCATGGGACGGATCGTCGGACGGTTCGTGGGACGGTTCGCGGGGCGGATCGAGGGACGTGAGGACGTTCCACTACGTCAACCGTGTTTGTTAACGCTTTTGCTATGCGATCTACAAGGGTACGTAGATGTGAAATCCCTCTCGTAGATGGACATCACCATGATAGGTCTTCGTGCGCGTAGGAAACTTTTTCTTTCCCATGCGACATAACCCAATAATTGCGTGGTTAATGGTTGTGGTCGCAGCCCAGGCCAGTGCTTCTGCTTGAAGGTTGCTGAGATGGATGACATGCATATGGTGATAAGTGGTGAGAGCGTGTGTGAAGAATTATACCCTTGTAGGATGAACTAATTTGTTTGAATAGTCGCGTCCTTGGATATGGACTACTTGGTAACATTATGGGGTACATAGACAACTTGAAATGGATACTCTAGAGAATGCAAGATAAGTGTGAGTGCTATGGATGCCTTCCTTGTAGGATGACGGGAGTGGATCCATAGTGGTGTATTGATTTGGTGTACATGTGGACTCATGTGCGCTATCCCACCTTGAAGATACTACTTGTAGTCGTAGTACGGGTTAGCCAAGAGTCAAAGCTGGCTTTCTGCAAATAAACCCCACAACCCCCTTTCTTGATAATGATGCATATGTAGATAGTTCTGATGTAAGTCTTGCTGGATACCTGTGTACTCAAGGTTGCTTAATTATGTTTTTGTAGAGGCGACTTTGTCTCGTTATTGGTTTTCTACGCGAAGTTCGATGTTGACTGGATTAGCTTGGGAATCCCAGAGAGAGGTTTGGCTCCTTTGGTAGGGTCGTTGTAGCTTTTCATGCTCTTCCATCCATTTCTAGTAGATGTGTGTACCCATACATGTAACTTCCTCTTGCTGATTGTATGCTCTCAATGTTGGGTCATGTGGCTGTCACACCATGTGTTTTCACTCTCCTGGCTATATTAATATAACTTAGAAATTAGCATCAATTAAAAAATTTGTGAGTGCATGTGATGCTTAATGTGGTTGTTGTGTGCTTGTTTGCTTGTTGTGCTTTAAATCATAAAACTTTCCCCTACTCTCTTGACTCACCTCCTTGCCCAAGTCTTTGCCGAGTGACCATACCATGTGTATAGGACCTAAGAATATTTGTTACCAAATATTATTTTGACTAAAAATCATTTATTTAATTTAGGCTTTCAAAAACCGTTGTGTTGGGATTTGTACTACAAGTCCTCAAATTAGGGACGTTGTTTTCCCCAAAATATTTTATTTAAGTCCCATTATCAAAAGACTTCCCAAAACCACAAAGTTATTATTTTATAAGTTATTTTACTATTTTGTTTTAATACCTTTTCTGAGGCTAGAAATGGTCTTTTATGAAGGAAAACTTTTTTCTTGCTCTCAAAATATTTGAGAAAATTTAGGGAAACTCAGTAGGCATATATATTCCGTATATAAGAGTTTCAACACATGGTCATGTTTAAAATATTGGATAGAACCCTTCAAAACCCTTCCTGCCTATTTTAAGCTTTTGAAATATTTCTACAAGAAATGTTTTCAATAAATTCCAAGAAAATTATAGAAAGTCACAAAGGATGTATGTGATAATCTTGCCAAGTTTCAACTTAAGCCAAGTTGATTTGGTTCACCTAGATATTCTAAATCCCTATCGGCCGAGAACCAAATTTCCGCAACTCTACATTGCCAAGTGTGTCCAATTGTGCTCAAATTTTGTGGACATGTTTTGATACTCTAATAATGCATTCACACCAGGTGGTGCAAAAAGGAGATCAGATGAACTTGTCCCAAGCCCATCTAAACCACCCCTGCTAATTTCTAGAATTGGGAAACATGACATTATAAAGTTTCTCCAATTGTGCCCAAACTTTTTGGGCACGCTATAATTCTCAAATGATGCCACCACACAAAGCGGTGCATTAATGGGAATTATTTGGCATAGATTTATGTACAGAAAGCCATTTATGCCCATTTCTAGGATTTTTCAAGTCTACATTGGAATCTTTCTCCAGCAAATCCAAAGTTTTGTATCCTATCTCATTTCACCAAACATGTGATCCTCTTAAGTTTCATATCAACTGGACTCCATCTGCTAGCCCTAACACCGATCAAACAGCTTCTGCTCACTTACAAAATTGTTTGCTTTGGCCACTTTAACTATTCTCCTTGAGCTCACATTTTTACCGCAGATTTGGCTAGCCCTCTACCACCCCCAATAACTTTGCCATGGCCCTTGATCAATTATAGAGGGTAGCTCCCTCTCTTACCCTCTCCTTTTCACCATGGCAACACCTCTTTTACCCCTCCTCCATTATTTCTGCTGATGCAAATGCCCCTAAGTCTGTTCACAATACCTCTAGTGTGCTAATGCACCATTTCATGCAAAGATATGGCATTCTCATATGCAAAATATGAGAAGCCCTTCTAAAATTTGATTTTTGACAGAAATGTGACCTTGAACTACAAGTGCTAGCTACACTCCTCTCCCTGAATTGAAACTTGGTAGTCTTGCAGTTCTTGCATAGGCATGCATGCTAGATATGGTTTCATACCAATGTTCCCCGAGTAAAAAAACTTTTTGCTAGCCCCAAGTTTGTTGTTGCAAACTTAAATAGAGATGAAACCCCTCCTACACTACCCCATATGAGACCAAACTCCCCCTTCACTCTCCTGCATGTATGCCTCACATGTTAGACATGGTGGGCCGACCTAAAATTTCCCCTGGACATCAGTTTGGCATGGTGACCATGCAACTAACCTGCAAAAGTGGTGTTCTTCAAGGAAATATTTTCCTACAACTCATGGAAGGCTAGGCCAGGTGCCCGAGCACGTCAGAGCATCTTACTTCGACCTCCCATGCCTCTCCCCGACACTAGCTCACCTTCAAACATCTCTAGCGCACCTGCTCTCCAAGCCAAAGTGCATTCATAGCACGCCAGAGCACCTCCTACGTTGTCGTCGCTGAATCCTTCCCCCTGAGTGCCTTGACCGCTAGTTCACCCTCCTCTCCCTCCAAATAACCTCTTGGACCTCCCCGCCTTCCCTCCCGTGGGCCTCTGCTCCTCCCTCAAACACCATTGTCATCGCTTGTCTCCGCTCAAGCTCAAGCTGACCGGCTCACCCTCGCCTTGTCTAAGTAGTCCTGCGGATCACCGTCAGCAAGACGAGCTCCCTGGGGCGCCCAGGATGCCATTCCGGCTACCTAGTCGTGCCCCCACATGACGCCGGTGCCGTCGTCTACACGGGCTGATCGGCCTCTCGCTATGTACGCCTCCGTGGCTCACGCAACCGCCCCCGGGCGTGGCGTGGATCGGGGCAACCACCCGGACCATCGGCTCGGCGATCGCTACGGCGGAGCAGCTAGGGCTGCGATGGTCGAAGACATCTATGCCCCCCTGACGCGAGGTGGAAGAAGGGAGGGGGAGAGAGAAGGGACCAGCAAGCCCCGCCTGTCCACCAGAGGGAAGCCACAGATAGGTGGGCCTGCCCCTTTAAGTGAAGACGGGTTCCCCTAGGAACCGCTTCCGCCACCAGAAGATGTATTCCAGATAATATGCTTTCGACATGGCCGGCGCTTCGAGCGGCCGTGCTACCGGGCTAGTTCAACTGCTACCTAACGCCCCGTGTGCCACGTTGCCCTCAGGTATATAATATTTTTTACTCTTTTCTTTTAATAGAGGGGCAAAAAGTTCATAAAAATTCATCTTTACTCCAAATTTGGTGATTCTAATTTCTTCGAGTTTCTAAAATCAATAACTATCCAAAAATGTGCATTGCACATTTTTTCCAAGAAACTTCTGTGTAGCGATAGTATTCAAATTCAAATTTGAATATTTCAAATCCCTCCTTTGAATATCCCTAGAGGGTCCAAATCAACTCCATATGGATTGATTCAAATTTCTAGAGAATCCAAATATCATGCACTATTTTTCCATCCTTAGTCAACATTTTTCTCTGCATTATTTATGTTCCACCAAATAAATAGCCCTTTTTACCATATGTTCCGTATTAGAATATCCATAGGAAATTCATACCAACTCCAAATCCATTGACACCACCTCCAAAAGACTTCTAAAATCATGCCCTATCAAATGGATGCATCCACTCAATTTTATGAAGATATTTTCTGTATACTTCTTGTGGGGCCAGTGATGCCTCCATTTCCATCGTCCAAAATTCTCTCATGGTCCAAATCTCTTAGAACGAGCTTTAGGAATTTTTGTTATGACAATAGATGTCCAAGAAAAAATAAAACCCATATTTATAGAGAACTTTGTCTTTCCGCTTCTTTTGTGGCTTATCGTGGTTGTTTCCAACAATAGTTGATGGAGTAGACTAAGTGCTCAGAGTTGGACGAAAAGCAGGAGAAGGCCTCGAAGACCTTGCTGAATTAGGCAAGCAGCCCTTGACCATGTCTGAGAAACTACTTTTATGCATGTCAAATAGCACTTCGTTTTGATGCATTGGATCATGTTCAATCGGTGACCACCCTAGTGGGTTTTCTCCGGTAACTCCTCGTTCATACTTGCAATTTGGCATGACCATACCTTCGTATGAGGGTTGTGCGGGTGGGAAGTAGTTAGGTTGCTGGTAGTGCTACGCATGGGATCGGGTACATGCATGGAGATAGTAAAAAGAGCTGATTTTAAATGTTTTGTAAAAATACCGTCAGGTACCACTAATGCTCGAGGGTGATGTGTTGATCTAGGTAACCACTTGATGAGGGAGTGGTATACCGAGGCCAACTATGTGAGTGGTTTCTAAAAAACGGATTAGATTTAAGATTTGACGAATCTCCCAGCTTTACATGTACGACCACATTACCCCTTATGGGACGGTGCTTTGCTGATTACTATGGTCGGTGCTAGTAGAGAGCCCACATTACTAGTGGCGGGAGTGGCATGGTCACTCTTGAGATGGGGTCGTGCCAAGGAAGGGCGACCACGGTCTGTTTTTATAGACACCGGGCACACCGTTGCGTGCCCTCGTGGATGATATGTGTGATGTACATCACGAGGGATTGTCACCAACAAGTGGACTCTTTGCTAGTATTGTCATTGGAAATGTGATGTTCGAGTACTTACCTCGGGTATGATAAATACCGCGAGTCGTGTGCAGAAACAGAAGTTTCCCGAATCTTGTGGGTAATGTGTGCAACCACTTCGAAGTGTAAAACTATCCACATAGTCGTGTCCATGATCAAGGATAGTTTGGTGGAGCTTCTTAAACTACGTCCAGGATTTTCTGTATAAACCAAGTGTGTGTGGGGGTAGGAGGGGGTATGGTGGTAGTATGAATGATGAGCTCAGTTTGATGACTTGGCATGATGGGTGAACGTGGGTTGTTCAACCCATAGATGATATTGATACTTGTAGCATGTTCGTATGGACATCATTTACCACTTATGCATGCTCTTACAAGATGATTGATCATGACATTGCACTCAAATTATCTTTCCGCAAATTACCTACTTAGTGCTATATCATGCATTGTTATTGCATCATTCCAAACATGGGTTGCTTGCAAGTACATTCAAAGTACTCATTGGCTTGCCACTGGTTATTTCGTTGACCTGTAAGAGAGAACATGAGATTGTGAAGAATACCTTGGTGACATTCTTGCGAGCTAGGATTCTTCCCAGTCGGAATGCCTGTAGGGTTAAGGCTGATGGCATGGCTAAACACTATCTTTGAAGATTTATGTTGCAATGTATATGAAGACTTCACCATAAGGGCCATATCCGAGCTAAATGGTATGTAATGGATATAAGACTCTTGTTATTTAGCTTCTGTCTGTTCAGTGAGCATTGATCTCTGGGATCACTATACACGTGCATTCGGTGATCACGACTTACTAGTCGGGGTCCCCACAATGACCCCCTGCTTGTAACATTATACTATGTTGGCTCTTCGGAGGCTTCTAAATGAATGTTATATTGTAGAGTTATGTTGTGATGCCATTTTGTATCTACACATATCATATATATTGCGTGTATATTTGAAATGCATTGGTATGTGTGGGATTCGACGCCTAGTTTTATGCCTTTAGTAGCCTTCTTTACGGGGAAATGCCTCTTTGTGCTTCCACTGAGCCTTGGTAGCTTGCTACTACTCTGGGCACATTGATTGACCAACATGTATCCTTCTTAGTTGTTGTGTCTATCCCTATGGGCAAATGACACATACTGTAATGGAGTCCTTCTAGCTTGCTACGACTCGTCTACACACACTGATGACCGACACCTGCATTGTTGGGTTATATATGCCTGTCCTTGTACGGTTGTGCCACCTGGGTCTATAACTAGTCATGTCGACTTGGGTTCTTTGCCATATGGATGCTAGCGACATAGTCATATACGTGATCCAAAAGGTGCAAACGGTCCAGCCAAGGTAAGATGCCAGCCATTTTGTACTGTGCATGCGGGCACAAAGCTATATGATGTGTCACATGCTAGATTTGTATTGCTTAGGATCGGGGTCCCGACAGCGTTCGTATTAGAGCTTGACTGCATGTAGGATTACCAAGTTAAACTGGTCGATGTTGAGTCTAGAACTACTTTAGTTACATAAGGGAAATGATTGTGGAAGGGAACGTAAGACTTTTTTTACTCCTTTCCTTGTGTCATTCTTATTCTATGTCACCCTCTTATTTCTTCTATGGGCTTTAAGAATTTGGCTTCTCATTTATCTACGAGGATGACGAGTTACTATGCGAGATACCTATAAGAAAGTTGTTTTCTTCCTCGATCAATGTCTCCATAAGAATTCAGTTGTTATGTTGTCGGTTTCATGCAGGTTGTCCATATTTCATGCCCGTATAGCCGTTATGTTGTCCGAGTTATCCAAGGGTTATAAAATTTGATGCAATTACAAACTCCTTCCTGCTGTTCCTAATGTATTTTGGGCCAGACAAAGCAAACTAATTATTCTGTTGAGGTACTCTATTACCTCGATGTAGTTGTTGAAGTGTTAGGAAACCATGTTATCACAGAGAACCATCCAAAAGTGTAGTTGTGTTTTATGTTTCTAGTGTGATATTTCTAGCCTTCTTTATCGAAAGTATGCTATGATGCTACTTATTCAGTAGATATTATGTTTCTAGGTTCAAGACAATCATTCTTCTCACTCCTATTGATTGTTTTTTCTCGTTCCTTCAGGATATTAGTAACCTTTGTGGTAGTCTTCAAGGTTCATGGTATATCGTTCTTCCACTACCATGAACCAATTGTGGCAGAAGTTCTACATGAACTAAATGATCATAATAAGAGTGCTCTTGATGAGTTCTCTATTCCATATTGTGATGGTTCCAATCCTTCCTTTCTGCATGGGTTATGCGGAAGAATTATGTTGAACTCGTTCGACATGCTAATTTATGCATCTACAACTTAGGAAAATCATGTTCTCTTGAGTTGCCCCCTCCGTTATATTCTAACCATGAGCAGTCAGTCGATAGCCAAGAGTAGTTGTGCATACGTGTTCATCGATGTGTGATATTCTTATGGTCTATCAAGCCATTCTATGTCAGAATGACTGGGAGAAACAAACTCCAGTACCTCATCCATATCTTGGATTGGTTGAAAGCAGTTGTATTCCGTAGATCAAAATATCAATCCAGCCTTTGCTCTATTTCACCCTGAAGTATTATCCTCTTTATGTCATGAGAATTGCACAACCTGTTATGAATTATTGATATAGTGGTACTTCTCGCCATCATTATTCATTTCTTGATCTCCGTGCTTGTTGTAACCGGAACACTCATTGGTAAACCGTGATGTGTGAAATCAATACTTCTAGCAACCCTATTGCTTGGAAGTTAATGGACAATAATTTTATTCTAGCAACCCTTTGTTCTAACGGAGGACGAGGAGGAGGAGGTGTTGGGCTACGCCGGGAGAGAGAGAGAGAAGTTGTCTCAAATATGCCCAAAAGCCTCCCATATATATATAGGAGGAGAGCGAGGTGGTGCCCACCCTTTAGGGTTTCCCACCCTAAAGGGTGCGGCAGCCCTAGGGGCCAAGGAGGGCGACGGCCAAAGGGTGGAGAGCCCTAGGGTGGGCCTTTGAGGCCCAAGGTTGCCTCCCACGCATAGGGTTTGCCCCCTCCTCCCCTTGTTGCGCCTTGGGCTTCTTGTGGAGGTGCACCAGCCCACTTAGGGGCTGGTTCCCACCTACTTTTAGCCCATGTAGCAACTTGGGGCTGGTGCCCTTGCCGCTGGACCGCCGGAACCGTTCCGGTGGTCCCGGTACATTACCGGTGTCGTGCAAAACACTTCCGGTGACCAAATCCTCACTTCCTACATATCAATCTTAACCTTCGAACCATTTCAGAACACCTCGCGATGTCCGGGATTTCATCCGGGACTCTGAATAACCTTCGGTAACCACGTACACTATTTCCCTATAACCCTAGCGTCATCGAACCTTAAGTGCGTAGACCCTACGGTTTTGGGAGACATGCAGACATGACCGAGATATCTTTCCAACCAATTACCAATAGCGGGGTATGGATATCCATGTTGGTTCACACATGTTCCACGATGATCTCATCGGATGAACCACGATGTCGGGGATTTGATCAATCCCGTATGCAATTCCCTTTGTGTATCGGTATGGTACTTGCCCGAGATTCGATGATCGGTATCCCTATACCTTGCTCAATATCATTGCCGGCAAGTCTTTTTACTCGGTCCATAACACATCATCCCATGACTAACTCCTTAGTCACACTGATCTCAATATGATGATGGATTACCGAGTGGGCCCAGAGATACCTCTCAGTCACATGGAGTGACAAACCACAGTCTTGATTCGTACAACCCAACAGACACTTTCAGAGATACCCGTAGTGCACCTGTATAATCACCCAGTCACGTTGTGACGCTTGATACACCCAAAGTACTCCTACGATATCCGGGCGTTGCACAATCTCATGGTCTAAGGAAATGATACTTGACATTAGAAAAGCTTTAGCAGACGAACAACACGATCTAGTGCTATGCTTAGGATTGGGTCTTGTCCATCACATCATTCCCCAATGATGTGATCCCGTTATCAATGACATCCAATGTCCATGATCAAGAAACCATGATCATTTATTAATCAACGAGCTAGCCAACTAGAGGCTCACGAGGGACACATTTTGATTTATATATTCACACATGTACCATGGTTTCCAATTAATACAATTATAGCATGAACAATAGACAATTATCGTGAATAATGAAATATAACAATAACCAATTTATTATTGGATCTAGGGCATATTTCCAACAGTCTCACACTTGCACTAGAGTCAATAATCTAGTTCACATCACTATGTGATTGCAATGAATCTAACACCCATGGTGTTTGGTCATATCTTGGTTGTGAGAGAGGGTTTTTTAGTCAATGGGCCTGAACCTTTCAGATCTGTGTGTGCTTTACAAATCTCTATGTCTTCCTATAGATACTGCTACCATGCACCATTTGGAACTATTCCAAATGACTGCTCCACTATACGAATCCGGTTTACTACTCAGAGTCATCCGGATTAGTGACAAAGCTTGCATCAACGTAACATCTTTACGACAAACTCTTTAATCACCTCCATAATTGAGAAAAATTCCTTAGTCCACTAGTTACTAAGGATAACTTTGACTGCTGTCCAGTGGTCCATTCCTGGATCACTCTTGTACCCCTTGATTGAGTCATGGCAAGGCACACTCCAGGTGCGGTACACAACATAGCATACTATACAGCCTACGGCTGATGCATAGGGGATGACCTTCATCCTTTCTCTTTCTTTGTCGTGGTCAGGCTTTTGAGTCTTACTCAAATTCACACCTTACAACACAGCCAAGAACCTTTTCTTTGCGAACTATTTTGAACTCCTTCAAAAAACTTGTCAAGGCATGTATTTTGTTGAAAGTACTATTAAGCACTTTGATCTATCTCCATAGATCTTGATGCTCAATGTTTATGTAGCTTAATCCAGGTTTTCCTTTGAAAAACGCTTTTCAAACAACCCTATATGCTTTCCAAAAATTCTACATTATTTCCGATCAACAATATGTCAACCACATATATTTATCAGAAATTCTATAGTGCTCCCACTCACTTCCTTGGGAATACAAGTTTCTCATAAACTTTGTATAAAACCAAAAACTTTGATCATCTCATCAAAGCGTATATTCCAACTCCGAGATGCTTGCTCTAGTCCTTAGAAGGATCGGTGGAGCTTTGCGTACTTGTTAGTATCCTTAGGATCGACAAAACCTTCTGGTTGTATCACATACAACCTTTCCTCAAGGAAGAAGTTTTGGAAACTATGTTCTGACATCCTATCTGCAAGATTTCATAAATGATGCAGCAACTAATAACACAATTCCAACAGACTTTTAACATCGCTACGAGTGAGTAAGTCTCATCGTAGTCAACTCCTTGAACTTGTCGGAAACATCTTTGTGACAAGTCGAGCTCTTCTTAATAGTGACGTTTCACCATCATTGTCCCTCTTCCTTTTAAAGATTTATTTGTACTTAACAGTCTTACGACCATCAAGTAGTTCTTCCAAAGTCTACACTTTGTTTTCATACATGGATCCTCTCAGATTCCATGTCCTCCAGCCATTTGTCGGAATCCGGGCCCACCATCGCTTCTCTATAGCTCGTAGGTTCATTGTTGTCTAGCAACACGACCTCGAAGACATGATTACTGTACCACTCTAGAGTAGTACGCGTCTTTGTCGAGCTACAAGGTTTGGTAGTGACTTGATCTGAAGCTTCATGATCACTATCATCAGCTTCTATTTGAATTGGTGTAGACACCACAGGAAAAACTTCTTGCGCCCTGCTACACACACTAGTTGAACTGATGGTTTAGTAACTTCATCAAGTTTCTACCATAGTCCCACTCAATTCTTTCGAGAAAACTTTTCCTCAAGAAAGGACCTATTTCCATAAACAAACACTTTGCTTCTGGATCTGAGATAGGAGGTATACCCAACCTTTTTGGGTGTCCTATGAAAATGCATATATCCACTTTGGGGTGGAGCTTATCACGCTGAAACTCTTTCACATAACCATTGCAGCCCCAAACTTTTAAGAAACGACAACTTAAGTTTCTCTAAACCATAGTTCATATGGTGTCATCTCAACGGAATTACGTGGTGCCCTATTTAAAGTGAATGCGGTTGTCTCTAATGCCTAACCCATAAATGATAGTGGTAATTTGATAAGAGACATCATAGTATGCACCATATCTAATAGGGCATGACTATGACATTCGGACACACCATAAGACCATGGTGTTCCAGGTGGCATGAGTTGTGAAACAATTTTCACTTGAAACAATTTTCACATTGTCTTAAATGTTTACCAAACTCGCAACTCAGATACATATGTTTACCTCCACGATCAAATCATAGACATATTATCCTCTTGTCACGATGATCTTCAAATTCACTCTAAAATTACTTGAACCTTTCAATAATTCAAATTTGTGTTTCATCAACTAAATATACTAGTATCCACTCAAATCATCTGTGAAGTATGAAAATAATGATATCCACTGTGTGCCTCAGCACTCATTGGACTGTATACATCAAAATGTATTACTTCCAACAAGTTACTTTCTTGTTCCATCTCACTGGAAAATGAGGTCTTCAGTCATCTTTCCCATGTGGTATGATTTTAATATCTCAAGTGATTCAAAATTAAGTGAGTCCAAACGATCCATCTGCATGGAGTTTCTTCAAGCGTTTATACCAATAGACATGGTTCGCATGTCTCAAACTTTTCACAAATGAGTGAGTCCAAAGATCCATCAGCATGGAGCTTCTTCATGCGTCTTATAATAATATCATTCAAGCGGCAATGCCACAAGTAAGTGGTACTATCATTACTACTTTGTGTCTTTTGGCAACAATATTATGAACATGTGTATCACTATGATCAAGATTCAATAAACAATTCATTTTAGGTGCAAGACCATTGAAGGTATTATTCAAGTAAACAGAATAACCATTATTCTCTTTAAATGAATAACCGTATTGTAATAAACAGAATCCAATCAAGTTCATGCTCAACGCAAACACCAAATAACAATTATTCAGGTTTAACACTAATCACGACGGCAAAGGGAGCATGCGATGTTTGATCACATCAACCTTGGAAACACTTCCAACGTACATTGTCACCTCACCTTTAGCTAGTCTCCGTTTATTCCGTAGCTTTTTTTTCGAGTTACTAATACTTAGCAACTGAACCGGTATCTAATACCATGGTGCTACTAGGATTACTAGTAAAGTACAGATCAATATCATGTATATCCAATATACTTTTGTCAACTTTGCCAACCTTCTCATCTACCAAGTATCTAGGGTAGTTCCTTTTCAATGATTGTTCCCCTCATTTACAGAAGAACTTAGTCTCGGGTTTGGGTTCAACCTTGGGTTTCCTCACTAGAGCAGCAATTGGTTTCCTGTTTCATGAAGTATCCCTTCTTGCCCTTGCCCTTCTTGAAACTAGTGGTTTTACTAACCATCAACAATTGATGCTCCCTTTTGATTTGTACTTTTGCAGTGGTCAAATTATGTGAATTGCTCAAGGATCATCATATCCATCCCTGATATTTTATAATTCTCCATGAGGCTCTAGTAGCTTGGTGGCAATGACTTTGGAGAGCCATCACTATCTCATCTGGAAGATCAAGTCCCACTCGATTCTAGTGATTGTTGTATTCAGACAATCTGAGCACATGCTCAACGGTTCATCTTTTCTCCATTACTTTGTAGACAAAGAATCTTGTCAGAGGTCTCATACCTCTCAACAACGGAATGGGCATGAAAGCCCAATTTCATCTCTTGGAACATCTCATGTATCCCGCAACGTTTGAAATGCCTTTAGCGCCTCAATTCTAAGCCATTTAAGCAATATGCATTGAACTATCATGTAGTTATCAAAAACGTGTATGTCGGATGTTCGCAACATCCACAGACCACCCTTCGGGTTCAGCACACCGAGCGGTGCATTAAGGACATAAGCCTTCTACTCAACAATGAGGACAATCCTCAGTTAACGGACCTAGTCGCATATTCCTACTTCTGTCTTTCACCTAAGTTTTCTCTCGGAACATTTCAAAAAACCCGTAGAGCTATAGTGCAAGTTACAACATAATTTGTAAAGACCTTTTGACTATGTCTGTGATAATTAAGTTCATTTAATCAAATTATTTAATGAACTCCCACTTAGATCGACATCCCTCTAGTCATCCAAGTGACACATGATCCACGTCGACTAGCTCGTATCCGATCATCACGTGAGATGGACTAGTCAACAATGGTGAGCATCTCTATGTTGATCGTATCAACCATACGACTCATGTTTGACCTTTCGGTCTCCCATGTTCGAGGCCATGTCTGTACATGCTAGGATCGTCGAGTCAACCTAAGTGTTCTGCGTGTGTAAACTAGCTTACACCCGGTGTATGCGAACGTTAGAATCTATCACACCCAATCAACATGTGGTGCTTCGAAACAACGGACCTTCGCAACGATGCACACTTAGGGGAATACATATCTCGAAATTTTAATCAGGGGTCATATTATCTTTGCTACCGTCGTTCTAAGCAATAAGATGTAAAACATGATAAACATCACATGCAATCATATAGTGACATGATATGGCCAATATCATCTTGCTCGTTTGATCACCATCTTCGGGGCACCATGATCATCATCGTCACCGGCATGACACCACGATGTCCATCATTGTGTCTCCGTGAAGTCGTCACGCCAATCTATTTCTTCTACTACTATAGACAACATTTAGAAATAAAGTAAAGTAATCACATGGCGTTGCATCTCATACAATAAATTAAGACAACTCCTATGGCTCCTGCCGGTTGTCATACTCATTGACATGCAAGTCGTGAATCCTATTAGAAAAGCATGATAAATCTCATATATCACATATGTAACATCACATCCTTTTGGCCATATCACATCACATAGCATACCCTGTAAAAACACATTAGATGTCCTCTAATTGTTGTTGCAAATTTTACGTGGCTGGTTAGGGTTTCTAGCAAAAACGTTTCTTACCTATGTGACAGCCACAACGTTGATATGCCAATGCTATTTACCCTTCGTAAGGACCCTCCTCATCGAATCTGATCCGACTAAAGTGGGAGAGACAGACCCCCGTTAGCCACCTTATGCAACAAGTGCATGTCGACATGCAAAGGCAATGTAGACGTGGTGGCACATATCATGGTAGTAGTTGCATGGCAATATATCTCGGAATGACTTTGAAAAAGCCATAGTAGGTAGGTTTGGTGGCTGTTTTGAGGGAGGCTACTGGTGGGTTTTGTGCACCGGCGAAAGTTGCACGGCACTAAGAAGACAGTGATGGTGGAAGGTGAAAGTGCATCTAAACCATGGACTCAACATTAGTCATGAAGAACTCATATACTTGTTGCAAAAGTTCTATTAGTAATCGAAACAAAGCATTCAACGCATACTCCTAGGGGAAGGGTTGGTAGGTATAAACCATCACGTGATCCCGACCGCCACGCAAAGGATGACAATCAATAGACTAATCATGCTCAGGTTTCAGCACATAGCGGTTCACCATACGTGCATGCTACGGGAATCACTAACTTCAACACAAGTATTAATAGATCCACAACACCTTACTAGCATGACTTCAATATTACCATAACCACAACTCAAAACTAATTGAGATGAATCAAACTTCTCTAACTAATCAAGTTTTCGTATCCCTTTGGATAACTACCCCTTTTGAGACTACTTTCAAACCATAGATCAACTACCAAGACATGCACTGTTGTGCTCTAAAAGATATAATTGAAGCACATAGAGCAAACGTATCTAGCTCAAAAGATATAAGTGAAGCACATGTGAGCTGAATTGTCTACCAAAAGATATAAGTGAAGCTCGACAAAATCACGGTGAATGCATGTCTCTCTCTCTCTAGGTGTGCAGAAAGGATGTTTGTGACACAACAAAAAAATAAAAGACTCCTACGATACAAGACGCTCCAAGCAAAAACACATAACATGTGGCGAATAAAAATATAGCCCCAAGTAATGTTACCGATGGATTGAAGACGAGAGAGGGGATGCCTTCCCGGGGCATCCCCAAGCTTAGGCTTTTATGAAATCCTTGAATCTCTTGGGGTGCCTTGGGCATCCCCAATCTTGAGCTCTTGCCACTCTTTATCTTCTTGTCCATGAGAACTTCACCCAAAACTTGAAAACTTCACAACACGAAACTTAAACAGAAACTCGTGATAACATTAGTACGAGAAAGCAAACCACCACTTCCTTAGGTACTGTATAAAACTTAAACTCTACTTGTGCTGATGTTGGGTTACTGTACTTTCAATCTTACATGGCTAATACCTGCCGATACTATCCAAAGTTTCATCAAAATAAGCAACCAACACAACAAAAACAGAATCTGTTAACAGCAGACCAGTCTGTAGCAATCTGTATGTTTCGTATACCTCTGGTCCTTCAAAAATTCTGAAACATTACGACAGTCTGAAGAATTTCCGTAGAAATCAGCAGCAAAAAGAATCAACTCAAAAGCTCTTACATAAAAAAACTGAAAATTCGTTTCGTGAGCAAAAAGTTTATGTCTTTTCCAGCATGACCAAACGATCATCCCCAAGACTAATCATAACGGTTTTGCTTGGCACAAATGTAAAAATAAACACAAAAAGCACAATAATAACAGAATTATGAAAGTGTGGAAAACACAAAATAGAAAGAAAAACGATAGATTCGTTGGGTTGCCTCCCAACAAGCGCTTTTGTTTAACGCCCTTAGCTAGGCGAAAGTGATGGAATCTCGTATAGTCATCTTTGGTACTCAAACCATAAGTAGCCCTCATCATAGATTCTTAAGGCAATCTTATTTTCTTTCTAGGAATGTGCTCCGTGCGCTTATTTAAGGGGAATTTAAATCTAATATTCCCTTCCTTCATATTGATGATAGCACCAATAGTCCTTAGGAAAGGTCTACCAAGAATAATGGGACATGAAGGATTGCAATCTATGTCAAGTACAATGAAATCCACGGGTACATAGTTCTTATTTGCAACAATAAGAACATCATCGACCCTCCCCATGGGCTTCTTGACGGTAGAATCCGCAACATGCAAATTAAGAGAACGCTCTTCAATCTCATGAAAACCAAGAATATCACATAAAGACTTTGGAATCGCGGAAACACTAGCACCCAAATCACACAAAGCATTGCACTCATAGTTTTTGATGTTGATTTTGATAGTAGGTTCCCACTCATCATGAAGTTTTCTAGGTATAGAGACTTCTAGTTCGAGCTTCTCTTCAAGAGATTTCATCATAGC
The DNA here is from genome assembly GCF_904849725.1 of Hordeum vulgare subsp. vulgare. Taxonomy (NCBI): domain Eukaryota; kingdom Viridiplantae; phylum Streptophyta; class Magnoliopsida; order Poales; family Poaceae; genus Hordeum; species Hordeum vulgare. Next base: position 280,498,412 of record NC_058523.1, on the reverse strand, counting down.
ATCTACGATATGCGCGGTAAAGGCTTTGCTTTGGCTATAAGCATGTGGAGAGTTTGCAATGGATTGCATCAAAGAAATGCATTCAAACAAGGAGCAATTATCATAATTGAATTCCTTGAAATCCAAAGTGGGAGTTTCATTACTACCCAAAATTTTGACTTCTTCTACTCCACTCTCCACACCTTTATCATCAAGATAGGTGGACTCCGAATCATTGGGGCGTTTTTCAGCCAAACTAGATTCATATCCAGCCCCTCCATAAGTTGGTTTGACACGCGAAAACAAAGATTCAAGAGGAGACACACCAAGCACTTTAAGATCTTCGTGATTTGCATCACTAGAACGCACCCTTTTAAACCATTCATGTCTAGCGCGAATTTGGGCGGTTCTTTCTTTGCTCTCATTCATGAAGATACGCATAGCTTTCAAAGTTTCATCCAAGTTGATCTTGGGAGGAGCGCATCTAACTTTCAAAGCATCAATATCACAAGACATCCTATCAACGGTCTTAGACAAATCGTCTATTTTGAGTAGTTTTTCCTCTATGGACGCATTGAAAATCTTTTGAGAGTTGATGAACTCTTTGATATTACTCTCTAAATCAGAGGGTAATTTGTTGTGATTTCCATAAGTGTTGTCGTGGGAATTGCCATAATTGTTAGAGGAGTTACTAGGAAAAGGCCTAGGAACATAGTTTCCTCTAAAAGAATTATTGTTGCCAAAATTGTTCCTACCGACAAAATTCATGTCCAGACTAGCGTTGGTACTCTCAATCAAAGAAGATAGTGGCAAGTCATTAGGATCTAAGGTAGCGTTTCTACTAGCAACCAGATTCATCAACTCGTCCAACTTAGCACTAAGCGAGTTAATCTCTTCTATAGCGTGCACCTTTTTGCTAGCAGGCAACCTTTCAGTGTGCCACTGAGAGTAGTTGGTCATGATATTGTCTAGGAGTTTTGTAGCGTCTCCTAACGTGATTTCCATGAACGTTCCACCTGAGGCGGAGTCCAAGATATTGCGAGAAGCGAAATTCAAGCCAGCGTAAAATATTTGTATAATCATCCACAAACTCAAGCCATGAGCGGGACAATTTCTAATCATAAGCTTCATCCTCTCCCAAGATTGTGCAACCTGTTCATGATCAAGTTTCTTGGAATTCATGATATCGTTGCGTAAGGAGATGATTTTAGCCAGCGGAAAATACTTGGATATGTAAGCATCTTTGCACCTATCCCAAGAATCGATACTATTTTTAGGCAAAGAAGAAAACCAAGTTTTTGCGCGATCTCGCAACGAGAAAGGAAAAAAGTTTCAACTTAATCACGTCATTATCCACATCTCTTTTCTTTTGCATATCACAAAGCTCAATGAAGGTATTGAGATGGGATGCGGCATCTTCACTAGGAAGGCCTGAGAATTGCTTTTTCATAACAAGATTCAGCAAAGCTGCGTTGATTTCATACGATTCCGCACTAGTGGCGGGAGCAGTCGGAGTACTAATAAAATCATTATTATTAGTGCTCGAGAAGTCGCAAAGTTTGGTGTTTTAAAACATGATGTTTTCAACAAACAAACAAGCACACAAGGAAGCAAGAAACCGGCAAAGGAAAACGACAAGGGAAAAAGAAAATGGCAAATGAGAAAGGCGAATGGAAACAGCAAATGTGAAGTGGGGGAGAGGAAAACGAGAGGCAACTGGCAACAAAAGTAAATGCAAGAGAAGAGTTTGTGAGACCTACTTGGATAGATCTTGATTTCTCCTCCCCGGCAACGGCGCCAGAAATACTTCTGATGTTTGATGTGTATCCCTTGCAACAGCGCAAGAAATAGTTGTGTCAATGGGACCAGGAATCCTTCAACTACGGCTACGCCTTAAGGGACTTCCTAGGCAAGTATGCAAAGGATTTCCCCCGTGGCCTTGGAGCCTTGCGTTGGTGTTCCCTCGAAGCGGAAAGGGTGATGTAGCACAACGACGGTAAGTATTTCCCTCAGTTTCAGAACCAAGGTATCAATCCGGCGGAAGAGTATGTCAAGATCCTGCACAAACACAAAAGCTTGCACCCAACGCTATGAAGGGGTTGTCAATCCCTTATAGATTGTTTGCCAAGTGAGAACTGAAAGCAACAAAGTAAGAAAGCAAAGTAAAAGCAGAGATGTAAACGATGGATGTGAATAGACCCGGGGGCCGTAGTGATTACTAGTGGCTTCTCTCATGAAAGCAAGTAGACGGTGGGTGAACAAATTACTGTCGAGCAATTGATAGAACTGTGCAGAGTCGGGACGATATCTATGCAATGATTATTTCTATAGGCATCACGTCGGAAACAAGTAGACCGATAATTTCTGCATCTACTACTATTACTCCACACGTCGACCGCTATCCAGCATGCATCTAGTGTATTAAGTCCATAAGAATAGAGTAACGCCTTAAGCAAGATGACATGATGTAGAGGGATAATCTCAAACCAATGATAAAAAACCCATCTTTTTACCCTTGATGGCAACTGCTTGATGTGTGCCTTGCTGCCCCTACTGTCACTAGGAAAGGTCACCACATGCCAGAACCCAAAACCAAGCACTTCTCCCATTGCAAGAATCATAGATCTAGTTGGACAAACAAAACCCAAGACTCGGAGAGACTTACAAGGATATCAAATCATGCATATAATAAATCAGCAAAGACTCAAATATATATCTTAGATAATCTGATCACAAGTCCACAATTCATCGGATCTCGACAAACACACCGCCAAAGAAGATTACATCGGATAGATCTCCATGAAGATCATGGAGAACTTTGTATTGAAGAACCAAGAGAGAGAAGAAGCCATCTAGCTACTAACTACGGACCCGTCGGTCTGAAGTGAACTACTCACGAGTCATTGGAGGGGCGATGATGATGATGAAGAAGCCCTCCAACTCAAAAGTCCCCTCCGGCAGGGTGCCGAGAAGGGTCTCTAGATGAGATCTCGCGGAAACGGAAGCTTGCAGCGGCAGAAAAGTATTTTCGAGGCTCCCCTGATTTTTTGCGGAATATTTGGGAATTTATAGGCCAAAGACCTAAGTCAGGGGGCGGCCAGGGAGGCCACAAGCCTGTCCACCGCCGCCTCCCCCTGGTGGCGGAGTGGGGGCTTGTGGGCTCCCAGGAGCCCACCTGGCTTGGCCCAAAAGCCCCCTGGACTTCTTCCGTTTGGAAAAATCATTTCGGGGTTTTTCTTCCGTTTGGACTCCGTTCCAAAATCAAATCTGAAAAGAGTCAAAAACACGGAAAAAACAGGAACTGGCACTTGGCACTGAATTAATAAGTTAGTCCCCAAAAGATATAAAAAGGTACATACAACATACAAAGAAGGCAAGATAACAGCGTGAAAACATCAAAAATTATAGATACGTTTGAGACGTATCATGCCTCTAGGGCATATTTCCAACAGTGACTTCTAGACAAGTTATTTTGTTTCTTTTGGAATCATCGCAAGTCAGTCGTGCATGTCCGAAGTATGCAATGGTTTTATAGGTTGGCCACCTCCATTCCATATATATGTCCTAGCACACTAAGCGAGTGATTGATTTCTCCAAGGAAAGTAAGTTCTTTCTCAAGAGCTAATCATATGACTTATGAAAGGATTTGGTTACCTCCAATGATGGTTCGAAACCAGAACTCGGTAGTGTTTTGTTGTAAGATCACTATGTGGTCACATTTGTCTTGGACAGTTTGTTCACGTGGGTCTTGCAATCGAGCTCATGCTTTGGAGCTGTCTTCCGTAGTTCACTTTTCGAGAATCTCACAATGTTATCTCGTCAAATTATGTTGCAAACTTTCCTTTTTAGAAATGTTGAGTCTGAAATATCCTGTCACCAACCAGATCTGAATCTCAGGCATATACGATGGTTGGAACATTCCCAAGAATTCTAATATTGGTTTGTGTGTAACCCGGTGAGTTCATGTCATGGCTAACACACCTAGCCAAAAGACCTATTATTTTAATATCTTATGTCAGTAACATTAGCCACTTCCCCATGAGGACTTCGTATGAATTGTTCTAGAAGTTGTTTGTCATGGATCCCTTGTCCTCCCAAAGTCCGCCCTTTACCGATGTTCTAGATACTAAGCAATATCTATAACTTGGCTATGTTAGTACATGAAGGAGAACATTAGAAGCAGAGTGATAAATGTCTCTTGGGCAATCATACAGATTTCGTTTCCTCGGCATAGCTAGGGTGAAATCTAAGAAAGTGGTGTCTTTCTTTGTATCTGCATCCTCCATCATTATTCATCATGGTAGTATGATTTTTTGCCAGGATCCTTGGCATGGATGTAGGTGAAACCCTGATGAATATGAAAATGCTCATGTTCTTGAGAGCATGCTCAGAAACTGCGTTATATCCTCGGTATCAATTGAAATCTGCCTTCCATTTGCCGAGTTATCTTATAACTCTTGTTCCTTTTCCAAGCTGAGTATGCCATTTCTTCGAACTCCTTGAAATGATCATTTGTGAATTGACTTACTCTCATATCAAGCGTTTCAATGATCTTTGTATCAAAAGAAATTCTTTTTGCCACTTAAGGTCACAATTCTACAAGTCACCCTCTGTGTGGACCCCGACTAATAAGTCGTGATCACTGAATGCACGTGCATATTGAACCCAGAGATCAATGCTCACTGAACACACAGAAAATGAACAACAAGAGACTTACATCCATTATGTATTATTTTACTTGATCATGGCCTTCATGGCCAAGTCTTCACATATGTTGCAGCGGAATATCATCATCGATAGCATGAACCCGAGACATCTTCCTTAACCCTACACGCATTTTGACTGGGAAGCATCCTAACTCGCATGCACGTCACCAAGGTAATCTTCATATTATCATGTTTCTCTCATGCCTGGCCAATAAAATAACCAGTGGCAAGCCAATGAGTACTTTGAATGTACTTGCAAGCAAACCATGCTTGGAACTAGGCAATAACAAACATGATATAGCACTAAGTATGTAATATGCAGAAAGCTAATTATGAGTGAAATGACATGATCAATCTTGTAAAAGCATGCACCAACGTGTTGCAGATATCCATATGAACAAGTTGTAGATATCATCATAAGTAGGGGTTGAAAATTCCACGTTCATTTGCCATGTCAAGTCATGTGACTTAACTCAACTATCATTGTAAGGAGGGGTTGAACGTCGCACATGTCTTTGTCATGCCAAGTCGTCTAACTTAGCTCGAATATTATCTTACACACACAACCATCTTTCTCTCTCTCTCACACACACTTGGTTTATGGCGAAAACAATTGTATGTAGGTTAAGTAAGATTACCGAAATCTCCTTGACCGTGGACATGGCTATTTGAATTGTTTTACACTCTATAGAGGTTGCACGTTGTACTCACAAGACTCGGGGAGCTTCCGTGTCATCCACGACTCGCGGTATATTACATACCCGAGGTAAGCACCCGAAAAGTGCCTTTCCCCTGGTGATACTAAAAAAGTCTACTCAATTGGTACCCCACCCTCATGATGTACAGCATACAAGCCTTACTCTAGATTGTACCATGCATGAAGGGACCAACGGTGTGCCCGGTGCCTGTGAAAACAGATCATGGACGCCATACCTGGCATGTCCCCGTCTCGAGAGCATCCATGCCACTCTCACCAATAGTAATGCAGGCTCTCTGCTAGCATCGACCAAAGTAATCAACAAAGCCCTGTCCCATATAATAGGTATCATGGTCGCACATGTAAGGTTGGGATGGTTAGCAATTCTTAAATCTAATCCTGTTTTCGAAATGGCACACACGAAACCTTTCTTGGTACACCCCTTCTTTCCCAAGTGGTCACTCATCTCAACACCATGTCCCTTGGGCATTAGTGTCACCCAAAAAGTTTTTTGAAATCATTTGAAATCGTTCCTTTAATCGTCACCATGCATAGTCCCATCCCATTTGCATAGCAGCTACTAGCAACCTAACTACTTCCCACCTGCACAACCATCATAGATTGTAGGGTCATTCCCAAGTGCAACTATCAACGAGGAGTATCTGGGAGACAACCTACCAAGGTGGTCATCGACACGTCATGAATCAAATGCAACAACATATAGTGCTATATGACATGCAAAAATGGTTTCTTAGACATGGCCAAAGGGCTGCTTGCCTCGTTTAGCAACTCTTCTAGGGCTTCATGAGCTTCTCATCAACTCTGAGCACTTGGATCGCTTACAGGTGGGGCGCGGGTGTTAGGTTCGTCTCCCTCCTACTGCTCGCGCAGAGGAGGGGCAGAGGAGAGCGGCACATGCCAGATCTTTCTCCATCAGCCACTTCCGGCAGGGCTGGGCATGCTGGCGGGATCAGGAGGTCGCCCCGCCTCCATTCCCGCGCATTGCGCCTGTGTGGAGGGCTGGAGCGGCACGAACATAGGAGGCCGCGGAGGGGACCTCTGGCCACCATTATCATTGAGCACAGGCGTCTCCGAGGAGGAACGACGGTGCTGAAGTCCTTGGCGACGGTGGTGAGTGGGAATTGGAGGGGTTAGGGGGAGAGGACAGGCCCAACGATGGACGAATTCAAGTCGAGGCTATTGGAGACTCTTCAGTGATGGCAAGGGAAGCAGGGCAAGAGAGGAAGAATTGGAGGGTCCGGGGTGCTTCTGGGAATGAGAGGGAACGAAGGGAGAAAAGAGGGAGGGGCTCGTGGTGGATTGTATGCCTGGTGCTCGAGTCCACCCGGGACGGGGAGCAAGGCGAGGCTTAGGCCATAGGGCCGCCCTAGGTCATGTCTACGGTGTTCGTGGATTTGGTGTCGGACCACGGGAGGGAAAAGGAGGAAGGGGGAGCTCACAGGCGGGACCCATCCATGGATATAGAGTGGCCAAGCTGGGCGGCATCGGGCACGCACGACAGGGCCGTTGGAGAGAGTAGGAGGAGGGTGCCGATGATGTCGAGTTGATGGATATACTCATAAAAGGAGAACCAAATATATAACTCATCACAATCTGAAGATAATCTCATAATCCATCGGATCCTAGCAAACCAAGCATAGCAATGGTAGGAAAATTACATATATGCCATGATCATGTAGGGCAGCTCACAAGGGCTAAGCACTGAAGCACAATATTGGAGAGAAGACATCACATAGGTACTAGTCATGGACTCATGGTCCAAGGAGGACTACTCACGACACTTCCGGGAAGCGTGCATGGTGGTGGAGAGGTTCCCGGAGGTCAATCCTCCCTCCAGCAGGGTGCCGGGAAGAGGTCTCCTAGCGCTCCTAATCTCGGAAGCGCTGCGGCTGCGGAATGATGGAGAAATTCACGATTCTGGATCTTCTCCTAGGGTTTTCTATCGAAGAGGTAAATATAGGCCGAAGGAGGGCACCAGAGGGCGTGGGACCCACCCAGACGACCTGGTGGCACAGCCAGGAGGTGGGTCACGCAGGGAGGCCGCTTGGGCGATCCCTGGCTCCCCTCTGGCCCACCTTGATGCCTCGTGAAGCTTCCGTCACGCTGATTTTTATATATTTTTCTCGGGATTTTTGGGGTTGTCTAAATTGTGGTAAAAGTCCTTGCAAAAAAGATATCAGCAGACAGAAACTGGCACTGGATGCACAGAGTTAGTAGGTTAGTCCAAATATGTGTAAAAAGGTATGAAAGTGTAGCCAAACATATAACAATGTCACCCGAAAGAGCATGAGACAAACAGAGATTATAAATACATTTGGGATGTATCAACATCCCCAAGCTTAATTTCTGCTCGTCCTCGAGTAGGTAAATGATAACACAAATAATTTATATGGTGACATGCTAACACACATATAAGAACTTCAAAGTAAAGCAAGTAAGATATGCAATTCTAATCAATACAATAACAAGCAAGAGTCTATATTTAGTATTGAAAATAGCAAAGTAAGAACATAAAGGTGCAAGAGCTCTCACTATCAATTACTCGAATGTCTGCAAATGGTGTTTGTGTGCACGAAGTGGGAGATGTGTTTACATCACAGAAATATTGTATATTTTAATTTAGAACTCAATCTACTAAAACTTCACACTTGGTTTTCTTCAGAATCTTATTTTGACTCATCCCCTGACCACTAGTCAGGCACAAGTCAAAATGATCCTCTCCCTTTCGACTTTGAGCACTCATGCAATGGATGAGCACAAGCAAGATATATTGCCACTTAGGACGACAAAGAGAATAATGATGGGGAAGGAAGACAAAAGAAGTGTGAAAGGCTCACATCAATGAGGACAACCATAGGCGAGAGAAAGCCAAATGATAGATATGATGTGCGGAGTAGGGATTGCCATGCAACGGATGCACATATGAGCTAAGGTAAGCTCTCCAATGGAACTAGTGGGGGTGCATCCAACTCGCGTTCTCATGAAGACCTAGAGCTCATTTGAGGAGGCTCATCATTGGAATATACAAGCTAAGTTCTATAGTGTAAGGGTCCCCACATAGTTATGCATGAATGATAATCTCTATGGAGTACAAATATAACAATGTAGTATGAGTGTGGATCTTTCAAAAGGAATAGTAGTGTTGCCCCCTTCTCTCTTTTTATTTCTTTTTTGTGTGCCCTCTTTGGCTCTTTCTATTTATCTCTCATTTGTCCTCTTCGGGATCTTTTCATGTGTCCTCTTTTGGGATCTTTTAATTTGTCCTCTTTGGGATCTTTTCCTCACTTAAGGGCAACACTCTATGTTTTACAAGAATAAAATTAAGATCTTCACACTTTATAAGAAGTACTCAATATAAAGACAAATGAAAACTATCATGATGTATGCAAATGTATGCCTCTGCCAGTGTACCAGGATATGCAATGAAACTAGCGCGTCATGTAACAATAATAAGGGCAAAGCCCAACTAGCAGGCGGCTCCTCAATCAAGCAAAAGCATGTATGACATGAAGATCAAGTCATGAGATGGTGGATGTTGCATGACAATGTATCTCGGAAAGGCTATGGAAATGCCTTAATAGGTAGGTATGGTGGCTGTTTTGAGGAAGGATATAATGAGGCTTATGATTACAGAGCGTATCATGCCAAGGGTTTGGATTCACCGGCGAAGTTTGCACCAACTCTCAAGATGCGAAACGTCAATGCACGATACCGAAAAGGCTAGAAAAATATGGATGGTGGAAGTGCCAACAATCGTATACTCGCATTAGTCCGAAGAACTCATGCACTTATTATCGGTAACTCTCTATATAGTCAGGAGATACAAAAAGATACAAGTACCCCGATGAGGAGTGTTTGGGGGTTTGGTTATCCTTGCGCATCCTCGTCCAATGATAACGTGAGGGTACTCTATATATTCCAAGCCCTCCAGAGGTTAGCGATCCATCTAGTAGCTAGAGTTCTCAACTAATTTTTTTAGTTTTTGAAAATACACATGAATTTCCAAAAATACGACAACTATCACTAATAGACTCAAGCTCTTGACACCAATAGTCCAAACATTACTCAAATCAATACCTCAAAACTATTGCAGTTTACTACTATATTTAAATAGCAACCTCAATTACCTACTCATGCAAGACACACAACTCAGTGCAACAAGCCAACTCTCTAAACAAGATAAGCATGATAACTCAAGAGAGTTCCCAAATCAACCTAAATAAAAGCTCTTAAAAGGATAAAGAATGAAAACTAAGAGCTAAGCATGACAGCAGTTATGAAAAGATAAAGAACACACAAAAAGATAAGCATGAAAACCTAAGTTGTGTTTCTCTCCGAAACAAAGACGGCTAGGTTCCAAGTTGTTATTAACATCAAGAAAAACTAAAACAAACTAAAAAGTAAAGAGCGGGACGCTCCAAGCATAGTAGATAACATATGAAGTGATAAAAATATAGCATAGAGAAGGACGAACTGATGATTTTTTATGGAGAATGGGATGCACGGGGGCATCCCCAAGCTTACACGCTTGAGTCTCCTTGAATATTTCTTGGGGGTGCATTGGAGCATCCCCAATATTGATCGCTTGACACTCCTGGATCTTCTTTCATCATCTTCCATCACATACTTGAAAACTCCCTTCATACGAAACTCATCATAAGCTGATTAGAGTGGTTAGTGCCCATAATAAAATAATTTATTCTCTACTGGAAATAAGGATTTTCATGAAGAGCTACTATTTCTCAAGATTGACAAAAGGTTTTTGCAAAGAAAAGAAAACTTAAGATTTGCAAAACGATGAAAACGCAAAACGTGTCAGAATTTGTGAAAATAGACCAACAGGTAGTAAATAATTTTTTTGAGGCACTTCTGCAACTCAAATAAAAAAAATCAGAACACACGTGAGAAAGACAATTATATAGAGAGTACTGTCAAAACAATTGATATCAAAAAGATGATCTGGTGATTTTTGGCGAAGTTTTCCATCAAGCTGACAGAATCTGTTTCTGGACAGCATGTCACAACTTTTTAACTTTCTTGTAATTGGAGACTGAAACTTGGCACAAAGCTTGAAAATAAAGATACAATGATGTTGCTATAGTAGTAAAAAGCATCAAGAGCACTAAAACTGAAAGTAAAAAAAATTGGGTTGCCTCCCAACAAGCGCTTTCTTTTATGCCTTTGAGCTAGGCATGATGCAAAAAGATCAAGTATTATCAACTCCATAAGAATAACTTGCCCGAGTAATGGACCTATAAGGTAACATAACCTTCTTTCGAGGGAAGTGTTCCATTCCCTTTTTAAGGGGAAATTGGAATCTAATGATCCCTTCTTGCATGTGAATGACAGCACCAACGGTGCGGAGAAAAGGACGTCCCAAAATAATTGGACATGAGGGATCACACTCAATGTCCATAATAAGAAAATCAACAGGAACATAATTATCATTGACAACAATAAGAACATCATCAATTCTCCCTAAAGGTTTCTTTAAGGAAAACAAGACGAATAACAAAAGAACATTGATCAAAAGGTTTCAAATCAAGCATATCATACATTCTTTTGGGCATAACGGAGGCACTAGCTCCAACATCACATAAAGCAAAGCAAGAGAAATTATTCAATTTAATCTTGACCATAGGATCCCAACAATCTTCTAGTTTTCTAGGAATTGAAGTCTCTAGCTTGAGCTTCTCCTCCCTAGCTTTGATAAGAGCACTTGTAATATGTTCGGTGAAGGCAATATTGAGTGTACTAGTGTGGGGGTCTTTAGCCATTCTTTGCAAAAAAATTGATAACTTCGGAAAGACTACAATTATCAAAATCAAGATTAATACCATTAATTGAAGTGGTGGTGATGTCATCTAAGCTCATTCTTTTGGTAGTCTCTAAGTTCAAAGGACCTTCTTGTCCTAAAGTTGAGGTATTAGCATCACCATTAGTAGGTCCATTGGGACTAGGGATGTGATGGGTGCTAATAGTTTTGAGATCCTCAACAACTTATATAGTAGAAAGGGTAGTGTGTGTAGGAAGGCTCTTAATCCTATCTTCCTCTTCTTTTTCTCTAGCCCATCTATCCTTAATTTTGGCTAGCATTCTTATGTTCTCATTAATTTGGACTTGGATAGCATTCATGGGTGTGGTTTTCCTTTCCTCAAGGTGGGAAGTTCTAATTTTAAGCATCTCTACATTCTGAGCTATGTTATCTACCTTAGCAAGCAGGTAATAGTTCCCAATAAAAGCATCTTTGCACTTATCCCAAGAATCTATGCTATTCCTAGGCAAAGATTGAAGCCACACTTTAGCTCCTCCTGTCAAGGAGAAAGGAAAAAAGCTTAACTTTAACAATATCACCATCTACTTCTTTGTAATTTTGCATATCACAAAGCTCATAAAACTTATTCAAGTGCAAAGCAGCATCATCTCCATCACCGGAGAATTGATATTTCATAACAAGGTTTAGTAAAGCAGGTTTAATATCATAGGAGGTCGCCTCAGTGGCGGGAGCAGGAATAGGAGTGCAGATAAAGTCATTGTTGTTGTGACTAGTGAACTCACACAAGTTAGTGTTCTCACTGGAACCCATGGTAGCAGCAACAAGCTAGAACAAAGCAACTATTTTTTTTGTGGTTTTTGGTATAAGACTCTAAAGCAAAAACTAGAAAGCAAACTAACAAGACTAAAGAGCAAAGGTAAAAGATAGTGTGCAACTCCCCTATCTTGAAGTTTGGAGCCCCCGGCAACGACGCAAGAAACTTGCTTGATGACAAGTGGATGGATATACTTCTCGCCCCTCGTTGGTTACCCCAAGTGGAAGGTGGAGATGTAGTCAGCAGTAGATTTCCCTTGCACGGGGACTGTAAGGTTTATCGAACCAGGACGAATCCGAGGATCAACAAGTAGTTGTCCGCTTCTCTGGCGCTAGCTGAAGACGCGGACGTGCACACACAACAAATAACTTTGCTCGCAACGAGTTCAGAGAGGTTGTCAATCTCTCCGTCCTTGTAGTTTGCAAAGGATCAAAACACAAGCGGGAATAGTAATAGTGATTGCAACGGAAAAGTAAATAAAAGCAGTAAATGGTGGAGGTGTAAACAATGTGGTAATATGGACCAGAGTCCCATGATGTTCACTAGTGATGTCTCTCTCCCAAAAGACGATAAACAACTATGTTGGGTAAACAAAGTACATCTTGGCAATTGTCAGAATTATAAACATGCCGCAATGTTAATCATGCTACTAGAAAGTTAGAGGCTCAAAAGTAATAGGAAGTATGCCAAGACAAGTAGACCGTTTGTTCATCAGCATCTACTCTCTAATCATCTGCCTTGAGATATTTATCCAGAACATCTCGCTGGTATTAAGTTGCGAGCCCCAGCCAAAGTGTAAACTCAAAGCAATGGACAACTGCAATAACGAACTTTGCGTAAAGTAAACAATCCTTGCAACCGTGGTCACACGCATCGTTGTTTTCTCCCTGGTGGCAACAGCACATCGCCTACTCTCATATTTCTGTCACTCAAGCTAGACATCAGGGGGCATGAACCCACAATCATGCATAACGCTTCCTCTTGGAGTTACAATCTAAAACTCGGCCAAAGCAATCAAAAGCAACAGAGAACATGCATGAATTACTCAAGAACATAATATAAAAGGAGAAACAAATATATAACTCATCACAATCTGAACATAATCTGATAACCCATCGGATCCCAACAAACCAAGCATAGCAATGGCAGGAAAATTACATAGATGCCTTGATCATGTAGGGCAGCTCACAAGGGCTAAGCATTGAAGCAAAAGATTGGAGAGAAGACATCACATATGTACTGGTCATGGACTTGTGGTCCATGGAGGACTACTCACGTCACGTCTGGGAAGCGGCGTCCATGGTGGTGGAGAAGCTCCCGGAGGTCAATCCTCCCTCCGGCAGGGTGCCGGGAAGAGGTTTCCTGGCTCTCACGATCTCGGAAGCGTTGCGGCGGCGGAACGATGGGAAATTTGTGATTCTGGATCTTCTCCTAGGGTTTTCTTTCGAAGAGATAAATATAGGCCGAAGGAGGGCACCAGAGGGCGTGGGACCCACCCAAGAGGCCTGGTGGCGCGGCCAAGAGGTGGCCCATGCAGGGAGGCCATCTAGGCGAGCCCTGGCTCCCCTCCGGCCCACCTTGATGCCTCGTGATGCTTCCGTCACACTGATTTTTATATATTTTCTCGGGATTTTTGGGGCACTATAAATTTGGGTAAAAGTCCCTGCAAAAAAGACATCAATAGATAGAAACTGGCACTGGGTGCACTGAGTTAGTAGGTTAGTCCAAATATGTGTAAAAAGGTATGAAAGTGTAGCAAAACATATAAAAATGTCACCCAAAAGAGAATGGAACAAACAGAAATTAGTGATACGTTTGGGACGTATCAGCCGACAATATGGAGTGTTGCAGATGCCGAGGGGCCTCGACTCACGCACGGGAAGCGTCCTAGCTCGCATGCACATCACCAAGGTAATCTTCATCTTATCAGGTTTCTCTCATGCCTGGCCAATATAATAACTAGTGGCAAGCCAATGAGTACTTTGAATGTACTCGCAAGCAACCCTTGTTTGGAACGAGGCAATAACAAAGCATGATATAGCACTAAGTAGGTAATTTGCAGAAAGCTAATTTTGAGTGCAATGACATGATCAATCTTGTGAAAGCATGTATCAACGTGTTGAAGATATCCATATGAACAAGTTATAGATATCATCATAAGCACGGGTTGAACGTCCCACATTCATTTTCCATGTCAAGTCATCTGACTTAACTCAACTATCATTGTGAACAGGGGTTGAACGTCCCATATTCATTTATCATGCCAAGTCGCCCGACTTAGCTCGAGTATCATCTTACACACATAACCATGTTTCACACACACACACACACACTTGGTTTATGTGAAAGCAACTAGATGTAGTTTAAGAAGGATTGCACAACTGTCCTTGACCGTGGACATGGCTATTCGAATAGTTTTACACTCTGCAAAGGTTGCATAGTGTACTCACAATACTCAAGGAGCTTCCGTGTCATCGATGACTGGTGGTATATTACATACCCGAGGTAAGGACGCAAACAATGCATTTCCCCTGGCGACACTACAAAAGAGTCCACTCGATTGGTACTCGACCCTCATGATGTACATCATACGAGCCTCGGTCCAGATTGTACCATCCATGAAGGGACCAACGGTGTACCCGGTGCCTATAAAAACAAATCATGGTCGCCCTGCCTGGCACGACCCCGTCACGAGAGTTTCCACGTCACTCTCACCATTAGTAATGTGGGCTCTCTGTTAGCATCAACCAAAGTAATCAACAAAGCCCCGTCCCATAAGGGGTATCATGGTCGGACATGTAAGGTTGGGATGGCTAGCAATTCTTAATTCTAATCTTGCTTTCGAAACCACACACACGAAGCCTTTCTCGGTACACCACATCTTTCCCATGTGGTCACCCATCTCAACACCATCTCCCTCTGGCATTAGTGTCACCCGACGGTTTTTTTGGAATCCTTTGAAATAATTCCTTTAATTGTCACCATGCATAGTCCCATACCATTTTGTAGCAGCTAATAGCAGCCTAACTACTTCCCACCCGCATAACCCTCATAGATGGTAGGGTCATGCCCAAGTGCAAGTATCAACGAGTAGTATCTCGGTCACAACCCACCAATGTGGTCACCGACACATCATGAATGAAATACAAAAATATATAGTGCTATATGACATGCAAAAATGGTTTCTTAGACATGGTCGACGGGTTGCTTTCCTGGTTCAGCAATGTCTTCTAGGGCTTCAAGAGCTTCTCGTCCAACTCCGCGCACGTGGCTCGCTTACAGGCGGGGCCCGACCGTCAGGTTTGTCTCGCTCCTACCGCTCACGCAGAGAAGGGCAGAGGAGAGCAGCGCGTGGCTGATCTTGCTCCACCGGCCACCTCCGGCAGGGCTGGGCATGCTGGCAGGACTAGGAGGTCGCCCCACCTCCATTCCCTTAACTTGCACCCATGGGGAGGGTCGGAGCAGCGCCAACACTGCCATTGAGCATAGGCGTCTCCGAGGAGGAATGGCGGTGATGCGGTGCTTGGGAACATAGATGAGAGGGCATTGGAAGGGTTAGGTGGAGAGGACAAGCCATCCTGGGACAAATTCAAGTCGATGCCATCGGAGCTTCTTCGGCCATGGCAAGGGAAGGAGGGCACGAGAGGCAGAATTGGAGGGTCCGGGGCGCTTCTGGGAATGAGAGAGAGGGAAGGGAGAAGAGAGGGAGGGGGATCGGGGTGGCTTATATACTCGGTGCTCGAGTCCATCATGGACGGGGAGAAAGGCGAGTTCGAAGGCGAAGCTATAGGCCACGGGGCCTACCTAGGCCGTGTCTACAACATTCATTTATTTTATCTCGGACCTGGGGAGGGAAAAGGAGGAAGGGGGAGCTCATAGGTGGGGCCCAGCCATGGACAGAGAGTGGCCAAGTTGGGTGGCATCGGGCACGCGTGACAGGGGCCGCCGAAGAGAAAAGGAGGAGGGGCCTGATAATATGGAGTGATGTAGATGCCAAGGGGCATCGACTGGCGCACGGGGGGAGCCCGAGGTGGCCAGGGGTGCGAGGACAACCATTTGGAGCACGGCAGCATGCTCCAGAGCATGACCTTTGCCGACATGATTCCTCTTTTGGCGTTCTCTAGGGAACCCACTTACATCTACCAGCTGCAGGAGGACTTAAATAACTATGAAAGGGCCTTGGATGCTGTGAAGAGGCCCTGAGTGGGAGAGGACAGTGAGAGAAGATGGAAATGGTGTTGTCCAGAGAGTCCATGTGTGGTTTTCACCACCACAATCATGGAGCTATCCTTTCGGGTTGCTACTGGAGCTACTAGGGGTCTGGGTGGAGGTGTGGTAAAAATTGGAGGCCAAGGAGAAGTCATTTTGGGGCTCAATTATTGTACTTTGGATTCCACCAGAAGGTGTTTGATCACTGGTTGGGCTACCTTTGCTGCTCCATTGGTTTTGAAAATTAAGAGGATCAAATGGTGGTGATAAATATGGTTGGACACGAAATTTGGGATTTGTTGGAGAAAGTTTCCAATGTAGACTTAAAGAACCCTAGAAATGGACAAAAAATGTTTTCCGAAGATAAACCCATGCAATTAAATTCCCATGAATGCACCACTTGGTGTGGTGACATTTTTGGAGTATTAGAGCATGCCCAAATTTGTTGGGATCATTTAGAGAAACTTCACACTGTAAAATTTTCCCAATTCTAGAAACTAGCAGAAGTGGTTTTGAGGGGCTTTTGACAAGTTCATTTGTTCTCCTTGATGCACTACTTGGTGTGGATGAATTATTGGAGCATTATTTGAGCACAATTTGAGACACTGGCAATGTAGAGTTGCTCAAATTTGGTTTTGGACATATAGGTTTTTGGAATATTTAGGTGAAACAAATAAACTTGGATTGATATGAAACTTGGCAAGATCATCACATATATCATGTGTGACTTGCTATAACTTCACTAGAATTTATTGAGGATTTTCTTATAGCAATATTTCAAAAGCTTGAAATAGGTAGAAAGGGTTTTGAAGAGTTTTGTCCAATATTTTGAACATGACCATGTGTTGAAACTCTTATATATGGAATATATATGTTCGCTGAGTTTCCCTAAATTTTCTCAAATATTTTGAAAGCAAGAAAAATTACCTTTCTTCATAAAAGTCCATTTGTGGCTTAGAAAAAGGTATTTAAATAAAATGGGAAATAATTATTACAATAATAATTTTTTTGGTTTTGGGAAGTCTTGTTGATAATACGACTTGAAGAAAACATTTGGGGCAAGCAACTTCCCTAATTTGAGGACTTGTAGAAAAATTCCAACTCAGGGGGTTTTTGAAAGCTTAAATTAAATAAAAGCTTTTTGGTCAAAATAATATTTGGTTAAAATAGTTTTAGGTCCTATACACATCATATGGTCATTGTACAAGGCTTGGGTCAAGGAGGTGAGTCCAAAGAGTAGTAGGGATTTTAGTGATTAAAAACACAAGCAAACAACAATCAATTCAAGCATCAGATCACACAGAAAAAGTTTTGGTTGGTCCTAATTTCTGGGCAATCTTAACTTTAAAAAGTAAGGCAAAACACAAGGCATGACAGTCCTACCCCCTTTCAAGAATCTCGTGTCCGATATTCCTAGGCTAGACGTTGGAGAGATACAAAACTTTGGGTCCGAGGTAGTCTTCACGTTCCCATTTTGCTCCATTTTCGGTGTGGTTACTTCTGTGGGTATTAAAGTGCTTGATCATAAAACTTTGAATGCTTCGTTTGTCTTTGTCTGAATGTGAACGGGGGTCTAGCAGTAAGCTAGGCCTGAATAAGGGTCAAGGGCTTGGTGAAATAAGTTCTTGCAAGGGTCTAGCTTGCATGTACTCCAATGTCAGAATTCGGGAAAAGTTATTGTGACTATGTGCTGATTCTAGGGTTGCTCACGTTTGTTAGTGACGCATAGATGTCTCGTGTTAGAATAGAAGGGTCAAGCTCTTTGTGTAAGTCCCCACTGACGGGGAAGTCCTTGAATCCCTTATAGAAGGCAAGCTATGGTCGCACGTGTCTTCATCCTCGAGAGTGTGGAAGTGTGTCGTCGTAGGCTTTCGTCGAGATCTTCTGCTTGAGTTAGTTTCCCATGTACGTTCTTCACTTGTCTTCAACCATTTCCCTTCTTCATCACGGATGCATATTTACAGCATGGCCTCACACGTTTGGTCTTCTAGCCTCTTCGTAGCTTCTTGTGAGAAGGTCTGGTTCGGTCTCGTCCATAAGTCTAAGTTTAAAGACTTGGTGTTAGAATGGGTTCTATCATCTAGGAAGGTTTTGAGTGCCCTATATGAGCTGGCTACAAGACCATCCAAGGTTCGAGGCTTGGCAAGAGGGGTGAACCTTCTTTGATAGGGGTTTCAACATGGTCCTGTCACGCTTCATGTCCTTGATTTGAACCAAAAAGGGGCTTCATCGTGCTTGAACATCGATGCTTCTTGACATAGTTGATGTAGTTGGCAGAGGAGTGGTGGTTAACTTCCATAGCTCCTTCTCCTCCGTTGTGGCTTTCCGACTGTGGTCGTCTTTTGTCTTGCTTGGTAAGATTGTCGTCAGCTGCTTGGAGGGAGCTTCGGGGAGTCTAACTCTTCTAGGTAAAAACTTTAAATTTGAGAAGAGTGGAAATTGGAGCTTGTGGGGGTTGTCCAAATAGGACTAAGGTGCATTGGTTTGGCGCATTGGGGCGCGGCGCATCGGGATTCTCGTTGGGGCACGACCTCGAGTAGTTTAGTGACTGACCACAACCAAAACAGGTGACTTGGCCTGAGTTGCTATTGTTGGCACCACTCTTGTTGATCATCTTGCGTTTTCATGTGTCTTACATGGATGATGCTAGTCTTCAAGCATAAGAGCCTTGTTCTCCAGCTTGAAGAAATTCCGGCAGTCACATATAACAAGTTGATACTATAGGGCTTGCTAGAGCCCTTCCATGAAGCAGTCTATCTCGGCTGACTCAGTGCTAACGTCTTCAGGTGCATACCTTGACAGAAGGTTGAACTTCTGAAGGTACTCTTTGATAGAGCTACTTCCTTGCTTCAGCACTCGAAATTCCAACTTCTTGATAGCCATGATCCTAGAAGGGACGTGGGCAGTGCAGAACCCTTGCTTGAAATCATCCTAGGTGATTACACAATTGCCAGCTTATCCTTCTCTTTTTGGGTAAATAAGTATGTCATCCTTGAAGATAACAACGTATTTCTCCATGCACCACATAAGCACACTACCCATGAGGTATGTGAGAGGAGCAGGGATTTGTTTCGGATAATAACTCAACGAGGGATTTATGGCCCAACATAATCTAGTCCTTCAGGTCCACG
Source organism: Hordeum vulgare subsp. vulgare (assembly GCF_904849725.1). Classification (NCBI taxonomy): domain Eukaryota; kingdom Viridiplantae; phylum Streptophyta; class Magnoliopsida; order Poales; family Poaceae; genus Hordeum; species Hordeum vulgare. The sequence goes on along the minus strand of NC_058523.1, from coordinate 280,479,079 downwards.
TTTCTCATGCACATGGTTGGTGGTAGCCTGGGCGGAGTACTGGCCATGGTCTCATGACTTAGAGCCAAGACCTATGGTCATAATTCAACGAGATTACAACTAGGAAAAGCTTCGAGGTTTCAAGGAACTTAGGATGTGAGTGGACGTTTATCCATTTACCCTTGAGCACAGTTCGTAGATGCCAATAGTTCTACCTTTTCCTCCAAACTATATCATCAAGTATCACGAAAGGTACAACGTCATATAGGTCAACTCCAGCATCACTTATGCTATCCATATACGAGGTCTGGAAGAGGGTATGAACCAAAATCTCATAAGTATACTATAGCTAACTTATATATATATATTCCCTACGTAAAATTCCTCGGGTAATCTTACAAGCTACTAAGCTTGAATAAAACACTATAAATCCAATACTGTTGTGGTTCTACATAATCAACTAGAGTTTCTATTGTCCACAAATCATTGCAGGGATTGTATCACAATATATCCACCAACTGCCAATATCATGACTAACTAAACTCCAAGGTCAAGCTTACATATATTCTTAAGTCAATCCTGACATCATCCAGTTACTTCTACTTAGTCATCCACCGGGAAACATGGTATCGTGATTAAGATTATCAAACTAAATCCAATTTACTCCGAACCATGTGATCTCATTTATCATCAACACTCTATTAAGATTACCTATTTAAATCCAAAACTCATGTCCAATGGGATCCTACTTGTTAATCCAAGTTACTATTATGACATCATCAAATCATGACACTACTCGTAAGGATCAGGTTATCATACCACCAATAATTTAGAACGTCCTACTAAATCCAAACATACTCTAGGGATATGTTGGTTATGCTACTTTATCAACTTGTCCCATCAAGTCACCTATCACCATGGAAGTCCCGTAATCCACCGAAGGGGTCAGCTACATCCTCGATACACCTATTATGATCACCTTAAATCATTGTCTACAACCCGTATATCCATGGAACATTCTTCCTATAGCATCAAGGTTCTGGTGCTAGCTTAAGAATGAATAATACTTGTTCACTGTGACCACTTGTTCCATTATGAACCCATTGTTAAGCAGGGTTTATTGAATCTCAATGTTTTCTCTGGTAAATCCGTGTATTAAACACGTGACCAGAGTTCTGAGCTGGGGTAACTTGCGGGGTTTAGGTTGGTCTAGGGAGGGGTTTCCAATGTTGATGGAAACGCATAACTCTATGGGGTTACATCTGGTTGAGTATGTTGCAGTCAAAGTATTTAGTGCTAGTCGTCTGTTGAGGTGGGTCCTCGGTGCATCTTTTCTCGCTGGTTTTCAGCTATCGAGAAAAGGTGAGAGAGAGGAAAACATAGCATAGAGGGGAGTACCTAAGGGGGTGGTATAGTGCAAGTGCAATCAAACAAGTACCGAAAGGCCAAACATAGTCATCAAGATGAGGCACGTGATATAGTCGTGTACTTGTTGCATGGGGAAAAGTGCAACTTATATCAAAGCACAGACAAGCAAAAACAAGCAACACACAATACGATACCATTCGAACCATCACACGGACTCGACTTCACTTAGGGGATAGACGAGTCATCCCACCCTAGGGGTTCTCGGATTCGATAGTAGTGCTTACTTCGTGTCTTGCGGAGAAGTCCTTCAGTCTTCTAGATCTTCTTCCGGTGTCGCTATGTCTCTTATTGTTGTTTGTCTAAATGACTCGGGTTGAGATGGAAAGAGTCCTTGACAGCTTCTCATCTGGTAATCTGTCGACGAAGGTGGTTCTCCATGGCCGCCGTTGGACATGCTCTTCTATTATCTTTGTAATCCCGTCGATATCTTCTTGTCTTCCAAGGCATCGAGTGTTCTGAGTGGACGACCCTTTATCAATGACATCAACAAGGCATGGTAGAGTTCTGACCTGTCAGTTATGTTGATGACAATATTGATACCAAGGGCGGGGGATGAAGAGAACCATTTTCCTGCTCACTATGATGAGGCGGACCAAATGGCGAGGTTCCCATCAACGAGCGGTTCTCAACACAACAACGTCAAGGATAGGGTTGCTCTGTTAGCGATTCATATCATGATATTGCATATTTTATGTCGTGATCATCGTAGGCAAAGGTTGCACCATCCTGGGACAGTGTCGAGGGTGTCACCATCTTCTGAGTCTCAATGTCCTCATTCCTCAAGAACATAGCTTCTCTAGGTGTCGTCTTGTCACAACATTGTCAAACTTGTCTTCCAAGTATGTGGGTGATTGTTTGGCAAGGTTGCTTCCTTCCAGGTTACCAACAAGGATTTCAAGTAATCCAGTGGTAAGGGGCATAAGGGTGCTAGCGAACGTTTGTAGTTTTGAAAAAGCAGATGAGGAGAGTTAAGGGAATAACGGTGGAAGTGCTATGGCAAAGCCTACACTTCCTTTGGAAATGTAGGAGAGGTGAGAATATACAGGGTTTTTTAACTGATTTGAAAGGTCTCGAAAAACAGCTTTGTCCTAACTAACGTCCATGCTAACTAAATGCTTCCTACAGTCAGGATGGCTCTCATACTAGCTCTGTGGCGACCCCGACTCATAAGTCGTGATAAACGAATGCACGTGCACAGTGATCCTAGAGATCAATGCTCACTGAACACAGATAAACTGAATAACAAGAGACTTACGTCCATTACATAGCGTTTTATATGATCATGGCCTTCATGGCCAAGTCTTTACATATATTGCACCAAAATATCTTCATCGATAGCGTGAACCTGAGCCATTTGCCTTAACCCTACAAGCATTCTTAATGTGAAGCATCCTAGATCGCACCCACATCACCAAGGTAATCTTCGTCCTATCATGTTTCTCTCATCCATGACCAATAAAATAACCAATGGCAAGCCAATGAGTACTTTGAATGTACTTGCAAGCAACCCATGTTTGGAACAAGGCAATAACAAAGCATGATATAGCACTAAGTAGGTAATTTGTAGAAAGCTAATTTTGAGTGCAATGACATGATCAATCTTGTAAAAGCATGCATCAACGTGTTGCACATATCCATATGAAAAATTTAAAAATATTATCATATGCAGGGGTTGAACGTCACACGTTCATTTGCCATGTCAAGTCATTTGAATTAACTTCACTATGATAGGAAGTAGGGGTTGAACGTCCCACGTTCATTTATCATGCCAAGTCGTGTGACTTAGCTCGAGTATCATCTTACACACACAACCATCTTTCTCTCCCTCACACACTTGGTTTATGCAAAAACAACTAGAGATAGTTTAAGCAGGATTACCCAACTGTCATTGATCATGGACATGGCTATTCGAATAGTTTTACACTCTGGAGAGGTTGCATGTTGTACCCACGAGACTCGAGGAGCTTCTGTGTCATCCACGACTCGCAGTATATGTGGGGACCCCGACCTACGAGTCGAGATCGCCGAATGAACATGCTCAGTGATCCCAGAGATCAATGCTCACTGAACACACAGAAGCTGATTAACAAGAGTCTTACATCCATACATATCGTTTGTTACAATAAATGACCATTGTGGTCAAATCTTGCATATATAGGGCCTTGAGAGCCAACACACCAGATTGACCAATAGCAGAAATATTGGTTGAAAGCGTGAACCCATGCCATCAGCCTTAACCTACACGCATTCTGTTTGGGAAGCGTCCTAGCTTGCAGGAACGTCACCGAGTTACTCTTCACCATATCATGTTCCCTCATACCTGGTCAATGAAATAACCAGTGGCAAGCCAATGAGTACTTTGAATGTACTCGCAAACAACCCATGTTGTGGATAATGCAGTTGGTTCAGCAAAAAGTAATATGCAGTATTAGTGGATAGAAGCTTGACTGTAAATAAACATGATCATAGATGGATGTGCAACATAAGCTAGATGGTATTTTAGAAGAACAGGTTATAAATATCAATATATTTGTTATGGGATGAACACGTCGGGTTCACCCGATATGCCAAGTCACCAAACTTGGTCATATCAACTCTTTCACATAACTCCTTGAACACACACACACGCACTTGGTTTATGCGGAAATGACTGGACGTAGTTTAAGCAGGATTACCCAACTGTCCTTGACTGTGGACACGACTATTCTAATAGTTTTACACTCTTCACAGGTTGTAGGCTGTACCCACGAGATCCGGGAAACTTCCGTTTCATCCACGACTCGCGGTTTATAACATACCCAAGTTAAGTACCCGATCAATGCCTTTCTCGTCACAATACTAGACAAAGAGATCCACTCGATTGGTATCCAACCCACATGATGTACGTCTTATGAGCACCGACTCTGGATAGTATCATCCATGCGGGGACCAACGGTTGATAACCCACAAGTATAGGGATCGCAACAGTTTTCGAGGGTAGAGTATTCAACCCATATTTATTGATTCGACTCAAGGGGAAGCCAAAGAATATTCTCAAGTATTAATAGCTGAGTTGTCAATTCAACCACACTTGAAAGATTTAGTGTCTGCAGCAAAGTATCAGTAGCAAGGTAGCATGATAGCAGCAGTAGTAACAATAACGAATAGCAACAAAGTAACAGAAGTAGCAGCAAAGTAACGTAGCAAGGACCAGTAGGAAAAGACTCGTAGACATTGGATCGGTGATGGATGATTTTGCCGGATGCTATTCATCATGTAACAGTTATAACACGGACAGATATGTAACTAGCTCCAGTTCGTCAATCTAATGTAGGCATGTATTCCGTATGTAGTCATACGTGCTTAGGGAAAAGAACTTGCATGACATCTATTGTCCATCCCTCCCGTGGCAGCGGGGTCCTAATGGAAACTACGGGATATTAAGGTTCTCCTTTTAATAAAGAACCATACCAACGCATTAACACTTGGTGAATACATGAACTCCTCATACTATGGTCATCTCCGGGAGTGGTTCCGGCTATTGTCACTCCGGGGTTGCCGGGTCATAACACATAGTAGGTGACTACGACTTGCAAGATAGGATCTAAAACACACATATATTGGCGACAACATAATAGGTTCAGATCTGAAATCATGGCACTAGGACCCTAGTGACAAGCACTAAGCATGGCAAAGTAGTAGTAACATCAATCTCAGAACATAGTGGATACTAGGGATCAATCCCCACCAAAACTAACTCAATTACATGATAGATCTCGTCCAACCCATCACCGTCCAGCAAGCCTACGATGAGATTACTCACGAACGGTGAAGAGCATCAAGGAATTGGCGATGAAGGAAGGCTGGTCATGACGATGGCGACGATCTCCCCTCTGCAGAGCCCAAAACGGCTCGAGATCTGCCCTCCAGATGAAGAACAGGAGGTGGCGGCGCCTCCGTATCGTAAAACGTGATGAACTCTTCTCCTTGATTTTTTTCCGGGCGAGACGGACTAAATAGAGCTGGATTTGGAGGCGTTGGAGTTTTGTGGGCCCCACAAGCCTTCCAGGCGTGGCCAGGGGGCCCGGGCCTGGTGGGCTTGTGGGCTCACGGCTCCACTTCCTCCGCTGATTCTTGCGCCAGTATTTTTCATAAATTCCACAAAAATTCTCCATAAATTTTCAGGTCATTCCCAGAACTTTTTTTTGCGCAAAAACAACACTATGGAAATTCTGCTGAAAACAACGTTAGTCCGGGTTAGTTCCATTCAAATCATACAAATTAGAGTCAAAAACAAGGGCAAAAGAGTTTGGAAAAGTAGATACGACGGTGACGTATCAACTCCCCCAAGCTTAAAGCATTGCTTGTCCTCAAGCAATTCAGTTGACAAACAGAAAGAGACAAAAGAAAAACTTTTACGAACTCAGTTTGATCTTGTTGTTGCAACTATGTCTAACTCATAACCAGAATTTCAGCAAGATCACAAGCAAACCACAAAAGCAAATGACATCTAGGTCTCACGGTAAACTCATATCAATGGCATAATCAACTAGTGAGCAAATAATAATAAGTCTCAGACGTCAACACTTCAATCAAAACAACATGAAGCAGTACGAACAGATGGTATCTCGCTAGCTCTTTCGGAGGCCGCAAAACATAAATGCAGAGCACCATCAACGACCAAGGGTTGACTGAACATTGTAATTCAGGGCAAAGAAGACCCAGTCACAGTCATACTCAACACAGTTAAAAGCAAAGCATAAAAATGATAGAGGTGCTCTCTAATTGGTGCTTTTATAAGACGAGGATGACTCAACAGGAACATAAATAGATAGACCCTTCATAGAGGGAAGCATTGATTTGCAGAGGTGCTAGAGCTCAAGCTTTGAAAATAGAGATAATAATTTTGGGTGGCATGCTTTCATTGTCAACGCAATGACCAAGAGTTCTCACCATCTTCCACGGTACACATGCTATAGGAGGTTCCCAAACAGAAAAGTAAAATTTTGACTCCCCCACAACCAATCAATCACACTCCACGACTAGTCGAATACTCGGGTGCCGTCCATACTAACATCAATTCAGGGGGAGTTTTGTTTGCAATTATCTTTTCGATTTGAGCATGGAACTGGGCATTCCAATTACCGGCCCCTTTCTCATGAATGATAGTGAATAAACACATATCGAGGATAACACGCCTAGCATGGAAGATATTGATAGCCCCCTATCACCACATGAGCGGTTCGGGCATGCAAAACAGATTATTTCTTGAAGGTTTAGAGAGTGGTACATGCAAATTTACTTGGAACGGCAGGTAGATACCGCATATAGGCAGGTATGGTGGACTCATATGGAACAACTTTGGGTTTATGGAAGTGGATACACAAGCAGTATTCCCGCTTAGTACAAGGGAAGGCTCGCAAAAGACTGGGAAGCGACCAACTAGAGAGCGACAACAGTCATGAAAATGCATTGAGATTAACTAACATTGAGTGCAAGCATGAGTTGGACATAAATCACCAAGAACATGAATATCATAGAGGCTATGTTGATTTTGTTTCAACTACATGTGTAAACAGGCGCCAAGTCAAGCCACTTGAATCATTCAAAGGAGGTTACTATCCTATCATACTACATCATAGTCATCTCAAAATTCATGTTGGCATCCAAGGCAAACCATTATAAGCTCCTACCTAATTAAGCATGGCATCAGAAACTATGATCTCTAAGTTGTCATTACAAACATGTGTCTCTCACAACAAAGTTGAATCAGGAACGATGAGCTAGTCATATTTACAAAAACAAAATAGATCGAGTTCATACCAGCTTTTCCAGGCTTAGTCACTTCATCATAAATCGTCATTATTGCCTTTCACTTGCACGACCGCATGATGTGAACAATAATAAGAGTGCTAGTGCATTGGACTACGCTGGAATCTGCAGGCAAACACAAAGGAGAAGACAAAGTAATATGGCTCTTTAACAGATAAACAAATATGCATGCGAGAGCCACTAAACATTGTAACCATGGTCTTCTACCTTGACCCAAAGAAAAAGAAAACCATTTACACGGGAAAGCTCCCAACAAGCAAAAAGAAGAAAAGAAAATCTTTTTGGGTTTTCTCAAACTAGACAGACACACGAAAAGAAAACGAGAAAAAGAAAATAAACTAGCATGGATGCTAAAGTGGCAAAGTGTGAACACCAACTAACAAAGTGAAAGCATAAGCAAGAATATAAAGTCGGTGAGAAACACGTACTCCCCCAAGCTTAGGATTTTGGCCTAAGTTGGTCTACTCCCATGGATGGTCCGGGCGATACCCAAAATCGTAATGGGGGTTATACGGAAGTGCTGCAGCCACTGCCTGAATAGCTGCCTTACAGAAACGAGCAGCCTTTGCCTCCCTCTCATACTCCTCTGCCTCTCCTCTGGTTATGTAATATCTCCGTTTTACCTGAAAGTCAAAGAAGGCAGGAGCAGGAAGGGTAATATGGAAAACACGCTGCCGGTTAAATATTAAACAGTATAGGAGGGATTCAACATCCCTCTCAAGGAACTGGTAGCGTGTCAAAGCGACGCGGTCAAGGAAAGCTTTATGGAGCGGGGGATCTCCTTCGCGGATGGGTACTCCAAGAAAATTTGCTATGCGAGTGGCATAGATCCCACCAAAGAAATCACCTTCATTAGCATTATTATTCAGCCTCCTTGCTATTATAGCTCCCATGTTGAAACTTCTATCACCCGTTACTGCATTATTAAGAATACTAAGGTCGGGTGCGGAGAGGTGACAATCCTCAATCTTGTCGTTAATGCATCTGCCTACGAAGAGGGCAAAATAATGCAAGGCAGGAAAATGAATGCTCCCCATGGTAGCCTGTGTAATATCTCTAGTTTCTCCGATAGTTATACGAGAGAAAAAATCTCTAACCGAAGATTTAGGAGGATCATTGAGACTACCCCAAATAGGTATCTTGCAAATTCTATTGAAATCCTCTAAATCCATGGTATACGATTTTTCATAGAGTTCAAACAGTACATATGTATCATGACCAACTGAAAATTTTCATCTACGAACAAAAGAGGCAGTGAGAGCAACATACTGTTCACATTTATCAGAGATGAATTCTTCGAGTCCGACGTTGTGAACAAGTGCATCAAACTCGTCTTTGAAACCTGCCTCAATCATAAATTCATCAGAAGGCCATTCACATGGTTGTACCTGTGCGTTCCTTCGTTGGTAAGGATCTTGCTCCCGAATCGCGAGACGGGGACCTCTCTTGCTTGAGGAACCACCATGATAGTTTCTCCTGAACATCTTCCTTTTCTGAAATTTTCAGTGACTCTAAGGAAAAGTGAACAAGTCTCAACTAAACTCGTAGCGACTACTCCGACAAGTGCCTAGAGGCCATATTACGCATCAAAACTACTTGGGACCAGCTAAAATTAGCATGCAAAGCTCAAGAACAGGGTCACCAAGGCAGCAAACATACGTGATGTATAAGGCACTAGAGCAAAAACTAATTGGACCAATGGAGGAGTCACTTACCAAGGAGTAATTTCCCCAAAACAGTTCGGAGAATGGTGCTTTGAGCAAGGAGATCGAAAATCCTAGCAAGAAGAGCAAGAACACGGGTTTGAGCTGCGAAACGATTTTTTCTGGGGGTAGGAGAACCAGATGGGAGCTAGAATGAGTGGAGGGGGTGCACGTGGGCCCCACAAGCTAGGTAGGTGCGACCAGGGGGGTGCCCGCACCTCCACGGCTTGTGGCCCACTGGTGCAGCCCCAAGACTAACTCTTCGTCTCAGTATTTTTCAAAAATTCCAGAAAAAATCATACTTGATTTTCAGGACGTTCAGAGAACTTTTATTTTCGGGGTACTTTTCTACGGGACGCTAAGACAGAAAAGAGGGAAAATTAAACTAAATCTATCATTTTTCTTCTAAGCAACCAAAGGTGAAAGCTTGGAACAGAGGTTTGTGACTCCTCGATTCATCCATCTCATGGTCGCCGAAATAAATCCGTCAATGAGGTTGATCAAGACTCCTTGACAATCTTTTCGAATCGCAAAGGAAGACGGAGAATTTTTGAATAGTCACTAGGTTACCTCAGTGGGGATGTGTATCTCCCCAACAAGCAAATCAGACTTCATCTTGACAGTAGGAATAGCGCATTCAAAGCTCCCAATAAGAATCGATGAAGTTTTTTCGATAGCATTGATGCAATGTACTCAATATTGTTTCTTCGGAAAGTGCATCGTATGCTCATTACCGTTGACATGGAAAGTGACATTGCCTTTGTTGAAATCTATAACAGCCCCTGCAGTGTTTAAAAAGGGTCTTCCGAGAATGACCACCATGGCATCGTCCTCGGGAATATCCAGGATAACAAAGTCTGTTAAGATAGTGACATTAGCAACCACAACAGGCACATCCTCGCAAATGCCAGTAGGGAAAGAGTTGATTTGGCGGCCATTTGTAGAGAGATTTCAGTCGGTGTCAACTTATCCAGTTCAAGTCTATGATAAAGAGAGAGAGGCATAACACTAACACCGGCTCCAAGATCGCATAAAGCAGTTCTAACATAGTTGCCTTTAATGGAGCAAGGTATAGTTGGCACTCCGGGATCACCTAGTTTCTTAGGAGTTCCATCCTTGAAGGTATAATTAGCGAGCATGGTGGAAATCTCAACCTCGGGTATCCTCCTCTTATTAGTCACAATATCCTTCAGGTACTTAGCATACGGAGACATTTTGAGCATATCTGTCAAACACATTTGTAGGAAGACAGGTCCAATCATTTCAACGAACCGCTCAAAATCCTCATCATCCTTTTTCTTGGATGGTTTGGAAGGAAAGGGCATGGGTTTCTGAACCCATGGTTCCCTTTCTTTACCATGCTTCCTAGCAGCGAAGTCGTTCTTATCGTATCTCTTATTATTAGGATGTGGGTTATCAAGATCAACAGGTTCAATCTCCACATCCTTATCATTGCTAGGTTGAGAATCTTCATGAACATCACTATTGATATTATTATTAGGCTCATGTTCATCACCAGATTGTGTTTCGGCATCAGAGACAGAGACATCATTTGGACTCTCAGGTGTAGCAGCAATAGGGTTGCTAGCGTGCAAGTTCCTATCATCTTTCTTCTTCTTCCTAGGATGACTAGGTGTATCAGTGCTAACTCTTTGAGAATCCTAATCAATTCTCTTAGGATTACCCTCAGGATACAAAGGTTCTTGGGTCATTCTACCACCTCTAGTAACGACTCTGACAGAATTGTCATTCATCTCATTGAGAAAGTTATTTTGAACCTTAAGTACTTGTTCTACTTGAGTAGTAACCATAGAGGCATGTTTACTCAAGAGCTTAAGATCATTGACATTTATGTCCACACAGGCACTTAAATGACTAAGCATACGAGCATTCTGTTCCAATTGTCTGCTAACATAATTGTTGAAGCTTTGTTGTTTGGCAACAAAGTTATCAAATTCATCCAGGCATAAGCTAGCAGGTTTATCAAAAGGAATATCACTCTCCTTAAACCTACGCAGAGAATTTACTTCTACTACCTGTATCGGGTTATCAAGACCATGGATCTCTTCGATAGGTGGTAGATTTTTGACATCTTGAGATTCAATGCCTTTCTCTTTCATAGATTTCTTAGCTTCTTGCATATCTTCAGGACTGAGGAATAGAATACCTCTTTTCTTCGGAGTTGGCTTCGGAGGTGGTTCGGGAATAGTCCAAGCATTCTCATTGCACAAGATGTTATTCAATAGGATCTCAGCTTGTTCTACGGTTCGTTCCCTAAAAACACAACCGACACAACTATCTAGGTGGTCTTTAGAAGCATCGGTAAGTCCATTATAGAAGATATCAAGTATTTCATTCTTCTCAAGAGGGTGATCAGGCAAGGCATTCAGTAGCTAGATGACCCTCCCCCAAGCTTGTGGGAGACTCTCTTCTTCAGCTTGAGCAAAGTTGTATATTTCCTGCAAGGCAGCTTGCTTCTTATGGGCAGGGAAATATTTTTCAGAGAAGTAGTAGACCATATCCTGGGGCTACGCACACAACCAGGAGCAAGAGAAGTGAACCAAGTCTTAGCATCATCCTTTAGCGACAAAGGAAACACCTTGAGGATATAGTAGTGGCGGATCTTTTCCTCATTAGTGAATAGGGTGGCTATATCATGCAGTTTGGTAAGATGGGCTACAACCGTTTCAGACTCATAACCGTTAAAAGGATCAGATTCGACCAGAGTGATTAACTCAGGGTCGACACAGAATTCATAATCCTTATCGGTCACAAAGATAGGCGAAGTAGAAATATTCGGGTCGTATTTCATCGTAGCGTTCAGACATTTTTCTTTCCACTTGCGCAGTAAATTCTCAACATCATAGATATCCTTACACGCAAGAAAATCCTCAGCTATCTCTCCCTCCATAACATAACGCTCAAGCATATCAGGCAATTCATATCTAGGAGAGGTAGCTCTAGCAGGCAAAATAGCAGGTTCTACTTCAATAGTATCAGCAATTTCAGAAGTATCATCACATCTAGCAGCAACTCTAGCAATTTGTGCATCAAGCAATGCACCTAGTGGCAAAGCAGTATCAAGCATAGCATCATCAGGCAAAGTAGTATCGAGCATAGCATCATCATAAGCATCATGGGCAGCAGAAGTAGCATCATCAAGCATAGGCGACATATCAAGATTTCTAGCAGGAGGTGGTGTCGCAAACTTACTCATAACTGAAGGTAAATCAAGTGCAAAGCTAGATGGCAGTTCCTTACCTGTCCTCGTAGCTGAGGGCAAGACTTTAGTTCTTGGATCTTTCAGATTCCTCATAGTGTCCAGCACACGTAAATCCCAAGTGACTCAGAGAATATAGTTGTGCCTCCCTAGAAACGGCGCCAGAAAAAGGTCTTGATAACCCACAAGTATAGGGGATCGCAATAGTTTTTGAGGGTAGAGTATTCAACCCAAATTTATTGATTCTACTCCAGGGGAAGCCAATGAATATTCTCAAGTATTAGCAGCTGAGTTGTCAATTCAACCACACCTGAAAGATTTAGTGTCTGCAGCAAAGTATCAGTAGCAAGGTAGTATGATAGCATCAGTAGCAACAGTAACCAGTAGAAGCAAAGTAACAGCAGTAGCAGCAAAGTAACGTAGCAAGGACCAGTAGGAAAAGACTTGTAGGCATTGGATCGGTCATGGATGATTATGCTGGATGCTATTCATCATGTAACAGTTATAACACGGAGAGATATGTAACTAGCTCCTGTTCGTCAATCTAATGTACGCATGTATTCCGTATGTAGTTATACGTGCTTAGGGAAAAGAACTTGCATGACATCTATTGTCCATCCCTCCCATGGCAGTGGGGTCCTAATGGAAACTACGTGATATTAAGGTTCTCCTTTTAATAAAGAAACGGACCAACGCATTAACACTTGGTGAATAAGTGAACTCCTCATACTATGGTCATCTTCGGGAGTGGTTCCGGCTATTGTCACTCCGGGGTTGGCGGTTCATAACACATAGTTGGTGACTACAACTTGCAAGATAGGATCTAAAACACACATATATTGGCGACAACATAAGAGGTTCATATCTGAAATCATGGCACTCCGGCCCTAGTGACAAGCATTAAGCATGGCAAAGTAGTACAAACATTAATCTCAGGACATAGTGGATACTAGGGATCAATCCCCATCAAAACTAACTCGATTACATGATAGATCTCATCCAACCCATCACCGTCCAGCAAGCCTACGATGATATTACTCAGGAACGGTGAAGAGCATCATGGAATTGGCGATGAAGGAAGGTTGGTGATGACGATGGCGACGATCTCCCCTCTCCGGAGCCCAAAACGGACTCCAGATCTGCCCTCCAGATGAAGAACACGAGGTGGCGGCGCCTCAGTATCGTAAAACGCGATGAACTCTTCTTCTTGATTTTTTTCCGGGCGCGATGGACTAAATAGAGCTGGATTTGGAGGCGATGGAGTTTTGTGGGGCCCGCAAGCCTGCCAGGCGCGGCTAGGGGGGAGCCGCGCCTGGTGGGCTTGTGGGCTCATGGCTCCACTTCCTCCGTTGATTCTTGCGCCAGTATTTTTCATAAATTCCACAAAAATTCTCTGTAAATTTTCAGGTCATTTCGAGAACTTTTATTTCTGCATAAAAACAACACCATGGCAATTCTGCTGAAAACAGCGTTAGTCCGGGTTAGTTCCATTCAAATCATGCAAATTAGAGTCCAGAACAAGGGCAAAAGAGTTTGGAAAAGTAGATACATCGGAGACGTATCAACGGTGTGCCTAGAACACGTAAAAACGGCATAGTCGACCTACCTAGTACGACCCCGTCACGAGATGACCACACATCACTCCCGCCACTAGTAATGTGGCTCTTTGCTAGCACCGGCCAGAGTAATCAACAAAGCCCCGTCCCATATAGGGGTAACGTGGTCGCACATGTAAGGTTTGGATGGTCGACACATCATAAATCTATTCCCATTTCCGAAACCACTCACACCAAAATATAGCCGGTGTACCACTGCTTCACAGTGGCCACCTAACTCATCATCAACCTCGGGCATTAGTCGCACCTGACGGAGTTTTCATAAACATTAGATATTTACCATCATCATGCTCATACTATTACTATGCTTAGCTCTACTTGTCAACATGATATTAGGGTGACCCTCATAGGCGCTAGGATAATGCTCAAATGCAATTGATTCAGAGGAGCAATCGGTAACATCATATTGATGCTTTACCGAATACTCATGATCACATGCAACGGGAATAATTGCTCTACTAGCATGTAATACAATATTTGCTCAAACATGGTCAAAGGGCTGCTTGCCTTCTCTCACATAAGTCCTCAGGTTCTTCAGGTCTTCCAGCCCAACTCCGACTACTCCATCTACTCCGTCAACTATCGTCGGAACAATCACAGTGAGCCACACATCAAGAAGAACAAGAAGTGTTATGTAAATAGAAATTTTATTTTTCTTGGACCTCTCTGGTCATAAGAACAATATCTCAAGCTTGCTATAGGTGATTTGGATCGTCAAGGAATTTTGAATGGATGAAAGGAGGAATAGGTGACCCTTAAAGAAGCCTACAGAAAATATTATGAGAAAAATGAGTGGAGGCACTCATTTGACAAAGAACAATTTTAGAAACATTTAGGTGAATATTCTGCGGATTTTCCAATATAGGATAAATAGCAAGAGGGAGCTATTTATTTAATGCAACAGAATAATGCCTGGTAAAAATGTTTACCAAGGTTCTAAAAATAGGGTATGATATTAGAAGGCTCTGGAATTTGGAATCACTCCATTTGGAATGGATTTGAATCCTCTAGGATTTTTGAAAGGTGAGACTAGGAGTATTCAGGTCTGTATTTGAATAATAATACAACAAAAAAGTTTCTTGGAAAACTGTGCAATGCACATATATGGATAGATCTTGATTTTAGGGACCTACAGAAATTTGAATCATAAATTTTTGAGTTCAAATGATTTTGCTATTGATTTTTGAATAATTACTGAGAAAAGAAAAGCAAAGAAGGCTGCGGCTGAGGGAGGCGAAGTTGGCCGTGGGGAGCGGCGCACCGGCCACCTAGAAGGGAGAGGGAGGAGGGGGAAGAAGTTGCGGGGTATGGGGGTGCCCTTGGGGTAGCTAGAAGGGGAGGAGAGGAGGGAGGTTGGGAGGAGAGTGGGGCTCAAGGGGAAGCTCTGGAGATGCTCAAGGGAGAAGGGAGCAAAAGGGGCTCGGGCAAGAGGAGATAAGAGGGGGAGAGGGAGAGAGAGAGCTCGAGAGCTCTCGGGTGCTCCCGGTGCATGGATGCCACGCGCCCCAGAAGGAGGTTGGAAGCTAGCAGGTGCCTAGAAGTGGCTTGACTGGTCAAGGGGGGCTTGGTGGTGCGCTGGGACACGATGCAACTGCCAGATATGGCCTGGAGAAGGAGAACAAGGGGCAAAGCACCCATAATGCAGGCCAGGGTGGTGGTCACCACGTCCACCTATGCCCAGGACCATCTTATGGTCAAGCCTTGTTATCAAACATGCAAGGCATGCCCTCTAGAGAGTCATGGAGGAATTTGGTTGCACTTGGGGCAGGGTAGGTGGGGTTTTGACTATGATTTAGTTTGCAATAGGAAACTAGAGGCTGGCAGAAGTGGTTTTCACAAAAAGGTAATTGAGGTGAAACCTTGTCTACCATTGTTAAACATGGAAGGAGTACAACAATGCCAAGTTTGAGCTCGGGCAGAGGTGGGTAGCTAGTACTTGTTGTACAAAGCTACATTTCAGCATGAAATCAAATTTTAGATGTGCTACTCATTTTTCTTACATGAGCATGCCATCTCTTAGTTTGAAATGATGCATTACCATGTTGGGGAATCTATGGAAAAAGGTGGGGGCTTTGGATTAAGCAGAAGTGGGGCAAGAGGGGTAAAAATGGTGATACAAGTGTAAAAATGAGAGGTAGCTATAAGGGGTCTCCCTCCAATAATTGACCAAAGGCCATGGCAAAGCTACTGGATGTAAAATGTAACTATATAAAGCGGTGGTAGAAATTTAAACTCAAGGGTAAAAGTGGAAGGCTTCAAAGTAGCCAATTTGGTGAGTGCACACAAGGTGTTTGATAAGTGTGAGGGCAACAATATAGACTTCAATTGATATGAAACTTAACAAGATCAATTAATAGATGAAACTAAGATTGGACACAAAATTTGGGATTTTGTCGAGAAGGTTTCCAATGTAAACTTGGAAAACCCATGAAATGGGCAGAAATGGCCTTCTGCTCACAAAACTATTCAAATCAATTCCCACAAATCAAAACTATTCAAAAAGTTTGGGGTCAATTGGAGAAACTTTACAATGTAAAGTTTCCCAAAGTCTGAAATCAACAAAGAGGGTCTTGAGGGGCTTGGGACAAGTAATTATATTCTCCTTGATGCACCACTTGGTTCAGATGCATTATTGGAGTATCATAACATATGTACCAAATTTGAGCACAATTGGAAACACCTCGCAATGTAGATTTGCTCAAATTTGGATTTGGAAAGATAGGGTTTTAGAATAATTAAGTGAATCAAATCAACTTGGGTTGACATGAAACTGGGCAAGATCATCACATATATCATATGTGACGTGCTAGAATTTTACACGATTTTATTGAGAAATATTCCAAAAGCTTGACTTAGGCAGGAAAGGTTTTGAAGGGGTTTGCCCAATATTTTGAACATGACCATGCGTTGAAACTCATATATATGGAATATATATGCCCACTAAGTTTCCTTAAATTTTATTAAATATTTTGAAAGAAATAAAAATAACTTTCCTTCACAAGAGACCATTTTTGGCCTCACAGGAAGGCATTTAAATAAAATAGTAAAATAACTTTTAAAATTATAATGTTGTGGTTTTGGGAAGATGTTTTCATAATGGGTTTTAAATAAAATAATTGGTGGAAAATAAATTCCCTAGTTTGAGGACTTGTAGTACAAATCCCATCTCACGGGTTTTGAAAGCTTAATTCAAAGAAATGCTTTTTGGTGAAAATAATATTTGGTAAATACTGTTTTTGGTCCTACACACATGGCCTGATCATTAGGCAAGGTTTTGGGTCAAGGAGCTGAGTCTCGAGAGTAGCAAGAATTATTGAGAATCAAACAAACGCATGCAAGCAAGCAAGCAACAGTCACTTCAAGCATCACAATTATTCACACAAAAATTAATTCTTCCTAATTTTTGAGAAAAGTCAAATCAGTCAGGAGAGTCAAAAACAGGGTGTTTCAGACCTTACCCCTTAAGAAAATCTCGTCCCCGAGATTTCTAGGATAGGTGCTGGGGAGATACAAAATCTTGAGTAGGAGGTAGTCTTCATGTCCCCATGGTGCTTCTATGGGTCTTGAGGTGCTTGGGGATACAGCTTCGAATGCTCCGCATTCCTTGCCTGACTGAGCGGGTTCTGTCAATAAGTTAGGCTTGACCGAGGGTCAAGGGCTTGGTGCACTATGTCCGTGTAAGGTCGTGGCTTGCAAGTGTATTCCAAAATCAGAATACGTGGCAAGATAACGTGTCTGGGTTTTGGTGCCGGGGCTGCTCATGCCGGTTACTGACATCTAGATGTCTCGTGTTAGAACATACGATCAAGATCTTTGCATAGCTCCCTGCTGACAGGGAAGTCCTTGACTTCCTTAAGGCAGGCAAGCTATGGTCGCATGTGGTCTTCATCCTCGAGGGTGTTGGAGTGGTCTTCGAAGGCTTCTCATGAACGGGTCTGGATTGGGTCTCGTCCATGAGTCTTAAGCTCGAAGACTCACAGTCCAGAATAGGTCCTACCATCGCGGAAGGTTCGCGAGCGGTTCTTGATGAGCTGCCTACCCAAGAGTATAGACCAGCCATCCACTCCCAAAGTCTGTGGCTCAGTAGTGGGTGAATCACCTTTAGGAGGTTTTCACCATGACCCATTTAGGACTCTCTTCCTTGGTTTGGAGAAAGAAGAGGATCTCTGATTTCCCTCGCTGTCCAAAGGTTTCATCGTCTTGAATCGCTGAGACTTCTTGACATCGTCGAGGTAGTCGGTGCAGGATCGGCGGTTGACTTCTTCTGCTTCTTCTTCACTGTCGTGGTTTCCGAACCATGGTTGTTCTTCGTCTTCTCTTGGGTAGGATAGACCTCGGCCGTCTTGAGGTTGCTTCGAGAAGCCCACCTGCTCGAGATAACACCTTACTCTCAAGGGGCATAGCGATCGACGGTCTTGGGGTTGCCCAAACAGGACTAAGGTGTTCTTCCTCTTATCGGGTGAATAAGTATGTCAGCCGTGAGGATAAAAACATTTTTTACCAAGCATCACATAAGAACAGTGCTCATGAGCATGTGAGGGGAATGGAAACTCGCTACGGACGGTCATTGGTCGAGGGGATAGTGGTCAAACACGATCTAGTTCTTCATCCCATCTTTGTCATGGACACAGTGGTGGTTGTGGTCGGGTGGGGTACTGACCATATTCCAACGACTTAGAGTCATCTCTTATGGTCATAATCCGACCATCTTATGGCTCGGTGAAGCTTTGTGGTTTAGAGGAACTTAGGATGTCAGTGAACATCTATCATCTTATCTTAAGCTCATTCCTTAGATGCCAATAGTCGGACCTCTCACTCTGGACAAAAGCACCCTATTTATCAGAGGTACCATCTCACTTAAGTCAACTCCACACCGCTTAGGCTAGTCAACTCCGGGCTTGAGGGAAGGACTAAACCCAAACACCACAAGAATCATACAACATACATTGCACGTGCGTCCCTATGCGGGAACCTCGGGGAAGCATACAAGCTGCTAAGCTTGAACTGGGATGCTACAAATCCAAATGTCGAGCAAGATCATTCAAGGGACATGGTACTGCATTTCTATATTTAAGGAAACACGTAGTTTTCCAATCCAAGATGTTGCTTCCTTCCTACAAATCCGATTAAGTGGTTGATACGTCTCACACGTATCTATAGTTTTTGATGGTTTCATGATGTTATCTTGTCAACTTTGCATGTTTTATGTACCTTTTATATCTTTTTTGGGACTAACTTATTAATTCAGTGCCAAGTGCCAATTCTTGTTTTTTCTTTATTTTTGACACTTTTCAGATCTGATTTTGGAACGGAGTCCAAACGGAATAAAATCCCCGAAATAATTTTTTTCAGATCGAAAGAAGATCAGGGGACTTGAGGGCCAAGGCAGGAGAGCCACAGGGGGACCACAAGCCATGTAGCCGCCACCAGGGGGCGGCTACCAGGCTTGTGGCCTCCCTGACGCCCCCTGCCCTAGCTCCTTTGCCTATATATTCCCTAAAATCCAGAAAAAAAATCAGGGCATCCATGAAAACACTTTTCCGCCGCCGCAAGCTTCCGTTTCTGCGAGATCTAATCTAGAGACCCTTCCCGGTGCCCTACCGGAGGGGACTTTGGAGTTGGAGGGCTTCTACATCAACATCATCGCCTCTCCAATGACTCGTGAGTAGTTACTTCAGACCTACGGGTCCGTAGTTAGTAGCTAGATGGCTTCTTCTCTCTCTTGGATCTTCAATACAAAGTTCTCCATGATCTTCATGGAGATCTATCCGATGTAATCCTCTTCGGCGGTGTGTTTCTCGAGATCCGATGAATTGTGGATTTGTGATCAGATTATCTATGAATTATATTTGAGTCTTTGCTGATTTCTTATATGCATGATTTGATATCCTTGTAAGTCTCTCCAAGTCTTCGGTTTTGTTTGGATAACTAGATCTATGATTCTTGCAATCGGAGAAGTGCTTGGTTTTGGTTTCATACCGTGTGGTGACCTTTCTAGTGACAGAAGGGGCAGGAAGGCACGCATCGTGTTGTTGCCATCAAGGGTAACAAGATGGGCTTTTATAGTAGATATGAGATTGTCCATCTACATCATGTCATCTTGCTTAAGGCGTTACTCTGTTCTCATGAACTTAATACACTAGGTGCATGGTGGACAGCGGTCGACGTGTGGAGTAATAGTAGTAGATGCAGAAAGTATCGGTCTACTTGTTTTGGACGTGATGCCTATAGATATAATCATTGCCTTAGATAACGTCACGATTTTGCGCGGTTCTATTAATTGCTCGACAGTAATTCGTTCACCCACCGTCTACTTGCTTTCATGAGAGAAGCCACTAGTGAACACTATGGCCCTCCCGTCTATTCACAACTATCATTACCACTTGCGCTTTTACTTTGCTTTGGTTCTTTTCGCTTTCAGTTCTCACTTTGCAAACAATCTATAAGGGATTGACAACCCCTTCATAGCGTTGGGTACAAGCTCTTTGTGTTTGTGCAGGTACTTGTGACAATCCTTCACTCGATCGATACCTTGGTTCTCAAAACTGAGGGAAATACTTACTGCCGCTGTGCTACATCACCCTTTCCGCTTCGAGGGAACACCAACACAGGGCTCCAAGGCCACGAGGGAATGCTTCACATATTTGCCAAGGAAGTCCCTAAAGGCGTAGCCGTAGCAGAAGGATTCTTGGTGTCGTTGCTAAGGAGTAAATAGTCTCCCGTCAACACGCTTGTTTCTGGCGCCGTTGGAAGGTCTTTTGTTGTAGTAGCAGAAGTATTTCTGGCGCCGTTGCCGGGGAAGGAGAGATCTATCCAAGTAGGTGTCACAAACTCATCTCTTGCATTTACCTTTTTGCCAGTTGCCTCTCGTTTTCCTCTCCCCCACTTCACATTTGCCTTTTTCGTTTGCCTTTTTTTCATTTGCCTTTTTTGTTCGATTTTTCTTTCGTTCGCCTTTCCTTTGCTTGTGTGCTATGTGCCCTCAATATGCTTGCATCTTCGCTTGCTGAAAATCGAGTGATATGGATCCTCACCCACTTGCTAATCTCTTTAAGAGATCCAATTATGTTGATCCAATTGCTAGTAAGTTGAGTGCACTTGACTTTTTCTCTGGAGTTTTGCTTGAGATGCGTGAATCTAAAAATTGTGATGAAGAACTTCATCAAGTGATTCACGAGGTCTACTTGAATGGAAAGCATGATTGCAATGGTTTCACTATAAATTCTATTAGTGACAATCATGCTAAAATTATGCAAAACCCTAAGCCTGGGGATGCTAGTTTTTCTTTGTCCACTACTTGTTGCAATAATCATGATTGGGGTGATGATATTTCTTATGATCTTGAAAATTTGTTGAAGCCTCATGATGATTATGATATTCGCAATAATATTGAAAGTGGGCTTGGAGAAGTCATGACTTTAGTTGATGATAATCCCACTATTTTTCAGGAGCGTTGCATGCATGTGGATCATGAAAAGAATATCCTATGTGATAGTTATATAGTTGAATTCGAATATGATCCCACATGTAATTATTATGAGAGAGGAAAATATTGTGGTAGAAACTGTCATGTTACCAAATTACCTCTCGTCATGTTGAGATTGATATTGTCTCTTTCTTCTTCCTTGCATATGGTAACTATTGGTTGTCTTGACAATCTATTTTCCTATAAAATGCCTATGCATAGGAAGTATGTTAGACTTAGATTATATCCCTTTATTCCTAGCTAAGGGTGTTAAACAATAGCGCTTGTTGGGAGGTAACCCAACAAATCTATCCTTTTTATTTCTGTTTTGTGTTTTCCACACTTTCATAATTCTGTTATGATTGTGTTTTTTGTGTTTCTTTTTGCGTTTGTGCCAAGTAAAACCGTTATAATTAGTCTTGGGGATGATCATTTGGTCATGCTGGAAAAGACAGAAACTTTCTTCTCACGAAAAGAATTTTCGTTTTTTTATGTAAGTGCTTTTTAGTTGATTCTTTTTGCTGCTGATTGCTATGCAAATTCTTCAGACATTCGTAATGTTTCAGAATTTTTGAAGTAACAGAAGTATACGAAGTATACAGATTGCTACAGACTGGTCTGCTGTTAACAGATTTTGTTTTGTTGAGTTGGTTGCTTATTTTGATGAAACTATGGATAGTATCGGGGGGTATTAGCCATGGAAGATTGAAAATACAGTAACCCAACATCAACATGAGTAGAATTTAAGTTTGCTACAGTACCTAAGGAAGTGGTGGTTTGCTTTCTTATACTAATGTTATCACGAGTTTCTGTTTAAGTTTCGTGTTGTGAAGTTTTCAACTTTTGGGTAAAGTTCTTAAGGACAAAAAGATAAAGAGTGGCAAGAGATCAAGCTGGGGGATGCCCAAGGCACCCCAAGATGATTCAAGGATGCCATAAAAGCCTAAGCTTGGGGATGCCCCGGGAAGGCATCCCCTCTTTTGTCTTCAATCCATCGGTAACGTTACTTGGGGCTATATTTTTATTCACCACATGTTATGTGTTTTGCTTGGAGCGTCTTGTATCGTAGGATTATTTTATTTTTGTTGTGTCACAATCATCCTTGCTGCACACCTAGACAGAGAGACATGCACTCACCGTGATTTTGTCGAGCTTCACTTATATCCCTTGGTAGACAATTCAGCTCACATGTGCTTCACTTATATCTTTTGAACTAGTTAATTTTGCTCTGTGTGCTTCACTTATATCTTTTAGAGCATGGCCATGCGTGGCTTGGTAGTTGATCTATGCTATTAAAGTAGTCTCAAAAGGGGTAGTTATCCAAAGGGATATGAAAACTTCCACCTTCATGTGCATTGAATAGTTAGAGAAGTTTGATTCATCTCAATTAGTTTTGAGTTGTGGTTATGGTAATATTGAAGTCATGCTAGTAAGGTGTTGTGGATCTAGAAATACTTGTGTTGAAGTTAGTGATTCCCGTAGCATGCACGTATGGTGAACCTCTATGTGATGAAATATGAGCATGATTAGTATATTGATTGTCATCCTTTGCGTGGCAGTCGGGATCGCGCGATGGTTTATACCTACCAACCCTTCCCCTAGGAGTATGCATTGAATGGTTTGTTTCGATTACTAGTAAAACTTTTGCAATAAGTATATGAGTTCTTCATGACTAATGTTGAGTCCATGGTTTAGATGCACTTTCACCTACCACCATCACTATCTTCTTAGTGCCGTGCAACTTTCGCCGGTGCACAAAACCCACCATTAGCCTCCCTCAAAACAGCCACCATACCTACCTGCTATGGCTTTTGCAAAGTCATTCCGAGATATATTGCCATGGAACTACCACCATGACATGTGCCACCACGTATACTTTTCCTTTTCATGATTGTAAGATAGCTAGCATGATGTTTCCATTGATGTCTATGCCATGCTAAATCATTGCCACGGTACACTACCGAAGGCATTCCATATAGAGTCATAGTTGCTCTAAGTTTTGAGTTGAAAGTGTGATGATCATCATTATTGGAGCATTATCCCATGTGAGGAAATAAAATAGGCCAAAGAAGACCATAAAAAAAAGAGGCCAAAGAGCCCACCAAAATAAAAAAAATTGAGAGAAAAAGAGAGAAGGGACAATGCTACCACTTTTTCTACACTTGTGCATATTAAGCACCATGATCTTCATGATTGAGAGTCTCTCGTTTTGTCACCACCATATAGCTAGTGGGAAATTTTCATTATATAACTTGGCTTGTATAATCCAATGATAGGCTTCCTCAAAATTGCCTTAGGTATTCGTGAGCAAGCAAGTTGGATGCACACCCACTAGTTAACTTTAAGAGCTTTCACATACTTGTAGCTCTAGTGCATTATTTGTATGGCAATCCCTACTCATTCACATTAATATCTATTGATGAGCATCTCCACAGCTCATTGATATGCCCAGTTAATGTGACTATCTTCTCCTTGTTGTCTTGCAACCTCCACCACATTCCACACCATCTATAGTGTTATAACCATGGATCACGCTCATGTATTGCGTGAGAGTTGAAAATGTTTGAGAAAGTAAAGGTGTGAAATAATTACTTGGCCAATACCGGGGTTGTGCATGATTTCAATTCGTTGTGCAATGATGATAGAACATAGCCATACTATATGCTTTTGTAGGGATAACTTTCTTTTGGCCTTGTTATTTTGAAAGTTCATGATTACTTTGCTAGTTTGCTTGAATTATTATTGTTTCCACGTCAATAGCAAACTATTGTTTTGAATCTAATGGATCTGAATATTCACGTCACATAAGAGGAATTACAAAGGACACCTATGCTAGGTAGCATGAAATCATAAAAAATTCATTCTTATCACTTCCCTACTCGAGGACGAGCAGGAGTTAAGCTTGGGGATGCTTGATACGTCTCAAACGTATCTATAATTTTTGATGTTTTCACGCTGTTATCTTGCCTTCTTTGTATGTTTTATGTACCTTTTAATATCTTTTTGGGACTAACTTATTAATTCAGTGCCAAGTGTCAGTTCCTGTTTTTTCTGTGTTTTTGACTCTTTTCAGATCTGATTTTGGAACGGAGTCCAAACAGAATAAAAACCCCGAAATGATTTTTTCCCGAACGGAAGAAGTCCAGGGGGCTTTTGCGCCAAGCCAGGTGGGCTCCAGGGAGCCCACAAGCCCCCACTCCGCCACCAGGGGAGGCGGCGGTGGGCAGGCTTGTGGCCTCCCTGGCCGCCCTCTGACCTAGGTCTTTGGCCTATAAATTCCCAAATATTCCGCAAAAAATCAGGGGAGCCTCGAAAATACTTTTCCGCCGCCGCAAGCTTCCATTTTCACGAGATCTCATCTGGAGACCCTTCCCGGCGCCCTGCCGGAGGGGACTTTGGAGTTGGAGGGCTTCTTCATCATCATCATCGCCCGTCCAATGACTCGTGAGTTGTTCACTTCAGACCTACGGGTCTGTAGTTAGTAGCTAGATGGCTTCTTCTCTCTCTTGGATCTTCAATACAAAGTTCTTCATGATCTTCATGGAGATCTATCCGATGTAATCTTCTTTGGCGGTGTGTTTGTCGAGATCCGATGAATTGTGGACTTGTGATCAGATTATCTATGATATATATTTGAGTCTTTGCTGATTTCTTATATGCATGATTTGATATCCTTGTAAGTCTCTCCGAGTCTTGGGTTTTGTTTGGCCAACTAGATCTATGATTCTTGCAATGGGAGAAGTGCTTGGTTTTGGGTTCTGCCATGTGGTGACCTTTCCCAGTGACAGTAGGGGCAGCAAGGCACACATCAAGCAGTTGCCATCAAGGGTAAAAAGATGGGGTTCTTATCGTTGGTTTGAGATTATCCCTCTACATCATGTCATCTTGCTTAAGGCGTTACTCTGTTCTTATGGACTTAATACAGTAGATGCATGCTGGATAGCGGTCAACGTGTGGAGTAATAGTAGTAGATGCAGAAAGTATCGGTCTACTTATTTCGGACGTGATGCCTATAGAAATAAACATTGCATAGATATCGTCACGACTCTGCACAGTTCTATCAATTGCTCGACAGTAATTTGTTCACCAACCGTCAACTTGCTTTCATGAGAGAAGCCACTAGTAAACACTACGGCCCCCGGGTCTATTCACATCCATCGTTTACAACTCCGCTTTTACTTTTCTTTGTTACTTTGTTGCTTTCAGTTCTCACTTAGCAAACAATCTATAAGGGATTGACAACCCCTTCTAGTGTCGGGGGCAAGTTTTTGTGTTTGTGCAGGATCTTGAGATACTACTCCGCCGGATTGATACCTTGGTTCTCAAACTGAGGGAAATACTTACCTCCGATGTGCTAGATCATCCTCTCCGCTTCGAGGGAATACCAATGCAGAAGGATTCCTGGTGCCGTCAATGTGCCCATACCTGGCGCCATCAGAAGGTCTTTTGTGCAGTAGCATAACGGACATCAAACCATAGGGGGCCCACAAGCCCTGTAGCCGCCACCAGGGGGGCGGCGGCTACCAGGCTTGTGGCCTCCCTGGCGCCCCCCTTCCCTAGCTCCTTCGCCTATATATTCCCTAAAATCCAGAAAAAATCATGGCATCCACGAAAACACTTTTTCGCCACCGCAAGCTTCCGTTTCCACGAGATCTCATCTCGAGACCCTTCCCAGTGCCCTGCCGGAGGGGACTTTGGAGTTGGAGGGCTTCTACATCAACATCATCGCCTCTCCAATGACTCGTGAGTAGTTCACTTTAGACCTACGGGTCTGTAGTTAGTAGCTAGATGGCTTCTTCTCTCTCTTGGATCTTCAATACAAAGTTCTCCATGATCTTCATGGAGATCTATCCGATGTAATCCTCTTCGGCGGTGTGTTTGTCGAGATCCGATGAATTGTGGATTTGTGATCAAATTACCTATGAATTATATTTGAGTCTTTGTTGATTT
Organism: Hordeum vulgare subsp. vulgare; assembly: GCF_904849725.1. Taxonomy (NCBI): domain Eukaryota; kingdom Viridiplantae; phylum Streptophyta; class Magnoliopsida; order Poales; family Poaceae; genus Hordeum; species Hordeum vulgare. The sequence continues at coordinate 280,452,907 of NC_058523.1, read as the reverse complement.
CTTATATGCATGATTTGATATCCTTGTAAGTCTCTCCGAGTCTTGGGTTTTGTTTGGCCAACTAGATCTATGATTCTTGCAATGGGAGAAGTGCTTGGTTTTGGGTTCATACCGTGTGGTGACCTTACCCAGTGACAGAAGGGGCAGCAAGGCACGCATCGTGTTGTTTCCATCAAGGGTAACAAGATCGGCTTTTATCGTAGATACGAGATTGTCCATCTACATCATGTCATCTTGCTTAAGGCGTTACTCTGTTCTCATGAACTTAATACACTAGATGCATGCTGGATAGCGGTCGATGTGTGGAGTAATACTAGTAGATGCAGAAAGTATCGGTCTACTTGTTTTGGACGTGATGCCTATAGATATAATCATTGCCTTAGATAACGTCACGACTTTGTGCGGTTCTATCAATTGCTCGACAGTAATTCGTTCACCCACCGTGTACTTGCTTTCATGAGAGAAGCCACTAGTGAACACTACGGCCCCGGGGTCTATTCACAACTATCGTTTCCGCTTTCACTTTTACTTTGCTTTGTTTCTTTTTGCTTTCAGTTCTCACTTTGCAAACAATCTATAAGGGATTGACAACCCCTTCGTAGCGTTGGGTGCAAGCTCTTTGTGTGTGTGCAGGTACTTGCGACAATCCTTCACTGGATCGATACCTTGGTTCTCAAAACTGAGGGGAAATACTTGCCGCCGCTGTGCTACATCTCCCTTTCCGCTTCGAGGGAACACCAACGCAAGGCTCCAAGGCCACGGAGGAATCCTTTGCATATTTTCCAAGGAACTCCCTAAAGTCGTAGCCGTAGCAGAAGGATTCCTGGTGTCGTTGCCGAGGAGTAAATAGTCTCCCGTCAACACGCATGTTTCTGGCGCCGTTGGAAGGTCTTTTGTTGCAGTAGCAGTGCTCCATCCATCCGTTCGATCATCACTGGAACTATTACTCCTACAACTCCAATACCGACAGGGTTCCACATAACCACTTAGAGTCCTCATAGTCCACATTTTATCGCCAGAACTACGTCATAGTATATCCACCAATATTCAGTATCATGGCCAACTAATCTCCGAAGCCAATTCATATAGTTTCGTAAATCAATTCGACAACTCCAAGTCTTCGCACTCGTTATCCACCGAGAAATATGGTATCATGGTCGAGATCATCGGGCTAAATCCAATTTACAACGAACCATGTGGTCTCATACATCATTCATACTCTATTAGGATTACCTATTCAAATCCAAAACTCAAGTTGAGTAAGAAATTTTACTCGTTACTCCAAGTCATTATGGTAAAATCATCATTCCATGCCTCTACTCGATAAAGTCAATTATACCAACAAATTTTTTGCTCACGATCAAAATTTTTCCTACTGAATCCAAACTTACTCCAGGAACATGTAGGTTGTGCTACTATATCAACTTGTTCCACCAAATTCACCTACCTTTATAAGGGTCTTACTTTCCAACAAGATAGTCTAGCTATATCCTCCATACAACTATCATGATCACAACAACCTTAGTCTAATACTCTTATATCCGAGAACGGTCCTACTTATGGCATCAGGGTTATGGTGCTACTTAAGATTGAAGGATACTTGTTCACTGTGATCACCCGTTCCATCAAGAACAAGGCGCTAAGCGGAGTTTATCGGGGATCGACGGGTGTTCTGGCAAATCCGTGTATTAGACACGACGCCAGAAGATTGAGCAGAAAGGCTTGCGAGGGTTAGTGTAGTCTAGGGAGGGTTTCCAATATCGAGGAAAGCATAACCTCTACAGGTTGCGTGTGGTTAAGCATGGTATACTTAGTGTCTTCAGCATCGGCTATCCATCGAAGTGGATCCCTGGTGTATCTTGTCTTGCTGGTCTTCAGTTGTCGAGAAGGGTGAGGGAGGGGGAGAGAGTAGAAGCATAGAGGAGAGTGCTTAAGGGGTGCTATAGTGCCAGTGCAATCAAATAAGTGTTGGAAATGTCAACTCAAACATCAAGTTGAGGCAGGTGATACAACCGCCTGCTTGTTGCCTATAGTGAATGTGCGACATATATCAAAGCACAAACAACAAAAACAATCACACAAAACATGGTTCCATCCAAACCAATTCACGGACTCGACTATGTATAAGGGATTAATGACTCATGCTAGCCTGGGTTCTTGGACTCGACATTCGTTCTTGCTTCGTGCTCTGGAGAAGGGTCCACTAAGTCTTCTGGACCATCTCTTGGGGTTGCCATGTCTCCTGTTGTTGCTTGCCGAAGCAACTTGGACTGGGATGAAAAGAATCCTTGACGACCTCCAAGCTGGTGAGCTGCCGACTAGGGTGGTTCTTCATGGTAGTGGTTGACACGGTCTTCTGTTGTCTTTATAATCGTGCCATTGTCTTCTTGCCTTCCAAGGCGTTGAGAGTTATAAGTGGACGACCTTTATGCAATGACATCAGCAAGGCATGATAGAGTTTCGACCCGTCAGTCATGTTAATCGCGATATCGACACCTAGAGCGGGGGATGAAGAGAACCGTTTTCCTGCTCACTAAGGTGAGGCAGACCAAATGGCAAGGTTCTCATCCACCGGTGGTGGTTGACACAACCTTAATGTTGACAGGGTCGCTCTATTAGCGATGCAGATCGTGGTCTTGCACATATTATGTCCTGATCACCGTAGGTGAAGATGGCATCACTCCTGAACATGAGAAACTTGTCGAGGGTGTTTCCATCTTCAGGGTCTCGATATCCTCGTTCCTCATGGAGGTAGTCTTGTTGGTGTCGTCTGGTCGTAGCGTTGTAATCCTTGTCCTTCAGTACATGGGTAGTCGCTTGGAAGGGTTTCTTCCTTTCGAGTTACCCACGAGGATTTTTAGTAGTCTTGTGGTTAGAGGGCATAGGGTGCTAGCGACCGTTTGCAAGTTTCGGAAAAGTAGACGAGGAGTATGAGAGAATAAGGATGGAAGGCTAAGGTAGAACCATCACTTTCTTTGAAGATTTAGGTGAGGTGAAAAATATAATGATTTTGCAAGTACTTTTGAAGGGTCTCGAAAACAATTTTGTCCTACTAACGTATGTGCTAACTAATGGTTTCCTACAGTCAGGATGGCTCTGATACCAACTCTGTGGGGACCCCGACCTACGAGTCGAGATCGCCGAGTGAACGTGCTCAGTGATCCCAGAGATCAATGCTCACCGAACGCACATAAACTGATTAACAAGAGTCTTACATCCGTACATATCGTTTGTTACAATAAATTACCATTGTGGTCAAATCTTACATATATAGGGCCTTGAGAGCCAACACGCCAAACTTGACCAATAGCAGAAATATTGGTCGAAAGCTTGAACCCATGCCATCAGCCTTAACCTACAGGCATTCTGAGTGGGAAGCGTCCTAGCTTGCAGGAACGTCACCGAGTTACTCTTCACCATATCCTGTTCCCTCATTCCTGGTCAATGAAATAACCATTGGCAAGCCAATGAGTACTTTGAATGTACTCGCAAACAGCGCATGTTGTGGATAATGCAGTTGGTACGGTAACAAGTAATATGCAGTATTGGTGGATATCATCTTGACTGTAAATAAACATGATCATAGATGGATGTGCAACATAAGCTAGATGGTATTTTAGAAGAACAGGTTACAAATATCAACATATTTGTTATGTGGTGAACACTTCGGGTTCACCCGATATGCCAAGTCACCAAACTTGGTCATATCAACTCTTTCGCGTAACTCCTTGAACACACACACACACACACACACTTGGTTTATGCGAAAACGACTGGACGTTGTATAAGCAGGATTACCCAACTGTCATTGACCATGGACACCGCTATTCGCATAGTTTTACCCTCTGCAAAGGTTGTACGTTGTACCCACGAGATCCGGGAAACTTCCGTATCATCCACGACTCGTTGTATATAACATACCCAAGGTAAGTACCCGATCAATGCCTTTCCCCTAACGATACTAGACAAAGAGATCCACTTGACTGGTACCCAGCCCACATGATGTACGTCTTACGAGCACCGACTCTAGGCAGTATCATCCATCCGGGGACCAACAGTGTGCCCGGAACACGTAAAAACGACATAGTCGACCTACCAGGTATAACCCCGTCACGAGAGTGATCACACATCACTCTCGCCACAAGTAATGTGCTCTTTGCTAGCACCGACCAGAGTAATCAACAAAGCACGTCCCATAAATGGGTAACGTGGTCGCACATGTAAGGTTGGGACGGTCGACACATCATAAATTTATTCCCAATTCTGAAACCACTCACACGAAAATATACCCGGTGCACCTCTGCTTCACACTGGCCATCTAACTCATCATCACCCTCGGGCATTAGTGGCACCCGACGGTGTTTTCATAAACCTTCGGTATTTACCATCATCATGCTCATATTACTACTATGCTTAGCTCTAGTTGTCAACATGATATTAGCATGACCCTCATATCTGGTAGGATCATGCTCGAATGCAAGTGCTCCGGAGGAGCCATCGGTAACATCAGATCGATGATTTACCGAATACTCATGATCACAAGCAACGGGAATAATTGCTCTACTAGCATGCAATATAATATTTGCTCAAACATGGTCAAAGGGTTGCTTGCTTTCGCTCACAAAATACCTCGGGGTCTTCGAGGTCTTCCGGTCCAACTCCGAGTACTCCATCTACTTCGTGAACTATCGTCGGAACAATCACAGTCAGCCGCACATCAAGCAGAACAAAAAGTGCTATATAAATAGAAGTTTTACTTTTCTTGGACCTCTCTAGTCATAAGAAAAATACCTGAAGCTTGCTATAGGAGATTTGGATCATCAGGGAATTTTGAATGGATGAAAGGAGGAAAAGGTGATCCTTAAAGAAGCCTACAGAAAATATTATGATAAAAGTGAGTGGAAGTACTCATTTGCAGAGAACAATTTTAGAAACATTTAGAAAGTAGTCTCACTGGATTTGGAGTTGAGCTGAATATTCTAGGGATTTTCCAATATTGCATAAATAGCAATAGGGAACTATTTATTTAATGCAACAGAACAATGCCTGGTAAAAATGTGATCAAGGTTCTAAAAACAGGGTATGATATTAGAAGGCTCTGGAATTTAGAAGGCTCTGGATTTGAATGCTCTAGGATTTTTGAAAGGTGAGGCTAGAGTATTCAGATCTGTATTTGAATAATAACACAACAGAAAAGTTTCTTGAAAAAATGTGCAATGCACATATATGGATAGGTGTTGATTTTAGGGACCTGCAGATATTTGAATCATAAATTTTGGACTTCAAATGATTTTGCTGTTGATTTTTAAAGATTTACTCATAAAAGAAAAGCAAAGAAGGGGCGACGAGGGAGTCTATTGCGCGCTGAGGGCGATAGATGTCCACTGGGCTGGCCCATCTTCTCGGGTCGCCAGACAAGGGCCACGCCGAAGGCGTATTGCGCTAGATGCGCTTTCGCCTTAGGGAAGTGGATCCGACTGGGGTTGCCTCGACTTACGGGGCTGGGCCGGGCTAGTGGGTGGCTGACCAGGGGCCCCGCCTAGAGGCTATAATAAATAAGTTATTATTATATTTCTTTGTTCGTGATAATCGATTATTATCCATGCTATAATTGTATTGATTGGAAACTCAAATACATGTGTGGATACATAGACAAAACATTGTCCCTAGTAAGCCTCTAGTTGACTAGCTCATTGATCAAAGATGGTCAAGGTTTCCTAACCATAGACAAGTGTTGTCATTTGATAACGGGATCACATCGTTAGGAGAATCATGTGATGGACAAGACCCAAACTATGAACGTAGCATATTTATCGTGTCGTTTTATTTCTATTGTTTTCTGCGTGTCAAGTATTTGTTCCTATGACCATGAGATAATATAACTCACTGGAACCGGAGGAATACCTTGTGTGCATCAGACGTTGCAACGTAACTGGGTGACTATAAAGGTGATCTACAGGTATCTGCGAAGGTGTCCGTTGAGTTAGTATGGATCAAAACTGGGATTTGTCACTCCGTTGACGGAGAGGTATCTTGGGGCCCACTCGGTAATACAACATCACACACAAGCCTTGCAAGCAATGTGACTAAGTGTAAGTCGCGGGATCTTGTATTACGGAACGAGTAAATAGACTTGCCGGTGACGAGATTGAAATAGGTATACGGATACCGACGATCGAATCTCACGCAAGTAACATACCAAAGGACAAAGGGAAATACATACAGGATTATATGAATCCTTGACACTCGGGTTCAACCGATAAGATCTTTGGAGAATATGTAGGTTCAAATTGTTGGGGAACGCCGCATGGGAAACCAAAATTTTCCTACGCGCACGAAGACCTATCATGGTGATGTCCATCTACGAGAGGGGATTTCCGATCTACGTACCCTTGTAGATCGCACAGCAGAAGCGTTAAGAAATGCGGTTGATGTAGTGGAACGTCCTCACGTCCCTCGATCCGCCCCGCGAACCGTCCCGCGATCCGTCCCACGATCTAGTGCCAAACGGACGGCACCTCCGCGTTCAGCACACGTACAGCTCGACGATGATCTCGGCCTTCTTGATCAAGCAAGAGAGACGGAGAGGTAGATGAGTTCTCCGGCAGCGTGACGGTGCTCCGGAGGTTGGGGGTGATCTAATCTCAGCAGGGCTCCGCCCGAGCTCCACAGAAACGCGATCTAGAGGAAAAATCGTGCAGGTATGTGGTCGGGCTGCCGTGGCAAAAGTTGTCTCAAATCAGCCCTAATAGATCCATATATATAGGAGGAGGGAGGGGAGGCTTGCCTTGAGGCTCAAGGAGCCCCAAGGGCTGCGCACCAAGGGGAGGAGGAGTCCTCCTCCAATCCTAGTCCAACTAGGATTGGAAGGTGGAGTCCTTCTCTCCCTTCCCACCTGTTTTTCTTTCTTTTCTCTATGATTTTCTATCTATGGCGCATAGGGCCTTCTTGGGCTGTCTCACCAGCCCACCAAGGGCTGGTGCGCCACCCCCAAGGACTATGGACTTCCCCGGGGTGGGCTCCCCCCCCCCCCCCCGCCGGTGAACATCCGGAACCCATTCGTCATTCCCGGTAAATTCCCGGTAACTCCGAAAACCTTCCGGTAAACAAATGAGGTCATCCTATATATCAATCTTCGTTTCCGGACCATTCCGGAAACCCTCGTGACGTCCGTGATCTCATCCGGGACTCCGAACAACATTTGGTAACCAACCATATAACTCAAATACGCATAAAACAACATCGAACCTTAAGTGTGCAGACCCTGCGGGTTCGAGAACTATGTAGACATGACCCGAGTGACTCCTCGGTCAATATCCAATAGAGGGACCTGGATGCCCATATTGGATCCTACATATTCTACGAAGATCTTATCGTTTGAACCTCAGTGCCAAGGATTCATATAATCCCGTATGTCATTCCCTTTGTCCTTCGGTATGTTACTTGCCCGAGATTCGATCGTGAGTATCAGCATACCTATCTCAATCTCTTTACTAGTTCCGTAATACAAGTCTCTTTACTAGTTCCGTCATTCCCTTTGTCCTTCGGTATGTTTACTGGCAAGTCTCTTTACTAGTTCCGTAATACAAGATCCCGTGACATACACTAAGTCACACTGCTTGCAAGGCTTGTGTGTGATGTTGTATTACCGAGTGGGCCCCGAGATACCTCTCCGTCACACGAAGTGACAAATCCCAGTCTTGATCCATACTAACTCAACGAACACCTTCGGAGATACCTGTAGAGCATCTTTATAGTCACCCAGTTACGTTGCGACGTTTGATACACACAAAGCATTCCTCCGGTGTCAGTGAGTTATATGATCTCATTGTCATAGGAACAAATACTTGACACGCAAAAAACAGTAGCAACAGAATGACACGATCAACATGCTACATCTATTAGTTTGGGTCTAGTCCATCACATGATTCTCCTAATGATATGATCCGGTTATCAAGTGACAACACTTGCCTATGGTCAGGAAACCTAGACCATCTTTGATCAACGAGCTAGTCAACTAGAGGCTTACTAGGGACAGTATTTTGTCTATGTATCCACACATGCACTGTATTTCCAATCAATACTATTATAGCATGGATAATAAACGATTATCATGAACAAAGAAATATAATAATAACTAATTTATTATTGCCTCTAGGGCATATTTCCAACAGTCTCCCACTTGCACTAGAGTCAATAATCTAGTTCACAACACCATGTGATTCCAATGAATCCAACACTCATATAGTTATGGGGTCTGATCACGTCTTGCTCGTGAGAGAGGATTTAGTCAACGGTTCTGAAACTTTCAGATCCGTGTGTTCTTTACAAATCTTTATGTCATCTTATAGATGCTGCTACTATGTGCTATTCGGAAATAGTCCAAATATCTACTCTACTATACGAATCCGTTTCACTACTCATAGTTATTCGGATTGGTGTCAAAGCTTGCATCGATGTAACCCTTTATGACGAACTCTTTAACCACCTCCCTAATTGAGAATAATTCCTTAGTCCATCAGTTACTAAGGATAAATTTTGACCGCTGCTAGTGATTCAATCATGGAACTTTGAGTCAAGGCACACATCAGGTGTTGTACCTAGCATGGCATACTTCATATTCTACGGACAAGGCATAGAAGACGACCTTCGTCTATTCTCTCTTTTCTACCGGGGTCGGGTTTTGAGTCTTACTCAAATTCACACCTTACAACGCAACCGAGAACTCCTTCTTTGCTGATCTATTTTGAACTCCTTCAAAAACATGTCAAGGCATGCATCTTGTTGAAACTTCTATTAAGCGATTTCGATCTATCTCCATAGATCTTTAATGCTCAACGTTCAAGTAGCGCAATCCAGGTATTCCTTTGAAAAACTCCTTTCAAACAACCTTGTATGCTTTACAAAAATTCTACATTACTTCTGATCCACAATATGTCAACCACATATACTTATCAGAAATTCTATAGTGCTCCCACTCACTTCTTTGGAAATACAAGTTTCTCATAAACCTTGTACAAACCCAAAATCTTTGATCATCTCATCAAAGTGAATATTCCAACTCCGAGATGCTTGCACCAGTCCATTGAAGGATCGCTGGAGCTTGCATACTTGCTAGTATCTTTAGGATCGACAAAACCTCCTGGTTGCATCACATGCAATGTTTGCTCAAGGAAACCGTCGAGGAAACAATGTTTTGACATCCTATGTGCAATAGTTCATAAATAATGCAGAAACAACTAACATAATTCTAACAGACTTTTAGCATCGCTACGAGTGAGAAAGTCTCATCATAGTCAACTGTTTGATCTTGTCGGAAACATCTTTGCGACAAGTCGAGCTTTTCTTAATAGTGACTTATCACCATCATCGTCTGTCTTCCTTTTAAAGATCCATCTTTACTCAATAGTCCTATGACCATCAAGTAGTTCTTCCAAAGTCTACACTTTGTTTTCATACATGGATCCTCTCTCGGATTTCATGGCCACCAGCCATTTGTCGGAATCCGGGCCCACCATTGCTTTCTCCACAACTCGTAGGTTCACTGTTCCTCAACAACATGACCTCCCAGACAGGGTTACCGTACTACTCTGCAGTAGTACGCGACCTTGTCAACCGACGAGGTTTGTAGTAACTTGATTCGATGCTCGATGATCACCATCATCAGCTTTCACTTCAATTGGTGTAGGCGCCATAGGAACAACTTCCTGCGCCCTGCTATACACTAGTTGAAGTGATGGTTCAATAACCTCATCAAGTTCTACCACCCTCCCACTCAATTCTTTCGAGAGAAACCTTTCCTCGAGAAAGGATCCGTTTCTAGAAACAAACACTTTGCTTTCGGATCTGAGATAGGAGATGTACCCAACTGTTTTGGATATCCTATGAAGATGCATTTATCCGCTTTGGGTTTGAGCTTATCAGACTGAAACTTTTTCACATAAGTGTCGAAGCCCCAAGCTTTCAAGAAACGACAGTTTAGATTTCTCTAAACCTCAGTCTATACTGTGTCATCAACGGAAACATGCGGTGCCCTATTTAAAGTGAATGCGGTTGTCTCTAATGCATAACTCATAAACGATAGTGGTAATTCGGTAAGAGACATCATAGCATGCACCATACCAAATAGTCTGTGGCTATGACGTTCAGACACATCATCACACTATGATGTTCCAGGTGGCATGAACTTCGAAACAATTTCCACATTGTCTTAATTGCGTACCAAAACTCGTAACTCAGATATTCATTTCTATGATCATATCGCAGTCAGTTTATCCTCTTGTCACGACGAACTTCACTCCGAAACAGAACTGAACTTTTCAATATTTCAGACTTGAGATTCATTAAGTAAATACTCTTGTATCTACTCAAATCGTCATTGAAGTAAGAACATAATGATATCCACTGCGTGCCTCGGCACTTATTGGACTGCACACATCAAAAATGTATTACTTCCAACAAGTTACTTTCTTGTTTCATCTCAATGAAAACAAGGCCTTGCCCATGTGGTATGGTTTGCATGTCAAGTGATTCAAAATCAAGTGAGTATAAAGATCCATCGGCATGGAGCTTCTTCATGCAATTTACACCAACATGACTCAAGCGGCAGTGCCACAAGTAAGTGGTACTATCATCATTACCTTATATCTTTTGGCGCCAATATTATGAACATGTGTAACACTACAATCGAGATTCAATAAACCATTGAAGGTGACTATTCAAGCTAATAGAATAACCATTATTCTCTTTAAATGAATAACCGTATTGGAATAAACACGATCAATCATGTTCATGCTCAACGCAAGCACCAAACAACAATTATTTAACACCAATCCCGATGGTAGAGGCAGCGTGCGACGTTTAATCATATCAACCTTGGAAACACTTCCAACACTTATCGTCACCTCGCCTTTAGCTTGTCTCCGTTTATTCCGTAGCTTTCATTTCGTGTTACTAATCACTTAGCAACCGAAACGGTATCTAATACACACGCGCTACTAGGAGTACTAGTAAAGTACACATCAATATCATGTATATCAAAATATACTTTTGTCGACTTTTGCCAGCCTTCTTTACCTACCAAGTATCCAGAGTTGCTCCGCCTCAGTGACCGTTCCCCTCATAACAGAAGCACTTAGTCCCGGGCTTGGGTTTAATCTGGGGTCTCTTCATTAGTGCAGCAACTACTTTGCCGTTTCACAAAGTATCCCTTCTAGCCCTTGCCTTTCTCGAAACTTAGTGGTTTTACTAACCATCAACTATTGATGCTCCTTCTTGATTTCTACTTTCGCAGTGTCAAACATCGCGAATCGCTCAAGGATCATTGTATCTATCCTTGATATGTTATAGTTCATCACGAAGCTCTCACAGCTTGGTGGCAGTGACTTTGGAGAACCATCACTATCTTATCTGGAAGATCAACTCCCACTTGATTCAAGCGATTGTCGTACTCAGATAATCTGAGCACACGCTCAACGATTGAGTTTTTCTCCTTTACTTCGTGGACAAAGAATCTTGTCAGAGGTCTCATACCTCTTAACAAGGGCACAAGCATGAAATAACAATTTCATCTCTTTAGAACATCTCTTATGTTCCGTGACATTTCAAAACGTCTTCAGCGCCTTGCTTCTAAGCCATTAAGTATTTTGTACTGAACTATCGTGTAGTCATCAGAAACGTGTCGGATGTTCACAACATCTAGAGACGACACTCGAGGTGCAGCACACCGAGTGGTGCATTAAGGACATAAGCCTTCTCCGCAGCAACGAGGACAATCCTCGGTTTTACAGACTGAGTCTGCAAAGGTTGCTACTATCAACTTTCAACTAAATTTTCTCTAGGAACATATAAAAACAGTAGAGCTATAGCGCAAGCTACATCGTAATTCGCAAAGACCATTAGACTATGTTCATGAAAATTAGTTCAATTAATCATATTACTTAAGAACTCCCACTCAAAAAGTACATCTCTCTAGTCATTTGAGTGGTACATGATCCAAATCCACTATCTCAAGTCTGGTCATCACGTGAGTCGAGAATAGTTTCAGTGGGAAGCATCTCTATGCTAATCATATCAACTATACGATTCATGCTCAACCTTTCGGTCTCATGTGTTCCGAGGCCATGTCTGTACATGCTAGCGTCATCAAGCTTAACCCGAGTGTTCCGCGTGTGCAACTGTTTTGCACCCGATGTATGTGAATGTTGAGTCTATCACACCCGATCATCACGAGGTGTCTCGAAACGAAGAACTGTCGCAACGGTGCACAGTCGGGGAGAACAAAATTTCGTCTTGAAATTTTAGTGAGAGATCACCTCATAATGCTACCGTCATTCTAAGCAAGATAAGGTGCACAAAGGATTAACATCACATGCAATTCATAAGTGACAAGATATGGCCATCATCATGTGCTTCTTGATCTCCATCACCAAAGCACCGGCACGATCCTTTTGTCACCAGCGTCACACCATGATCTCCATCATCATGATCTCCATCAACGTGTCGCCATCGGGGTTGTCGTGCTACTCATGCTATTACTACTAAAGCTACGTCCTAGCAATATAGTAAACGCATCTGCAAGCACAAACTTAGTTTAAAGACAACCGTATGGCTCCTGTCGGTTGCCGTACCATCGACGTGCAAGTCAATATTAACTATTACAACATGATCATCTCATACATCCAATATATCACATCACATCATTGGCCATATCACATCACAAGCATACCCTGCAAAAACAAGTTAGACGTCCTCTAATTGTTGTTGCATGTTTTACGTGGTGACCATGGGTATCTAGTAGGATCGCATCTTACTTACGCAAACACCACAATGGAGATATCTGAATTGCGATTTAACCTCATCCAAGGACCTCCTCGGTCAAATCCGATTCAACTAAAGTTGGAGAAACTGACACTCGCCGGTCATCTTTGAGCAACGGAGTTACTCGTAGCGATGAAACCAGTCTCTCATAAGCGTACGAGTAATGTCGGTCCAAGCCGCTTCGATCCAACAATACCGCGGAATCAAGAGAAGACTAAGCAGGGCAGCAAAATGCACATCACCGCCCACAAAAAGTTTCGTGTTCTACTCGAGAAGACACCTACACATGAACCTAGCTCATGATGCCATTGTTGGGGAAGGTCGCATGGGAAACAAAAAAATTCTTACGCGCACGAAGACCTATCATGGTGATGTCCATCTACGAGAGGGGATTTCTGATCTACGTACCCTTGTAGATCGCACAGAAGAAGCGTTAAGAAACGCGGTTGATGTAGTGGAACGTCCTCACGTCCCTCGATCCGCCTCGTGAACCGTCCCATGAACCGTCCCACGATCCGTCCCACGATCCGCTCCGATCTACTGCCGAACGGACGGCACCTCCGTGTTCAGCAAACGTACAGCTCGACGATGATCTTGGCCTTCTTGATCCAGCAAGAGAGACCGAGAGGTAGATGAGTTCTCCGGCAGTGTGACGGCGCTCCGGAGGTTGGTGGTGATCTAATCTCAGCAGGGCTCCGCCCGAGCTCCGTAGAAACGCGATCTAGAGGAAAAATCGTGGAGGTATGTGGTCGGGCTGCCGTGGCAAAAGTTGTCTCAAATCAGCCCTAATAGCTCCATATATATAGGAGGAGGGGATGGGAGGCTTGCCTTGAGGCTCAAGGAGCCCCAAGGGCTGCGCCACCAAGGGGAGGATGAGTCCTCCTCCAATCCTAGTCCAACTAGGATTGGAAGGTGGAGTCCTTCTCTTCTTTCCCACCTTTCCTTTTTTTCTTTCTCTTCTTTTGATTTTTCTTTCTCTCTTGCACAAGAAAGCCATGGGCTGACCCCACCTACTTGGTGCGCCACCCCCAAGGTCCTTGGGCCCTCCCGGGTGGGTGGTCCCCCCTCCCAGTGAAGATCCGGAACCCATTCGTCATTCCCGGTACATTACCGGTAATGCCCGAAAACCTTCCGGTAACCAAATGAAGTCATCCTATATATCAATCTTCATTTCCGGACCATTTTGGAAACCCTCATGGCGTCCGTGATCTCATCCGGGACTCCGAACAACATTTGGAAACCAACCATATAACTCCAATACGCATAAAACAACGTCGAACCTTAAGTGTGCAGACCCTGCGGGTTCGAGAACTATGTAGACATGACCCGAGAGACTCCTCGGTCAATATCCAATAGCGGGACCTGGATGCCCATATTGGATACTACATATTCTCCATAGATCTTATCGGTTGAACCTCAGTGTCAAGGATTCATATAATCCCGTATGTCATTCCCTTTGTCCTTCGGTATGTTACTTGCCCGAGATTCGATCGTCAGTATCCGCATACCTATATCAATCTCGTTTACCGGCAACTCTCTTTACTCGTTCCGTAATACAAGATCCCGCAACTTACACTAAGTCACATTGCTTGCAAGGCTTGTGTGTGATGTTGTATTACCGAGTGGGCCCCGAGATACCTCTCCATCACACGGAGTGACAAATCCCAGTCTTGATCCATACTAACTCAACGAACACCTTCGGAGATACCTGTAGAGCATATTTATAGTCACCCAGTTACGTTGCGACGTTTGATACACACAAAGCATTCCTCCGGTGTCAGTGAGTTATATGATCTCATGGTCATAGGAACAAATACTTGACACGCAGAAAACAGTAGCAACAAAATGACACGATCAACATGCTATGTCTATTAGTTTGGGTCTAGTCCATCACATGATTCCCCTAATGATGTGATCCCATTATCAAGTGACAACACTTGCCTATGGTCAGGAAACCTTGACCATCTTTGATCAACGAGCTAGTCAACTAGAGGCTTACTAGGGATAGTGTTTTGTCTATGTATCCACACAAGTATTGTGTTTCCAATCAATACAATTATAGCATGGATAATAAACGATTATCATGAACAAAGAAATATAATAATAACTAATTTATTATTGCCTCTAGGGCATATTTCCAACAGTCTCCCACTTGCACTAGAGTCAATAATCTAGTTCACATCACCATGTGATTCTAACGAATCTAACACCCATATAGTTCTGGGGTTTGATCACGTCTTTCTCGTGAGAGAGGTTTTAGTCAATGGTTCTGAAACTTTCAGATCCGGGTGTTCTTTACAAATCTTTATGTCATCTTATAGATGCTGCTACTATGTGTTATTCGGAAATACTCCAAATATCTACTCTACTATACGAATCCGTTTCACTACTCATAGTTATTCGGATTGGTGTCAAAGCTTGCATCGACGTAGCCCTTTACGACGAACTCTTTAACCACCTCCATAATCGAGATAAATTCCTTAGTCCATCAGTTACTAAGGATAAATTTTGACCGCTGCTAGTGATTCAATCATGGATCACTCTCTGTACCTCTCAACAGACTTTGAGTCAAGGCACACATCACGTGCGGTACTCAGCATGGCATACTTCAGATTCTACGGCCAAGGCATAGAAGACGACCTTCGTCTATTCTCTTTATTCTGCCGGGGTAGGGTTTTGAGTCTTACTCAAATTCACACCTTACAACGCAACCAAGAACTCCTTCTTTGTTGATCTATTTTGAACTCCTTCAAAAACTTGTCAAGGCATGCATCTTGTTGAAACTTCTATTAAGCGATTTTGATCTATCTCCATAGATCTTTGATGCTCAACGTTCAAGCAGCGCAATCGAGGTATTCCTTTGAAAAACTCCTTTCAAACAACCTTGTATGCTTTACAGAAATTCTACATTACTTCTGATCCACAATATGTCAACCACATATACTTATCACAAATTTTATAGTGCCCCCACTCACTTCTTTGGAAATACAAGTTTCTCATAAACCTTGTACAAACCCAAAATCTTTGATCATCTCATCAAAGTGTATATTCCAACTCCGAGATGCTTGCACCAGTCCATTGAAGAATCACTGGAACTTGCATACTTGCTAGTATCTTTAAGATCGACAAAACCTCCTGGTTGTATCACATACAATGTTTGCTCAAGGAAACCGTCGAGGAAACAATGTTTTGACATCCTATGTGCAATATTTCATAAATAATGCAGCAACTACTAACATAATTCTAACAGACTTTTATCATCGCTACGAGTGAGGAAGTCTCATCACAGTCAACTGTTTGATCTTGTCGGAAACATCTTTGCGACAAGTCGAGCTTTTCTTAATAGTGACTTATCACCATCATCGTCTGTCTTGCTTTTAAAGATCCATCTTTACTCAATAGTCCTATCACCATCAAGTAGTTCTTCCAAAGTCTACACTTTGTTTTCATACATGGATCCTCTCTCGGATTTCATGGCCTCCAGCCATTCGTCGGAATCGGGGCCCACCATTGCTTTCTCCATAACTCGTAGGTTCACTGTTGCTCAACAACATGACCTCCAAGACAGAGTTACCGTACCACTCTGCAGTAGTACGCGACCTTGTCAACCGACGAGGTTTGTAGTAACTTGATCCGATGCTCGATGATCACCATCATCAGCTTTCACTTCAATTGGTGTAGGCGCCACAGGAACAACTTCCTGCTCCCTGCTACACACTGGTTGAAGTGATGGTTCAGTAACCTCATCAAGTTCTACTACTCTCCCACTCAATCCTTTCGAGAGAAACCTTTCCTCAAGAAAGGATCTGTTTCTAGGAACAAACACTTTGCTTTCGGATCTGAGATAGGAGATGTACCCAACTGTTTTGGATATCCTATGAAGATGCATTTATCCGCTTTGGGTTCGAGCTTATCATACTGAAACTTTTTCACATAAGTGTCGAAGCCCCAAACTTTCAAGAAACGATGGTTTAGATTTCTCTAAACCTCAGTCTATACTGTGTCATCTCAACGGAAATACACGGTGCCCTATTTAAAGTGAATGCGGTTGTCTCTAATGCATAACCCATAAACGATAGTGGTAATTCGATAAGAGACATCATAGCATGCACCATACCAAATAGTGTGTGGCTATGACGTTCAGACACATCATCACAGTATGATGTTCCAGGTGGCATGAACTACGAAACAATTTCCACATTGTCTTAACTGCGTACCAAAACTCGTAACTGAGATATTTATTTCTATGATCATATCACAGACAGTTTATCCTCTTGTTACGACGAACTTCACTCCGAAACAGAATTGAACTTTTCAATATTTCAGACTTGTGATTTATTAAGTAAATACTCTTGTATCTACTCAAATCGTCATTGAAGTAAGAACATAATGATATCCACTACGTGCCTCAGCACCCATTGGACTGCATACATCAAAATGTATCACTTCCAACAAGTTACTATCTTGTTTCATCTCAATGAAAACAAGGCCTTGCTCATGTGGTATTATTTGCATGTCACTAGTGATTCAAAATCAAGTGAGTATAAAGATCCATCAGCATGGAGCCTCTTCATGCAATTTATACCAACATGACTCAAGCGGCAGTGCCACTAGTAAGTGGTACTATCATCATTACCTCGTACCTTTTGGCACCAATATCATGAACATGTGTAACACTACGATCGAGATTCAATAAACCATTGAAGGTGATTATTCAAGCAAATAGAGTAACCATTATTCTCTTTAAATGCATAATTGTATTGCAATAAACACGATCCAATCATGTTCATGCTTAACGCAAGCACCAAATAACAATTATTTAGGTTTAACACCAATCCCGATGGTAGAGGGAGCGTGCGACGTTTGATCATATCAACCTCGGAAACACTTCAACACGTATCGTCACCTCGCTTTTAGCTAGTCTCCGTTTATGCCGTAGCTTTCATTTCATGTTACTAATCACTTAGCAACTGAACCGGTATCCAATACCCTCGTGCTACTAGGAGTACTAGTAAAGTACACATCAATATCATGTATATCAAATATACTTCTTTCGACTTTTGCCAGCCTTCTTATCTACCAAGTATCTAGAGTTGCTCCGCCTCAGTGACCGTTCCCCTCATAACAGATGCACTTAGTCCCGGGCTTGGGTTTAATCTGGGGTTTCTTCATCAGTGCAGCAACTGCTTTGCCGTTTCACGAAGTATCCCTTCTAGCCCTTGCCTTTCTGGAAACTTAGTAGTTTTACTAACCATCAACTATTGATGCTCCTTCTTGATTTCTACTTTCGCAGTGTCAAACATCGCGAATCGCTCAAGGATCATTGTATATATCCTTGATATGTTATAGTTCATCACGAAGCTCTCACAGCTTGGTGGCAGTGACTTTGGAGAACCATCACTATCTTATCTGGAAGATCAACTCCCACTTGATTCAAGCAATTGTCGTACTCAGATAATCTGAGTACACGCTCAACGATTGAGCTTTTCTCCTTTACTTCGTGGACAAAGAATCTTGTCGGAGATCTCATACCTCTTAACAAGGGCACAAGCATGAAATCATAATTTCATCTCTTTAGAACATCTCTTATGTTCCGTGACGTTTCCAAATGTCTTCAGCGCCTTGCTTCTAAGACATTAAGTATTTTGTACTGAACTATCGTGTAGTCATCAGAAACGTGTCGGATGTTCACAACATCTAGAGACGACACTCGAGGTGTAGCACACCGAGTGGTGCATTAAGGACATAAGCCTTCTCCGCAGCAACGAGGACAATCCTCGGTTTTACAGACTCAGTCTGCAAAGTTTGCTACTATCAACTTTCAACTAAATTTTTCTCTAGGAACATATAAAAATGGTAGAGCTATAGCGCAAGCTACATTGTCATTCGCAAAGACCATTAGACTATGTTCATGACAATTAGTTCAATTAATCATATTGCTTAAGAACTCCCACTCAAAAATTACATCTCTCTAGTCATTTGAGTGGTACATGATCCAAATCCACTATCTCAAGTCTGATCATCACGTGAGTCGAGAATAGTTTCAGTGGTAAGCATCTCTATGCTAATCATATCAACTATACAATTCATGCTCGACCTTTCGGTCTCATGTGTTCCGAGGCCATGTCTGCACATGCTAGGCTCGTCAAGCTTAACCCGAGTGTGCCGCGTGTGCAAATGTTTTGCACCCGTTGTATGTGAATGTTGAGTCTATCACACCCGATCATCACGTGGTGTCTCGAAACGAAGAACGGTCGCAACGGTGCACAGTCGGGGAGAACACAATTTCGTCTTGAAATTTTAGTGAGAGATCACCTCATAATGGTACCGTCGTTCTAAGCAAGATAAGGTGCATAAAGGATTAACATCACATGCAATTTATAAGTGACATGATATGGCCATCATCATGTGCTTCTTGATCTCCATCACCAAAGCACCGGCACGATCTTCTTGTCACCGGCGTCACACCATGATCTCCATCAACGTGTCGCCATCGGGGTTGTCGTGCTACTCATGCTATTACTACTAAAGCTACGTCCTAGCAATATAGTAAACACATCTGCAAGCACAAACGTTAGTTTAAAGACAACCCAATGGCTCCTGCCGGTTGCCGTACCATCGACGTGCAAGTCGATATTAACTATTACAACATGATCATCTCATACATCCAATATATCACATCAGATCGTTGGCCATATCACATCACAAGCATACCCTACAAAAACAAGTTGGACGTACTCTAATTGTTGTTGCATGTTTTACGTGGTGACCATGGGTATCTAGTAGGATCGCATCTTACTTACGCAAACACCACAACAGAGATATATGAATTTCTATTTAACCTCATCCAAGGACCTCCTCGGTCAAATCCGATTCAACTAAAGTTGGAGAAACCGACACTCGCCGGTCATCTTTGAGCAACGGAGTTACTCGTAGCGATGAAACCAGTCTCTCGTAAGCGTACGAGTAATGTCGGTCCGAGCCGCTTCGATCCAACAATATCGCAGAATCAAGACAAGACTAAGGAGGGCAGCAAGACACACATCACCACCCACAAAAACTTTTGTGTTCTACTTGAGATTACATCTACGCATGAACCTAGCTCATGATGCCACTGTTGGGGAACGTTGCATGGGAAACGAAAAATTTCCTACGCGCACGAAGACCTATCATGGTGATGTCCATCTACGAGAGGGGATGTCCGATCTACGTACCCTTGTAAATCACACAGCAGAAGCGTTAAGAAATGCGGTTGATGTAGTGGAACATCCTCATGTCCCTCGATCCGCCCCGCGAACCGTCCCGCGATCCGTCCCACGATCTAGTGCCGAACGAACGGCACCTCCGCGTTCAGCACACGTACAGCTCGACGATGATCTCGGCCTTCTTGATCCAGCAAGAGAGACGGAGAGGTAGATGAGTTCTCCGGCAGCGTGACGGGGCTCCGGAGGATGGTGGTGATCTAATCTCAGCAGGGCTCCGCCCGAGTTCCGCAGAAACGCGATCTAGAGGAAAAACCGTGGAGGTATGTGGTCGGGCTGCCATGGCAAAAGTTGTCTCAAATCAGCCCTAATAGCTCCATATATATAGGAGGAGGGAGGGGAGGCTTGCCTTGAGGCTCAAGGAGCCCCAAGGGCTGCGCACCAAGGGGAGGAGGAGTCCTCCTCCAATCCTAGTCCAACTAGGATTGGAAGGTGGAGTCCTTCTCTCCCTTCCCACCTCTTTTTTTCTTTTCTCTTTGATTTTCTATCTATGGCGCATAGGGCCTTCTTGGGCTGTCCCACCAGCCCACCAAGGGCTGGTGCGCCACCCCCAAGGCCTATGGGCTTCCCCCCCCCCCCCCCCCCCGGTGAACATCCGGAACCCATTCGTCATTCCCGGTACATTCCCGGTAACTCCGAAAACCTTCCGGTAATCAAATGAGGTCATCCTATATATCACTCTTCGTTTCCGGACCATTCCGGAAACCCTCGTGACGTCCGTGATCTCATCCGAGACTCCGAACAACATTCGGTAACCAACCATATAACTCAAATACGCAAAAAACAACGTCAAACCTTAAGTGCGCAGACCCTGCGGGTTCGAGAACTATGTAGACATGACCCGAGTGACTCCTCGGTCTATATCCAATAGCGGGATCTGGATGCCCATATTGGATCCTACATATTCTACGAAGATCTTATAGTTTGAACCTCAGTGCCAAGGATTCATATAATCCCGTAGGTCATTACCTTTGTCCTTCGGTATGTTACTTGCCCGAGATTTGATCGTCAGTATCCGCATACCTATTTCAATCTCGCTTACCGGCAAGTCTATTTACTCGTTTCCGTAATATAAGATCCCGTGACATACACTAAATCACATTGCTTCCAAGGCTTGTGTGTGATGTTGTATTACCGACTGGGCCCCGAGATACCTCTCCGTCACACGGAGTGACAAATCCCAGTCTTGATCCATACTAACTCAACGGACACCTTCGGAGATACCTGTAGAGCATCTTTATAGTCACCCAGTTACGTTGCGACGTTTGATACACACAAAGCATTCCTCTGGTGTCAGTGAGTTATATGAACTCATGGTCATAGGAACAAATACTTGACACGCAGAAAACAGTAGCAACAAAATGACACGATCAACATGCTACGTCTATTAGTTTGGGTCTAGTCCATCACATGATTCTCCTAATGATGTGATCCCATTATCAAGTGACAACACTTGCCTATGGTCACGAAACCTTGACCATCTTTGATCAACGAGCTAGTCAACTAGAGGCTTACTAGGGACAGTGTTTTGTCTATGTATCCACACAATTATTGTGTTTCCAATCAATACAATTCTAGCATCGATAATAAACGATTATCATGAACAAAGAAATATAATAATAACTAATTTATTATTGCCTCTAGGGCATATTTCCAACAGTCTCCCACTTGCACTAGAGTCAATAATCTAGTTCACATCACCATGTGATTCTAACGAATCTAACACCCATATAGTTCTGGGGTCTGATCACGTCTTGCTCGTGAGAGAGGTTTTAGTCAACGGTTCTGAAACTCTCAGATCCGGGTGTTCTTTACAAATCTTTATGTCATCTTATAGATGCTGCTACTATGTGCTATTCGGAAATACTCCAAATATCTACTCTACTATACGAATCCGTTTCACTACTCATAGTTATTCGGATTGGTGTCAAAGCTTGCATCGACGTAACCCTTTATTACGAACTCTTTAACCACCTCCATAATCGAGAAAAATTCCTTAGTCCATCAGTTACTAAGAGTAAATTTTGACCGCTGCTAGTGATTCAATCATGGATCACTCTCTGTACCTCTCAACAGACTTTGAGTCAAGGCAAACATCAGGTGCGGTACTCATCATGGCATACTTCAGATTCTACGACCAAGGCATAGAAGAAGACCTTCGTCTATTCTCTTTATTCTGCCGGGGTCGGGTTTTGAGTCTTACTCAAATTCACACCTTACAACGCCACCAAGAACTCCTTTGTTGATCTATTTTGAACTCCTTCAAAAACTTGTCAAGGCATGCATCTTGTTGAAACTTCTATTAAGCGATTTCGATCTATCTCCATAGATCTTTGATGGTCAACGTTCAAGCAGCGCAATCCAGGTATTCCTTTGAAAAACTCCTTTCAAACAACCTTGTATGCTTTATAGAAATTCTACATTACTTCTGATCCACAATATGTCAACCACATATACTTATCAGAAATTCTATAGTGCTCCCACTCACTTCTTTGGAAATACAAGTTTCTCATAAACCTTGTACAAACCCAAAATCTTTGATCATCTCACCAAAGTGTATATTCCAACTCCGAGATGCTTGCACCAGTCCATTGAAGGATCGCTGGAGCTTGCATACTTGCTAGTATCTTTAGGATCGCAAAACCTCCTGGTTGTATCACATACAATGTTTGCTCAAGGAAACCGTCGAGGAAACAATGTTTTGACATCCTATGTGCAATATTTCATAAATAATGCAGCAACTACTAACATAATTCTAACAGACTTTTAGCATCGCTACGAGTGAGAAAGTCTCATCATAGTGAACTGTTTGATCTTGTCGGAAACATCTTTGCGACAAGTCGAGCTTTTCTTAATAGTGACTTATCACCATCATCGTCTGTCTTCCTTTTAATGATCCATCTTTACTCAATAGTCCTATGACCATCAAGTAGTTCCTCCAAAGTCTACACTTTGTTTTCATACATGGATCCTCTCTCGGATTTCATGGCCTCCAGCCATTTGTCAGAATCCGGGCCCACCATTGGTTTCTCCATAACTCGTAGGTTCACTGTTGCTCAACAACATGACCTCCAAGACAGGGTTACCGTACCACTCTGCAGTAGTACATGACCTTGTCAACCGGCGAGGTTTGTAGTAACTTGATCCGATGCTCGATGATCACCATCATCAGCTTTCACTTCAATTGGTGTAGGCGCCACAGGAACAACTTCCTGAGCCCTGCTACACACTGGTTGAAGTGATGGTTCAATAACCTCATCAAGTTCTACTACCCTCCCACTCAATCCTTTCGAGAGAAACCTTTCCTCGAGAAAGGATCCGTTTCTAGAAACAAACACTTTACTTTCGGATCTGAGATAGGAGATGTACCCAACTATTTTGGATATCCTATGAAGATGCATTTATCCGCTTTGCGTTCGAGCTTATCAGACTGAATTTTTTCACATAACTGTCGAAGCCCCAAACTTTCAAGAAATGACAGTTTAGATTTCTCTAAACCTCAGTATATACTATTTCATCTCAACAGAAATACGCGGTGCCCTATTTAAAGTGAATGCGGTTGTCTCTAATGCATAACCCATAAACGATAGTGGTAATTCGATAGGAGACATCATAGCATGCACCATACCAAATAGTGCGTGGCTATGACGTTCAGACACATCATCACTCTATGATGTTCCAGGTGGCTTGAACTGCGAAACAATTTCCACATTGTCTTAACTGCGTACCAAAACTCGTAACTCAGATATTCATTTCTATGATCATATCGTAGACAGTTTGTCCTCTTGTCACGACGAACTTCACTCCGAAACAGAATTGAACTTTTCAATATTTCAGACTTTTGATTCATTAAGTAAATACTCTTGTATCTACTCAAATCGTCATTGAAGTAAGAACATAATGATATCCACTGCGTGCCTCAGCACTTATTTACCGAATACTCATGATCACAAGCAACGTGAATAATTGCTCTACTAGCATGCAATATAATATTTGCTCGAACATGTTCAAAGGGTTGCTTGCTTTCGCTCACATAATACCTCGGGGTCTTCGAGGTCTTCCAGTCCAACTCCGAGTAGTCCATCTACTCCGTGAACTATCGTCAGAACAATCACAGTCAGCCACACATCAAGCAGAACAAAAAGTTCTATATAAATAGAAGTTTTACTTTTCTTGGACCCCTCTAGTCATAAGAAAAATACCTGAAGCGTGCTATAGGAGATTTGGATCATCAGAGAATTTTGAATGGATGAAAGGAGGAAAAGGTGATCCTTAAAGAAGCCTACAGAAAATATTATGATAAAAGTGAGTGCAGGCACTCATTTGCAGAGAACAATTTTAGAAACATTTAGAAAGTTGTCTCATTGGATTTGGAGTTGAGGTGAATATTCTAGGGATTTTCCAATATTGTATAAATAGCAATAGGGATCTATTTATTTAATGCAACAGAATAATGCCTGGTAAAAATGTGATCAAGGTTCTAAAAATAGGGTATGATATTAGAAGGCTCTGGATTTGAATCCTCTAGGATTTTTGAAAGGTGAGGCTAGAGTAGTCAGATCTGTATTTGAATAATAACACAACAGAAAAGTTTCTTGAAAAAATGTGCAATGCACATATATGGATATGCGTTGATTTTAGGGACCTGGAGATATTTGAATCATAAATTTTAGAGTTCAAATGATTTTGCTGTTGATTTTTAAAGATTTACTCATAAAAGAAAAGAAAAGTAGGGGCGACGAGGGAGTCTATTGCGCGCTGAGGGCGATAGATGTCCACTGGGCTGGCCCATCTTCTCGGTTCTCCAGACAAGGGCCACGCCGAAGGCGTATTGCGCCAGATGCGCTTTCGCCATAGGGAAGTGGATCCGGCTGGCGTTGCCTCGACTTACGGGGCTGGGCCCGGCTGGTGGGAGGCTGACCAGGGGCCCCGCTGGTCAGGTCCTTCCCCAACCTCTGCTCACACGCAGGGAGGAGGAGGAGGTCCACCGAGCCGTTGCCTGGCTGCCTACCCTGGGGGTCCGCCCAGCTTCGGCTGCGCCCTCGGGGTCGACGCACTGCGTCCATCTGATGCACCAGCTCCACCGGGGAGTGCCTAGGGAGAGGGGG
Source organism: Hordeum vulgare subsp. vulgare (assembly GCF_904849725.1). NCBI lineage: Eukaryota > Viridiplantae > Streptophyta > Magnoliopsida > Poales > Poaceae > Hordeum > Hordeum vulgare. The sequence continues at coordinate 280,427,718 of NC_058523.1, read as the reverse complement.
TTGTTGGAAATATGCCCTAGAGGCAATAATAAATAAGTTATTATTATATGTCTTTGTTCGTGATAATCGATTATTATCCATGCTATAATTGTATTGATTGGAAACTCAAATACATGTGTGGATACATAGACAAAACACTGTCCCTAGTAAGCCTCTAGTTGACTAGCTCATTGATCAAAGATGGTCAAGGTTTCCTAACCATAGCCAAGTGTTGTCACTTGATAACGGGATCACACCATTAGGAGAATCATGTGATGGACAAGACCCAAACTATGAACATAGCATATTGATCGTGTCTTTTTATTGCTATTGTTTTCTGCGTGTCAAGTCTTTGTTCCTATGACGATGAGATCATATAACTCATTGGAACCGGAGGAATACCTTGTGTGCATCAAACGTTTCAACATAACTGGGTGACTATAAAGGTGCTCTACAGGTATCTCCGAAGGTGTCCGTTGAGTTAGTATGGATCAAGACTGGGATTTGTCACTCCGTGTGACGGAGAGGTATCTCAGGGCCCACTCGGTAATACAACATCACACACAAGCCTTGCAAGCAATGTGACTAAGTGTAAGTCGCGGGATCTTGTATTACGGAACAAGTAAATAGACTTGTCGGTGACGAGATTGAAATAGGTATACGGATACCGACGATCAATCTCGGGCAAATAACATACCAAAGGACAAAGGGAATGACATACAGGATTATATGAATCCTTGACACTGAGGTTCTACCGATAAGATCTTTGGAGAATATGTAGGTTCCAATATGGGCACCCAGGTCCCTCTTTTGGATATTGACCGAGGAGTGCCTCGGGGCATGTCTACATAGTTCTCGAACCCGCATGGTCTGCACACTTAAGGTTCCATGATGTTTTAGTATAGTTGAGTTATATGTGTGGTTACCGAATGTTTTTCGGAGTCCCGGATGAGATCACGGATGTCACGAGGGTTTCCGGAATGGTCCGGAAACGAAGAGTGATATATAGGATGGCTTCATTTGGTTACCGGAAGGTTTTCGGGCATTACCGGGAATGTAGTGGGAGTGACGAATGGGTTCCGGAAGTTCACCGGGAGGGGGGAAACCCACCCGGGGGAAGCCCAATGGACCTAGGGGTGGTGCACCAGCCCTTAGTGGGCTGGTGGGACAGTCCAAGAGGGCCTATGTGCCAAGTGAAGAAAACCAAAGAAAGAAAAAAAAGGGAGGTGGGAAGGAAGAGACGGACTACACTTTCCAATCCTAATTGGAGTAGGATTGGAGTACGACTCCTCCTCTCCCTTGGCCGGCGCACCCTTGAGGGCTTGGCCCTCAAGGTAAGCCTCCTCCCCCTCCCTCCTATATATATAGTGGTGATTTAGGGTTGATTTGAGACAACTTTTGCCACGTGCAACTCAGATGTAGACACCATAGTTTTACCTCTTGATCGTATTTCTGCGGAGCTCGGGCGGAGCCCTACAGGAGTAGATCGTCACCACCACTGTAACACCATCACCCTGCCCGAGAACTCATCTACTTCTCCGTCTTTCTTGCTGGATCAAGAAGGTCGAGATCATCGTCGAGCTGTACATGTGCTGAACGCGGAGGTGACGTCCGTTCGACACCAGATCGGAACGGATCGTGGGACGGATCGCGGGACGGTTCGTGGGGCGGATCGAGGGATGTGAGGATGTTCCATTACATCAACCACGTTTCTTAATGCTTCCTGTTGTGCGATCTACAACGGTACGTAGATCCAAATCTCCTCTCGTAGATGGACACCACCATGATAGGTCTTCGTGTGCGTAGGAAAATTGTTGTTTCCCATGGAACGTTCCCCAACAGGGGCCTCGACCGCGGCTGAGGGAGGCGACGGTGGCCGTGGGGAGCGGCGCCCCGGCCACCTAGAAGGGAGAGGGAGGAGGGGGGAGAAGCTGCGGGGTCTGGGGGTGCCCTTGGGGTAGCTTGAAGGGGAGGAGAGAGCTGCTCTAGCCTGGACGCGAGCTTGGCTGAAACGGCCATGGCGGCCATGGAAGGAGAGGAGGGAGCTTGGGAGGAGAGTGGGCCTCAAGGGGAAGCTCTGGAGATGCTCAAGGAGAAGGGAGCAAGAGGGGCTCGGGGAAGAGGAGATAAGAGGGGGATAGGGAGAGAGAAAGAGCTCGAGAGCTCGCGGGTGCTCCCGGTGCATGGATGCCACGGGCCCCAGAAGGAGCTTGGAAGCTACCAGGTGCGTGGAAGTGGCTTGACTGGTCAAGTGGGGCTTGGTGGTGCGGTAGGACATGATGCAACGACCAGATACGGCCTGGAGAAGGAGAACAAGGTGCAGAGCACCCATACTGCAGGCCAGTGTGGTGGTCATCACGTCCACCTGTGCCCAGGACCATCTTATGGTCAAGCCTTGCTATCAAACATGCAAGGCATGCCCTCTAGAGACTGATGGAGGAATTTGGACGCACTTGGGGAAGGGTAAGTGGGGTTTGACTATGATTAAGTTTGCAACAAGAAACTAGGGGCTGGCAAAAGTGGTTTTCACACAAAGGTAATTGAGGTGAAACCTTGTCTACCATTCTTAAACATGGAAGGACTAAAACAAATGCCAAGTTTGAGCTCACGCAGAGGTGGGTAGCTAGTACTTGCTGTACAAAGCTACGTTTCAACCAGAAATCAAATTGTAGATGTGATGCGCATTTTTCCTACATGAGCATGCCATCTCTTTGTTTCAAATGATGCATTACCATGTAGGGGAATCTATGGAAAAAGGTGGGGTCTTTGGGTTAAGAACAAGTGGGGCAAGAGGGGTAAAAATGGTGATCTAAGGATAAAAATGAGAGGTAGCTACAAGGAGTCTCCCTCCAATAATTGACTGGAGGCCATGGCAAAGCTACTGGAGGTAAAATGTAACTATATAGAGACGTGTGAGAAATTTAAACTCAAGGGTAAAAGTGGAAGGGGTCAAAGTAGCCAATTTGGTGAGTGCACACAAGGTGTTTTATAAGTGTCAGGGCAAAAAGATAGACTTCAATTGATATGAAACTTAACAGGATCAAATAATAGATGAAACTAAGCTTGGACACCAAATTTGGGATTTGGTGGAGAAGGTTTCCGATGTAAACTTGGAAAACCCATGAAATGGGCAGAAATGGCCTTCTGCTTACAAACTATTCAAATCAATTCCCACAAATCCAATATTGGGTGTGGGGGCATTATTTGAGCATTAAGGCATGCCCAAAAAGTTTGGGGTCAATTGGAGAGACTTTATAATGTAAAGTTTCCCAAAGTCTGAAATCAACAGAGAGGGTTTTGATGGGCTTGGGACAAGTTATTCTATTCTTCTTGATGCACCACTTGGTTCGGATGCATTATTGGAGTATCATAACATGTCTACAAAATTTGAGCACAATTAGAAACACCTCGCAATGTAGAGTTGCTCAAATTTGGATTTGGACAGATAGGGTTTTAGAATAATTAAGTGAATCAAATCAACTTGGGTTGAGATGAAACTTGGCAAGATCATCATATATATCATATGTGACATGCTAGAATTTTACAGGAATTTATTGAGAATATTTCTTATAGAAATATTCCAAAAGCTTGAATTAGGCAGGAAAGGTTTTGAAGGGGTTTGTCCAATATTTTGAACATGACCATGTGTTGAAACTCATATATATGGAATATATATGTCCATTGAGTTTCCCTAAATTTTATTAAATATTTTGAAAGTAAAAAAAATAACTTTCCTTCATAAGAGACCGTTTCTGGCCTCACAGGAAGGCATTTAAATAAAATAGTAAAATAACTTTTAAAATAATAATGTTGTGGTTTTGGGAAGCCATTTTGATAATGGGTTTTAAATAAAATAAATGGTGCAAAATAAATTCCCTAGTTTGAGGACTTGTAGTACAAATCCCATCTCAGGGGTTTTGAAAGCTTAATTCAAAGAAATGCTTTTTGGTGAAAATAAAAGTTGTAAAAGTAGTTTTTGGTCCTACACACATGGCCTGCTCATGAGGCAAGGGTTTGGGTGAAGGAGCTGAGTCTGGAGAGTATCAAGAATTATTGAGAATCAAACTTAGGCATGCAAGCAAGCAAGCAACTGTCACTTCAAGCATCACAATTATTCACAAAATATTTAGTTGGTCCTAATTTTTGGGAAAAGTCAAATCAGTCAAGAGAGTTAAAAACAGGGTGTTACCGTATATTACATACCCGAGGTAAGCATCCGAACAATGGCTTTCCCCTAGCGACACTAAACAAAGAGTCCACTGGATTGGTACCTAGCCCTCATGGTGTACATCATACGAGCCTCGCTCTAGATCGTACCATCCATGAAGGGACCAATGGTGTGCCCGGTGCCTATGAAAACAGCTCATGGTCGCCCTATCTATCTCGACCCCGTATCAAGAGTGACCACGCCACTCTTGCCACTAGTAATGCGGGTTCTCTGCTAGCATCCACCAAAGTAATCAACAAAGCACCATCCCATAAGGGGTGTCATGGTCGCACATGTAAGGGTGGGATGGCCAACAATTCTTAAATCTAATCCCATTTTCAAAACCACACACACAAAACCTTTCTCTGTACACCAATTCTTCCCCAAGTGGTTACCCATCTCAACACCATCGCCCTCGGGCATTAGTGTCACCCGGCGGGGTTTCTTAAATCCTTAGACAATAGAGTGCTCCTAGCAACCTTACTACTTCCCACCCGCACAACCCTCGTAGGTGGTATGGTCATGCCTAAGTGCAAGTATCAACGAGGAGTATCTCGGAGACAACTCACCAAGGTGGTCACCGACTCATCATGATCAAATGCAACAGAATATAGTGCTATATTACATGCAAAAATTGTTTCTAAGACATGGTCAAAGGATTGCTTTCCTGGTTCAACAAAGTCTTCGAGGGCTTCACGAGATTGTTGTCCAACTCCGAGCACTTTGTCTACTTCGGCATCTATCATTGGAATAACCACAATAAGCCGCACAACAAGCAGAAAAATAGAGTGCTTTATAAGTAGGAGTTTTATTTTTCTTGGATGTATCTGGTCATAAGATAAATCCCTAAAGTTGGTTCTGAGGGATATGAATTACTAGAGATTTTGAACGGTGGAAATGGAGGCATCATTGGCCCAACAAGAAGCAGACCAAAAACATTTTGTTTCAAATGAGTTGCTATGCCCACCTACTTGGGCATGATTTTAGAAACATTTAGGAAGTGGTCTCACTTGATTTGGAGTTGGTATGATTTCCCCATGATTTTTCTAATATGGAAATAGTGGAAAACGGGCTATGTATTTGGGGCAACACGAATAATGCATGGAAAAATGGTTACTAAGGCTAGCAAAATAGGGCATGATATTTACAGCACCTAGAAATTGGAATCACTCTGCTTGGAGTTGATTTGAGCTCTCTAGGAATTTTGTAAGGTGGAGTTTGAGTGATTCAAATAGAAATTTGAATTTGATCTCTGTAGAAAATATTTCTGGGAAAATGCGCATACCACATATTTGGATAGCCCTTGATCTTAGGAACCCCAAGAAATTTGAATCACAAAATTTGGAGCCATTATGATTTAATTTTGAATTTCTCAAACTCTTTGGAAAAAGGAAAAATGGAAAAAGGGAGGGTATACTAGAGGGCTATAATGCGTGCATGGTAGGCAGCTGGGCCGGCGCAGCAGCTCGGCCACGCTGGCAGGCCGGACATACCAAAGGCGCATCGAGCAAAAGCCATTTTCGCCATCTCCACTTAATTGGGAGGGCTCGTCTCTTGGCTCACTTACACACATGGCCCGACCGTCAGGTTCGTCTCCCTCCTCCCGCTCATGCAGAGGAGGGGCAGAGAAGAGCGGTGCGTATGTGAGCTTGCTCCACCGGCCACTTCCAATGGGGCTGGGCACACTGGCGGGATCAGGAGGTCGCGTTGCCTCCATTCCCAAGGCTTGCACGTCCGGGGAGGGTTGTAGTGGCACCAGCACAATAGGCCACGGATGGGAACTTTGGCCACCGCTGCCATTGAGCACAAGCGTCTCCGAGGAGGAACGGCTGCGCTGTGGTGCTTGGATACGGTGGTCAGAGGGCATTGGAGGGGTTATGGGGAGAGGATACGCCGAGCGTGGGGCAAATTCGAGTCGAGGCCGTCGGAGCTTCTTAGGCCATGGCAAGGGAAGGAGGGCACGAGATGCAGAATTGGAGGGTCCAAGGCGCTTCTGGGAATGAGAGAGAGCGAAGGGAGAAAAGAGAGAGGGCTTGGCGTAGCTTATATGCCTGATTCTCGAGTCTACCATGGACGAGGAGCAAGGCGATGTCCAAGGCGAGGCCATAGGCCACGGGGCCGCCCTAGGCCATGTCTATAGCGTTCCTGGATTTGGTCTTGGACCAGGTGAGGGAAAAGGAGGAAGGGGTAGCTCAGAGGTGGGACCAGACCATGGAAGAGAGTGGTCGACAAGGGAGGCGTCGGACACGCGTGACAGGGGCCGCCGAAGAAAGAAGGAGGTTGGGACCAACAATATGGAGTGTTGCACATGCCGAGGGCCATCAACTGGGATGAGGGAGGCCCGAGGTGGCTAGGGGTGAGAGGTCAACCCTCCGAAGCACGGCAGCGTGCTCCAGAGCGCAATCTTTGCCGGTATGATTCCTCTTTTGGCGTGCTCTGGCGCCCCCACTCATGTCTAGCAGCTGCAGGAGGATTTAAATAACTGGGAAAGGGCCTTGGATGCTGTGAAGAGGCCATCAGTGGGAGAGGCACAGAGAGATGATGGAAATGGTGCTGTCCAGAGCGTGCATGTGAGGTTTTCACCCCCTCAATCATGGAGCTGTCCATAGGGGTTGCTAGTGGAGCTGCTCGGGTTTGGGTGGAGGTGTGGTAAATATTGGAGGCCAAGGAGAAGTCATTTGGGGGCTCAATTATTGGACTTTGGATTCCACCAAAAGGTATTTGATCACTGGTCGGGCTACATCTGGTGCTCCATTGGTTTTGAAAATTAACACGATCAAATGGTGGTGACAAATATGGTTGAACACCAAATTTGGGATTTATTGGAGAAAGTTTCCTATGTATACTTGAAAACCCCTAGAAATGGGAAGAAATGGTTTTCTGAAGATACACCCATGCAAATTAATTCGCACTAATGGACCACTTGGTGTGGCAACATTATTGCAGCATTAGAGCATGCCCAAAAAGTTTGGGATCATTTGGAGAAACTTCACAATGTAAAATTTCCAAATTCTAAAAATCAACAGAAGTGGTTTTGAAGGGCTTTTGATAGTTTAATTGTTCTCCTTGATGCACCACTTTGTGTGGATGCATTATTGGAGCATTAGAACATCTCCACAAAATTTGAGCACAATTGGAGACACTTGGAAATGTAGAGTTGCTCAAATTTGGTTCTGGATAGATGGGGTTTTGGAATATTTAGGTCAATCAAATCAACTTGGATTGAGACGAAACTTGGCAAGATCATCACATATATCATGTGTGACTTGCTATAATTTTACTAAAACTTATTGAGGATATTTCTTATAGAAATATTTCAAAAGCTTGACATAGGAATAAAGGGTTTTGAAGTTTTTTTTCCAATATTTGAACATGACCATGTGCTGAAACTCTTATATATGGAATATACATGTTTGGTGAGTTTCCTATTTTTTCTCAAATATTTTTAATGCAAGACAACTAACCTTTCTACATAAAAGACCATTTTTGGCCTAAAATATATTTAAATAAAATGGGAAAATAACTATTAAAACAATAATTTTGTGGTTTTGGGTAGTCTTTTTGATAATAGTAGTTGAATAAAATATTTGGGGAAAGCAACTTCCCTAATTTAAGGATTTGTAGTCCAATTCCCAACTTAGGGATTTTTGAAAGCTTAAACTAAATAAAAGATTTTTGGTGAAAATAATATTTTGGTAAAAATAATTTTAGGTCCTATACGCATGGTATGGTCATTGGACAAGACATGGGGCAAGGAGATGAGTCTAAAGAGTAGTAGGGATTTTAGTGATTAAGAACACAAGCAAACAAGCAAGCAAACAACAATCTGTTCAAGCATCACATCACACAGAAAATTTTTAATTGGTCCTAATTTTCGGGCTATGTTAACTTAGCTAAGTAAGGAAAAACACACGGTGTGACACCCTCCTAAGGTGCCCCATTATGGTACCAATGGCAACCTAACTACTCGCTACTTTGAAACCCCTTCACCGTGTGTTTTAAGCGTGGAATTGCTGCCTACCAAATTGAACCCCCATTGTCTACATCTTTCCATCGTTCTTGATGTGTGTTTTGTGTCTTAGGTCAAGAGATGTTTTCACGTCACACTCCGTGGGTTGATCGTGAGTGGCTCCATCTCCACGAAGATCAATTCTTGTAGGGCTTCCTGTTCTTTTTGTCATTGTTGAATGGAGTTCTCGAAGCAAAGAATTCAAGATCAACATGATGCAATGAATCAACTCCTTCGAGAAGGGAAATTGGATCGTGAAGGCTATGTCAGTTATCTCCCCTGTTTCGTCTTACCATATGCCTGAATCTTGGGATGAGATTCTTGTTTAGTAGGGTGAGTTGCACAACCTAGAATTACTTGAAATAATTTGCATCATCACCTTGTATCATGTTAAATTCAAATTAAATTGAAATGGGGATTGACAAACCGTAGCACCTCTCATGATTAAACCAATTCCAATATTGTGTTTTTTCAATGAACCTCAAATGGCCTTAAAAATGTCTACCATCCGTGATAATTGTTGGAAACAACATAACAAGGGTGATTTACTTTTTATCAACCTTTTGGCATTTTAAATAAACTAGCAAAGTTGCTGAAAATGTGATATAAAGAACTATAATTATTTTAGTTGCTTAAAAAATGCTAAAACTTTTTATGGGACTTTGGAATATTCAGAGTATATCTTATAAATTAATTCAGTTTTTTCGGATTTATAAATTTTTCCCAAAAAAATAAAACAAGGCAATTTTATCAGAAAACAGAAACAAAATAAAAAAACGAAAGGAAAGAAACTTACCTGCCTCGCCCAGCACTGTTCCTGGCCCAGCCCAGGGACAGAGGCGTCTTCTTCCTCGTGCCATTGGGCACGAGGGTGTGTGACCGAGGTGTGCCCCGCCACCTCCTGCTTGCTTTCTGATGGAGGCCAATGAGAGCAGTACGGAGATGCCCAAAAACCCCTGGCCTTATCCCCCTCCCTCTCGTCTGATTCCCCTCCTCGTCGTCACTCTTCCCCATGGTCCCAAGACGAACCAAGTGCGCCGCTCGCCGCAACTACAGACACCGACCATGCCTCACCCCGTTTGTGTGTCCATCAGATCCGCACCGTCTTCGTGAAGCTCTCCATGAACACGCGATCCCGGACGCCCTGCATCCTCGCCCTCGAGCTCTTCTTCTTCGCCACAGCAGATGGATCGCTGCCGTCGATTCGGCGAATTCAGGCCGTACTCGACCCCGCCGACCAGCTCATCATCCTCCATGTGATCTCCCCCTGATCTTCCCCCTACCCATGTGGTTTGTTGTTTGCCGTAGCATCGTTCTCCGCCGACCGTAGGTCGCCGTCTTCCATGGACGACGAGGTCCTTGCCCCGAGCACCTCCGCTCAGTCCAGTGGCACCATTGTCCTCCTGGTGTTCACAGGAGCCCGTAGAGAATTTTTTCGACCCCCTCGTGCTCTCCAGCCATGCACCCGAGCAAGCCGTGCTCTGGCCGCCGCTAGAGCTCACCGCCGTCAAGGCCGGACCATAGATATTCAGGACCCAGGGGCAAGACAACAATAAGGGGCCCTTGTTTAGTCAAAAGCTAAAAATATTCTCTATTTCAAAAGAAAAGTAATATCCAATATATAACATAGCCGGATGATCTTAATTTGGACTCTAAAAGTGACAATGCAATTTATTTATCGATTAAGTGAAGTACACTTTGATACTCCCTCCGTTCCTAAATATTTGTCCCTTTAAAGATTCAACTACGGACTACATATGGAGCAAAATGGATGAACTTACACTCTAAATTATGTCTATATACATCCGTATGTAGTCCATAGTGAAATCTTTAGAAAGACAAATATTTTGGAATGGGGGAGTAGTAAGGAAGTGATGTAGTTCGACAAAAGCACACTTTCCATGGAAACTCGCATTCCTAGATTTGAATGAAGATTTCATTTTGTGCGGCAAAACAAAAAATCCTGTCCACATGGTTACTACTTAGATCTTTTAACTCTCCAACTAAGTATTAGACGAACCTTTCACGGTTAAACTTGGAATATGATCAAATAAAACCTTCCATCTTGTAGTTTTTTCTCTTCCTTTTTGTTACAACCAGATAAATACCTTCTAGAGGACATGTCACTAAATAAGAACAAGCAGCATAAACTGATAAAAACAGGAAAGAAAGCACCTAAATATTGATGTATGTCGCTAAATCAACAGATATGTAGGTTGCAATTAGCACAAACGAGAACTCAACATGATGAACTGAATGATTTCCACCCTTTTTCAGATCAGTAGTTTCCTAATCTCCTGACTCCTGGGCACTCACACTTTGATCCACCGAAGTCTGAAGAGCAGAAGATACGAAGAAGATATGTTGAGTCATCTGAGGGCACAACTACTTAATTGATAGGAGGAATGGGATTGTGGGGAGGAAGAAAGGAAGAACACTCCAAGTCTTCAATGTCTAGCTGATAGGAACAAGCGGGGCGTTCAAGAAGGAAGGAGAGACATTTTTTGCCTTTAGTCTCCATTAATGGTCGGTGGCCATCTTGGGATCGGAGACGCATGGGAACGACGGCGCTGTTTTGGGAATCTGGGATTTGGGGAAGAGGAGTCGAGGAGTACGTGAAATATCAACGCTGAACTCGCCCTTTTTACTATCAATTTTTAAGAAATAATGTCGCTGTTTTTCTGGGCGTCCTACCCACTATAGAGTGGCAAGAATCTAGGTTGGGGCCTGCCTTCCGGGGGGGCAGGGGGGTTCCCCCGTTTGCCCGGCCTATGGGCTGGCCCTGACCGTCGTCGCCGCTACAAGTCATCCAAGACAACCACGAGACAACCAGCCGAAGCTTTGCAGCATCACAAACCCATTCCGTCCGTTCGCGCATCGAATGGGTGTCGGAGCCATAATTCCGGCGCGCTTCCGACGCTCTGTTGGTCGCCGGCATTTTCTTGCTCATGTCGATGATGTGGTGCTCTCATTAGCGCTAATGAGGTGGCTAACTAATCCCTTGTGCCATTGTCGTGTGGACCCCATGGGCTAATAAAGCCATAGTCTAAAATAAACCTTTTAATTAAATATGAACCAACGACGTGTGAACCCCACACGTCAGGTTTGATCTGACCGGACGTGTTGACTTGCTGATGCGAGCATGATACACATATGACACAGTAATCCATTTCTGGATTTATTTAATTTCAGAAAATAACCTAAAGTTCTAAAGTTCATTGAAAATAATATATAACTCCAACGAAAATTATTTATATATAATGTTTTTTTTAATAAAAATGCAAGCAATCTGTTTATGCCATGTTCATGCACGTTTGAACAAGTTAATATTACTGTTTAGGACAAATCATGATTAGGACAACTAGTCATCAATGCATGTACGTGCACGGCGTAGTTATTATAAGGATACACAATTATTAGTAAAGTTTTCTTAAAATGTAAATAAAGGAGGTTCAATTTCAGATATCATACAACTGGACAAATGCTAAGTTACAAAAAGCAGTGGTAACAAACAATAAACACGTGCATTATAGGCTCCATTATTGGATGGAGTGCGTGTGTTTTCCCGTCATTTTTCGGCAAGTTGTTCACATAGGTATGAATGAACTTTTTCTATATTAGTCCAAAGATACGGATCTTCATTTATTTTACACCACCTTATATGGGATGGAGAAATTATGTATGTGTTTCCCCCATATGTAAGGTCCACATCTTCATGACTTACTCAATTACATGTATAACTTTGATCAACATTGTAGCGTATAACACATGACAGTAAAAGTTTCGAGGAAGATACACTACACAAAAACTGCTCAACAATATTTGCCGTGAAAGGCATAAGCAGCAAGAATTACATAAAAATATATTAGAAGATGTACTAAGTGTTTCTAAAGATAATTCTAGTGATCGATATCTATATTTCATTTAGTGATGGATTCCCTTATATAAGAATATGTTTCGTTTTCGTAGTCGGGTTATATATATACCACTATATTAATCCTACTCTTACAATTTAAATAATCTATGGTTCATCTTAATGCATTGTGTTGTACTCCTGCCTCAACTTAAAATAATAGTACTATAGTTAATTGACAATGTTTCTATATATCATAAAATTAGATAGTAGAGTGTCTCAAACACTTGATTTTTTTTACCGTGTGAATTTAAATTGAATGGATGTAGTTGTGAAATATACCTATTGGAAAAAACTGACAATAAACATGGCCAACCCCTAGAACAAAAATCAGTGATATTGCTTCAAATGATATTAATATATGATTTTCAATTAATGAAAAGTCAAGCCTATTTTTGTACTTGTCCTTTCACATATTGAATTAATAAGCTTGATATCATTGATATTTGTGGAGAGAGATTTTTGTATGTGTTATTCAAATTTCTTTCCAATCATGAATATGCGTTATTTAACGTGAGGGCTGATGATTCCTTATTTTTATGCTTCTTTTTTTCTTATTCAAGCGGATGGGTACATGATTATTGTTTTCATGTGAATCTCGATGTGGATTCGTTTTTCATCATGTTAAGTCAGAATGTATCTATCTACCATCAAATCTAAATATAGATTATGTCACCATACCTAAAAATGTTTTACTTCTAAAAATAAAAGATATACTGAATCTGGTTGATGCCCCTATTTGCAATATTCGACGCAGATTTTCCAACCCATACACAAAAACATAATTTTTGCCCCCCCCCCACACACAATAAACAACATTGTTTGCCCAATTATATTTTTAACGGTTTAAGTTCGTATAGTATTTTTTGACACCTGCCAATTTATGCATATTTTCCTTTTTTGTCACACTTAGGTGACTACTTGTATTGAATTACTAATTTTGGGAATGATGATCTCTAGGAGACATTATTAGAGAGAGATTAATATATGTGTGTCTAATTTGTTTTATTTTAATAACTGTGTCTTCTTGTTGTACATGGGATTCAAATTTCTTTTTCAGTCACGCGTATGATTAACTTTTTTGAGTTGGACAGACCTTTTTAGCATGAGGCTTGTGGACTCCTTTTGTAGTTTTTTTAGTTGGCTTTCTTATCTTTCTCAATGTGCACATGCACGTGTTTTTGTATAGATGGAAATCGGTATGTGTGCTCGCGTGAGGAGAAAACAAAAGGGATAAGGAACGTGATTCATGGAAACGTGGTTGAGGATGGCCCTCTATTTTCATAGCGTGAGTACCTTTCTTCATACTGAAAACATGGGATGTCGCCCTCCTTTTTAATAGCATGAGGACTGTTTCTTATGTGGCTTTTTTTTACCAAAGAAGATTATTACGATCAGGTTTTTCATTCTTGAGGCAGTGGACCTCAGATCCGTTTTTTTTTAACTTACTTTGTATGTACAACTTCATCCAACCGGATTTAAACACATCCTAAATTAATTCGACGGTCAAAAATATGTAACTTCTAGAATTAACGTGGAGCCTCATATGGTGCCTCCAATTAGTAATAAGAAGATTTATGAAGTAACATTTGAAGTTGGAATTTAGTACATATTTGAATCCCATTTCACTTAATATGGCTATCTATTACATTAGGTCAATTCAATGTTTTAACATGACATATCATCTATGTGGTTGTGCATTGCATGAATTAAATGTTGTCCCCTCTTGTTTGCCGGTGGTTGTTCTCCATCAGTAGATGGTTCTAACGTTGTTATCGTTGACACTAATAAAGAGAAGTGTTATCTTCAGAACTTTTAGGCAAGCAAACCCCATTTAGCATTATGATATAATCCCACTCTCTCGCTCCTGCTGTCATTTACTACATTAGGACAACAATGATTCAATTGTTACATGTTTCGGTAGTTGAACTCATTCCTCTCCATGACCTGTTTTTGCCACAGTAAATAGTTGCAACCACTTAGCATGAGTAGCAACTACTTGAGCCTTGATGTGCCTACTCATCCATGCTTTCTTTCTGTCTCTGCTATGCTTGGAGTCATGTCGGGTGATCCATTTGGACGATGAATCAAAATAGTTGTGTTCATATCCTAATGTGTGAGAGTAAATTGTGTGAATATGATTAGGCAAAGGTAGCGATGAGAGGCCATGTTGGAGTACATGGCGAGTTGTCTCATTTCAAAGTGATGAGCTCGGCCATGAAGGACTATCCTAGATCTTCACGAAGTAGACGATCTCCTTGCCGTTCCAAACTTACTAGTTCAACTCCACATGATTTTCGGACTGCCAAGCAACACCTAACCAATCTAGGAGACACCACTCTCCGAAAGGTAATATATGTCATATGCATGATGAACTTCTTGCTCTTGTACTTCAAAAGATATTATCCTCAACACTCAATCATTCTCTCATGGAATTTGGCTTGGTAGAAGAGATTAAGTGTAAAGCAACTTGGGGAGGCTATAAATCAAGATTCATATGGTTGGAGTGGAAGATCTTGATCTCAACACGTGAGTATGTCATTATCTCTCAGAAAATGAATGGTGGAAGTGTTTGATTATGTTGACTCCTCTCTTAAGAATGATAGGGGAGCGGAGGTGTATATATAGCCATCTCCAAAATTCCAATTCTTAAAACAATATTGCCCAATTCGATGGAACCAAAGTAAAAACTCGGTTGCACCAACTGTCGCAATACGCTCTAACTTTAGGGTTTTCGGTGAGACCGATATACAACATCATGGCCAGTCTGATTCGGTTGGCCTAGGTAGCTCCTTTGAGTCGATGGCTCTGAGATATAAAACTCGAGAACTCTGAAGTTCAATACCTCGTATCCGTAGAGGTGGTTACTACTTGTCGGCTGGACCGAAGCAAAACTCGGTTACACAAAGTTGTTGGGAGTTTATTTTGGAGTCTGTCTAAGGAAAACTCGCTATGTCCGACCGTGGAAAATTGGTGGCACCGAATTTGACTTTAGGTTTTTGGATAGAATATTTTGTGGGAGGATTCTTGAGGGGTTTTGGTGGCTGATCTCTAAGCACTTTGAGCAACTAGATCATCATGGATACCTCATACCCTTTTAATAATATTGGCTTTCCCATGGACTCAAATGTGATTTATCACACAAATATTAAATGTAAACTCTAGAAGCTTTTGTGAGTAGAGAATCCAAGTGGAATCTCCTCACAATCCTAGGCAATCCATTCATTGAACTTTTCCTGAAATATACTTGATAGATTCATTAGTCCAATAAAATATATGTTGTTATTAATTACCAAAACTACCTAGGGAGAATTTGTGCCTTCAATATCCCACTTTTTGGTAATTGATGACAACGTATAAATCCAATATTCAATATACAGTCTATATTCCACCATGCTCTAAGAGATATAAGTGAAGTACTAGAGCAACTACTTAGCTCAAAAGATATAAGTGAAGCACATAGAGTATTCTAAAAAAATCATGTTGAATATGTGTCTCTATGAAATGGGTGTGTCCGGCTAACAATGATTGTGGAAAACTAAGACAAAAGCAAACTACAATCCACGACACTTCAAGCAAAACTCATATCATGTGATGAATAAAAATGTAGCTCCAAGTGGCATACCGATGGATTGAGACAAAAGAGGGGATGCCTTCCAAGGCATCCCCAAGCTTAGACGCTTCAGTCTTCCTAGAATTTGACTTTGGGTGCCTTGGGAATCCCCAAGCTTAGGATCTTTGCCTCTCCTTATTCCCTCATCCATCGAGATAACACCCAAAACACGGAAACTTCCAAACACAAAACTCAATAGAAAACTCATGAGATCCACCAATGATAAACATTAGGTATTGTTATAAGTTGATTCATATTTTATTATTGCATAAGGTACTGTATTCTAACTTCTCCAGGACTTTTACCCCCCCCCCCACGACATAATACATAGGATCACAAAAACAAGCAAACTATGCAAGCAAAAACAGAATTTGTCTAAAAGAGAACAATGTGTAGTGATCCGCAAAAACAACATACTTATGTAACATAGAAAATTCTGAAAAATAGGAAAAACCTGATGTATTTTTGTAAAAATACTATGACGAAATTCACATCAAAAATACATTCCAATAAATCACAGAAATTCAGCACTACATATAAAATTTTCTATTTTTGCATCGTATCAATTTTGCTTATCATTCAAATCATACCAAAGGGTTTACTCGGCAAAAACACTAATTTAAACATAACAACACAATCATTACAACAGAAAAAATCATGTTAACTCACACAAATAGAAAGTATTGCGTCGTCTCCCAACAAGCTTCTACTTTATATCCATTAAGATAGGCTTGGGATAATAATTATGCTCACATAAAAGACAAGAATTGAAGCACAAAGAGAGCAACATAGTATGTGAAAAACACATCTAATTCTAACATACTTCCAATGCGTAGGAATTTTATAGGAGAACAAATTAAGAGAATTGATATGTATCACATGCAAATAGAAAGAATGAAGCATTAACAATTTCAACACAAAGAGAGACAACTGAGTAATATGTAAATTCCTGTAACCATATTTCCCTCTATCATAATAGTTACAAGTAGGATCATATCAAACTCGACAATATAACTATGATGCAAAAAATTCTATTTATGATCCACATGCATGAATTTTTTATAATATTCCAAGATAATGGGATTAACATCAGATAAAGTCATGACTTCTCCAAACCCACTTTTTCTAAAAATAATCATAAGATTGATCATTCTCCAAGGTTGTGGGATCATTAATACCTAAAGTTGATGCTCTTCCTAACCCACTTTTAGTTGTTTTGCAAATATCATAATAAATAATAGATTCAACATGAAGCTTAGAATTATTAAGATCACAATAAACATCACGATTATCACCCCGATCATGATCATTAACACAATTGATATTCATAGAATTTATACTAACATCATGAATCACTTTATTAAATTATTTTAATACTTCATCACAATATTGAGATTCATGATTTTAATACTTCATCACAATATTGAGATTCATGATTTTAATACTTCATCACAATACCTCATAAAGATAATCTAGTGCACTCAACTCAATAGCGATTGATTCAATATAATCAGATAGTTTGAAAACATTCTCAAGTGGATGAGAATCCATTTATCTTAAACTTATTGTTTTACTTTTGTTTTTGTGTGACAAAGATAAAGATAGCATGTCTAGGCAAGTAGAGAGTATAATAAGTGAATGATGATTTGTTTGTAGGTACCTGATAGGAATTTGGTGATACTCCTCGGCAACAGCGCCACAAATCCTTCCTGATACTTGTCATTTGCGTTGGGTTTCCCCCCGAAGAGGAGGGGATGATGCAACATAGTAGGAACCAAGTTTATCGAACCAATAGGAGAAACATATAATTTCCCGTCTTCGGCACCTACACACAAAAGAGCAAACACTTGCACCCAATGCAGGCAAGAAGGTTGTCAATCCCCTTGAAACAGTTACTTGCCAACGATAAGTAGTGGTAAATGTAAATAATGGAAGCAAGGCATTTAGAGTTTTTGTAAATATATATGTGAATAGACCCGGGGGCATAGTTTTTGCTAGAGGCTTCTCTCTCGAAGAAATCATGTGGTGGGTAGACAAATTACTACCGGGCAATTTATAGAAAAGCGAACACACATATAGGAATCAAGTCTGTAAGCAGGTAGACCCAATCCTTCCTGCATCTACTACTATTATTCGACCGATCGACCGCTATCCAACTTGCATCTAGAGTATTAAGTAAAAATAGAGTAATTCTTGGAGAATGATGACATGATGTAGACAAATAAATACAATTAATATGAATAAACCCCATCATTTTACCCTTAGTGGCAGCAATACAATACGTGTCATGTCCCTTTCTGTCACTAGGATTGAGCACCGCAAGACTGAACCCACTACAGTTCACCTCTCCCAGTGAAGATAAATCAACCTAGTTGGCCAAACCAAACTGATAGATCGGAGAGAATTATGAAGTTATCATAATCATACATATATATGAAATACTATCAAGGAACTCAATATAATATCATGAATAATCTAAATAAAAACCAACAATTCATCGGAGCACGACAAACGCACAACACAAAGAATGATTACATAAGATAGATCACCGTGGGAATCGTGGTGATCATGGCAATGAAGAGCGTATAGAAAGAGATAGCAATTCAGGTACTAAATACAAACTCCTACGTGTGTAGTAAACTACTCACACATCACCATGGTGGCGGTAAGGTTGATGTAGAGGCCCTCTGTGATGGATCCCCCTCCAGCAGGGCGCCGAAATAGGGCTCCAGATGAGCACATGGCAGAACAGAGACATGCGGTAGTGGAGAAGTGTTTCATGAGGCTCTCTAGGGTTTTTGGAATATATGTGGAATTATAGGCCGGAGAACACGGATAAAGGAGCTTGGAGGTGGCCCCAGGCCATCAGGGCACAACCACCCGTGGGCATGCCCTGTTGGCTTGGGGGCACCGCATGTGCCCTTCGGTCTTCCTCCGAAGCTTCCAGGGTGAACGGACTTGTGAGTAGAAAATTTTATCCAGGCCAGCGCATGACCTCCTCTGATCTTCGGGCACACGCGAGGTTCAAGAAGAAGACTCGACCAGGCAGAACCACCTTCCTCGTGAACCCACTAGTCATTCACCGAGCCTAGGTCCAGACAGCGTAAGTGGAAACACATTTGACTAAAATACGTTTTCCGGACTAGAAAGCGTACTTTCCTGCTTCTTCGGCCGAAAATATGTTTTCAGTTATCCAAAGACATATTCCTAGAAAAGGCACTTTCTCTTTTTTAGACTCCCACTGAATCGGTTAAATTACGAGCATCCATGCGTTAAGAGCAGAATCACACAAATGTTTATTTGTTTTCTCCCTAACGAACGAACAATCGTATCTCCACAACTGGAACTCTAATTCACGTGTTTTAAATGACCACGTTCTCTATTCATCGAGCCTGTTTTATTGGTAGCATTTTCATGATGTTGTGAAATTGCAAAAATGACCATTCTACACTTTCCCTCTAATCACATCCACTAGGAGAGAAACTTTTCTAGCAAATCTCTTCGCAAGCTTCTCACACTTCTTCCCGATGATTCTTTCATCCCTAGGCAAGCCACAATAGCCACTTGCATGATGGCCTTGAAGTAGACATGGTTTCGGCTTGAAAATTTTAAAATAATTGTTTTCTCCTGTAATTATTTTGTTAATTCTTTGAATAAACTTGTTAATCCATGCTCATTCTTATGCCATATTCATTTTTACATATTGAGTTAAATGATTAAATGCTAATGTTATTATTGTCATGTTTCATTATGGTAATCACTTTTGTATGCTAGTGATAATGATATTCTCATATGGATTATTACCGTTTGTTATAATAATATTTATCATATGCATGGTCGTTACTCTGCCATGCTCATTCACATCTCGTCGTGTAAATGATGTATTGTTGTTGAAGTTATGATTCATATGCCAAATGGTTATGTTGCCCATCCAAGCTCATGTTGATACCATGCTCATATGAATTGTTATTTGATCATGTTATTATGACTCTGCTCATCACCATTCAAGTTGAACAAATCTATTGTCTTAGTCATGGTGGCACCGAATTGAGCTTGCTGGTGCAACCACACGTGCTTGGATGGGAGACCCAAATTGGGTCTATTGTCACGCCTCTCGTTGTTGACTCCTACTAGGGAAGGTTATGTGCAAGCGATGCCCTAATCTGCTAGGTAGACATAAACATTGTGAGCCCATGTTTGATAATGTGCACATGTCCCCTTTTGGGACCGTTTTTGTTTTGGCCACGAAAGTGGCGGCCACAAAAGTGGCGAATATCACGAGTTGACATCGGGGCCACTCGTGGGATAGCCCAAAGGGGACTTTGTCGGAGTGGCCGAGTGAATGTTATGCAATAGATTGGTTTTGTCAAAATTTCGTTGGTTCACCCGAGTGGGAGCATTAGGACATGAGTTCCGTGGTGTTTTTACAGTGTACTAACTCTGCAGAGTGTATATTCTATCGATAGACGTGTCCTCACATATGGACATAGTTTGCGGTAGCTCACAATATACGTCAGTAGTAAGATTAACCTACATAATGAACTCCCCTGGTTCCATGAGTAAAGACATTGGTTGATGTTTATGTGGTCATGCGGTGATCAGAGGTAAAAACTCAAGCTCCTTGTAGTCACGCAATGAGCACGATGGTATTTTTGATATTGAGCTTGGTTGATCCAGTGTTAACCATGCGATGTTCACGATAGTAAGCTTGATACTATGGTGGTTATGAGATAACCCCTGAGAAGGGTAAGTTGGTCAATGAGACCTTAAAAATCGACCCCCCTCTCATGCTAGTGCTAGTATCATCATGTTCATATCATGAGTAACATGTACATGCCATGCTCATCTCATGTTATTCTAGTAGTATCATGCTCATCATAAATTAACCTGCCAATGCCATGTTATTTTTTGACTTGATTGCTTTGGTTGCTGTGAGCTTTCGAGTACATTCAAAGTACTTACCTAGCACGACATGCCAGATTGCAAGTGATGTCGTGATTGATTTCTTGTCAAGGACACCGAGTTTGCAGTCTAGGATGTGTCCAAGCCAGAGTCCCTGTAGAGTGGAGTCCATCACCATGGTCATTGTTCCCCTCCTAGAAGGTATTCCGCTATTACAAGTTGTTTTGCTGCTAGCTTAGAGCTATCTTAGCAGGCATAGTGTTGCCGTGCCGATGTAATCCTTTGTAATGAATGAACCCTTTTACCTCGATTATTTTGTAATAGAGGGCCGATTTGTTCTATGCCAAGTAGTGTCGTATTCCATAAGACTTGATATTTTGGATGGAACACACGGTGTTCCAGTTCCTCTCAGCCGGGGTGCAACAACTGGTTGTTACTATGACGTGTGCAGTGTTAAAAACTTGGTTTGCTGCCAATGTTAGTAACCCTATTAAATTTTATATACACTTGCTTTAACATATTATTTAAACTTGCACGGTTTAAAAGAGAGGAATGATATTCTTATGTTCGTGATCTATAATCTAGTTGTGATGTTCACGTGCGGACACAATGATGCAATAGCCTATTTATTTCATATTCGTTTGCTCGTGATACGAATCATGTCATACTATGTTCATCGTATTTTAACCGTGTCTCTTTATCCTTAGATTTCAATAAATTTTAGGCAATAGACAACAGATTAGGCATATGTTTTGAACGATTTTATTGTGCACTTAGCACTAAAATACATGTTAATGTATTACACTGGTCACTGAAATAAGATATGTATAAACAATAAAGCTATTTTGTTTGTTGTTGTATCATTAGAAACTTCTTATCTAGTACTACTAAACTACAAATTCAAACTTTGAGCAAGCTATGAAACAAATGATTGAATAGCAACAACATACTAAAGTTGACAAGCCAACCACATGAACAATGTCACATCTTGTTGTAGTTAGTCAGTATCTCTCCACTAATAGTGGAAAATGGACCTTCCTACGTAATTCTAGATTACTTGTTAAGTTAACCTCGTCAAAATCGCCTTGTACAACATCTTCCGGCTAGACAGACTGATATATGTGTGCTCCAAACACAAGTCTAATCCATAATGGAGGTCATTTCTGAAATAAGATTATTGGTAGAAAAATGTAGTCAAGATATGAATGGTTTTTAAATGAGATTATCAGACATTTGCTTCATTGTTGAAGACCAATCATGGGAAAAAGGGCAGGTGATGTTGCTACATCAGATTCTACAGCGTGAAGCATTACCACTCAGGTCCAATCATCTACGCAGACTAGAAAGTACTATGTCAACCATCCTCTTATTGTATGGATGTAATTTATTTTGTTGCGATACAAAATTTATCATGCTACCAAAGGCTGTATATATTTGCAAGCCATTTTTGTATAGTGGTTTTTTATTTGTAATGTCTTTGCCATCATTGGTATCGTTCACACCAATAGAATTGTTGGAGCCCAAAGGGCCTATATTCGACTAACCCACAACTCAAAATGAGTATGGGACATAATAACAAATAATAATTGTGCTAAATTAGCGTAAGATCTTCATATTTCTGATCCTTCCGTCAGGAGGCCCATGATAGGCCCGTAGTAATATGGGCCTTTAATAAGTCGTACCGTCATAAGGCCCATTAGATAGCCCATAGTAGCATGGGCCTAGAGTAACAATGGGCCTTTAACATGTGTAAATATCTCGCATGCCTTATTTGGCACATAAACCAAAGGGCCGTTAATGGACTAAAACACAGATTTGGCCTCTATGGGGCCAAATGATACTCACTACTTGCAGCAGGATAAAAGATGATTGGGCCTAAAGTATGTCAAACAACCCACTTGCCATTTGCAAGAAGAAATTTATCTCGGCCCACGCTGGCCCATTCTCATGTCGGATAGTTAACATGTAGAAATTCAACATGGACAACAAATGTGTTGACCTACTACATGGGTCATTAACATGCTGAAAGTGTGGTCCGGTTGGATTTGTGTCATCGTGAATATCGGTCGTTAATAAACCCGATGTGGTGTCAAACCATATATGGCCCATGTGTTGCTCCGGTCTTTAATAGGGTGAAAAGCACATCGGGTTGGAAGTGGCCCAACTCTACTGTGGGCCACTCAAAGGCACAATATCACACCTGGCTAGAAATGGCCCGATTCTTTCACGACCAATTTATCAGCAGAAAGTATCACCATGCAACATATGGACCAAAATGTGGCAGGGCCTTAAACATGTCAAAAAGAGATTATGCGATAATTGGGCCAAAATACATAGAAAACTATTAATGGGCCATAAGTGACCATAGTCTCCAATGATGGGAAATCCAAAACAGGCTGGTGACAGGCCGAATTCACACTATTCTTACTCGTTGTTATCCTTAATGGGCCTGCCTTTTAACCTAAATGGGACAAAGTTGGGGCTCGCTAGGTGTCAACATTTGATAGGCGTGTCTCAACCATCGGGTAGATGACATCTATCGCAACGTGTGGATGGCACATGGACGCCTTAGCAAATGGGAAAATGACACATGGAAAATCATCATTGGTCAGGGTTCTAAAGAGGTATCAGATCCAAAGCGGGCACCTGATAGATTAACTCTGAACCTTTCTGGTGGCTGCCATGTGTCGATTACCCTTGACGAAATCACTTCTATGATGCACCATTTATTGTGATGTAAGTGGACACTTCCGTGATGATAATTTGAGTATTGTCGTGGAACTCTTCTGCAACAACACATGTATGACTTATTGGGGAACGTTGCATGGGAAACAAAACAATTCCTACAATAACCCAAGATATATATGGAGATGCATAAAAACGAGAGGGGATAGTGTGTCTATGTACCCTCATAGATCGTTAAGTGGAAGCGTACGTGACCCCGTTGATGTAGTTGTACACTTCATGATCCAATCGCGATCCAATCCGATAGAGCACCGAACGAACGACACCTCTATGGTTAGCACACGTGCGGCTCGATGACGTCTCCTCCTCGATCTAGTGAGCGAGGGAGGAGTAGGAATGGGATCTCGACCAGGATGATGGCATGGTGGATATGGTGGTTGAGCAGTGCCGGCAGGGCTTCGGCAAGAGCCTCCACAACTGTGAATGAGGAAAAATGGGAGAGATGGGAGGCCATAGGTTGTGGGATTTGGTGTCTCCAACCCTTGTGCCCCTACCCCAGTATATATAGGGGAGTGGGAGGTCTACGGCACAGCCCTATCCCCTCCTCCAACGAGGGGAGGTGGTCAAGGGAGGAAACTTGTATCCAAAGGCAAGTGGACTCCCTCCCACTTAGGGTTTTCCCTTCCTAGGTGCATGGGCCTTGTGTCAGGTGGTGCGCGTGGCCCAGTAAGTCCAGGGCATCCCCCTAAAGTCCATGCATGTACAAGGTGCTGGAGGGACCCTTCTGGACTGCTTCTGAACCTGCCGGAAGTTTCCTAGTACAATACCGACAAAACTCGAAACTTTTCCGGTAGCCAAAACATGACTTCCCATATATAATTATTTACCTCGGGACTATTCCGGAGCTCCTTGTGACGTATGGGATCTCATACGGGACTCCTAACAACATTCGGTCACCAACATATATATCCCAATACTACTCTAGCGTCATGAGACGTTAAGCGTGCAGAACCTACACGTTCGAGAATCATGTAGACATGATAGATAAACATCTCCGGTCAATAACCAATAGAAGGTCCTGGGTGCCCATATTGGGTCTTACATATTTCACGAAGATCTTTATGAATCACACCATGATGTCAAGGATTTATTCAATCCCGTATGCAGTTTCCTTGTCGAGCTATATGTTACTTGCACGAGATTTGACAATTGGTATCTCAATACCTAGTACAATCTTTTTTACCAGCAAGTGTGTTTACACTTCTTGTAATACATTTTTAATGAATAAATCCTTAGTTACATTGCTTGCAAGCTTCTTTTCATGTTGTAATACCAAGAGGGCCCAGAGATACCTCTCTGTCATAGGAGTGACAAATCCCAGTCTCGATCCATTCCAACCCAATAGACACACTCAGAGATACCTGTAGAGCATGTTTTGTTGGATATTTGCCCTAGAGGAAATCATGTGATGATTCCATTTACTATGTATTCATGAGTATTTTGTATTGTCCTTGAACATCATGAGTGATATGTATTAATAAGTGTGTGACTAATTTGTGAGACTATGTATTGTATGATGATTGTTCTAATAGTCCCGAGTTGTTAAGGTCATGCAGACACATATCCTTTACTAGTATATGATTCAACTAGTACAATGTATAGAGACGTTAAAATGATATATGTACTCGGGGATTGAACTCACCGAGTCGGGTATACCCACTTTTGAACACAACGTGATATTTTCATCTATTAGTCTCCAGTACAATGTATATGCCATGTTCTAGACCTGAGGTCCTCGCATGTTCTGTGGATGAGGGTCTATCAAACGCTGTTTCGTAATTAGATAGTTATAAAGGTAGCTTTCAGGTGAGTCGTGAGGCATGCCGCGAGACATAGTTGACCAATATGGGATTTTCCCCTCCGTAAGGAGAGATATTGTATGGGACATCTCAAGTGATAAGATTCATAAAGCATGGCCATGCGACATGGGTTAAGTATTAACCCGATTCGGGAATCTGCATCACAGTTTCGAGAAGAGATGTCGAGATACAAGAAGGGTGACAAGTACTCACCTTGAGCTCGAAAACATATATCATGAGGCAAAGGAATGTTGTAATGACACATTGTCGAGGTTCATCTAATGACTTTGTGCACACATGGTAGTTAGCACGTTAGGCTAGGAGCCGCTACCGACTATCGGTTCGGGACATGTCCATGTGTACGTGAACCTATAGGGTCACATACTTAAGGGATTGCAGCCCATTTGGATTGGGTGTGAATGGAAAATGTGACTAGAATTTTCGTAGGCCTCATGTGTTGATCTCACCTCAGAGTCCTATATAAAGGGGAGTGGGCGCACCTTTCACGGTTGATCTTTTTCTCCACTCAACTGCCACCGCCACTCACCACGCCACCATGATGTGGGATCAGACCTAGCAGTCTGCCGCTCGACGCTAACCCCTGATGACCCACAAGTATAGGGGATCAATCGTAGTCCTTTTGATAAGTAAGAGTGTCGAATCCAACAAGGAGCAGAAGAAAATAATAATTAGTTTCAGCAAGGTATTCTCTACAAGTTCTATAAGTAACAGTGATAGGTAGTTTTGTAGCAACATAATTCAGAACAAGCGACAAGTAAAAATAGTAGCAAGTGTGCAACAATATAGCCTAATCCTTTTTATAGCAAATGACAGGCCTGAAAGTACTCTTATATGAAGCAAGCACTCCCGAGGACACATGTGAATTTTTGTTTAGTCATGTTCATCATGTTGAGTTGATTCACGTTTGTTACTTTGATAATTTGATATGTCGGTGGACTAGTGCTAAGGTGTTGTTCGTACTTGAATAAACAAACCACTTATGATTACCCCCTCTCGCAAGCATCCGCAAATATGAAAGCAGAATAAAGATAAATCTAACCATAGCATGAAACTTGTGGATCCAAATCAGCCCCACATGAAGCAACACAGAAACTAGGGTTTAAGCTTCTGTCACTTTCGCAACCCATCATCTACTTGTTACTACACAATCACTTCCCTTAGGCCCATAAAATTATGAAGTGTCATGTAATCAACGTTCACACGACACCACTAAGAGAAGCAGCAATATACACATCATCAAAATGTCGAACGAATACCAACTTCACATGATTACATATAACAAGATTTATCCCATGTCCTTAGGAACAATAGTAACTAGTGAGACCTCATGAACATGTTCAAGACTAGATGTATAATAAAGGTTATCAAGGATCTGAACAGAATATCTTTCACCAAGTAAATTAATTAGCGTCAACTCCAAGATGTAATTAACACTACTAGTAACCCACATGTACCAATCTGAGGTTTTGAGACAAAGATTGAATACCATAGATGAAATAGGGTTTGAGATGAGATGGTTCTGGCGAAGATGTTGACGAAGATTGGTCCTCCCAGAAAGAAGGAATCATTGACGATGACAAAGGCTTCGATTTCCCCCTCCCAGAGGGAAGTTTCCCCAACAGAATCTCTGTGCCGGAGGGCAAAAGGGCTTGTGGCATGGTTTCCACCTAGATGCAGTGCATGTTCGTTCCAAAAGTATCCTTATGATTGTTTCTAGGGTAAAACACAACATATATGAGAAGAGGGGGTCGGGAGACTAGCTGGGGTCCCATAAGCCATCAGGGCGCGCCTAGGGGCGTGGGTGCACCATGTTAGCTTGTGACCAACAGGTGCCCGCCTCATCTCGTATATTTTTGGCCCAATAATTCTTATATATTAGATAAAAATTCTCTGTGAAATTGTAGTTAATTTGGAGTCGAGTGATTTTTCAGCCTTTTTCTTGGTTTTTATGTCCAGAATTTTAGTTTCGAGTAATTTCGCTCCTTGTAATGTACCTTGCATATTCAAAGAGGAAAAACATTAGAGTTTTTTTCGTAATGAGGAATAATGGACAACAATATCATAAATGTCAATAAGAATGCATGATGCAAAATGGATGTACCAACTCCCCCAAGCTTAGACCTCGCTTGTCCTCAAGCGTAAGCAAAACTCGATAATAATGACCACATAATTTGAGAGACAGGTGTCGACAAAAACAGAAAATGGACATGAGAGCATCATGAATATTAACACAGGAGCAAGTTTCGTCATCATATAGCTTCTCATAAACAAGTAACTATCTATCCACAACATTGGACGATAAAGCATAAACTTTATTGGCAAAAAACAAACTATGTTCTTATTCATCGAGACAAATCATAATTCATCATATTTCACACGAGAATATATCTAAGAGCTTTCATATTAGCACGTTCACATACTCAACTACAATTTAGTCCTCTATGATTGCTGACATTCATTGTATATTCTTGGAGCTAATGTTTTCATCGGACAAATAGGAAGATAGGGACTTTATGGTTTTGCCACCCAACTTATTTACCTCTAGAACAATGTCAATAATAATGGTTCATGTTCTCCAACAATTAACTGGATATATATATCTAGATCTATCCCCAACATATGATGCTTGCCAACTAGATAATTGATAGATTCGAATAAGGATAAACTTTATTGACTCTTGCACATAATTAAATTCATGTAGTTAAATGATAGTCCCTTCACAGGGGGAAGCAAAGGTTGTCATGCACTTTTAAGTCCGATGTGCAAACTTTTAATGCAAAGGAACATCAATTTATCTTGCCCCTTATGATAGGAAAATTTATTATGCATTTTTTGCATTTATTTCTTTGCCATCACAAGATCGTAGAAATCTTATTTTTCCCTTGCAATAAAATATCATACATGTTTAAGAGCAATTTTTAATGCTTGGTGCACAGATGACAACTTACTTGAAGGATCTTACACAATCCATAGGTAGATATGGTAGACTGTCATGGCAAGAAACAGGGTCTAAGGGTTATGAATGCACAAGTAGTATCTCTACTTAGTGTGGAAAATTTTGGCTTGCTAAAGATGTAAAGCAAGCACACCATGTTAGAGGATCCATGACAAAATAACTTCTATGTGAATGTAAACTATCATGATCATTATGTTGTCTTTCGTGTCCAACATCAACACTTGCTCATTATATAATATTTGGTGGGGGCTCACAATCAAAAAGATATCCAAGATAGTGTATTTATATGTGAATCCCCTCACCTCTATCATATTCTTGGATATATTGTATCAATGGCTAATGCTATGTTTGTTTATTCCCACCAAATTTTATCACTTATACTTTTTCTATATGAAGTCATTACTCCTCACGAGATTAGCATATTATATTTTATTTCTTATATTTGAATGCTATGATGATAGATGCATGATAGGAAAGGAAACAAACTAAACTAATATTTCTTAAATAACTCACACACTCGGTTACAAGGATATATAGATACCAAAGCAAAAATTCTAAGCAAAGAAAAATATGAAATTTTATTTATCTAACTTACAACATAACTACCGATCAAACTAAGATAAATGGTAATTATAAAAGTGATGGTGATACGATACCAGGGAACCTCCCTGTCGGTCCACTAAAGAATGGGGTCCCTAGTGCCCGAGACTTGTGCACGGGCGCAAAGAGCCCCTGACGGCAAGGTGTGGCGGGATCCAGACAAGATACACCCCCAAGATTACCAAGGCCCCAGGAAGCCTGCCTTGCCGGGAAGACATCCAAGGCCACGCCCGTTTAGTGGACTTGATGAACGCACCGAGCACAAGACCTCGGCGATCCTCCCTCGCCGGGAAGACAACCGAAGCCCCCACAAGCTTCCTTGCCCAGACGGAGATCCATGGCCCCGGAAAGCTCCCTTGCCAGGATGACGAGGCTAGGCACAAGAGGGCGACCGCCCTTGCCACAGTGCCACCGCCCCCACCCCCCGAGTTCCAGCGCATTTTGCATGCGCCAGCGCGGCTTCCAAGTGTTGAAACACCTAGACACATGTCTTCACTAGCACGGTGTTGACAAGGACAAGATGTGCATTTAATGCACCCGACAGCGGTAGATGGATAAGCACCGCTCTAGGTTCACTGCAACTTCTCGTGAACCTACCACCGAGTACTGTAGGTGACCCCTTTGCCTATAAAAGGAGGCCCTTAGCTCATTCACAAGGGGTTAGACTCCTTGGGGATTGGCCAAGAAGACGGGTATCATCAGTCACTATAATGAAAAACGAAACGCTTAATACGATCAGACGAGCAAGACGTAGGGTTTTACGTGTAAGCGTCCCGAACTTGGGTAGAAAGGCTTGCCGGGTGTTGATCGTTAGCTCTGCTCTTGATGTTGTCTTTCCCCACCGTACGATCACACGGGTATCACGTTGATGCCCATAGGTGTCGACCTAGCATCACCGACATCTTCGGCGCGCCAGGTAGGGGCAGCGGAGTTCGGCGTGAATCAAAGCATGCTCAGCACCGCATTCTTTGAAGTTTGGGTGCTACACCGTGTTGCCTCGGAAATGGGGTACTGCAACGGAAGCTCTGTTCCGCTATAGCTTCCCAAGGCCTACGGGAGCGCGTTGCTACACGTGCGCGCAGGGCAGGGAGGCGGAGACTCCAATGGCAGCGCTGATGGGCCGATGCGTCGCTCGGGGCCGACGCGCAGCTATGGAGGGCGTGCCCGGGCGCTTCACACAGATCTCGGCGCATATTCCGGTGGATGCACCTCCGTGGAGCGATGCACAATCGTTGAGGATGCGCCACACGGTCCCGAAGCCCCGGCGTGCACTCCAACGCGGGTGTTGCGACCCTGAGAGCGTCGCATCGCCGCCCAAGGACGCGCTCGCGGGCTCAGCAAGCACGGCCTAGCAAGAGAGAAGCAAAGGGTTTACCCCTGGCTGGCTCTTTCTCCAAGGAATGGTCACGGACCGTCGGCAAGAAGACTTTGACGGAGAAAAGGCCGCTAGGCGCGGTGATATCCTGCTTGCCGAGAGCTCCGACGCCCCGGCAAAAGATTGAAGCACCTCGTAACCACGGCGTTGACATATAAGTTTTATAGCTTAAAGATTCAGATCTGATGTAGATAGATCCTTCGCTTTTTCCCTTTGAAAGCTTCCAGTCTTTGTGTGTGGAGTTTGCGCGTACTGGGACCTTCCCAAAGTTTGGTGCACCTTGTCTCTGTTTCGAACTCGTTCAAACAACCTGAATCGCCACAGAGCGCCTTCAAACAGCTGCGAACCTGATCAACAGAGCAAGCGACTACGTAGCACCTGATTTCCTCTCAAGATGTGTTTGGGGATTTTCATGGTTGCACCGAACGCGGCAAGGAGCCTTGCCGGTAGTTGCTGGCAAGCACCCAGATTATGCAAAAACAAATCATACAAAGAACAGAATCGAATAAGGGGAAAACAGTCTTTTCATTCATTTGAATGGATACATTTGACTTCACTTACAAAAGCGTGGTTATCCTAATCTAAAGACTCTGTCTTTTGACGAGGATCGACCTACGCGGAGGAATTGGAGTTCATGAAGACGGAGCCCGGCAAGGCCTGCGGTACATCCATGCGGACTCTCCCAGCACTGTACGACGGAAGCGGGTTCGGCCTCGTTAAGCCGCGAGAAGGGGGCGACGGATGCGGTTGAGATCCCCCCTCCGGGGCAGGGGAGGAGCGTGACTAGGCCACGTCAGTGCAGGAAGCACTCAGTCCCAGCCGGGGGAATCGCCATCCGATTCAATTCCCCCGGGCTTGTGACTAGGCCCGACAGCGTCGCCGCCGCCGCCCCCCTCGTCACCGTCGCTCGAAGCGGAGCTCCCGATGCCGCTTGAGCGACCTTGGCAGTAGCCGAGAAGCACACGTGGGGCCCCCTAAAGCAACATGGTGGGCCGCCTTAAGAGCAAGCTCCGGGGAAGGCGGAGGCGTTGGAGTAGCGCTCCGCGTCCCCTAGCCTCGGCCCCTCGCCCTTCCTCCGCCACGGGCGCTCGGGCCATCTTCCGTCGCGACACCCCAGAAGTTGTGGCATGATCCGAACGGGATCACCTCGCCACCCTGACGGCCAATGGTGGCCGACCCTGTCCCCTAACCATGGTTTGGGGCAAGTGCCACCATCAGATAGAAGAAGATTCTGAAGGCCAAGGCCGAGGGTTTGGTGGATCATGGAGGAGTTGGGTGAGCAAAACCCATTGCAAGCCGTCCCAATTTATATGATGGGGCGCGGGGGCTAGCCTCCCCTACTCCAGAAGCCACCACCCTCCTCGCCCAATCGCTCGAGCTCACGGGCAAACAAAGAACCACCCTGCTGCACCATTGCATGCACGGGCGGGCCCTTCCACTACTGCGCCTTTCAAGGCCACGCCTGCCACCTGTCTGTCCATAACATCGCATGCCACATGCGTGGCAGAGGCGTTTCAGGAGGCGGAGAGGCCACTCCATGCATGACCTCCCACTTCGGGCATCTGATGCGCGGTGTGGGGAAACGCAATAGCCAGCAGATCCAGCCATGAAGCCCATCCACCTCTTTGGGCCTGGCCCAACAACGCTCCGCACGAGTGTGTGGCCCATGCCCGAGGGCTCCTATCGGTGCACTAAATACAGGGGTCCGTAGTGCCCCAGACTTGTGCACGGGCGCAAAGAGCCCATGACGGCAAGGTGTGGCGGGATCCAGACAACATACACTCCCAATATTACCAAGGCCCCGGGAAGCCTGCCTTGTCGGGAAGATATCCAAGGCCATGCCCGTTTAGTGGATGTGATGAACGCACCAAGCACAAGACCTCGATGATCCTCCCTCGCCGGGAAGACAACCGAAGCCCCTGGCAAGCTTCCTTGCTAGGACGGAGATCCAAGGCCCCGGCAGTCTCCCTTGCCGGGATGACGAGGCTAGGCACTGGAGGGCGACCACCCTTGCCAGAGTGCCACCGCCCCCCGAGTTCCAGCGCGTTCCGCATGTGCCAGCGTGGCTTCCAGGTGTCGAAACACGTGGACACATGTCTTCACCAGCAAGGTGCCGACAAGGACAAGACGTGCATTTAATGCACCTGAGAGCGGTAGATGGATAAGCACCGCTCTAGGTTCACTACAACATCTCGTGAACCTACCACCGAGCACTGTAGGTGACCCCTTTGCCTATAAAAGGAGGCCCTTAGCTCATTCACAAGGGGTTACACTCTTTGGGGATTGGCGAAGAATATGGTTATCATCAGTCACTTTAACAAACAACGAAACGCTTAATACGATCAAACGAGCAGGACGTAGGGTTTTACGCGTAAGCGGCCCGAACGTGGGTAAAAAGGCCTGCCGGGTGTTGGTCGTTAGCTCTGCTCTTGACGTTGTCTTTCCCCGCCCTACAATCACAAGGGTATCACGTTGATTCCCATAGGAGTCGACCTAGCATCGCCGACACTCCCCAAGCTTGGAACAAGCTAGGGGTGGTGCCCATACCCATATACCCAGGCCTCCTTCTTGGGTGATGCCGGTGTTTAGGATGTAGGTTTGTTCTCCGTCCTCCATGGCATAGGTTCCTCGTTGAAGAAGGAAGAGATCGTTTTTTGAATACTAAAATTTGTAGCTATATTCATCCTCTTGAAAAGATATTGGAGCCTGTCATGAAGCTTGAAGATCATCTCCACAATTTCATCCTTGTCCTTCTTATTCTTAGAAATAGAATCCGTAATCATCGAGTGATTGGCACTGAATCCATTCTCCACCATCCATTGTCACTTGAAGACCTGTTGCTCCATTGCTGCGAGCCTAACTTTCTCGCTCCCCTTCTTCTGAGGCCCTTGTAAATCACGGATGTGAAGCATGCTCTCATGCGTCTCAATAGTTCGAGGGTGCTTTATCACCTACGGTAGGTAAGGGTTGATGCCTTTCTCAAAGAACTTGTCCTTGGAGGAGCTTGATGTTGTCATGGCGATCTAGATTTGTCAAAACAAAATAGATCGATACAAGAACAAAGAAGAAACTCTGATGTGGTGGTCAAAATAGACGAGTATATATAATGATTTTTTCTAGGTTAGAATACGTGTCCAGGGAGAAAACAGAGTCCGGAGCGCGCCCTTTTGGATTGTGCCTCCCTCATGGACCCCCATGACTCCTTATTTTTAGATTTTTTTCTAAAATACCAAAAGCAACAGAAAATATATTTTTTGGTATTTTTGTAGACGGTTTACTTAACGTACCACATACCTACTGTTTTTCAGCATTCTAGAGCATTTTGGTACGTCTATTTTATGTGTTCTTTCGGAGTAATAACTTGAATAATACTAGTTTCAACATTGCTGGGTGTACCTGAGATATAGTGTTTAATTATTTTCCCATTTACCACTCTCTGATTTTTGCCTTCGAAGTTGGTGATCTTTATAACACCAGAGCAATATACTTCCTCGAGGACATAAGGGCCTTCCCATTTGGAGATAAGCTTACCTACAAAAATTCTGAAACGACAATTGTACAAAAGATCTAGGTCTCCTATATTGAATTCCTATTTTTTGATTCTTTTGGTTATGCCATCTTTTAAATTTTTCATTAAACAACTTGGCATTTTATACACTTATGTCCTGCATTCGTCTAATGAACTAATATCAAATAACCTCTTTTTTCGGCAATTTTAAACTCATAGTAAACTTCTTTAATTTCCCAATAAGCTTTGTGTTCTAACTCAAGAGGTAAATGGCATGCTTTCTCATAGAACATTTAAGGTACTTTCCCATGGGATTTTTATAAATAGTTGTATAAGCCTAACAAGCATCATCAAGTTTCTTAGACCAATTCTTTCTAGACCTATTAATAGTCTTTTGCAAAATTAATTTTGTTTCTCGATTTGTTAACTCAACTTGGCCACTAGACTGAGGATGATAAGCTGATGCAACTCTATGGTTAACATCATATTTAGCTACAAGTTTACGGAAAGCACCATGAATAAAATGTGAACCAACATGAGTCATTAAATATCCAGGGACTCCAGACCTCAGGAAAATATTATCCTTAAGCATTTTAATACAAGTTTTATGATTAGCACTACTAGTTGGAATAGATTCTAACAACTAAGTAATGTAGTCAACAACAACTAGAATATGAGTATACCAAGTAGAAGAAGGAAAAGGTCCCATACAAACAAATCCCCAAACATCAAATGGTTCAATAGCAAGTGAAT
Source organism: Hordeum vulgare subsp. vulgare (assembly GCF_904849725.1). Taxonomy (NCBI): domain Eukaryota; kingdom Viridiplantae; phylum Streptophyta; class Magnoliopsida; order Poales; family Poaceae; genus Hordeum; species Hordeum vulgare. Next base: position 280,393,338 of record NC_058523.1, on the reverse strand, counting down.
AATTCATAGGCGTTTCCTGATGTCTACCAATGTTACCAATTCTTTGACATTCATCACAAGAGAGGACATACTTACGAGAATCATTCAAAGAAGTATGCCAATAAAAACTAGATTGTCATACCTTATCTGGAGTTGTGTCACCAACATGGTCTCATCCGTATGCCTCAGAGTGACACTTTTGTAGGATCTATTGCTGTTCATTCTTAGATAGACAACGTTTAATAACACCATCTACTTCTTATTTATAAAGATGTGGGTCATCCCAAATGTGGGGACCCCGACTCATAGGTCGTGATCATCAAATGCAGATGTACAGTGGTCCCAGAGATCAATGGTCACTGAACACACCGAAGCTGGATAACAAAAGTGTTACATCGTATGATATAAATAAAGACCATTAAGGTCAAGTATTACATATATAAGGCCGCAGAGGCCAAACATCCACTACTAGGAAAATGCTTACACGTAGAAGTTTACCAGTAGTGCGCGTTTGGATCCCTATGCTACTGGTAAGTACCAGTAGCGCTGTGTTTAAAATGCGCTACTGGTACGACTTAGCAGTGGTGTTGGTTTTTCTAGGACAAGATACACGTAAGTGTGCCACACAACTCCGCCAGGTAAAGAGATATTAGCAGTGTCGGTCGTCCACCCAGTGCTACTGTTAATGCCAGATCTATAGCGCCTGGTCTTGGCAATACGCTACTGCTATTTCTTTTGTGTGTGAACTTGTGGGCCCTTATAGCAGTAGCATGTTTTCCACCCGACGCTGTATCTAGTAGAACTTTTCCAGTAGATATTTTGGGTGGTGACCATAGTAGTAGAGTGCTTTGGTGGCCAGCGCTACTTCTATGGTTGCAACCCAAATACCTACCACCTTTTGCCTCCCTCTTCTTCCTCCCCTTTCCTTTATCCCCCTCCTATTGCACTTGCTTGTTGGTTTTTCCTTTCAATGCCCCCTCCCAAATCTGCGACCGCCTCTCCGACCACAATCCCCTCCCCTCCCCCATCTTCCTCATCCTTCTCTGTTGTTGGAAGGAGATCAAGAACAGTACATCGCCGTCTAGGGCGGCGACCAAATTTTCCATGGACGGAGGCACCTCCCGAGGACATGCGAACACCATGGTCAAGGGTCCCACAACAAGAAGATGCAGGTCATTGGGCTTTGTTTAGGGATTCGGGCTTCGGCTCCAAGTCCGGCGACCATCGGCGAGTTCCTCCTCCTACTACTCTCTATCAATCACTTCCACTTTCTAATATTTTCTATTCTTTTCTAGAAGAACTAGACGAGAGTTAAGGGCACTAGTTGGGTGGAGAAGCACCATCACCATGGACAACTTTATCCCCTCCATGAATAGTAGAAGCCATGGACGGAGAGCACAATGATGTCCAGCAACCACCATGGATGTAATTTATTTATTTAATTCCTATTTAGTTAGTACTAGCATGGAGCTTGATCCGCGCTACATCTAATTAGTCGTAGCATGGGTGGAAAATGCGCAACTATTACTAGAAGTAGCAGTATCGTGGGGTGATACCCGCGCTACTGCTAAAAGTTAGTTGTAGTGTCGTAGCAGTAGAGTGGGCCCCCACGCTACTAGTAGCCCTTTACCCTGCACTACAACTAGGGTTTTCCCTAGTACTGATCAAATTGAACTAGCAGAGGAAATCTTTGAACGAAAGGGTGAACCCATGCCAATGGACTTAACCTTAAATGCATTATGACTAGGAAGCGTCTTAGTTCGCATGTTCATCTCCAATGAATTCTTCGTCGTACTCTTGTTCTTCCATGCCTGGCCAATTAAATAACCATTGTCAACACAATGAGTACTTTGAATGTACTCCCAAGCAACTCAAGTTTGGAACAAGGCAATAATAATGCATGATATAACACTAATTGGTAAGTTGCACAAACCTAATTTTAAGTGCAATGCCATGATCAATATATTATGAAGGCATGCTTCATGAGGAAACTGTTATCCATATAAATAACTTACAAACATCAATATAAATAGGGGGTTGAACATCTCAGGTCCACCCATCATGTCAATTCATCTGACCTAGCACAAGTTTCTCATTCCTCACACTATCATTTTTCTCTCTCACACACACCAAGTTTATGAAAACAACTAAGCATAGTCTAAGTAGGACCACCAACTGTTCCTAATTGTGGACAAGATTAATATGCAATGAAGTAAAGTGCCAATGACATGCAAAACGGTTTCAAGTCATGGTCAAGGGGCTGCTTTCCTAGCTCAACAAAGTTTCCGGTGTCTTTAAATTCTTCTGGTCCAACTCTCATCAACAACCAAATATATCGTCGCGTATATAACAGAAAAAAAGACCATGGCAAAACAGGCAAAATATAGCACTTAGAAAAATGTCAACTCAATTTTGTAAAATACTAGCTTGATTATTAGTGTTGCATATATTACTAGTCCCTGGTTCTGAAATACAAAACTTGGTGAAATGCATTTTAAACAGAGAGCTAAAATATTTAAAACAAGGTTTTTAAATAATATAGTGTATAAAACCTTTTTTCAAAAATTGCACAATTTGCATTATTAAATAACTGATGTTTTTACAAGGTTTTAAAACTTGAAATTAATAAATTTGGACCTCTGTTTTACTAGGGTCAATTTTGGACGAATGCTAGAAAAAGAAAAAGAAAAAGGCCACTGAGCGTTTGGGCCAGAGCCAGCACAACCGAGCAGGCCCATTCAGCACACCTGGCCCGACATAGGTAGGCGCGTGCGTGCCGTTATGTTCAAACTTGACGCACGGGGTCTAGCGGTCAGCGATAGGGGGGAGAGGGAGAGAGACGAGAGACCCCAAGAGCAGGCCTTCATCAACCTCCAGCCAGGGAGGATGGTGAGATCACAAATGAGATCCTAGGGCACGACGAGGGTAGGCGAGGACGGGAACTGCTTCAGGAGGTCGCCACCATTCAAGGTGAGCTGGCAAGAGCTGCCATGGCGGAGGAGTTACGGGAGGTGCTTGCTCTGGTCGTCCCTGACCGTAGTCCGCACATAGAAGAGGGGGCACAACATCAGAAGGGAACGAAGGACCATAGGAGAAGGAAACATTGTCGGAGGAGCTCTCTACGTGGAGATATCCGGTGAGACGACGAGGCGGACTCCAAGCTTGATCTTGAGCTCGGGAGCTCCTCAAGAGGGGTGGATGCAGTAGTAGGTCGATTGGGAGAGAGAGGGAGCCAAAGGAGAAAAGAAGAGGACCTAGGGAGGACTTAAATAGCTCTGGTCCGGAGCACCATGGATGCGGTCCGCTGGAGCTAGCCTACAAGGTGATGGACATCACTCGAGCTCGAATGCTAGTGCCAGAGAAGTTCCCGTGGGTGGTCTACAACTAGTGGGAGCATGAGGGGAAGCGGGGGGTACGCACGCGTACTAGGCCCGTGGTTGGACAAGAGTGGTGGCATCGGGCGCGCACTGCAGAGGGGTGAGAGAGAAAGGGAGAGGTGTCTCCCGACACACTGGCGTGTCGCGGATGCCGAGGCGCATGGACTGGTGCAAGGGAGAGGCTCGAGGAGTCGAGGGTGTGGGCAAGGCGCGAAGTCCATGCTCCAGAGAAAGCTGTTGGCCGGCATGATGATGCCTTCGATGCTTGATGACTCACAGTTATAGGGGATCAATCATAGTCCTTTCAATCAGTAAGAGTGTCGAACCCAATGAGGAGCAGAAGGAAATGACAAGCGGTTTTCAGCAAGGTAATTTGTGCAAGCATTGAAATAGCGGTAACAAGTTGTTTGATAGCAAGATAATTGTAACAAGTAATGAGTAGCAATAGTAGTGCAGCATGGTAGCCCAATCCTTTTGTGGCAAAGGACAAGCCGGAACAGTTCCTTATAATAGGCAGAGCGTTCATGAGGGCACATGGTGATTTCATCTAGTCACTTTCGTCATGTCAGGTAAATTCGGGTTCGATAGTTTGAGAATTTGATATGTGGGTGGACCGGTGCTTGGGTGCTGTTTTTACTTGAACAAGAGTCCCATTTATGATTAACCCTCCCACAAGCATCCGCAACTATGAAAAAAGTATTAAGAATAAATTCTAACCGTAGCATTAAACATGGGGATCCAAATCAGCCCCTTAAGGAATAGCGCATAAATAGGGGTTTAAGTTTTTGTCACTTTCGCAAGCCACCATCTAATGACTACTCCACAATGCATCCCCTTAGGCCCAATCACATTGAAATGTTATATAGTCGGCGTTCACATAACACCACTAAGGGAATCACAACATTCATATCATCAAAATATCGGACGAATATCAACTTCACATGACTACTTACAACATGACTTCTCTCGTGGACCGAAGAACAAAAGTAACTATTCACAAGTGGTAAACATGCTCATGATCATAGAGGTCTTAAATATCATATTGGCTTTGAACATATGATCTTCCACCAAATAAACCATATAGCATCAACTACAAGATGGAATCAACACTACCAGTCACAGCACACATAACAATCTGATGTTCCGGTACAAGATTTAACACAAGAGATGAACTAGAGTTTTTAGAGGAGATGGTGATGTTTGAAGATATGATGAAGATTGGCCTTCCAATAATGAGAGGGTTGTTGGTGATGACGATGGACTCAATTTCCCCCTTTGAGAGGGAAGTTCCTCCTGCGGAATCGCTCCACAGGAGGGCTAGGGCCGGCCCATAGGACAGGCAAATGGGGCAGCCGCCCTGTGCCCCCGGAAGGTAGGGGCTCCAGCCAAGATAATTGCCAATCTATAGTGGGTAGGATGCCCAGAAAAACAGCGACAGTATTTCTCAAAAAATGACAGTAAAAAGGGTGAGTTCAGCATTGATATTTCACGTACTCCTCGACTCCTCTTCCCCAAATCCCAGATTCCTAAAACAACGCCGCCGTTCCCATGCGTCTCCGATTCCAAGATGGCCACCGAACATTAATGGAGACTAAAGGCGAAAAATGTCTCTCCTTCCTTCATGAACATCCTGCTTGTTCCTATCAACTAGACATTGAAGACTTGGAGTGTTCTTCATTTCTTTCTCCCCACAATCCCATTCCTACTGTCAATTTAATAGTTGTGCCCTCAGATGACTCAACATCTCTTCTTTGTATCTTCTGCTCTTCAGACTTCGGTGGATCCAAGTGTGAGTGCCCAGGAGTCAGGAGATTAGGAGAACTACTGATCTGAAAAAGGGTGGAAATCATTCAGTTCATGATGTTGTGTTCTCGTTCGTGCTAATTGCAACCTACATATCTGCTGATTTGGCGACATACATCAATATTTAGGTTCTTTCGTTCCCTGTTTTAATCAGTTTATGCTGCTTGTTCTTATTTAGTGACATGTCCTCTAGAAGGTATTCATCTGGTTGTAACAAAAAGGAAGAGAAAAAACTACAAGATGGAAGGTTTTATTTGATCATATTCCAAGTTTATCCGTGAAAGGTTCGTCTAATACTCAGTTGGAGAGTCAAAAGATCTAAGTAGTAACCATGTGGATAGGATTTTTTGTTTTGCAACACAAAATGAAGTCTTCATTCAAATCTAGGAATGCGAGTTTTTGTGGAAAGTGAGCTTTTGTCGAACTACATCACTTCCTTACTATCAAAGTGTACTTCACTTAATCGATATAAATTGCGTTGTCACTTTTAGAGTCTAAATTAAGATCATCCGGCTTTGTTATATATTGTATATTACTTTTCTTTTGAATTCGAGAATATTTTTAGCTTTTGACTAAACAAGGGCCCCTTATTGTTGTCTTGCCCGTGGGCCCCGAATATCCACGGGCCGACCCTGAGGAGGGCAAAAGTGCTCATGTCCAGGTTCCGCCTCAAGACAGTGACACTTTATACCTAAAGTCCTCCCCTGAGTCTTTCAGGTCAAGAGAGAATGTATACCAAAATATGGTCACCAGAAGTGGGCTGGGTGGCCCACTACCCACCACGCCACACCAGGGTGGCTCGCGCCCCCTGGTGCCTAGTGGCCACCTGACAACCCCCCTTTGGTGCTTATTTTCTCCATTATTTTTATTTATCCCATAGAAAATTCTTGTGAAGTTTCAACCCATTTCAGGGTCTATAGAATTGGTATGTTTGATGTAGCTTTTCCATGTCCAGAATTCCAGCTTCGGGCATTCTCCCTATTGTGGTAAACCTTGCATATTATGAGAGAAAAAGCGTTAGAATTACTGTGTAAAATGGTATAATGCATAAAAGCACTATAAATAACAGTAGCAAAACATGATGCAAAATGGATGTATCAACTACCCCAAGTTAGACCTCACTGGTCCTCAAGCAAAAGCCGGTAACGAAAATCAAGGCCACATGCTCTGAGAGAGAGGTGTCAATAAAAACAAAATACGGACATAGTAGGATCGTGCTCATTGTTGTAATAGAAAATAAACTTTATAAAGTACTTCATCACAACATTTTCAACATATAACATTCATCATAAAAAGTTCTCATAAGCAAGTAACAATTCATCATAACATTGAAGTAGGAAGCATAAACTCAATTGAAAACTAACAAACTATGCTTTCAGTCAACTTTGCAACACAATTCATCACATTTTTTGGAAGGTTCACATATCGGAGCTTTTAGGGAAGTCTACATACCCAACTACCATTTAGTATTCTATGATTGCTAACACTCACCACATACATATGAGGAAAACCTTTCAACCCGACACATAGAAATATAGGGGATTAAAGTGTCGCCTCCCAACGCATTCACCTGAAGGGTGATGTCAACAATAATAACTCATGACCACCCACATTCAACTGGATGTATATGCATAGATCTTCCCCCACCACATGATGCTTGCCAAAGAGAAAATAAAAAGGATTAGAGAAGAATACTTTGACTCTTGAATAAAAGTAAATATATAAAAGTAAAAGATAGGCCCTTCGCAGAGGGAAACAGAGGTTTTCATGCGCTTTTTGGTTGTATGTCAAATCCCTTAGTGGAAAGGAACATTACATCTTATTGCCCCTTATGAGCCATTATTATGTGGTTTGTAGCTTTTATTATTGCCATCTTAAGTTTGTACAACACTTAATTTCCCTTACTCAAAATGATCGAACATGTTTAGAAGCAATTTTTATTGCCTTGTGCACCAATGAAAACTTACTCGAAGTATCTTACTCAATCCATAGGTAGGTATCATGGACTCTTAAAACATGGATTTGAGCTTAAGGTTTTGGATGCACAAGTAGTATCCCTACTTAGCGCGGAATTTTGGATAGCAAAGATATTGGGGAAGCACAACATGTTAGAGGATCCATACCAATATAACTTCTATGTGAATGTGAGCAAACATAAATCATTATTTTTTGTTCGTTGTCCAACGTCAACAATTTTGGCATATTATAATTAATGAGGGCCCACAATAATAAAAGATGTCAAGGATAGCGTATTTGCATGTAAATATTCTCTTCCCTTATTAACTCATTCATCTGTTGCATCACGACCAATGCTACGTTTGTCAACCGTCAACAAATTCTACCACTTATACTTTTCCTTATGTGATGCCACTACTTACTATAAGATTAGCATATGATATTTTTCATTATTTTCATTTATTTTGATTGCAGCAAGAAAGTAAAGAAGCAAAAGCTCAAACTAAACTTAATTATATAACTCCCAGTCAATTACATAGATAGATAGATAGATCACAAAACCAGCACTCATAAAGATGGATCGAACTAAACTTTTATTTCGCTAAATCATAAAATAACTAAAGACCGAACTAAGATGGATAAACATAATAAGGGGGATGGTGATATAATACAGTGGTACCTCCCCAAAGCTTGGTACAAGACAAGGGGAGTGCCCATACCCGTGTACTGAAGTCTCTTTCTTTGGTGATGAAGACGAAGGTGTTGGTGGTGTAGATGGTGAAGTAGAAGCAAACTTGTACTCTGGTTTCCACGATAGAGGTCACCACTATAAGAGGAGGCACGAGTCTCCAGAGTCCTATAACTGACACCCAAACACACAGATTTAAACCTTGCTTCATACTCAAAGATTTGGTTTTGAAGATTGAAGATTTGGCCTTGCAGAAAATTGATTTTCTCATTGAGGGTGAGCCAATATACTTCAAGGACCTGCCATCAACCTTTTGATCATGGGTGAATTCCGTGATCATGAAGGGATTGGCACTGAGTCCACGCTCCACCATCCCTTGGCACCTGAAGATCTCCTGCTCCACCACCTCGAGCCTGGCCTCCACGCTTCCCGTCTTCTTGGGTCCTTGAACATCCAGGACATGGAGCACCCCCTCACACATCTCAATGGTTTGAGGGTGTTTCATCACCTCCGGCAGGTAGGGGTTGCTGACCCTCTCGAAGAACTTGTCCTCGGAGGAGCTTGGTGAGGCCATGGTGATCTAGATGTGTCTGAAAAACAACACGAAACAAGAATAGAGGATTTCTCCGTGGTACTTGCGTCAAATCATTGGGAGATATATGTATAGAATTTTTATACAAGTAAATACTTATCCTAAAATAAAATGGAGCCAGGAAGGTGCCCAAGGGGCCCACTACCCACCATACAGCACGAGGGGGCCTGGCACGCCCTGGTGCCTAGTTGGCACCTGGGTTGCCTTCCCGTGTGTTTATTAATTTCCTTATTTTTCTAATATTGCAAAATTAACAGAAAATATTTTTGCGTATTTTCCGGAGTCCGTTTACTTACTGTATCACATACCTCTTCCTTTAAGGGTTGTGGAGTGTTCTAGAAGGTCTCCTTTATGTGTTCCTCTGGTGTCATGGTTTGAATAATATTTGTTTCAACATTAAGAGGTGTACGTGAAATATAGTGCTTTATTCTTTGTCCATTGACCGCCTTTGGGTTAGTGCCTACAGGATTATTGATCTTAATAGCTCCAGACAGATAAACTTCTTCGATGATATGTGGTAATTCCCATTTGGAAAGAAGTTTTTTCGCAAAAAATTTAAGACAAGAATTGAACAATAGAACATATTCACCAACTTTGAATTCTTGCATTGGGATTCTTTTGTCATGCAATCTTTTAGATTTTTCTTTGAATAGTTTGGCATTTTCGTAAGCTTGGGCTCTCCATTCATCTAGTGAGCTAATATCAAATAACCTCTTCTCATGAGAAAGTTTGAAATCATAGTTGATTTCTTCAATTAACCAATACGCTTTATGTACTAACTCAAGAGGTAAATGACATTTTTTTCATAGACCATTTTATAAGGAGACGTGCCCATAGGATTTATATAAGTTGTTCTGTAGGCCCACAATGCATCATCTAATTTCTTAGTCCAATTCTTTCGAGACCTATTAATAGTCTTTTGCAATATTAAATTTATGTCTCTATTAGTTAATTCTACTTGACCACTATATTGAGGATGATAGTGAGGTGCAATTCTATTCTTAATATCATATCTAGCAGGCAACTTACGAAAAGCACCATGAATAAAGTGTGAAACACCATGAGTCATTAAGTATCTAGGGACTCGAAAACATGGGAAAATAACTTCCGTAAGCATTTTAATAGTGGTTTTATGATCAACACTACTAGTTCGAATAGCTTCTACCCACTTAGTGACATAATCAACAACAACCAAAATTTGTGTATACCCATTAGAGGAAGGAAAAGGTCTGATATAATCAAATTCCAAAACATCAAATGATTCAATAACAAGTTAATAATTCATAGGAATTTCTTGACGTCTACTGATATTGCCAATTACTTGAAATTCATCACAATAGAGGACAAACTTACGAGCATCTTTGAAAAGTGTAGGCCAATAAAATCAAGACTATAATACGTTGTGTACAGTTCTATGTCCCGCATGGTGTCCTCCATAAGCCTCGGAGTCACACTTCTGAAGGATTTGTTTCTATTCATGCTCAAGTATACAACGTCCAATAATACCATATACTCCCTCTTTATAAATATGTGGGTCATCCCAAAATTAATGTCTTAAATCAAGGAAGAAATTTTTCTTTTGCTGATACGTGAAACTAGGTAGTATGTATATATCAACAATGTAATTAACATAATCAGCAAACCAAGGTGTGTTATGAAAAACATTGACAACAGCTAGTTGTTCATGAGTTAAGGTATCATTAATAGGTAGTGGGTCATCAGGAATACTTTCTAACCTAGACAAGTTATTAGCTATGGGGTTCTCAGCTCCTTTCCTATCAATGATATGCAAATAAAATTCTTGTAGAAAAAACCCCACCTAATAAGTCTAGGCTTAGCACTTTTATTTTCCATAAGATATTTAATAGCAGCATGATCAGTGTGAATAATTACCTTAGAATAAACATTGTAAGATCGAATTTGTCACAAGCAAATACAACTGCTAAGAATTCTTTTTCAGTGGTAGCATAATTTGTCTTGGCAATGCCTAGAGTTTTACTAGCATAATGGATAAAATTTAATTTCTTATCAACACTTTGTCCTAGAACAACACCAACAACATAATCACCAGCATCACACATCATTTCAAAAGGCAAGTTCCAATCAGGTGGTTGAACTATAGGTGTGGAAGTTAAGGCTTTCTTTAGTGTTTCAAAGGCTTCTACACAATCATCATCAAAAACGAAAGGAATATCCTTTTGTAATAAACTGGAAAGAGGACCAGAAACTTTAGAGAAGTCTTTAACAAACCTTCTATAGAAACTACCATGACCAATGAAAATGGATACATTTAATATCTTTAGGACATGGCATCTTCTAAATTGCATCAACTTTAGCCTTATCCACCTCAATACGTCGTTCGGAAATTTTATGACCCAAGACAATACCTTCATTTACCATAAATGGCACTTCTCCCGATTTAAGACATGGTTAGTTTGCTCACATCTCTGCAAAACTCGATCAACGTTGCTTGAGCAATCATCAAAAGAAGTTCCATAAATGGAAAAATCATCCATGAAAACCTCAACAATCATTTCATAAAAATCGGAGAAATATAGTAGTCATACATCTTTCAAAGCTAGCAGGTGCATTGCATAATCTAAAAGGCTCACGTCTATAAGCATAGGTTCCAAAAGGATAAGTAAAGTTGGTTTTCTCTTGATCAGGTTGTGACAAAGGTATTTGAGAAAAACAAGAATAGCCATCTAGAAAGCAAAAATTAGTGTGCTTCGATAATCTTTCTAGCATTTGGTGTGTGAAATGTAAAGGATAATGATCTTTTCTAGTAGCTTTGTTTAATTTTCTATTATCAATTACCATTCTATAGAGAGTCACAATTCTTTGTCGGATGAGTTCATCTTTATCATTAGGGAGAATAGTAATACCTCCTTTCTTACGAACACAACGAACGGGACTTACCCATCTACTGTCAGCTATGGGATAAATTATACTCGCTTCCACAAGCTTTAATATTTCATTTCATACCACTTCTTTAATTTTTGTATTCGGTCTTCGCTGGTGATCAACAACGGGTTTAGCATATGGTTCCATATTAATCTTATGCTGACAGAGAGTGGGACTAATGCCCTTAAGATCATCAAGAGTATACCAAATAGTAGCTCGGTTCTTCCTTAAAGTTTTTAACAATCATTCTTCTTCATGCTATGTAAGGTTAGCACTGATAATAACCTGATATATCTTATTTTCATCAAGATAAGCATATTATAAAGTGTCAGGTAATCGGTTTAATTCTGACGCAGGATCTCCCTTGGGTCGAGGAGGACCTCCTAGAGTTTCTACAGGTTAGTTGTGTTTAAGGACAAGCTTTTGCTCAAAAACATTTTATCCATTTCATTTCTTTCACGCATTTTCATGGTCTAGCAAATATTGTTCTAATGGATCGGTAGGAGGAATGGCAATAGAAGCAAGACAAATTACTTCATGTTTACTAGGCAATTCTATATCATGGTAACATCTATGTCTTCTGTTTCAGCGTGTGCTATCTGATGCATAATTTCTTGATATAAGGTAAAAAGACTAGCAGTAACACTAGAACCCATATCACATAAACTGTGATAGCAATGATCTCCTATTTTCACTGAGATGACACGCATGGCAACAACAGGTTTATTTTTATCTCTAGTGTCAGGTTTGGGAATTCTAGCATTTTCATCATAGAAATAAATAACATGCCCATGAATATTATCAACCAAGAGATCTTTAACCATAGCAATACTAGGTTATACCTTGATTTGCTAAGAGGGTTTGATTGTTCTAACATAAATTTTGTTAACCATGGTTGAAACTTTAGTGTGTTCCTTTATCCTAAAGAGGAAAGGTGGTTTCTCAATATAACTAGCACGCACAATAGGGTCAACATTCTAAATCATAGTTTCATCCTCAACTTTAATTGGTTCTTCAAATTTTTATTTAATAGGTGGATGATATTTTAACCATTTCTCTTTAGGGAGATCAACATGAGTAGCAAAGGTTTCACAAAATGAGGCTACTATCTCAGAGTCAAGTGCATATTTAGTGCTAAAATCATTGAAACCATCAGTATTCATAAAATATTTAACACAATAAAACTCAAGTTTTATACCTGAATCTTTACCTTCTCGAGTTTCCGATCTTCAGAGTTGCGTTTCATTCCTTCCAAAAGATCCCTCCTGAATTCAGTAGCCTTCTTCATAAAAGAACCAGAACAAGAAGTATCGAGCATGCTTTTATCATTAGGAGAAAGCCGAGTATAAAAATTCTGAATAATAATTTCTCTCGGGAGCTCATGATTGGGGCATCAATATAACATTTACTTCAGCCTCCCCCATTATAGAGCGTATTTTATCCTTCACGAGGACAAAAAAATAGATAAAATTCCGATCACGATGAACAAGATGCATATGATATTTTTTTTGGTGAAACTCCAATTGTAATCGGTTTCAGTTCCAAGATCCTGTATCATCACATAGCCTATACCATGTCAATTCTTTTCCCCCCAAAGATAAAGGGAAAAGCTTATTCTTGATTTGATCTCCGGATAAAGCTGCAAGCTTGAATAATCGAAAAACTTTATCCACATAGATTAGGTGCATATTGGGATGTTTCGTTCCGTATCCTACATAAGGATTAGTTAGTAGTTTCTCTATCATACACGAAGGAATTTCATAATAAACATTTTCAGTAGGTTCAATAGGTTGAGGGACAATTCTTGGTGATTCTGGTCGAGGTGAAGATACCCCGAACAAACCCCTCAAAGGATTACTTTCCATACTTACAACTCACAGTAAATTTCAGCACGTAATATGAATTTCCCCTTAGCAAAGGCGCTTCACCCCCGGCAACAGCGCCAGAATAGAGTCTTGATAACCCACAAGCATAGGGGATCAATTGTAGTCCTTTCGATAATTAAGATTGTCGAACCCAACGAGGAGTAGAGGAAATGACACGGGGTTTTCAGCAAGGTAATTTCTACAAGCACTGAAATAGCGGTAACAAGTTGTTTGATAGCAAGATAATTGTAACAAGTGACGAGGAGCAATAGTAACAACTATTGCAGAAAGGTAGACTAATCCTTTTGTGGAAAAGGACATGCCGTATCATTTTCTTATAATAGGCAAAGGATTCTTGAGGGCACACATGAATTACATCTAGTCACTTTTGTAACGTCGGGTTAATTCGCGTTAATTAGTTTGATATTTTGATATGTGGGTGGACCGGTGCTTGGGTGATGTTCTTACTTGAAAAAGTCTCCCACTTATGACTAACCCTTGCGCAAGCATCTACAACTACGAGAAAAGTATTAAGAATCAATTCTAACCATATCATTAAACATAGGGATCCAAACCATCCCCCTAGGTTATAGCGCATAAACTGGGGTTTAAGTTTCTGTCACTCTCTCAACCCACCATGTAACAACTAATCCACAATGCATTCCCTTAAGCCCAAAGGTGGTGAAGTGTTATGTAGCTGATGTTCACATATGTGACGCCCAGATGCGATCCTATCCTTATTTTGGCACGAGGGCCTCGACAGGGATAGAAGCGCATCTCATCGTTTCGCAAGAATGGATATCGTTACAAGTACATGTACTGAAAAGATGAGCCATATGGAATTGGCCTAAACTCTCCACAAGCTACATCAGAGTCACATCAGTACAATACATAAACATCATGAAGAAGAGGAGGGTCCGACTACGGTCGGAAACAAACGAGAAAAGAAAATGACGTCCATCCTTGCTATCCTAGGCTGTCGGCATGGAACCCATCCTAGATAGATGAAGAAGAAGAAGAAGGAACTCCAAACGAACAATGAACGCGCTCGCGTCAAGTAACCTTTACCAGTACCCACAACTGGTGTTATAGTAATCTGTGAGCCACAGGGCACTCAGCAATCTCATTTCCAAAGGTATCAAGACAAGCAAAGCTTAATGGGTGAGGTATGATTAAGTGGTGAGGCTGCAACAAGCAACTAAGCATTATATGAGGTGGCTAACTTACGAGTACAAGAATAAGGGGGGGGGGGGGGTGATCTACCCATAGCGGACGTGAACTACTGATGATCAACTGAATGATCCTGAACACCTACCTACGTCAGACATAACCCCACCGTGTTCTCGATCGGAGAGGGAGCTCCCGAAAGAGACAGTCACAGTTACACACTTAGTTGGCATATTTTAATTAAGTTAATTTCAAGTTATGTAGAACCAGTGTTAAACAAAGTTTCCACGTTGCCACATAACCGCAGGCACGACTTTCCGAAAGATTTAACCCTACAGGGGTGCTCCAACTAGTCCATGACAAATTACCACAAGCCGCATGGAAATCCTCGATCATGAAACTCGCAATCTCGTCGGACTCCTTAGTGGAAAACCTCAACTCTGAGATTACCCAAACTTTACCCGAAATCCCGATGCACAAGATATTTCTTCAAAGGTAAAACTAATCCAGCAAGTCCGCCCGATGTGTCGACGATCCCGATAGGAGCCGTGTATCTCGTTCTCAGGACACGACGGATAAGCTACGCATACGGTGGCCTGATAGAAATAACACAAGTTGCCCTGGGTTGGCCTCGTACAATGCTCTATTTTGGACCAGCACCATCAGCACTGGCCGTCCCTGTATTATGTTGAATTATTCCTCGGGTAGCGCTAATTCCCTTTGCTTTTCAGTATTAACAGAATTATTTTGTTGGGAAAATATAGAACCAATGTTGGGCCTTGCCAGACCAACTTTAATCTAAAACGAATTATCAAGGGGGTCCCCATAACAACCCTGATCGTGTTAGGAGCGCTCAATTATGGAACATAACACCGTAGACGAAACTAAGGGGGCAAGGGTGGAACAAAACACCAGGCTAGAAAGGCCGAGCCTTCCACCTTTTACCAAGTATATAGGTGCATTAGATTAAATAGCAATTAATATGGTGATATAACAAGGAACCCACGTTATCACATGGAAGCAACTGGACCTGCAACTAGCAATGCTAATACATGGTTAAGCGAGCGGTAACATAGCCAATCAGTGGTTTGCTAGGTTGTGAACAGGTTGAAGGTTTTCATGGCAATGTTGAGAGGCTGATATTTAACACATTGTAGGCAGCGAGACATAAGGATAGAAACGATAAAACTAGCATGGCAATGTTAGTAATGGTATATAGGGAAATGATTATCTTTCCTGAGATCCCGTTGAGAAGAAGAAGGACTCCGTGAAGCAGACGAACCGATGTACTCGAACGGGTCCTCACATTCCGACACGCTTGCGGAACTCTATCGAGACGAAGGAAACCGGAAACAAGAATCAACACAGATATTCACCATGGCAGATGCACGACAATATGTAATCCACATATGATGCATGATTAGTTGAATATATGCAAGACATGGCATGTCCATTCACAACAATCAAACACTACACATTAAGTGAAGTTCAGTATGCAACGAGTTGCATATTGACGAAACTCCACATATGAATTATTTAGTTCTATCCCGATTAGGTACACGACAATATTAAATGTTGTTAAACATGGCAAGAGGTGAACCGTAATTAAGCTAACTATCTAGGCATTTTAAATGAGGTCGGAAATGACATATAGCATCTCCGAGATGACCTCATACGTCAATTTATAAATCTTTCCAGATGTGAAATAACAGTTTTAAATATTTTTTAAAAAGCAAAAAAGTAGGTTCACGTGATTCTACGCGTCGTTCCAATCAATTTACACATAGAGAACATCTCCAACGGAGCTACGGTTCAAAAGATACGAGCACCGCAAGATATGATGGCATGAATGCAATATATGTGCAACGACAGTCACAATCATTCCAAAACGTACAACCATCAAGATAATATGAAATTACACGAGATTCTAACCAAGTTTCATATAGGACACGATCAAAACGGAGCAACGGTTCAACAACTACAAGCTAAACAAGAAATAGCTACAATCTGCCCAAAACAGCAACATGGCATTTTCTACACCCCAAAACAACGGGCTACATAAATCCAAAATGTTCAAACAAGGCATGAGACAGTAGAAGGCAAGATGCTCTACAACATACTACTAATAACATCTAGCATGGAAGCCTGCATCACTAGGAAAAGAACTCACAAAATGGCATCTCACACACAGTTTCAGACTTAGTGAAAATATCAGTTTTGACAGTGCAGTTTTCGATCTGAAGGCATATTGACAGCAGCAAAACTATATGCTACAGGGCACCAAATGACATGAAAAATCAAAGCATGCTAGATAATCTTAAGGTCTACAAATAACTCCATTTCACTAACCTCAAAAGAGCTATAGATCACCAGATAAACTCATGGCAAGACAACAACAAAATATAACAGATTTCAGACTTAGAAATATTTCAGCATCTCGAAATCAGCACTATTTTCTAGCATGTTGAGAGCAAGCAAACAACACCTAAACATGGATTTCTATTGCAACCAAAAGTACCAGAGGCTAGCCTACACATCCAAGGGCATATCTCTAGTTGACAACTCATTCATATCATCCACGTATTAAATTCCACAAAATAAACAAAAGGGCAAGATGGCAAAATATCACGCGCACTAACTTGCTCAACAGCTGAAACTAAATGCACAGTTAAATTCTATGGATTTTTCTACCCCGAAAACATGTATAATATGAGGGGTTGAAAAATAAAAATATCGCCACACATATATGCGAGAATACGTCCTAAACAGGATATAACAAACTAGCAATGGAACCTACATGCAAAATGCAAACAACTACTCTAAAATACATGGAAAAGGGTCCCGAACAACTCGAACATTTCATCTATGGTATTTGAACAATCCGGACATGCATAAAAATAGCTACGGAATAATTCCCTATTAGGACAGCGCGCAAATCTAGGCAAACAACGGGTCAAACCACTCCAAACATGCATGCAAGTTGCAAAATATGAATCTACGCGAAAAACTAATCAAGTTACTTATATAAATTATTCCGATCCGATGAACGGTTTGAAAACTACGAGCATTCTAAAATATCTAATATCCCTCAGAGAAATAATCCGAAAATCCTAAAAAAAGATAATGCTAACGAGCCTAGACAACGGGCACAACATAGGAAAAGACGCCTAGGGCGTTAGATAAGAGGCTTGGGGGGGCTCACCTGATGGGCCAAGGCCCGACGTGGGGTGCTGCTTGCTGGGCCAAAGAGGCGGTTGACCGGGGCGACTGGGTCGTAGGAGACGGGCCGGGTCAAGGCAGCATGAGGCTGGCCCATCCTTGAGTCAACAAAAGGGCGGCGCCGATCCAGATCCGATCTGGTGCGGGGAGGCAGGGGCGAACACGGGGGGCGACCGGCGGCAGGAACATGGCGGCGATGGTTGCGGAGCTCCGGCACGGTGGCTGGGGCCCCGGCGGCGCACCACGGTAGGGCACGCGGGATCGTGCTCGGGCGGCGCTCGGGAGGAGGATGGAGCCGACAGATGGCTCAGGCAGATGTTCGGGATGCTCCAGGCAGCGGGGAGGTGCAAGCGTGGCGACCTACTCCGGTGAGGCCGACCGGTGCGGGCTGGAGCATGCGACAGCGAGAGCTGCAGCGCGCGGCGGCGAGGCAGCTTGCGGGAGCGAGGCAGGGGCGACTCGGAACGGCTGCGGGCGAACGGTGACGCGACCGGGCCCGGGGAGGTCCTGCGATGGGCCTGACGCGGGTCGACAACGCTGGTGGGAGGAGAGTGAGAGAACAGGTGGTGGCTAGGGTTAGGATGGCACGGGAACCGAGGTGGAAGAAGGGTTAGGGTCTAGATTAGGAAGGGGAGCTGTTTAAATAGGGAAGAGGGGCTAGGTTTAGTAGTTTTTCGCCCCGGTTTCAACCGTACGATCGGAATCGAACGGTCTCGCATGCGACGGGCTAAGTGGCCGTGTAGAGTAGGCTAGCCGGAGAAGAGAGGGAAAATAGGCACCCGGCAACGTGATTTAAACACCGAAACACGTCCCACGAATAACCGAAGACGGTGCCGCTACGGTCGACCGTTCGTGTACCAGACGGACTCCGATTGCGACGAAAATTGGCACGCGGCCTACCTATATCTAAGTAAGACCGCATGTCAAGTTTCAACCCTATTAGAGGATGTTTTTTACACACTTTTAACCACAAGATATTGACGATGCCGTGGGCGCGTGCGTGTGTGGTCGGGCTGAACACGGTCAACGAAAAAAAGGAGGGAACCGACAACTAACAACGGATGTAGGTATTGAAAACTGGCGGCAACGGAGTGCCGATGCAATGCAGATGATGTGCATGATGCAATGATGATACGACAGACAAACGAACCACACGACGAGAACAGACTAAAAGTGGAATCTTGTGGAATATCGGTCTCGGGTTGTCACAACATAACACCACTAAGGGAATCACAACATTCATATCATCAAAATATCGAACCGATATCAACTTCACATGACTACTTGCAACATGAGTTCTCTCGGTGCCTCAAGAACAAAAGTATCTACTCAGAATTGATAAACATGCTCATGATCAAAGAGGTCTTAAATATCATATTGGATCTGAACATATTGATCTTCCACCAAATAAAACATAATGTATTAACTACAAGATGTAATGAACACTACTAGTCACCCCTAGGTACCAATCTGAGGTTCCGGTACAACATTGATCACAAGAGATGAACTAGTGTTTTGAGAGGAGATGGTGTTATTAAAGATGTTGATGAAGATTGGCCTCGCCAAGATGAGAGGGTTGTTGGTGATTATGATGGCCTCGATTTCCCCCTCCAGAAGGGAAGTTCCTCCGACAGAAACGCTCCGCCGGAGGGCAAAAGTGCTCCTTCCTAGCTTCTACCTCGAGATGGTGGCACTACGTACTGAAAGTCCTCCCCTGATTTTTTAGGTCACAAGAGAATATATACCAGAAGATGGTCGCCAAAACTGGGCTGGGTGGCTCACTACCCACCAGGTCGCGCCTGGGGGCTGGCGCGCCCTGGTGGCTAGTGGACACGTGGCAGCCCCCTCTGGTGCTTCTTTCCTCCATTATTTCTTATTTATTCCATAAAAAATCCGCGAGAAGTTTCAACCGCTTTGGAGGTGTGCAGAATAGGTATCTCTGATGTAGCTTTTCAGGTCCGGTATTCCACCTTCCGGCATTCTCCCTTTTGGTATAAACCTTGCATATTATGAGAGAAAAGGCATTATAATTACTACATAAAGTGGTATAATCATAAAAATACTATAAATAATAGTAGCAAAACATGACGCAAAATGGACATATCAACGCTCTCTAGCGGTCCCACTAATGTCCACGAGGTGCGTACGGTTTAAACAAAGGGGGAAATGGGCATGGGATGCCCTAGAACTTTCCTGGAGAGACAGAAGACTGAGAGGGGATGGTTCCTTGCTGTCCAGGGGGCTCAAGTGGGTTTTTCACCCCATCAATCATGGAGTTAGCCACTGGGTTTACTACTCGAGGCGTTGAGGGTCTAAGTGAGGTTGTGGTAAAATTTTGGGGGCAAGCAGAATAGCATTGGAGGTCAAGACAATATTTTTTAGATTTTTCCTGAAGGTGTTCAATAGAGTTTTGGGCAAGATAACTTTGCCCACTTACTATGATAACTAACAGGATAAAATGGTGGGTAAAATGAGATGGATCTTAGTAAACTTTGAAAATTCTAGAAGTCAGCCGAATTAGGTTTTTGTAGCTCTAGCTAAGAAAATTTATTGTGCCAAATGCACAAATTGGTTAAGCATCATTATTTGAGGACTAGATCACTCGTGCAAAGTTTGATAGCAATTGGAGAAACTTGGAAATGTACATTTGCTCAAATTAGGTTATGCACATAGAGGGTTTTCGAATATTTTGGTGGACCGAATCGACTTGTATTGAGATGAAACTTGGCAAGATCGATACGTACATCATGTGTGGCTAGATAGAATTTTCGTGAAATTATTTAAGAATATTTCCTATGGAAATATTTGAAAAGCTTGAAATAGGCAGAAAGGGTTTTGAGGGGTTTTGCCCAATATTATGTAAATGACCATGTGTTGAAACTGTTTTATATGGAATATATATTTTCACTGAGTTTTCCTAAAATTTCTCACATATTTTGAAATCATAAAAATATTTCCCCCCTATAAAAGACCATTTTTGGCCTCAAAAAAAGGTATTTAATTAAAGTAGGAAAATAACTTTGAAAATAATAATTTTGTGTTTTTAGGGAGTATTTTTTTATAATAGGACCCAAATAAAATCTTTGGGAAAAACCATCTACCCTAAGTCGAGTACTTGTTGTTCAAACCTCAATTTAGGGGGTTATGGAAACATAAATTAAAGAAAAGCTTTTTGGTCAAAATAAAATTTTATAAAAATAGTTTTAGGTCCTATACACTTGGTATGGTCATTGGGCAAGTATTTGGAACAATAAGATGAGTTTTGAGAGAAGGAAAAATTTTGTGAATAAAATTCCCAAGTAGGCAAACAAGCATATATCCACCAATTGAATCATGCACACAAATTTTTTTAAATGGTTCCAAATTTTATGAAATCATAATGTGGCAAAGTGGTACAAACATAATGTGTGACACCAAAAGTAATGTATTATATCATAGAAAACATTTTCGTTTGTTGGTATGTGAAACTAGGTGGTATATTTTTCGCAACAATTTAATTAGCATAGTCTACATACCAAGGAGTACTATGTGATGCATTTATAACAGCGAGTTGCTCATAAGGAAAATTATCATCAATAGGCAGTGGGTCATCAAGAACATTTTCCATCCTAGACAAGTTATTCGCTACAGGGTTTTCACCTCCCTTCCTATCTACGACATGATTTTTAAATTCTTGAAGTAAAAGCACCCACCTAATATGTCTAGGCTTAGCATCCTTCTTTTCCGTAAGTAATTTAATAGCAGCATGATCAGTGTGAATAGTAACTTTGGAATCAATAATGTAAGGTCTAAACTTAACAGATGCAAATACAACTTCTAAAAATTCATTCTCGGTAGTAGCATAATTTATTTGAGCGTTTTCTAGGGTTTTACAAGAATAATGAATGACATATATTTTTTTGTCAACTATTTGCCCTAGAACACCACCAACAACATAATCACCCGCATCACACATAATCTCAAATGGTGAATTCCAATAAGGTGGTTGTATAATAGGTGCAGAAATCAAGGCTTTCTTAAGTATTTCAAAGGCTTCTACACAATCATCATTAAAAACAAAAGGAATATATTTCTGAAGAAGATTAGTTAGTGGACTAGAAATATTTGAGAAATCTTAAATAAAGCTGCTATAAAAACTAGCATGAACCAGAAAACTGCTCATACCTTTGATATATTTATGACATGGAATTTTCTCTATTACATAAACTTTAGCCCTGTCTACGTCAATGCCTCATTTAGATATTTTAGCCCAAGTACTATACCTTCATTCACCATAAAGGGGCACTTATCCTAATTCAAGACAAGGTTAGTTTCCTCACATCTGTGCAAAACTTGATCAAGGTTGCTCAAGCTATCATGAAAAGAAGACTCGTACACGGAAAAGTCATCCATGAAAACCTCAACAATCTTTTCACAGAAGTTAGATAAAATGGCAGTCATACATCTTTGAAATGTAGCAGGTGCATTACATAAACCAAAAGGCATGCGTCTATAGGCATAAATTCCAAAGGGGCATGTGAAATTAGCTTTCTCTTGATCCTCTTTTGAGATAGGTATTTGAGAGAAACCAAAATATCCATCCAGAAAAAAGTGTGTATGCTTAGATAAAATTTCTAACATTTGATCAACAAAAGGCAAGGGGTAATGATCTTTTCTAGTAGCTTTGTTTAATTTCCTGAAAACAATTACCTGTAACATCCAAGATGCGATCTTGTCCTTATTTTGGTGCGATGGCCTCGACAGGGATAGAAACGCATCTCGTCGTTTAGCAAGAATGAATATCGTTACAAGTACATGCACTAAAAAGATGAGTATAAGGAGTTGGCTTACACTCGCCACAAGCTACATCATGATCACATGAATACAACAATATCCAGTTATCATGAAGAAGAGCATGTCCGACTATGGACGAAGACAAACGATAAAAGAACGACGTCGATCCTTGCTATCCCAGGCTGCCGGCCTGGAACCCATTCTAGATCGATGAATAAGAGGAAGAAGAAGAAACTCCAAATAGAACAGTCATCGTGCTCACGCCAAAGTATCGATTTACCTGTACCTGCAATTGGTGTTGTAGTAATCTTTGAGTCACACGGACTCGGCAATCTCATTTCCAAAGGGATCAAGACTAGCAAAGCTTAATGGGTGAGGTATGGTTAAGTGCTGAGGCTGCAACAAGGACTAAGCATTTAATTGAGGTGGTTAACTTACGAGTACAAGAATACAAGAGGGGGATGATCTAAGCATAATCACACGTGAACTAATAATGATCAAATGAATGATCCTGAACACCTACTTACGTCAGACATAACCCCACCGTGTGCTCTTACGGATACATAACTCATGAGAAGAGACAGTCACGGTTACACACACAGTTGGCAAGTTTTAATTAAGTTTACCTCAACTTATCTAGAACCAGATGTTAAACAAAGTTTCCAAGTTTGCCACATCATCGCGGGCACGACTTTCCAAAATATTTAACCCTGCATGAGTGCTCAAACTAGTCCATCACAAATTACCACAAGCCGCATAGAAAACCTCGATCACGAAACTCGTGATCTCCTCGGATTCCTTAGTGGAAAACCTCAACTCTGAGATATCCCAAAACATCACCGGAATTCCAATGCACATGATATTTCGTAAAAGGTAAAACAAGTCCAGCAAGGCCGCCCGATGTGTCAACGAACCCAATAAGAGACGTGTATCTCGTTCTCAGGACAAGACGGATTGTCCAAACTTCCGGTAGGCCAAGCACATAATTTCCCCTGGTAGCCACTGACGGTTCACAGGTTGTACCAACACGCATGTGGAGCACTGGCCCGGGGGGTTGATTAAGTTTCCTCGGGTTAATTACTTCGTATGCGGTTTATTAGTTATTAGGGAAATAGTACCAAAGTTGGGCCTTGCCAGACGAGCTTTAAACTAAAACGAATTATCAAGGGGGTCACCATAAAAACCCCGATCATTTTAGGAGCGCTCAATTATGGAATATAACATCGGTAGACGAAACTAAGGCGGCAAAGGTGGAGAAAACACCAGGCTAGAAGGCCAGGCCTTCCACATTTTACTATCGTTGTATTGAATTAAATAGCAATTATAGGGTGATATAACGAGCAACCCACATTATCACATGGAAGCAACGACACCTATAACTAGCAACGCTATCAAAATGGTTAAGCAAGCAGTAACATAGCCAAACAACGATTTGCTGCGTGGTGGAAAGGTCAAAGGTTTTCATGGCATTG
Source organism: Hordeum vulgare subsp. vulgare (assembly GCF_904849725.1). NCBI lineage: Eukaryota > Viridiplantae > Streptophyta > Magnoliopsida > Poales > Poaceae > Hordeum > Hordeum vulgare. Next base: position 280,369,543 of record NC_058523.1, on the reverse strand, counting down.
TTGAGAGGTTGACATTTAACAGGTGGTAGGCAACGAGACATATCGACAGGAACGAAACAACTAGAATGTCATTGATAGTAATGGTATCTAGGGAAATGATCATCTTGCCCGTGATCCCGCTTGGAAGAAGAACGACTCGGGGAAGTAGGCGAACCAACGTAGTCGAATGGATCCTCACATTCTGCCACGCTTGCATAATTCCAACGAGAAGAAGCAAACTGGAAACAAGAATCAACACACGATATTCACCATGACACATGCACGATATGATGCACAACCAAATATTATGCATGTCCATTTCAATTATGCAAGGCATGGGATGATAATTCACAGAATCAAACACTACACATTAAGTGGAACTCAATATGCACGAATTGCAAATTTACGAAACTCCACATAAGAAATATTTAGTTCACTCCCGTCTAGGTTCGCGTCAATATTAATGTTGTTTAAACATGGCAGGAGGTGAATCATAATTAAACTAACTATCTAGGCATTTTAAATGAGGTCGGAGACAACTTATAGCATCTCCGATCTGACCCTATGTGTTACTTTCAAAATCTGTCCAGATTTCTCCTAAACACATTTTATGTTTGTTAAACGGCAAAATAAAGTGGTTCATGTGATTCTACATGTTGTTCTAGTCGATTTACATAGGGAGATCATTGCAAAGGGAGATACGGTTCAAAAGATATGATCACCGCAAGATATGATGCCATGAATACAATATGTATGCAAATGACACCCACAAGCATTCCAAACCATACAAGTAGTAAGATAATATGAATCTACATGATGTACCAAGCATGTTTCATATATGACACAATGAAACGGAGCAACGGTTCAAAAACTACAAGCAAAACAAGAAATAGCTACAATCTTCCAGGAGAACAACATGGCATTTTCTACACCCTAAAACAACAAGCTACATAATTCTAAAATGCTCAAACAAGACATGAGGCAGTAGTGGTCAAGATGCAAAACAACACCATACTAAATACAACTAGCATGGAAGTATGGATCGCTAGGAAAATAACTCCCAAAAAGGCAAGTAGCACACATTTTTGGACTTGGTGAAAATAACAGTTTTGACAGTGCAGTTTTCAACCAGAAGGCATATAGGCAGCAGTAAGACTATATGCTACAATGCATATAATGGCAATAAATTTACAACATGCTAGATAATCTTAAGCACTACATATAACTCCATTGCACCAACCCCAAAGGGGTTGTAGATCACTAGATAATCTCATGGAAAGACAACACCAAAATATTACAGATTCCAGACTTAGAAATATTTCAGCATCTCAAATCAGCACTATTTTCTAGCATGTTGGCAACAAGAAACAACACCTAAACATGGATTTCTATAGCAACCAAATCACAAGGGGCTAGCATACATATCCAAGGGCATATCTCAAGTTCAAAACTAATTCATATCTTGCATGGAATAATTCACACAAATTAAACAAAAGGGCAACATGGCAAAATATCATGCACGCTAACTTCCTCCAAAGACAAAACTAAATGCACTGTTAAATTCCATGGATTTTTCTACCCCTAAAACATATATAATATGTGGGGTTTTAAATAAAACCAATGCCTCCACATATATGCGAGAATATGACATAAACCGACATAGCAAACAATTTATGCCTCCTACATGACAACAAAGAGATGACTATTTTTACCATGCATGAAAATTCGTTGCAAACAATATGGACATTTTACCTATCAGGTTTGACTACTTCAGATGCATGCTAAAATAATTATGCGCAGTGCAAAAGATGGCAATTATGCACACTAACAAAAAATAGCACGATAAACATTTCTAACATTTGCAAAAACCTGATATTGCGATTCTACACAAAATTCTACACGTTTTTCATATAGAACTTGCTTCAAACTGACACACGGTTTAAAAGATATACGCATTTTAAAATCCGGCTATTTTCTGAAATATTAAAATTCGCAGGTTAAATATATATCCTCGTGTCGAATCTGATGATGCAATATAACTATATTACACATATGGCACAAGATAGCAGAGGGGTCGGGGATTTGCTCACCTCACGGCATCGAGCCGGTGGCGATATGGGCTCGGCCAAGTGAGCCGATGCTAGGCCGCGACTGGCCGAGGCTTCGGAAGGCGAAGGCGGAGCCTAGGCTGATGCGGAGTGAGGTGCAGCTGGGCCGTTGTGGATCTATCGTTTGTCCGGCCAAGTTGGCGGTCAATGGTCCCCGATCTCGATCCGACCAGATCTGATCGGGCGAAGCGGCGGAGGGAACAACGATGGGGGTCGGTGGCGCTCGAGACGACGACTGCAGCCGGCGGCGGCGACACCAAACGGCGGCATCTTGGATTGGTCCAGCTAGTCGGCGGCAAAGCAGCATGGCGGCGGGGCGTAGGCGAGGTGGAGGTGCAAGGCGGCGATGCGGGGTGCGTCAGTGCGGGAGCACAGGTGGTGCTGGCGGCGACTGGCTCGGGTGGCTTCGGGTGTGGGAGGGCCCGAACTGGGCTTCGTGGCCCTCGGCGATGGCTGGAGGTGGGAGAGAGAAGAGAGAGAGGATGCGGGAGGCCGGATGTTAGGGTTTGCGGTCGGATCCTAAGGTAGGAGGGTTGGCTGTCCAAAATTAGGCATGGGGGCTCCTTAAATATGAATGGGGTTAGGGTTAGAGGGTTTTCAGCCCGAATCGAGCCGTTCAATCACAATCTGACGGCTCCGGACATGGGGTACTATTAGGTAGGCTAGTTGGGCTATGAAGGGTGGTGGTGGATAAGAAGAGAGCGAAGTTTCATGCCTCGGCAACGAGATTTTTAAACACCGGAAAACGTCCAACGATAGACCGATGACGTTGCCGCTATGGTCGACCGTTCGGGTATCAAATGAACCCTGATTGCGACGAAATTCGGGCGGCGGCCTACCTATCTCAAACTAAGACCGCGCGCCAAGTTTCAAGCCAATCCGAGAATATTTTATGCACACTTTTAAAAACAAGATTTTAACAGTGTCGCGGGTGCGTGCGTGTGTGGTTGGTCTCAAAATGGTCAACATCCATAACGGAGAGAACCGACAACTACTAACAGATGCAAGTTTCAATAGCAGGCGGCAACAGAGTGCCGAAGCAATGCAGATGATGCGCATGATGTGATGATGAATGCGAGAAACACAAGAATAACATGGCAACAACGGAATAAAAGGGGAATCTTGTGGAGCGTCGGTCTCGGACTGTTACAACTCACCTACACTAATAAGAGATCTCGCCCCGAGATATAAGAATGAGAGGGGGAAGACGAAGAGGATAGGAAGAGGTAAAAACTTAGTTGCTTCCTTACCAAACGTGCGAAACCAACGATCCTTGAAGGTTGCAAAGGGGTGAAGAATGATATGATAAAAAAGCAAGAATTCACACAAAATTTCGGCAACACTTCGGTAGGGAAGGGAGAGAAAATTTTGATAATATGGAAAAATCTTGACAAGATTCAAAACAAACCAACTAACTTGATAAGTAAGGAAAGTACATGAAATAAGACACAACACCTAGTTAAATGAATAATAAAGTAAAGAACACCATCTTGACAAACTATATAATGGATAAAAGAGAAAGCATCACAACAACTCCGGAATAAGAGAATAGAAACTAGATTTTTCGAGAGAAGAGAAGGAGTAGAAATTGACAACTTCTACCACAATTGAATTCATGAGCATCCTAACAAGAACGAATAGAACGGAGTTGTTGGAAACTCAACAATGAAAAGAACAAGCTTGTAGTGGACTTACGAACACTAGCCACTAACAGAAACAAGGATAGATTGGGAGCAACAAGACATGCAAAACTTCTTACACCAAGAGAAATCATTGAAAACTTGGATTAATGACAACACCATAATAGCAACAATCCTTAGATAAATATTTAGGTGAAGTTTAAACCAAGATAGCTCAATGAAGAAATCATGGGTTGAAATATCTCATGATTTAAGGAATTGGTGGGTTTAATTATCTCATTCTGGAAACAAATTCTCTTCGAGACTCCTCCACTAACAAGAATGTTGGAAATATGACCTAGAGGAAATAATCAATTGGTTATTATTATATTTCTCGTTCATTATAATTGTTTATTATCCATGCTATAATTGTATTTAATGGAAACACAAATACATGTGCCAATACATAGACAAAATGATGTCCCTAGTAAGCCTCTAGTTGACTAGAGCATTGATCAAAGATGGTTAAGGTTTCCTATCCATAGACAAGTGTTGTTACTTGATAACGGGATCACATCATTAGAAGAATGATGTGATGGACAAGACCCAAACTATAATCATAGCATATGATCATGTCATTTTGTTGCTATTGTTTTCTGCATGTCATGTATACATTCCTATGACCATGAGATCATGTAACTCACTGACACCAGAGGAATGCCTTGTGTGTATCAAACGTCGCAACGTAACTGGGTGACTATAAAGGTGCTCTAAAGGTATCTCGAAAGGTGTCCATTGAGTTAACATGGATCAAGACTGGGATTTGTCACTCCGTGTAACGGAGAGGTATCTTGGGGCCCACTCGGTCCTACAAAATCACAAACAAGCCTTGCAAGCAATGTGACTAAAGAGTTAGCCACGGGATCTTGTATCATGGAACGAGTAAAGAGACTTGCCGGTAACGAGATTGAAATAGGTATGGAGATACCGACGATCGAATCTCAGGCAAGTAACATACCGAAGGACAAAGGGAATGATATACGGGATTATGTTAATCCTTGACATAGAAGTTCAACCGATAAGATCTTCGTAGAATATGGAGGGTCCAATATGAACGTCCAGGTCCCCCTATTGGATATTGGTCGGAGAGTGTCTCGGTTATGTGCGCATAGTTCTCGAACCCGCATGGTCTGCACACTTAAGGTTCGGTGACAATATAAGTATAGTTGAGTTGTTATGTTGGTGGCCGAAGGTTGTTTGGAGTTCCAGATAAGATCATAGACATGATGAGGTACTCCAGAATATTCCAGAGGTAAAGATGGATATATGGGATAATATTGTTTGGTCTCTGGAATGGTTTCGGAATTCACCGAAAGTGCTTTCGGATGTTTCCCGAAATGTTCGGGTACGAGAACACCTTTATTTCGGCCAAGGGGTAAAGCCCATGAAGCTTTAGGAAGGTGCAAAAGGTGTTTTGCGAAGGCTACATGCCAGACGCCAGGGACCATGGTATTTGGGGCGAGACGCCGAGGACCCTGGCGTTTAGTCCTTAAGTCCGAGGAGGACTCTTGCCTTTAGTGCCAAACCGACTTTGAGGAGGTTTTTTCTTGAAGAAACTACCACAAGGCTCAACATATAAATAGAGGGGCACGACTAGCACCTAGAACACATCAAGATTGCCCCAAGCTGTGTGCCGGCAACCCCGCCCCTCTAGTTCATCCTCCGTCATAATTTCCATTGTGCTTGGCGAAGCCCTACGGAAATAGTTTCACCACCACCGACACCATGCCTCGTGCTGCCGGAACTCATCTACGACTTTACCCCTCTTTTCGGATCAAGAAGGTTAGGACGTCATCGAGCCATACGTGTGCTGAATGTGGAGGTGCCGTTCGTTCGACACTAGATCGGGATGGATCATGATGGGATATCGGGACGGATCGTGATGGGATCGCGGGACGGACTGCGATTTGTATTGCAAAAATGTTCGACTACATCAACCGCGTTATACACGCTTCCTCTTAGCGATCTACAAGGGTTTGTAGATTCACTCTCACCTCTCGTAGATGATCATCTCAATGGATAGGTATTGCGTGTGTGTAGGAATTTTTTTGTTTCCCATGCGACGTTCCCCAACAGTGGCATCATGAGCTAGGTTCATGCGTAGATGATATGTTGAGTAGAACACAAAATAGTTTGTGGGCGTTGATGTTCAATTAGCTTCCCTCCTTAGTCTTTTGTTGATTCGGCAGTATTGTTGGATTGAAGTGGCCCGAACCAACATTATTCGTACGCTTACGAGAGTCCGGTTTCATCGACTAACATGAAAATTGTTGCATAAGGATGACTGGTGGGTGCCTCTTTCTTCAACTTTAGTTGAATCGGATTTGACCGAGGCTGTCCTTGGAGAAGGTTAAATAGCAACTTGCATATCACAATTGTGGCGTTGCTCAAGTCATATGCGATCATACTAGATACCCATAGCAGCCACGTCAAACATGCAACAACAAATTAGAGGACGTCTAACTTGTTTTTGCAGGGTATGCTTGTGATATGATACGGCCAATGACGTGATGTGATATATTGGATGTATGAGATGATCATGTTGTAATAGTCAATATCGACTTGCACGTCGATGCTACGACAACACGCAGGAGCCATAGGGTTGTCTTTAAACTAACGTTTGTGTTTGCAGATGCGTTTACTATATTGCTAGGTCGTAGCTTTAGTAGAAATAGCATAGAAAACACGACAACCTCGATGGCGACATGTTGATGGAGATCATGGTGTGGCGCCGGTGACAAGAATATCATGCCAGTGCTTTGGTGATGGAGATCAGGAAGCAGAAGATGATGACCATATCATGTCACTTATGAATTGCATGTGATGTTAATCCTTTTATGCACCTTATTTTGCTAAGAATGATGGTAGCAATATAAGGTGATCTATCACTAAATATTCAAGGTGAAATTGTGTTCTCCCCGACTGTGCACCGTTGCTACAGTTCGTCGTTTCGAGACACCACGTGATGATCGGGTCTCACAGACTCAACGTTCACATACAACGGGTGCAAAACAGTTGCACGCGCGGAACACTCGGGTTAAACTTGACGACTCTAGCATGTGCAGACATGGCCTCATAATTCATGAGATCAAAAGGTCGAGCATGAATCATATAGTTGATATGATTAGCATAGGGATGCTTACCACTGAAACTATTCTCAACTCACGTGATGATCGGACTTGAGTTAGTGAATTTGGATCATGTACCACTCAAATGACTAGAGAGATGTACTTTTTGAGTGGGAGTTTAGCAAGTAATTTGATTAGTTAAACTGCAATTATCATGAACATAGTAAAAAGGTCTTTGCAAATTATGACGTAGCTTGCGCTATAGCTCTACTGTTTTTATATGTTTCTAGAGAAAATTTAGTTGAAAGATGATAGTAGCAACTTTGCGGACTGTGTCCGTAAAACTGAGGAGTGTCCTCATTGCTGCACAGAAGGCTTATGTCCTTAATGCACCACTCGGTGTGCTGCACCTCGACCGTCGTCTTTGGATGTTGCGAGCATCTGACATACACATTTTTTATGACTACGTGATAGTTTAGTGCATAATACTTAACGGCATAGAAGCAAGGCGCCGAAGACGTTTTGAAACATAACATAACATAAGAGATGTTCTAAGAGATGAAATTGAGATTTCATGCTCGTGCCCTTGTCGATAGGTATGAGACCTCTCACAAGATTCTTTGTGTGCAAAGTGAAGGAGAAAAGCTCAATCGTTGAGCGTGTGCTCAGATTGTCTGAGTACAACAATCGCTTGAATCAAGTAGGAGTTAATCTTCCAGATGAGATAGTGATGGTTCTCCAAAGTCACTGCCACTAAGCTACTAGAGCTTCGTGATGAACTATAACATATCAAGGATAGATATGATGATCCTTGAGTGATTCACAATGTTTGACAATGCGAAAGTAGAAATCAAGAAGGAGCATCAATTGTTGATGGTTAGGAAAACCACTAGTTTCAAGAAGGGAAAGGGCTAGAAGGGATACTTCATGAAACGGCAAACGAGTTGCTGCTCTAATGAAGAAACCCAAGATTGAATCCAAACCCGAGACTAAGTGCTTCCGTTATGAGGGGAAAGGTCACTCAGGCGGAGTTACCCTAGATACTTGGTAGATAAGAAGGCTGGCAAAGTAGACAGAAGTATATTTGATATACATGATATTGATGTGTACTTTACTAGTACTCCTAGTAGCACGAGGGTATTGGATACCGGTTCGATTTCTAAGTGATTAGTAACTCGAAATAAAAGCTATAGAATAAACGGAGACTAGATTAAGGGGAGGTGACGACAAGTGTTGGAAGTGTTTCCAAGGTTGATGTGATCAAACATCGCACGCTCCCTCTACCATCGGGATTGGTGTTAGACCTAAATAATTTTTATTTGGTGTTTTGCGTTGAGCATGAACATGATTAGATCGTGTTTATTGCAATACGATTATTCATTTGAAGAGAATAATAGTTATTCTATTTGCTTGAATAATTACCCTCAATGGTTTATTGAATCTCGATCGTAGTGTTACACATGTTCATAATATTGGTGCCAGATACAAAGTAATAATGATAGTACCACTTACTTGTGGCACTGCCACTTGACTCATGTTGGTGTAAAATGCATGAAGAAGCTCCATGCTGATGGATCTTTGTAATCACTCATTTTTGAAATGATTGAGACATGCAAACTATACCTGTTGGTATAAATGCATGAAGAAACTCCATGCAGACGGATCGTTTGGATTCACTTGATTTTGAATCACTTGAGACATGCAAAATCATACCACATGGAACAAGAAAGTAACTTGTTGGAAGTAATACATTTTTGATGTGTGCAGTCCAATGAGTGCTGAGGCGCGCAGTGGATATCGTTATGTTCCTACTTCACTGATGATTTGAGTAGATACAGGAGTATTTACTTGATGAATCACAAGTCTGAAATATTGAAAAGTTCAAATCTATTTCAGAGTGAAGATCGTCGTAACAAGAGGATAAACTGTCTATATATGATCATAGAGATGAATATCTAAGTTATGAGTTTTTGGTACACAGTTAAGACAATGTGGAAATTGTTTCACAAATCATGCCACCTGGAACACCATATTGTGATGGTGTGTCCAAACGTCATAGCCGCACCCTATTGGATATAGTGCATACTATGATGTCTCTTATCGAATTACCAGTATCATTTATGGGTTATGCATTAGATAGAACCGCATTCACTTTAAATAAGGCACCGCATATTTCTGTTGAGATGACATAGTATGAACTATGGCTTGGAGAAACCTGAGCTATCATTTATTGAAAGTTTGGGACTACGATGCTTATGTGAAAAAGTTTCAGTATGATAAGCTCGAACCCAAAGCACATAAATGCATCTTCATAGGATATCCAAAACAGTTGGGTACATCTCCTATCTCAGATCCGGAAGCAAAGTGTTTGTTTCTAGAAACGAGTCCTTTCTCGAGGAAAGGTTTCTATCGAACGAATTGAGAGGGAGGGTGGTTTAACTTGATGAGGTTACTGAACCGTCACTTCAACCAGTGTGTAGAAGGGCGCAAGAAGATGTTCCTGTGGCGCCTACACCAATTGAAGAGGAAACTGATGATGGTGATCATTGAGCTTCGGATCAAGTTACTACAAACCTCGTAGGTCGACAAGGTCGCGTACTATTACAGAGTGGTACGATGATGACCCACAAGTGTAGGGGATCTATCGCAGTACTTTCGATAAGTAAGAGTGTCGAACCCAACGAGGAGCAGAAGGATCTGACAAGTGGTTTTCAGCAAGGTATTCTGTGCAACCACTGAAATTATCGGTAACAGATACTTGTGTGATAAGATGATTCATAGCAAGTAGCAAGTAAAAATAGTAAAAAAGGTGCAGCAAAGTGTCCCAATCCCTTTTATAGCAAGGGACAAGCCTAGACAAACTCTTATAGGAGGTAAAGCGCTCCCGAGGACACATGGGAATTTCTGTCAAGCTAGTTTTCATCATGTTCATATGATTCACGTTCGCTACTTTGATAGTTTGATATGCAGGTGGACCGGTGCTTGGGTGTTTCCCTTACTTGGACAAACCTGCCACTTATGATTAACCCCTCTCGCAAGCTTCCGCAACTACGAAAGAATAATTAAGACAAAGTCTAACCATACCATTAAACTAGTGGATCCAAATCAGCCCCTTACGAAGCAACGCATAAACTAGGGTTTAAGCTTCTGTCACTCTAGCAACCCACCATCTACTTACTACTTCCCAATGCCTTCCTCTAGGCCCAAATAATGGTGAAGTGTTATGTAGTCGACGTTCACACAATACCACTAGAGGAAAAACAACATACAACGCATCAAATACCGAACGAATACCAAATTCATATGACTACTTATAGCAAGACTTATCCCATGTCCTCAGAAACAAAAGTGACTACTCACAAAGCATAATTATGTTCATGACCAGAGAGGTAATGAATAGCATCAAGGATCTGAACATATAATCTTCCACCGAGTAATCCAACTAGAATCAACTACAAAGAGTAATTAACACTACTAGCAACCTTACAAGTACCAATCGGAGTCGCGAGATAGAGATTGGTTACAAGAGATGAACTAGGGTTTGGAGATGAGATGGTGATGAGTCATCTCCACTGAGAGGAGTGTTGGTGATGACAATGGCGACGATTTCCCCCTTCCGGAGGGAAGTTTCCCCGACAGGACGACCCTGCCGGAGCTCTAGATTGGTTCTGCTCAAGTTCCGCCTCGTGGCTGCGGCGATTCCTCCCGAAAGCCCCCTATTGATTTTTTCTCAAACGAAACCCTTCTTATAGCAAAAGAGGGGAGCCAGCAGGCCAGCAGGGAGCCCACAAGCCCCCTAGGCGCGACCAGGGGGTAGGCCGCGCCTAGCAGGCCTGTGGCCTCCTGGTGGCTCCCCTATGGTCCTTCTTCGGCCCAGTGTTTTCTTATAAATTCCAAAATAATTCCTCGTTGATTTTCACGGCTTTTGGAGTTGCGCAGAATAGGTATCTCAAACTTGCTTCTTTTTCAGGACAGAATTCCAGCTGCCGGCATTCTGCCTCTTCATGTAAACCTTGCAAAATAAGAGAGAAAAGGCATACGTATTGTACCGTGAAGTGTAATAACAGCCCATAAAGAGATAAATATCAACATGAAAACATGATGCAAAATGGACGTATCAACTCCCCCAAGCTTAGACTTCGCTTGTCCTCAACCGGTAACCGAGATCAATAAATATTCCCACATGTTTAGAGAGAGATGTGTCGTCAAAACAAAATATGGACATGCAGGCATCTTGATCATAGTTGGAACAATAATATCATCATATCATCTCTCATGCACAAGTGATAATTCCTTCACAAAGTAAAGTAAGGATCAAGAACCTTAATGAGAATTAACAACCAATAGCCTTTAGTCATTGAAGCAATTGCCATTTATCATAACATCGGAAAGAGTCAAATAAGAGCTCGTAAAGCAAATCCACATACTCAATCATCCTTTCGTCTTCTACAATTGCTAAATCTCACGTGGTACTCATGAGATCAAAGTTTCAGTTGAACACAGAGAAAGATAGGGGCTTATAGTTCCGCCTCCCAACTACTTACCTCAAGAGTAATGTCAACAATAATAATTCATGGGTACTTACTTCCAAGTTGACATATGAATATAGATCTTTCCCTAGCATATGACGTTAGCCAAGATAAAGGCGAAATAAGGAATTGGTGTAGATCACCATGACTCTTTCAAGGACAAAAAGTAAAGATACAAGATAGGCCCTTCGTAGAGGGACGCAGAGGTTGTCATGCGCTTTTGAGGTTTGGATGTGCGACCTCTTAGTGTGAAGGAACATCACTTTATATTGCCTCCTGTGATTAAGAACTTTGTTATGCAGTCTGTCGCTTTTATGTCTTCCTCATCACAAGTTCGTAGAAAGCTTATTTTCCACACACTAATAGATCATACATATTTAGGGAGCAATTTTTATTGCTTGCACCGATGACAACTTACTTGAGGGATCTTATTCAATCCATATGTAGGTATGGTGGACTCTCATGGCAAAACTCGGGTTGAAGGTTTGTGGATGCACAAGTAGTATCTCTACTTAGTGCGGAAGTTTTGGCTGATATGAGGTGGAAGCAATCGTCACATGCTCAGGGATCTCTAGTCATATAATCATTGTTCGGAACGAAGCAAACATAATTCATTATGTTGTCTTCCTTGTCCAACATCTACTTCTAAGCATGTAATAGTTTAGTGAGTGTTCACAATCATAGATGGTGTCAAAGATGATATATTTATATGTGAACCTCGCCTTCTTTATTACTTCCTATTAATTGCAGCAATGACCAAGGTCTACGTTTGTCCACCCACAACAAGTTTCAATCAACATTCTTTTATATATGTGAAGTCATCACTTCCCATAAGATCATTACATGATCTTTCATGCTTTTGTTCTTTTATCTTTCTTTTCTTTCAGATCATGGCATGAAGCAATGCCCTTAACTAAAACTCTCTTTATTATATGACTCACGAACTCGAATACATCAGGGGTGACACAAACCAAAACTCAAGCCTAAAACACTAAGAACTTTATTCTACTAGAGCAAGATAAAAACAAAAAGGATCGAACTAAGAAAAGGTAAAGGCAAAAGATGTGATGGTGATACGATACCGGGGCAACTCCCCCAAGCTTGGCACAAGCCAAGGGGATTTCCCATACCCGTGCTTAGTTGTCTTCCTTTGAAGGTGATGGTGGTGAAGTTGTTGCAGAGGTCTTGAACTTGTTTAATTTCCTCTTGAGCATAAAATTCTGCTCCTTCAGATAATTAATTTCCTCTTCAAGCCTCAACACCCTTTGGCATAATTCTTGCTTACACTCCTGCAAAAGACGAGAAGGGATAAAAAAATCTTAGGCTTCTTCTTTGAGTCAAGGAGGATCGACTTCTTGAACTCCACATGTGTGTCTCCAGGTGGGAGTAGAGGAGCCTCCTCTTCATCGGAACTTGGTCCTTCCTTCCCCTTGGGATCATAATCTTCTTCCTCATCAGTGGTCCAGCCATAATGATCCAAGTCCCCATAGACCTTGGCGTTAGCAAGGTAATCAGCCACATAGCTCTCCCCCTCTGAATCTTGAGAAGCCATCTTGCCCTAAATCTGCAGCAGACACAGGCTCGAGACGAAAACAGATGATAATTGCGTGATACGAGGGTCAGACCTTTCGGTAGAATATATAACGATTTTTCCCGACCAGAAGGAGTACTCCGCAAGAAAACGGAGTCCGGGAGGCACACGAGGTGGTCACAAGACCCCCAGGCGTGGCTAGGCGGGTGGCCAGCGCCTCGCAGGCTTGTCGCCTCCTCGTGCGCTTTCTGGACTGCTTTAAATTTTTCTATTTTTCTAAAAATTCCAAAACGGAGAAAAATTCCTACTGGAAAAGTTTTGGAGTCGGTTTACTTACCGAATCACATACCTCTTTGATTTCGGAGTCTGAAACAGGCTGCTAAATATTCCTTATGTACTCCTCAGGAGTTATGATATTGATAATATTACTTTCAACATTTATGGGAGTACCTGAGATATAATGCTTGATTCTTTGCCCATTTACCACTCTCGGAAAATTACCTTCCGTGTTGTTGATCTTGATGGCACCGGAACGATATACTTCCTCAACAATGTAAGGACCTTTCCACTTGGAGAGAAGCTTGCCTGCAAAAAATCTTAAACGAGAATTATATAGCAAGACATAATCAACTACATTGAACTCACATTTCTGTATCCTTTTATCATGCCACCTCTTAACTTTTTCTTTGAACAACTTGGCATTTTCATATGCCTGAGTTCTCCATTCATCAAGTGAGCTAATATCAAATAACCTCTTCTCACCAGCAAGTTTGAAATCAAAGTTGAGCTCTCTGATTTCCCAATAAGCCTTATGCTCTAGCTCAAGAGGTAAATGACATGCTTTATCGTAATGCATTTTGTACGGAGACATGCCCATGGGATTCTTATAAGCAGTTCTATATGTCCATGGTGCATCATCGAGCTTCTTAGACCTATTGACAGTCTTTTGTAGAATTAGTTTAATCTCTCTATTGCTTAACTCTACTTGACCACTGGACTGAGGGTGATAGGGAGATGCAATTCTATGGTTGACATCATACTTAGCAAGCGTCTTACGGAAAGCACCATGAAAGAAATGTGAACCACCATCAGTCATTAGATATCTAGGGACTCCAAATCTGGGGAAAATAACTTCTTTAAGCATCCTAATAGACGTGTTGTGATCAGCACTACTAGTTGGGATAGCTTCTACCCACTTAGTGAAGTAATCAACAACAACTAGGATATGAGTATACCCGTTGATTTTGGAAAAGGTCTCATATAATCAAAGACCCAAACATAAAATGGTTCAATGAAAAGTGAATAATTCATAGGCATTTCCTGACGTTTACTGATATTACCTATTCTTTGACATTCGTCACAAGACAAGACAAACTTACGGGCATCCTTGAAGAGAGTGGGCCAATAGAAACCTGATTGCAATACCTTGTGTGCAGTTTTATCTCCCGCATGGTGTCCTCCGTAAGCCTCGGAGTGAAACTTCTGTAGGATCTGTCCCTATTCATGTTCAGGTACACAACATCTAATAACACCATCTACTCCTTCCTTATAAAGGTGAGGATCATCCCAAAAGTAATGTCTCAAATCAAAGAAGAATTTCTTCTTTTGCTAGTATGTGAAACTAGGTGGTATATATTTGGCAACGATATAGTTTGCATAATCAGCATACCACGGTGCACTACGTGAAGCATTGATGACATTCAATTCCTCATCAAGAAAGCTATCATCAGTAGGTTGTGGGTCATCAAGAACATTCTCCAACCTAGACAAGTTATCCGCTACAGGATTCTCAGCACCCTTCCTATCAACAACATGGAGATCAAATTCTTATAGCAGGAGAACCCATCTGATAAGTCTATGTTTAGCATCTTTCTTTTCCATAAGAAACTTAATAGCAGCATGATCAGTGTGAATAGTGACTTTGGAATCAACAATGTAAGATCTGAACTTTTCACATGCAAACACGACTCCTAAAAATTCCTTTTGCATAGTAGCATAGTTTCTTTGAGCACTGTCTAGAGTTTTGCTAGCATAGTGAATAACATTCAACTTCTTATCAACTCTTTGTCCTAGGACAGCACCAAAAGCATAATCACTAGCATCACACATGATTTCAAAAGGTAAGTTCCAATCAGGTGGTTGAACAATAGGCGCAGTTATCAAAGCCTTCTTAAGTATTTCGACGGCTTCCTCATAATCATCGACAAAAACAAACAGAATATCCTTTTGCAAGAGATTGGTAAGAGGCCTAGAAATCTTAGTGAAGTCTTTAATGAACCTTCTATAGAAACCAGCATGACCAAGGAAACTTCTTATACCTTTGATATCTGCGGGGCATGGCATTTTCTCGATCACGCAGACTTTAGCCTTATCGACTTCAATACCTCTTTTAGAAATTTTATGTCCTAAGACAATGCCTTTATTAACCATAAAGTAGCACTTCTCCCAATTCAAGACAAGATTGGTATCTTTACATCTGTGCAAGACTCGATCAAGGTTGCTGAGGCAATCATCAAAAGAAGACCCGTAAACGGAGAAGTCATCCATGAAAACCTAAACAATCTTTTCACAAAAGTCAGAGAATATAGCCATCATACATCTCTGAAAGGTAGCAGGTGCATTACATAAGCCAAAAGGCATACGTCTGTAAGCAAATGTACTGAAAGGGCAAGTGAAAGTGGTTTTCTCCTGATCAGATTGTGCAACAGGTATTTGGGAGAAACCAGAATAACCATCTAGAAAGCAGAAGTGTGTGTGTTTAGACAATCTTTCTAGCATTTTGTCAATAAAAGGCAAAGGGTAATGATCTTTCCTAGTGGCCTTATTCAATTTCCTAAAATCAATCACCATCCTATAGCCAGTAATAATCCTCTGTGGGATCAATTCATCCTTATCATTAGGGACAACGGTAATACCTCCCTTCTTAGGGACGCAATGTACCGGACTTACCCAATCACTATGAGCAACAGGATAAATAATACCTGCTTCCAGGAGCTTTAGTATTTCTTTTCTTACTACTTCTTTAATCTTAGGATTTAATCTCCGTTGATGATCGGCAACTGGTTTGGAATCATGATCGGTTTTAATTTTGTGTTGGCATAGAGTGGGACTAATGCCCTTAAGATGATCAAGAGTATATCCTATAGCAGCACGGTGCTTCCTCAGAGTTTCCAGTGATTTATTTTCTTCATGCTCTGAAAGGCTAGCTCTAATAATAACAGGATATATCTCTTTTTCAGCATGATAAGCATACTTAAGAGTATCAGTCAACTGTTTAAGCTCGAACACAGGATCACTCTTTGGTGGGGGTGGATCTCCAAGCAGTTCAACAGGAAAATTATTCTTAAGGATAGGATGTTGTTCAAAGATAACTCTATCTATCTAATTCCTTTCATCCATATGCATATCATTTTCATGCTCAAGCAAGTATTGCTCTAAAGGATCAGTAGGAGGCACAACAATAGAAGCTAGAGCAATAAGTTCATCCTTACTAGACAACTCTTTTTCATGAGGTTGTCTACCAAACTTGGAGAAATTGAACTCATGTGACACTCCTTCAAAGCTAACAATGACAGTTTGCTTCTCATAGTCAATATGAGCATTGATAATATTGAGAAAAGGTCTGCCAAATATGATGGGACAAAAGCTATCTTGTGTGGTAGCAAGAACGAGAAAATCAACAGGATACTTCGTTTTACCACACAAGACTCCCACATCTCTAACAATTCCCAAAGGGCAGATAGTATCTCTATTGGCAAGCTGAATAGTGACATCAATAGGTTCCATCTCAACAGGTGCAATCTCGTCTTTAATTTAATCATATAAAGATTGAGGTATTGCACTAACACTAGCACCCACGTCACATGGACCATGATAACAATGATCTCCTATCTTAACAGAAACAACAGGCATGACAACAACATGCTTATGTTTGTCTCTAGCATGTGGTTTAGCAATTCTAGCAGCATCTTCACATAAGTGAATATCATGGCCATCAATATTGTCAGACAAGAGATCTTTGATAATAGCAATGCTAGGTTCGAATCTAATTTTCTCAGGTGGTGTAGGTGTTCTAATGTTGCCCCTACGTATCACACTTGAAGCTTTAGAATGATCATTTATCCTAACAGGGAAAGGTGGTTTCTCAATGTAAGCACTAGGAACAATAGGATCATTATAAGCAACGACTTTCTCTTCAACTGGATTGGGTTAACTACATTGACTTCTAAGGGAGGATTATATTTAAACCACTTCTCTTTTGGGAGATCAATATGATCAGCAAATGATTCACACAATGAAGCTACTATCTCAGAGTCAAGTCCATACTTAGCGCTAAAATCACAAAAAGTATTTGTTTCGACAAATGATTTAACGCCATAAAACTTGAGATTCATACCTGACTCCTTACCTTCTTCAAACTCCCAATCTTCAGAGTTGCATTTAATTCTTTCCAATAAATTCCATTTGAAGTCAATATCTCTCTTCATAAAAGAACCGGTACAAGAAGTGTCAAGCATGGTGCTATTATCATGAGAAAGCCGAGCATAAAAGTTCTGAATGATAAGTTCTCTCGAGAACTCATGGTTGGGGCATGAATATAACATTGATTTAAGCCTCCCCCAAGCTTGAGCGATGGTTCCTATGTCACGAGGCCAAAAATTATAAATATAATTCCGATCGCGATGTATCAGACGCATAGGATAAAACTTTTGATGAAATTCCAATTTCAATCGGTTGTAGTTCCATGATCCAGTATCATCACTTAGCCTATACCATGTCAATGCTTTATCCCTCAAAGATAAGGGAAAGACCTTCTTCTTGACCTTGTCCTCGGGCAAACCTGCAAGCTTAAATAAACCACAAACTTCATCTTCATAGAATAGATGCAAGTTTGGATGTGATGTTCCATCTCCTGTAAAAGGACTAGCCAGCAGTTTCTCAAGCATACCTAAAGGAAATTCATAGCAAATACTTTCAGTAGGTGCAGCAGATTGAGGAGGAACTCTTTGTGCTTCCATTCAAGGTGAAGATACCCCGAACAAGCTCATCAAAGGATTAGTTTCCATAGTGACAAGTGATACTAAATTTCAGCACACTATATAAATGTTTCCTTACAAATTCCACTTACCAAAGGCGCTTCAATCCCCGGCAACGGCGCCAGAAAAGAGTCTTGATGACCCACAAGTGTAGGGGATCTATCGTAGTCCTTTCAATAAGTAAGAGTGTCGAACCCAACGAGGAGCAGAAGGATCTGACAAGTGGTTTTCAGCAAGGTATTCTCTGCAAGCACTGAAATTATCGGTAACACACAGTTGTGTGATAAGATGATTCGTAGCAAGTAGCAAGCAACAATAGTCAAAAAGGTGCAGCAAAGTGTCCCAATCCCTTTTACAGCAAGGTACAAGCCTGAACAAACTCTTATACGAGTTAAAGCGCTCCCGAGGACACATGGGAATTTCTGTCAAGCTAGTTTTCATCATGTTCATATGATTCGTGTTCGCTACTTTGATAGTTTGATATATGGGTGGACAAACCTCCCACTTATGATTAACCCCTCTCACAAGAATCCGCAACTACGAAAGAAGAATTAAGGCAATGTCAAGCCATAACATTAAACTAGTGGATCCAAATCAGCCCCTTACAAAGCAACGCATAAACTCGGGTTTAAGCTTCTGTCACTCTAGCAACCCATCATCTACTTACTACTTTGCAATGCCTTCCTCTAGGCCCAAATAATGGTGAAGTCTTATGTAGTTTACGTTCACATAACACCACTAGAGGAAAAACAACATACAACACATCAAAATATCAAAGAAATACCAAATTCACATGACTACTTATAGCAAGACTTATCCCATGTCCTCAGGAACAAAAGTGACTACTCACAAAGCATAATTATGTTTATGACTAGAGAGGTAATGAATAGCATCAAGTATCTGAACATATAGTCTTCCACCGAGTAATCCAACTAGCATCAACTACAAAGAGTAATTAACACTACTAGCAACCTTACAAGTACCAATCGGAGTCGCGAGACGGAGATTGGTTACAAGAGATGAACTAGGGTTTGGAGATGAGATGGTGCTGATGAAGATGTTAATGGTGATGAGTCCTCTCTGATGAGATGAGTGTTGGTAATGACGATGGCGACGATTTCCCCCTCCCAGAGGGAAGTTTCCCCTGCAGGACGACCCTGCCGGAGCTCTAGATTGGTTCTTCTCAAGTTTCGCCTCGTGGCGGCCGCGATTCCTCCCGAAAGGCTCCTCTTGATTTTCTGGAACGAAACCCTTCTAATAGCAAAAGAGGGGAGCCAGAGGGCCAGCAGGGAGCCCATAAGCCCCCTAGGCGCGACCAGGGGGGTAGGTCGCGCCTAGCAGGCTTGTGGCCTCCTGGTGGCTCCCCTCTAGTACTTCTTCGGCCCAGTATTTTTTATAAATTCCAAAATAATTCCTCGTTGATTTTCACGGCTTTTGGAGTTGCACAGAATAGGTATCTAAAACTTTCTCCTTTTTAAGGCCAGAATTCCAGCTTCCGGCATTTTCCCTCTTCATGTAAACCTTGCAAAATAAGAGAGAAAAGGCATAAGTATTGTATTGTGAAGTGTAATAACAGCCCATAAAGCGATAAATATGAACATGAAAGCATGATGCAAAATGGACGTATCATACGGTAACCCTGTCTTGGAGGTCATGTCGTTGAACAATAATGAACCTACGAGCTATGAAGAAGCGATGGTAGGCCAGGATTCCGACAAATGGCTGAAGCCATGAAATCCAAGAGATGATCCATGAAGTCTTTGGAAGAACTGCTTGATGGTCATAAGACTATTGAGTAAAGATGGATCTTTAAACGGAAGACGAACGATGATGGTGAAAAGTCACCATTAAGAAAAGCTTGACTTGTCGCAAAGATGTTTCCAACAAGATCAAAGAGTTGACTATGATGAGACTTTCTCACTCATAGCGATGCTAAAAGTCTGTTGATATTATGTTAGCAGATGCTGCATTGTTTATGAAATATTGCACATAGGATGTCAAAACATTGTTTCCTCGACGGTTTCCTTGAGGAAAGGTTGTATCTGATACAACCAGAAGGTTTTGTCGATCCTAAGGATGCTAACAAGTTTGCAAGCTCCAGCGATCCTTCTATGGACTAGTGCAAGCATCTCGGAGTTGGAATATACGCTTTGATGAGATGATCAAAGCTTTTGGGTTTGTACAAGGTTTATGAGAAACTTGTATTTCCAAAGAAGTAAGTGGGAGCACTATAGGATTTCTGATAAGTATATGTGGTTGACATATTGTAGATCGGAAGTAATGTAGAATTTCTGTGAAGCATAAAGGGTTGTTTGAAAGGAGTTTTTCAAAGGAAAAAACTAGATAGAGCTACTTGAACATTGAGCATCAAGATCTATAGAGATAGATCGAAATGCTTAATAGAACTTTCAAAGAAATGCATGCCTTGACAAATTTTTGAAGGAGTTCAAAATAGATCAACAAAAAAGGAGTTCTTGGCTGTGTTGTAAGGTGTGAATTTGAGTAAGACTCAAAGGCCGACCACGGCAGAAGAAAGAGAAAGGACGAAGGCCGTCCCTTATGCCTTAGCCGTAGGCTTTGAAGTATGCCAAGCTGTGTACCGCACCTGATGTGTGCCTTGCCATGAGTCTGTCAAGGGGTACAAAAGGTGATCCAGGATTGGATCAATAAAACAACTGTCAAAGTTATCCTTAGTAACTAGTGGACTAAGGATTTTTTTCTCAATTATGGAGGTGCTTAAAGAGTTTGTCGTAAAGGGTTACGTCGATGCAAGCTTTAACACTAATTCGAATGACTCTGAGTAGTGAAAAGGATCCGTGTAGTAGAGTAGATATTTGGAGTATTTCTCAATAGCACGTATTAGTAGCATTTATAAGATGACATAAAGATTTGTAAAGCATACACGGATCTGAAAGATTCAGAACCGTTGACTAAAACCGCTCTCACGAGCAAGACGTGATCAAACCCCAGAAATATATGGGTGTTGGATTTGTTAAAATCAAATGGTGATGTGAACTAGATTATTGACTCTAGTGCAAGTGGGAGACTGTTGGAAATATTCCCTAGAGGCAATAATAAATTATTTATTATTATATTTCTTTCTTCGTGATAATCGTTTATTATCCATGCTATAATTGTATTGATTGGAAACTCAAATACATGTGTGGATACATAGACAAAACACTGTCCCTAGTAAGCCTCTAGTTGACTAAGCTCGTTGATCAAAGATGGTTAAGGTTTCCTAAAAATAGAAAAGTGTTGTCACTTGATAACGGGATCACATCATTAGGAGAATCATGTTATGGACAAGACCCAAACTATGAACGTAGCATATTGATCGTGTCGTTTTATTGCTATTGTTTTCTGCGTGTCAAGTATTTGTTCCTATGACCATGAGATTATATAACTCACTAGCACCGGAGGAATACCTTGTGTGCATAAAACGTCGCAATGTAACTCGGTGACTATAAAGGTGTTCTACAGGTATCTCCGAAGGTGTCTGTTGAATCAGTATGGATCAAGACTGGGATTTGTCACTCCGTGTGACGGAGAGGTATCTCGGGGCCCAGTTGGTAATAC
Organism: Hordeum vulgare subsp. vulgare; assembly: GCF_904849725.1. Classification (NCBI taxonomy): domain Eukaryota; kingdom Viridiplantae; phylum Streptophyta; class Magnoliopsida; order Poales; family Poaceae; genus Hordeum; species Hordeum vulgare. The sequence goes on along the minus strand of NC_058523.1, from coordinate 280,348,034 downwards.
AACATCACACACAAGCCTTGCAAGCAATGTGACTAAATGTAAGTCACGATATCTTGTATTATGGAACGAGTAAAGGGACTTGCCGTTAACGAGATTGAAATAGGTATGCGGATACCGACGATCAATTCTCGGGCAAGTGACATACCGAAGGACAAAGGGTATGACATACGAGATTATATGAATCCTTGGCCCTGAGGTTCAACCGATAAGATCTTCATAGAATATGTAGGATCGAATATGGGCATCCAGGTCCCGCTATTGGATATTGACCGAGAAGTGTCTTGTGTCATGTCTACATAGTTCTCGAACCCGCAGGGTCTGCACACTTAAGGTTCGATGATGTTTTAGTAAAGTTGAGTTATATGCATTGGTGACCGAAGGTTGTTCGGAGTCCCGGATGAGATCACGGACGTCACGAGGGTTTAGGTAATGGTCCGGAAACGAAGATAAATATATAGGAAGTAGGTGTTTGGATTCCAGAAAGTTTTCGGGCATTGCCAGAAGTGTACCGGGAGTGACGAATGGGTTCCGGGGGCCCACTGGGTGGGCCCACCACACCCCAAGGGGTCCACATGGGTTTATTGGATGGACAATAAGGTATAATGGACTAACAAAGTCATCCAAGGAAAGCCCATGAGGAAAAAGTGGAAAATCCAAAAGAGATGGTAAAATAAAGGAGTCCTAACCCAAGTGGGATTGGAGAAGGATTCCTCCCTCTCTCCCACTTCGGCTGACCCAAGGAGGACTCCTTGGTGCACCAAGGCTGCCTAGGTCTACCTCTCCCTTCGTCCTAAATATACTAGAGGTTTAGGGCTGTTTGAGATACAACTTTGCCACGTGCAACTCAAACCTACACCTCGTAGTTCTTCCTCTGTATTAGACTTATACGGAGCTCGGGCGTAGCCCTACAGGAATAGTTCATCACCAACACCGGCGCGTCGTCACGCTGCCGGAGAACTCATCTTCTTCTCCGTCTCCCTTGCTGGATCAAGAAGGCCGAGATCTTCATCGAGTTGTACGTGTGCTAAACGCGGAGGTGCCGTCCGTTTGGCACTAGATCGTAACGGATCGTGGGACGGATCACAGGAAGGTTTGTGAGACAGATCGCAGGACGGTTCGTGGGACGGTTCGATGGATGTGAAGACGTTCCACTACATCAACCGCGTCTCTTAGCGCTTCCTGATGTGCAATCTACAAGGGTACATAGATCAAAATATCCACTCTTAGATGGACATCACCATGATAGGTCTTCGTGTGCGTAGGAAATTTTATGTTTCCCATGCAACATTCCCCAACTAAGAGAGCCCCAAGGGCGCCGGCCGAAAGGAGGAGGAGGACTCGAACTGCAATTCGGTTTGGGGAAGGAGGAGTCCTCCTCTTCCTTCCCACCACCCTCTCTTTTTTTCTTTTCTTTTGGTTTTCCTTTCCTAGCGCCATAGCCCACTTGGGATGGCCTCACCAGCCCACTAAGGACTGGTGCGCCACCATAGGACTATTGGGCTCACTCCCGGGTGGGTGGGCCCCTCCCGGTGAAAACCCGGAACCCATTCGTCACTCCCGGTACACTGCCGACAATACCCAAAATCATTCCGGTGACCAAATGAAACATTTCCGGACCATTCCGGAAACCCTCGTGATGTCCGTGATCTCATCTGGGGCTCCGAACAACCTTCAGTCACCAACACCTATAACTCAACTATACCGAAATGTCACCGAACCTTAAGTGTGCAGACCCTCTGGCTTCGAGAACTATATAGACATGACCTGAGACACTCCCCGGTCAATATCCAACATCGGGTCCTGGATGTCCATATTGGATCCTACATATTCTAAGAAAATCTTATCGGTTGAACCTCTGTGCCAAGGATTCATATAATCACGTATAACATTCCCTTTGTCCTTCGGTATGTTACTTGCCCGAGATTTGATCGTCGGTATCTCTATACCTATTTCAATATCAATACCGGATAGTCTCTTTACTCGTTCCGTAATAAAAGATCCCGTGACTAACACTTGAATCACATTGCTTGCAAGTCTTATATGTGTTGTTGTATTACCGACTGGGCCTCGAGATACCTCTCCGTCATACGGAGTGACAAATCCCTATCTTGATCCATGCTAACTCAACGGACACCTTCGAAGATACCTATAGAGCACCTTTATAGTCACCCAGTAACGTTGTGACGTTTGATACACACAAGGTATTCCTCCGGTGTTAGTGAGTTACATGAACTCATGGTCATAGGAATGAATACTTGACATGCAGAAAACAATAGCAACAAAATGACACGATCACATGCTACTTTCATAGTTTGGGTCTTGTCCATCACATCATTCTCCTAATGATGAGATCCACTCATCAAGTGACAACACTTGCATATGGTCAGAAAACCTTAACCATCCTTGATCAACTGGCTAGTCAACTAGAGGCTTACTGGGGACATTTTTTTGTCTATATATCCACACATGTATCTATGCTTTCATTCAGTACAATTATAGCATGGATAATAAACGATTATCTTGAAACAGGAAATATAATAATAAATATTTTATCATTGCCTCTAGGGCATATGTACAGCAATAAGCTCGAACCCAAAGCGGATAAATGCATCTTCATAGGAGAGTGAAAACAGTTGGATATACCTCCTATCTAAGATTTGGAAGCAAAGTTTTTGTTTCTAGAATCAGGTCTTTTCTCGAGGAAAAGCTTCTATTTAAAGAATTGAGTGGGAGGATGGTGGAACTTTATGAGGTTATTGAACCGTCACTTCAACCAGTATGTAGCTGGGCGCAGGAAGTTGTTCTTGTGGCGCCTACACCCATTGAACTGGAAGCTAATGATAGTGATCATGAAACTTCAGATAAAGTTACTACAAACCTCGTAGGTCGACAAGGTCACGTACTGCTACAGAGTGGTACGGTAACCTGTGTTGGAGGTCATGTTGTTGGACAACAATGAACCTACGAACTATGGAGAAGCGATGGTTGGCCCGGATTCCGACAAATAGCTGGAGGCCATGAAATCCGAGAGAGGATCCATCTATGGAAACAAAGTGTGGACTTTGGAAGAACTACTTGATGGTCGTAAGACTATTTAGTACGGAAGATCTTTAAAAGAAGTGTGACAATGATGGTGAGACTCACCATTTAAGATAGCTCGACTTGTTGCAAAGAGGTTTCCCACAAGTTGAAGGAGTTGACTGCGATGAGACTTCCTCACTCGTAGCAATGCTAAAAGTATGTTGGAATTATGTTAGCAGTTGCTGCATCTTGTAGATGGATGTCAGAAACATTGTTTCCTCGACGGTTTCCTTGAGGAAAGGTTGTATGTGATACAACCAAAAGGTTTTTCGATCCTAAGGATGCTAACAAGTATGCAAGCTCTAGCGATCCTTCTAAGGACTGGAGTATGCATCTCGGAGTTGGATATGCGCTTTGATGTGATGATCAAAGCTTTTGGGTTTATACAAAGTTTGTGAGAAACTTGTATTTCCAAGGAAGTGAGTGGGAGCACTATAGAATTTCTGATGAGTATATGTGGTTGACATATTGTTGATCGGAAATGATGTAGAATTTCTGGAAAGCATATAGGGTTCTTTGAAAAGGTGTTTTCAGAGGAAAACCTGGATTGAGCTACTTGAACATTGAGCATCGAGATCTATAGAGATAGATCAAGACGCTTGATAAAACTTTTAATGAAATGCATGCCTTGACAAGTTTTTCAAGGAGTTCAGAATAGATCGGCAAAGAAGGATTTCTTGGCCGTTTGTAAGGTGTAAATTTGAGTAAGACTCAAAGCCCGACCACGGCAGAAGAAAGAGAAAGGAAAAAGGTCGTCCCCTATGCATTAGCCATAGGCTCTATAATATGCTATGATGCGTACCGCACCTGATGGGTGCCTTACCATGAATTTGTCAAGGAGTACGAAAGTTATCCACGAATGGATTACTGGACAAGGGACAAGGGTCAAAAGTTATCCTTAGTAACTAGTCGAGTAAGGAAATTTTTCTCGATTATGGAGGTGTTAAAAGAGTTCGTCGTAAAGGATTACTCCAATGCAAGCTTTGACACTAATCAGAAAAACTCTGAGTAGTAAATCGGATTCGTATAGTGGAGCAGTCATTTGGAATAGTTCCAAAATGGCGCGTCGTAGCAGCATTTATAGGATGACATAGAGATTTTTAAAACACACACGGATCTTAAAGCTTCATATCCATTGACTAAAACCTCTGTCACAAGCAAGACATGATCGAACACTAGAATTGCATGGGTGTTAGATTCATTGCAATCACATAGTAATGTGAACTTGATTATTGACTATAGTGCAAGTGGGAGACTGTTGGAAATATGCCCTAGAGGCAATATTAAATAGGTTATTATTATATTTATTGTTCATGATAATCGTTTATTATCCATGCTATAATTGTATTGAATGGGATCACAAATACATGCGTGGATACATAGACAAAATGATGTCTCTAGTAAGCCTCTAGTTGACTAGCTCATTGATCAAAGATGATTAAGGTTTCCTATCCATAGACAAGTGATGTCATTTGATAACGGAATCACATCATTAGGAGAATGATGTGATGGACAAGACCCAAACTATAAACATAGCATATGATCGTGTCATTTTGTTGCTATTGTTTTCTACATGTCAAGTATACAATCCTATGACCATGAGATCATGTAACTCACTGACACCGGAGAAATGCCTTATGTGTATCAAACATCGCAACGTAACTGGCTGACTATAAAGATGCTCTACAAGTATCTCCAAAGGTTTCCATTGAGTTAGCATGGATCAAGACTGGGATTTGTCACTCCGTGTGACAGAGAGGTATCTCGGGGCCCACTCGGTAATACAACATCACAAACAAGCCTTGCAAGCAATGTGACTAAAGAGTTAGCCACGGGATCTTGTATTACGGAACAAGTAAAGACACTTGCAGGTAACGATATTGAAATAGGTATGGAGATACCGACGATCGAATCTCCGGCAAGTAACATACCGAAGGACAAAGGGAATGATATACGGGATTATGTGAATCATTGACATAGAGGTTCAACCGATAAGATCTTCCTATAATATGTAGGATCCATTATGGACGTCTAGGTCCCTCTATTGGATATTGGGTGGAGAGTGTGTTGGTCATGTCTGCATAGTTCTCGAACCCGCAGGGTCTGCACACTTAAGGTTCGGTGAGGATATAAGTATAGTTGAGTTGTTATGTTGGTAACCGAAGGTTGTTCGGAGTTCCGGATGAGACCACAGACATGACGAGGTACTCCCGAATAGTTCGGACGTAAAGATTGACATATGGGATAATAGTGTTTGGTCTCCGGAATGGTTTCGGAATTCACCGACAAGGGTTTAGGATGTTTCCCGAAATGTTCGGGGTACGAGAACACCTTTATTTGCCCCAAGGGGTAAAGTCCACGAGGCTTTAGGAAGGTTCAAAAGGAGTTTTGCAATGGCCACAGGCCAGAAGCCAGGGACCCTGGCGTGTGGGGCTAGAAGCCGAGGACCGTGGCGTTTGGTCCTGGAGTCCGAGGAGGACTCTTGCCTTTCGTGCCAAACCGACTTTGAGGAGGTTTTTTCTCCAAGAAACGACCCCAGGGCGCAGCATATAAATAGAGGGGTAGGGCTAGCACCTAGAACACATCAAGATTGACCCAAGACGTGTGACGACAACCCTGCCCCTCTAGTTCATCATCCGTCATAGTTTCCGTTGTGCTTGGGGAAGCCCTGCGGAAATAGTTTCACCACCACCAACACCACGCCGTCGTGCTGCCGGAACTAATCTACTACTTCGCCCTTCTTGCTAGATCAAGAAGATGCGGACATCATCGAGCCGTACGTGTGCTGAACGCGGAGGTGCCCTCTGTTCGACACTAGATCGGGATGGATTGTGATGGGATCACAATACGGATCATGATGGGATCGCGTCATGGACTGCGATTTGGATCGCAAATATGTTCGACTACATCAACCGCATTATATACGCTTCTGCTTAGTGATCTACATGGGTATGAAGATGCACTCTCACATCTCGTAGATGATCATCACCATGGATAGGTATTGTGTGTGCGTAGGAAATTTTTTGTTTCCCATGCGACGTCCCCCATCGTATTCTTGGAACCAATTCTCTTCGAGACTCCTCCACTAACAAGAATGCTATAACACCACCTCAAAGGATGAAGGAGGGAGAATTGCACTTGAAATGCAAAACACAGGATATTGAGCCTCTCCAACAAGAATGTTGAAGAGCACATCGAGAAAGAAATGAAACCTTCATGAATGACCATGATGAACCTCCGTATACAAAAGAATGGTGCAAATATATGAAGGATGAAAAGAATAGGATTCTGGCCCTACCATGACTTAGATGAAGCTTCACGACGTGATATTTGAGAGAACTTGGAACTCTGGAAAAAGAAAAGATGAAGCACTTGAGAAAAGAATTGATATCATGTGCCACCCTGGAAGAAGAATATGAAAAGTTGAGCCGATGATAAAATAATTTAGATTTGCCTAGAGGAAGGAATATGACTAATGGAATCCATTCCTACATCATATTTAAAAGAATATGAGATTTCTAGAAAACAATATGAAGAGCCAGGAAAGATCCTGGGAAAACCTGTGGGTTATGGGCCCACTCAAAAGAAACACTGTTGAAAGATTGCTTAGAAAGAGAGATACTGCATCGGTATAACTGAAAAACTTGATCAGGTTGGCAACCTGTCGGTGCACTAAAGATTGGGGTCTCTAGTTCCCCGGACTAGTGCGCGGACAACGGTAGCCCCTCCGCAGTGGCAAGGCGCATCGCTGGAGCTTAGGGCAGAAGCAAGACTCAGAAGGGACCAAGTACGTACTGATTGCAAGCCCCGACAAGCAATCGCTTGCTGAGAAAGGAGAAGAGACCCCGACAGGAGCTCCCTACCGGGAAGATAGACAACACCACGGCAAGACCCTCCCACCGAGGAAGAAAGACTGAGCCCCGGCAAGCCACCCTTGTCGGGAAGATTGCCAAGGCGTTGGCAGGCCATCGTCTCCCTGCCGAGAGGAACAAGAAGAGCCCCGGCAAGGTAGCCCTACCGGGAAGGGAGAGAAGGCCCGAGGAGAGGCGCGGGCCAAGGGAGCCCTCGCGACCTGTGAACGCCTCCACTAACGAGCACGCCACCGCCGATGCATGAACCACGCGTCCGCCCGCACGCCAGTGCAACACCCCGGAGTTGCCACGTGTGGGTACGTGTCCAACCCCCGTCACCAGGTCAGGGAAGTCTGTCGAAGCATTTAATGCACCCATGACAAAGCAGTAACACTGTAACTCTCGGTCGGCGCTGTTTCAATCGTAAACCCACCGTTCACCCACTGAGCCGCTGTGGTGACCCCTTCGCCTATAAAAGGAGGCCCGAGGCTCATTAGTAAGGACTTTTGGCTTTTTAACTAGTCGAAAGGCTTTAAAACAGGGACAGTTCTACAGTAACCCAAAACAAATAACTAAACGCATGCGGGAGTAGGGTTTGACACACCACGTGGGCCGAACCTGGGTAAAAAGATCTTGTCGGGCCCTCACTGTTGGTTCTGCTCTTTTCGCAGCCCCTCTCCCCGCCAAACCAGCAAAAAGGGGACCGTTCAAGCCCCCATAGGTGTCGATCCTTCACCGACATCTTTGAAGCGCCAGGTAGGGGAATCGCCGGAAGCAGGCCGGCGTCAGCGCCACCCCGATTCGACAAGCCACTCGTCGGCTCCCCGAATATCAGTTCGTCGCTGCATCTTCCTTGGGTGGCAGGGAGCAGTAGCTGCTCTGCCCGCGCAAGAGCTCATAGCGCCTCCGTAGGTTCTATGCGAGCGCGGGTGGAAGGAGCAGAATCCCCTTGCTCTGCATGGCCTGGCCGACACACGTCCTTGGAACGTCGTGCTGCTGTCGAGGGCGTGGCAGGGGGCTTCGGCCAGGCCTCCGACGCTTACTCCGACCGACGCACATCTCAAGAGTGCTGCATGGTCGTCGAGGACGTGTCCGAGGCCCCAAACCGTACCTTTACGCGCCCTCTGGCTTGCACTTCTTGGTGGCTCCGCCAACAAATCTCTTGCAAACGAGATGAGAAAGTGATACGCCCAGCGTGCCTCTTTCCTCCAGAGTGGCCAATGGCCACCGGCGGAAACCTCGTCGGCAAGGATGCCACTGGAGGCGACATCATTAGCTGTATCCTTTTGAAGCATCGACTTTTGTATGAGAAATCACGCGCGCAGATGAACCTTGCTAGGATCAGTGCATTCTGACTCCAGTTCAAGCCTGTTCAACGACTTAAGCGGCCACAGAGCGCCCTTATCTCGTTTCAAACTCGCTCAACATTTTGCCTTGAAATGCGATGCACAATTTACATGGTTGCACTGAGTGCGGCAAGCAGTCTTGCCGGTGACGAACTGCTCTGCCAAGTTTTTTGAGCCTACGCTCCTCTAATTACTCGCGGTGGGATAAGTCAAGCCGGCAAGCATCTAGAAAGTGCAAAGGAATGATCATACAAAACGAGAGTCGAGTAAAGAATGCATCTATTCATTCATTTGTCTCGATACATTTGATACCAGTTATAAAGCATTGTTGTCCTAATCTAAAGACTATGTCTTTTGACGAGGAATGACCTATGCGAAGGGAGTGAAGTTCAAGAATACAAAAAGGCGGAGCCTGCGGCGCGGCCAGTGCTGGTTCCCCAGGACCAACACTGTGCCGATAGGAACGAGACCAACCCTGACAACCACCACTTGGCCCCCTTTGGCTTGATACCAGGAGGGAAGGGCATAGGAAGGGGCGAAGGATCCGGAGTCCACGAGCGTGCCTCCTCCTGGAGCCGGGGGGCCAGGACCCGCTCAGGTGAGGTGGTCCAACACAGGGATAGAGAAGTCAGAGCTTGCGGAGGTGCCTCCTCCTCGAACACGAGGCACCGACGCCTACTTCAGCAAGATACCCCTGTCGGGCGGGGGAGAGGCGCGAGCGGGCCTCGGCGGCAGGGCCGGCGGTCAGTAGGAACCCAGGGGATCGTACTCCGACTTGACCCCCCAAGATCCTGACCTGCCAAGAGCGCCATTGTCGCCGCTGTCCCCCTTGTCGCTATCGCTCGAGGTGGGACACTCGGCGCCGCTCGAGCTCTCTTGACAGCAACCGAGAAGCACACATGTGCGCCCATAAAACTTGACAAATAGCATATTTTCCTCCGCTAGCTTAGAGCGGAGGATATGCCCATCCCCGAGGGTGTGGGCGCGGGCGAAGGCTTTCCAGCCCCGCCCGAGGAACATGTAGTGGCGCTTCAGGTACTCCACGCACGCCTGCATAGTGCCGTGGGAGCATCCGTGCGCCTACAACCACAAGACAGGGGGCCTGGCAGACTCCATCGCCCTAGCGAAAGGGCGGGGGAGATGCAAATGGCCCCGTAGAACACCGTGTAGTTGCACGACAAACTCCAGCACCGTCCCGTCCGAGTGCCCGCCAAGCCCAGGATAAGGCGGAGACGCTGGAGTTACGCTCCGCCTCCGTCGACCACGACCCCGACCTCCTCGGCCCCTCGAGCCTCTCTCACCACAGTCGATGGGGCTATTGCTCGCGGCGGTCCGTGAAGCTGTGGCATGATCCAAGCGGGATACCCTTGCCGCCCTGGCGGCCGGCGGAGGCCGGCCCCGTCCCCTAACCATGGTTAGGGCCGGGTGCCACCGGCAAAGCTGAAAGAAACAAGAGAAGACAAGGAGACATGCGCTGAAGGCTTCGAGAGTGAGATGTATGGGTAAAACCTCCGCGCAAACACCCAAATTTACATGACAAAGCTCGGAGGCCACCCTCCTCGCTCCAGAAGCCACCACCCCTCACTCCCAATCGTCCTCAAGTCACGTGCGGAACATGGAACCGCCCTAATGCACCAATGCATGCAGGGGCGAGCCCATCCACGCCCTTGGCTTCTGAGGCCTCGATCGCCACTTTCCCGACCGCCGCTGCGCATGTCCTACATGTGGCAGAGGCGTTTTCAGGGAATAAAGAGGCCATCACGCGCATGCCGCACACCCTCCCACTTCGTGCGTTCATTGCATGACGTGGGGAAAGAAAGCCTGTAATGGCTCGATTCCGATAAGCCCGGCGCCCGCAAGTACGCGCACCGCTTTGGGCCTGGGCCGACAACGCCTCGCATGCGTGTGTGGCCCAGGCCAGGGGGCTCCTGTCGGTGCACTAAAGACTGGGGTCTCTAGTTACCCGGACTAGTGCGCGAACACCGGCAGTCCCTTCGCAGCGGCAAGGCGCGTCGCTGGAGCTTAGGGCAGAAGCAAGACTGAAAAGCCACCAAGTACTGATTGCAATCCCCGACAAGCACTCGCTTTCTAGGAAAGAAGAAAAGACCCCGACAGGAGCTCCCTGCCGGGAATATAGACAACACCAAGGCGAGACCCTCCCACCAAGGAAGAAGGACTGAGCCCCGGCAAGCCATCCTTGCCAGGAAAATTGACAAGGCTTCGGCAGGCCATCGCCTCCCTGCTGAGAGGAACAAGAAGAGCCCCGACAAGGTAAACCTACCTCGAAGGGAGAGAAGGCTTCAGGAGAGTGGCGGGCCCAGGGCGCCCTCGAGACCTGTGAATGCCTCCACCAACGAGCACGCCACCGCTGATGCATCAACCACGCATCCGCCCGCACGCCAGTGCAATACTCCGGAGTTGCCATGTGTGGGTACTTGTACAACCTCCCCTGACCAGGTCAGGGAAGTCTGTTGAAGCATTTAATGCACCCATGTTAAAGCAGTAACACTGTAACTGTCAGTCGGTGCTGTTTCACTCGTGATTCCACCGTTCACCCACTGTGGTGACCCATTCGCCTATAAAAGAAGCCCCGAGGCTCACTAGTAAGGACTTTTGGCTTCTTGACCACTCGAAAGGCTCTAAAGAGGGGACAGATCTACGGTAACCCAAAACGAATAACTAAACGCATGCAGGAGTAGGGTTTTACGCACCACGTGGTCCGATGATGGGTAAAAAGATCTTGTCGGACCCTGACTATTGGTTCTGCTCTTGCCGCGACCCCTCTCCCCGCCAAACCAGCAAAAAGGGGACCATTGATGCCCCCATAGGCGTCGATCCTTGACCAACACAACCTCGAAATAATTGAAAGGATTTGAATGAACACATGAAGCTTCTGAGATATCTTGTGCACTCTGGATAGAATAGATAGGGATGAATAAACAAGAGAGACTTGATGAGAATTTCCAACACAAGAAAAAACATTGGACAAATGAGGAGGATATGCTAAACATCGAGATCTTAAATTCAATCCACCGGGTAAGAAAACAACATGAAGAAATGATGAACTCGAACTCCTGAGAGTGTTCACAAAGAATCACCAGATACAACACAGAAGCGAAGGTAGCAGAAGCATCAATGAAAAGAAAGGCACTTGGATGCTAATTAAATCATGAAGAAAAAGGGGTGGACGGCCAGGAAAACAAGACAACTTTGGACAGATGAGAGAAGCTCCGGAAGAAATGAGAGGTTGATATTCCAAATATTGGAGAGGATTGAATTAACTGGAATAGAAGCACTCCGATTGGAAAAAAACGGACATGGCGACTATGGTTGAAAAGAATTGAAAAGACATCTTGATTGAGCAAAAGAATTAATTAGCATTCCCATCAAATATGAGAACACCTCTTGGAAAGTTATGAATTCACCACTTGACATCGAAGCAACTCGAATTACCATACTCCAACAAAACAAAGGATGAGGCTAGCAGATTAACTAGAACAAACATATGACACAGATTCCGCTCGATATTTTCATGGATAGGATCGCATGGGCTCGATCGGAGATCGCATTGTCATACCGAAATGATGCTCGAGTATGCTCCCTAGGCGTACCGAACTACAAGGCTTGTCGGAGCATACTGATGACATATATCGAGACCGTCCTCTGTAAAAACATCTGTGAACAAATGAATCCACTAAATGTCAAAACCCAACCTCACATCATGCATCTGTTGTAAGATTGTCCTATAAGTAACTACTTGAATTCCTACCTAAGAATAATAGAATTGTTCTGGTCATGCTATCGGGTCCATGGATACAAGGAGTAAAATCCATCACTCAACTCCTAGCAGTAACACTAACCTGTCCGGTGTATCACATCCGTCAACACATAACCACAGATCTCGGAACTAATCTATCTCAGATCCTAGAAAACACAATGATACTAAATATGGCGGTGCCCCCGAACTATGTGCACCAGTACTACGGATGTCGGGCTTATCTCGCCACTACTAGTATTGAAGCAATTTCGAACATCCTCTGTCCTGAGATAGTAATAAATGTGAATGACAACGATCTGCTCAAGAATCACCTAGAGCTCCACTCCCCGGAAGAAATCAGGTCACAGAGGAGGCACCAAGACAGAACTCCATCACATCGACATCATATGGATTCCAAAAATATCCGCGTGATCCTAAATAATTATGAGTGAGAAGAGGAGTAGAATAAAAATTATTACGTCAAGATTCCTCACCAGAGCATAAAAGAGGAGAAAAAAGAATCCTACTCTCCTATATATAACTAGACTCGAAGCAGTTTTTTTCACTAGACTCGACTCGGCCAAGTTTGGTCAATCAAGGGGGCTCCTAGGTCGGTACTGCTCTAATACCAACTTGTAATGTCCAAGATGCGATCCTATCCTTATTTTGGCGCGAGGGCCTCGATAGGGATAGAAATGCATCTCGTTGTTTCGCAAGAATGGATATTGCAAGTACATATACTGAAAATATGAGTATAAGGAGTTGGCTTACACTCGCCACAAGCTACATCAAGATCACATGAATACAACAATATACAGTCGTCATGAAGAAGAGCAGGGTCCGACTACGGACGAAAACAAATGAAAAAATAACGACGTCCATCCTTTCTATCCCAGGCTGCCAGCCTAGAAACCATCCTAGATCGATGAAGAAGAGGAAGAAGAAGAAACTCCAAATAGAACAGTCATAACGATCACGTCAAAGTATCACTTTACCCATAACTTTAACTTGTGTTGTTGTAATCTGTGAGTCACAGGGACTTAGCAATATCATTTCCAAAGGTCCCAAGACTAGCAAAGCTTAATGGGTGAGGTATGTTTAAGTGGTGATGCTGCAGCAAGCGACTAAGCATTTATTTGAGGTGCATAACTTACAAGTACAAGAGTACAAGAGGGGATGATCTACGCATAATCGACGTGAACTAATAATGGTCAAATGAATGATCACGAACACCTACTTACGTCAGACATAACCTCACCGTGTCATGTTACGGATACAGAACTCACAAGAAGAGATAGTCATGATTTCGCACATAGTTGGCAAGTTTTAATTAAGTTTACTGCAAGTTATCTGGAACCGGATGTTAAACAAAATTTCCAAGTTTTCCACATAAACGCGGGCACGTCTTTATGAAATATTTAACCCTGCAGGGGTGCTCCAACTAGTCCATCACAAATTACCACAAGCCACATAGAAAACCTTGATTACGAAACTCGTGATCTCCTCGGATTCCTTAGTGGAAAACCTCAACTCTGAGATAGTCCAAAGCATCACGGAAATCCCGATAGCTGCTCGACGTGTCGACAAACCCGATAGGATCCACGTATCTCGTTCTCAGGACACGACGGATTATCCAAACTTCTGCTAGGACAATCATAGAGTTGCACCTGGTAGCCACCGGTGGTTCACAGGTTGGACCAACACTCATGCAGAATACTGGACGGAGGGGTTGATTATGTTTCCTCAAGTTAATTACTCCCTATGCGGTTCATTAGTCATTAGGCAAATAGTTCCAAAGTTGGGCCTTGCCAGACCAGCTTTAAACTAAAACAAGTTATCAAGGGGGTCCCCATAACAACCCTGATCGTGTTATGGAATATAACTGCAGTAGCCGAAAATATGGCGACAAAGGTGGAACAAAACACCAGGCTGGAAGGCCAGGCCTTCCACCTTTTACCAAGTATATGGGTGTATTGAATTAAATAGAAATTATAGGGTGATATAACAAGGAACCCATGTTATCACATGGAAACAACGACACCCGCAACTAGCAGCGCTATCAAAATGGTTAAGTAAGCAGTAACGTAGCAAAACAGTGGTTTGCTAGGTAGTGGAAAGGTCGAAGGTTTTAATGGCAATGCTGAGAGGGTGACATTTAACAGGTGGTATGCAGCGAGACATAGCGATAGGAATGAAACAAGTAGCATGACATTGATAGTAATGGTATCTAGGGAAATGATCATCTTGCCTCTGTTCCTTCTTGGAAGAAGAACGATTGTGTGAAGCAGGCGAACCAACGTAGTCGAATGGATCCTAACATTGCGGCACTCTAACGAGAAGAAGCAAACCGGAAACAAGGATCAACACACCATATTTACAATGGAACATGCATGATATGATGCACAACCAAATATGATGCATGTCCATTTCAATTATGCAAGGCATGGCATGATAATTCACACAATCAAGTACTACACATTAAGTGGAGCTCAATATGCACTAATTGCATATTGACGAAGCTCCACATACGAATTATTTAGTTCACTCCCGTTTAGGTTCACGGACATATTAATGTTGTTTAAACATGGAAGGAGCTGAAGCATAATTAAACTACCTATCTAGGCATTTTAAATGAGGTCGGAAACAACTTATAACATCTCCGATCTGACCCCATGTGTTACTTTCGAAATCTGTCCAGATTAGTCCTAAACACATTTTATGTTTTTTAAACGGCAAAATAAAGTGTTTCACGTGATTCTACACACTGTTCTAGTTGATTTACATATATAAGTCATTGCAAACGGATCTACGGTTCAAAAGATATGGTCAACGCAAGATATGATGCCATGAATGCAATATGTATGCAAATGACAGCCGCAAGCATTCCTAACCATACAAGCAGCAAGATAATATGAATTTACACGAGGTTCTAAGCAAGTTTCATATATGACACAATCAAACCGGACAAACAGTTCAACAATTACAAGTAAAACAAGAAATAGCTCCAATCTGCGAAAAACAGCAACATGGCATTTTCTACACCCAAAAACAACAAGCTACATAATTCTAAAATGCTCAAATAAGACATGAGGCAGTAGTGGTCAAGACGCACAACAACACTCTACTAAATACAACTAGCATGGAAGCATGGGTCACTAGGAAAATAACTCACAAAAAGGCAAGTAGCACACAGTTTCGGACTTGGTGAAAATAACAGTTTTGACAGTGTAGTTTTCAACCAGAAGGCATATTGGCAGCAGCAAAACTAGATGTTACAAGGCATAGAATGGCAGGAAATTTACAGCATGCTATACAATCTAAATAACTACAAATAACTCCACTGCGCCAACCCCAAAGGGGTTGTAGATCACTAGATAATCTCCAGGAAAGACAACAACAAAATATTACAGATTCCAGACTTGGAAATATTTCAGCATCTCAAATCAGCACTATTTTGTAGCATGTTGGCAACAAGAAAACAACACCTAAACATGAATTTCCATAGTAACCAAAATACTAGGGGCTAGCATACATATACAAGGGCATATCTCATGTTCAAAACTAATTAATATCATGTACGGAATAATTCACACGAATTAAACAAAAGGGCAACGTGGCAAAATATCATGCACACTAACTTCCTCGAAAGAGAAAACTAAATGCAGAGTTAAATTGCATAGATTTTTTTACCCCGAAAACATATATAATATGTGTGGTTTTAAATAAAACCAATGCCACCACATATATGCGCGAATATGACATAAACCCGACGTTGAAAACTATTTATGCCTCCTACATGAAAACAACAAGATGACTATTTTTACCATGCATGAAAATGCGTTGCAAACAATATGAACATTTTACCTATCGGGTTTGACTACTTCGGATGCATGCTAAAATATTTATGCGCGTTGCAAAAGATGGCAATTATGCACACCAATAGAAAACAACACGATAAACAATTCTAATGTTTGCAAAAAAGGATATTGCAATTATACACGAAATTCTGAATATTTTTTCGTATAGAACTTGCCTCGAACCGACGCACAGTTTAAAATATATACACATTTTTAAATCTGATAATTTTCGGAAATATTAAAATTCGCAGGTTAACTAAATATCCTTGGGCCGAATGTGATGCTACAACATAACTATACTACACACATGGCGCAAGATAGCAGAGGGGTCGGGGATTGGCTCACCTCGCAGCCTCGGTCTGGTGGAGTGCCGAGCTGGGCCAGCTGAGCCGCTGCTAGGCCGTGGCTGTCCGAGACATGAGATGGAGAGGGCGGAGCCTGGGCCAAAATGGAGCAAGGTGTCGCTGGGTCGCTGCAGATCTGGTGGCTGGCTGGCCCAGTTGGCAGTCAACAGAGCTCCACCCCGATCTGGATCCGACCAGATCGGGTCAGGTGAAGTGGCGGAGGCGACAACGATGGGGGTGATGGCGCTCGAGGCGGCGACTGCGGCCCGCGGCGGTGAGAGCAAACGGCGGCACCTTGGGAAGGTCTGGCTGGTCGGTGGCGACGCAGCACGGTGGTGGGGCGCAGGCCTGGCGGAGGTGTGAGGCGGCGGCATGAGGTGCAACAGCTCAGGAGCAGAGGAGCTCCTGGCGGCGTCTGGCTCGGGTAACTTCAGGCGTGGGAGGGCCCGAACTGGGCTTCACGGGCCTCGATGGCGGCTGGAGGTGGGACAGAGGAGGTGGGAGGCCGACGATTAGGGTTTGGGGCTCGGATCCCAAGGTAAGAGGGCTAAGAAGAGAGGGAAGTTTCGTGCCCCGGCAACGAGATTCTTCAACATTGGAAAACGTCCCACGATAACCTATGACGTTGTCGTTATGGTCGACCGTTCGGGTATCAAACTGACTCCGATTATGACGAAATTTCGCAGGCGGCCTTCCTATCTCAAAATAAGACCGCACGCCAAGTTTCAACGCAATCCAAAACTATTTTATGCACACTTTTAAAAACAAGATTTTAATAGTGTTGCGGGTGCGTGCGTGTGTGGTTGGTCTCAAAACAGTCAACGTCGATAACGGAGAGAAACAGAGCGAAATGACAACTACTAATGGATGCATGTTTGAAAAACAGGCGACAACGGAGTGCCAAAGTAAAGCAGAAGATGCGCATGATGCGATCATGAATGCGACAAACAAAATAATAACACGGCGACAACGGAATAAAAGGGGAATCTTTTGTACCATCGGTGTCGGGCTATTACATTACCATCCTATAACAAGTTATGATTCCTTGTGCAATAAGTTCATTTTTATCATTTGGAACAACAGCTATACCTTCTTTCTTAGGAACACAATGAACATGACTTACCCATCTACTATCAACAATTGGTTAAGTTATACCCCTCTGATACGTCCTTTTTGCATCATGCTTTTATGTTGATATTTATCGCTTCTTGGGCTGTTATTTCACTTCACGGTACAATACTTATGTCGTTTCTCTCTTATTTTGCAAGGTTTACATGAAGAGGGAGAATGCCGGAAGCTGGAATTCTGGCCTGAAAAAGGAGCAAGTTCGAGATGCCTATTCTGCGCAACTCCAAAAGCCGTGAAAATCAACATGGATTTTTTGGGAATATATAAAAAATACTGGGCTGAAGAAGTGCGAGAGGAGCGCAACCAGGGGGCCACAAGCCTGGTAGGCGCGGTCACCCCCCTGGCCGCGCCTATGGGGCTTGTGGGCTCCCTGCTGGCCCACTGTCCCCCCTCTTCTGCTATATGAAGGGTTTCGTTCCAAAAAAAATCACGGGGAGGCTTTTCGGAGGATTCCCCGCCGACCACGAGGCGGAACTTGAGCAGAACCAGTCTAGAGCTCCGGCAGGACGATCCTACTGGGGAAACTTCCCTCCCGGAGGGGGAAATCGTCGACATCGTCATCACCAACGCTCATCTCAACGGAGGGGACTCATCACCATCAACATCTTCATCAACACCATCTCATCTCCAAACCCTAGTTTATCTCTTGTAACCAATCTTCGTCTCGCGACTCCGATTGGTACTTGTAAGGTTGCTAGTAGTGTTAATTACTCTTTGTAGTTGATGCTAGTTGGATTACTTGGTGGAAGAGTTTATGTTCAGATCCTTGATGCTACTTATTACCTCTGGTCATGAATATGATTATGCTTTGTGAGTAGTTACTTTTGTTCCTGAGGACATGGGATAAGTCATGTGAATTTGGTATTCGTTCGATATTTTGATGTGTTGTATGTTGTTTTTCCTCTAGTGGTGTTATGTGAACGTCGACTACATAACACTTCACCATTATTTGGGCCTAGAGGAAGGCATTGGGAAGTAGTAAGTAGATGATGGGTTGCTAGAGTGATAGAAGCTTAAACCCTAGTTTATGCGTTGCTTCGTAAGAGGCTGATTTGGATCCACTAGTTTAATGCTATGGTTAGACTTTTTCTTAATTCTTCTTTCGTAGTTGCGGATTCTTGCGAGAGGGCTTAATCATAAGTGGGATGCTTGTCCAAGTAAGGGCAGTACCCAAGCGCCGATCCACCCACATATCAAACTATCAAAGTAACGAACGCGAATCATATGAACATGATGAAAACTAGCATGACAGAATTTCCCATGTGTCATCGGGAGCGTTTTTCCTCCTATAAGACTTTGTCCAGGCTTGTCCCTTGGTACAAAAGGGATTGGGCCACTTTCCTGCACCGTTGTTACTTTTGTTACTTGCTACTTGCTATGAATTATCTCACCACACAACTACTTGTTACCACTAATTTCAGTGCTTGTAGATATTACCTTACTGAAAACCACGTGTCAGATTCTTCTGCTCCTCGTTGGGTTCGACACTCTGACTTATCGAAAGGACTACGATAGATCCCCTATACTTGTGGGTCATCAAGAATCTTTTCTGGCGCCGTTGCCGGGGAGTGAAGCGACTTTGGTAAGTGGAACTTGGTAAGGAAACATTCATATAGTGTGTTGAAATATATTGTCACTTGTCACTATGGAAACTTGTCCTTTGAGGGGCTTGTTCGGGGTACCTTCACCTCGAACAGAAGCACAAAGAGTTTCTCCTCAACCTGCTGCACCTACTGACAATAGTTTCTTTGAATTTTCTTCGGGTATGCTTGAGAAACTCCTGGCTAATCCTTTTACACGAGATGGAACATCACATCCAGACTTGCATCTAATCTATGTAGATGAAGTTTGTGCTTTATTTAAGCTTGCAGTTTACCCGAGGATGAGGTCAAGAAGAAGGTCTTTCCTTTTTCTTTGAAGGATAAGGTGTTGACATGGTATATGCTATGTGATGATACTAGATCATGGAACAACAATCGGTTGAAATTGGAATTTCATCAAAAGTTTTATCCTATGCATATAGTACGTCGTGATCGGAATTATATTTATAATTTTTGGCCTCGTGATAGAGAAATCATCGCTCAAGCTTGGGCGAGGCTTAAATCAATGTTATATTCATGCCTCAACCATGAGCTCTCGAGAGAAATTATCATTCAGAACTTCTATGCTCGGCTTTCTCATGATGATCGCACGATGCTTGACACTTCTTGTACTGGTTCTTTTATGAAGAGAGATATTGACTTCAGATGGAATTTATTGGAGAGAATTAAACGCAACTGTGAAGATTGGGAGCTTGAAGAAGGTAAGGAGTCAGGTATGAATTTCAAGTTTGATTGCGTTAAATCCTTTGTTGAAACAAATACCTTTTGTGATTTTAGCGCTAAGTATGGACTTGACACTGAGATCGTAGCTTCACTGTGTGAATCATTTGCTGCTCATATTGATCTCCCCAAAGAGAAGTGGTTTAAATATCATCCTCCCTTCAAAGTCAATGTAGTTAAACCCATTCCTGTTGAAGAGAAAGTCATTGCCTATAATGATCCTATTGTTCCCATTGCTTACATTGAGAAACCACCTTTCCTTGTTATGATAAATGATCATTCTAAACTTCAACTGTGATACGTACAGGCTACATTAGAACACCTACACCCCCTGAGCAAATTAGAGTTGAACCTAGCATTGCTATTATCAAAGATCTTCGGTCCGACGATGTTGAGGGACATAATATTCACTTCTGTGAAGATGCTGCTAGAATTGCTAAACCTCACGCTAGAGACAAACATAGGACTGCTGTTGGCACGCCTGTTGTTTCTGTTAAGTTAGGATATCATTGTTATCATGGTTTATGTGACGTGGGTGCTAGTGTTAGTGCAATACCTCAATCGTTATATGATGAAATCAAAGACGAGATTGCACCTATTGAGATAGAACCCATTGATGTCACTATTCAGCTTGCCAATAGAGATACTATCTGCCCTGTGGGAATTGTTAGGGAGGTTGAAGTCTTGTGTGGTGAAACAAAGTATCCTGCTGATTTCCTCGTTCTTGCTACCACCCAAGATAGCTTTTGTCCCATCATATTTGCAGAACCTTCCTCAATACCGTCAATGCTCATATTGACTGTGAGAAGCAAACTGTCACTGTTGGCTTTGAAGGTGTGTCACATGAGTTCAATTTCTCCAAGTTTGGTAGACAACCTCATGAAAAAGAGTTTCCCAATAAGGATGAAACTATTTCCCTAGCTTCTATTGCCATGCCTCCTACTGATCCCTTAGAGCAATACTTGCTTGAGCAAGAAAATGATATGCATATGGATGAAAGGGATGAGATGGATAGAGTTGTCTTAGAACAATATCCTATCCTTAGGAATAATTTGCCTGTTGAACGGCTTGGGGATCCACCCCCACCAAAGGGTGATCCTGTGTTCGAGCTTAAATAGTTGCCATATACTCTTAAGTATGCTTATCTTGATGAAAAAGAGATATATCCTGTTATAATTAGTATTAGCCTCTCACAGCATGAAGAAAAGAAGTTACTAAAAACTGTGAGGAAGCACCGTGCTGCTATTGGATATACTCTTGATGATCTTAAGGGCATTAGTCCCACTCTATGCCAGCACAAGATTAAAACTGATCCTCATTCCAAACCAGTTGCTGATCATCAAAGGAGATTAAATCCTAACACTACTGGAATCTGCTGGTTTGCCGACAGCCAGAGCTGACGGCAAAGGACAGTTTAACAGACGGCAAAGGCTTTGCCATCAGTGTGCTGTCGGCAAAGGAACCGGCCAAGATTTCATCGGCAATCACCTTCTTTGCCGTCAGCTGCAGGTCGACAGACGGCAAAGAATTTGCCATCAGCTTTGTGGCACGGGCTGAAGGCAAAGAGCATTGGAGGCAACGGCGCAGGCCGAGCCCCGTTAGAATGTTAACGGCAGGCTTTGCCCACAACCGTAGCAAAGCTGACGGCAACACCGAAAACCTGGGTCCCCTTGGTCCCCTCTTTGCCGACAGCTGGAGCACAGCTGCCGGCAAAGCCGAAAATCTAGGAAAATTTGGTATTCCAGAGTTGCCAGGATACACAGGCTGCCGCCATGTGTGTACTTTACCGTCAGTCCACCGACGGCAAAGCCGTTGCCGTCAGTAAGCTGTAGGCAAAGACCCTCTCTGCTTTTTTTTCATATTTGTTTTCTATTAATTCCCTGCATTTGCAAAACATAGATACAAACAGAAACATATATATATTTTCCCAGCCCCTAAACAGCACCACAAGTGCATCACAAAGTGCAAACAACACAACACAAGTGCATCACAAAGTGCAAACATCACGAATATATGTAATTAAAGTGCAAACAATATCACAAAGTATTGCAAAGCATCACAAGTGCATCCACAAATACAAGTGCATTACAAAGTTCATATAAGACTACACAAGTGCATTACAAAGTCCCTTGAGCATCCATCCATATGCCATGCTGCTTTATCAAAATCTGCATAATGAGAAAGAAGTTAGAAGAAGAATACAATAAGAAAGAAGTTATCTAAATTAAGCTAAGCAATTAGAAGAAGAAGTGGAAGAAGAAGAAGAAGAAGAAGAAGTGGAAGAAGAAGAAGAAGAAGAAGAACAACAAGAAGAAGAAGAAGATGAAGAAAAAGAAAGAAGAGAAGTTATCTTCTCTTTCTTCTTCTCTTATTTCTTCATATCTTGTTTGTTCTTCTCTTCTAGTTTCTTTTGAAACTTTCTAAACTAATTATGTCATTTTTGAGCTCTAATATCAACTAGAATTTACTAAGCTAACTAAAGCATGGCTAATATCAACTAGAATTTACTAAGCTAACTAAAGCATGGCATAATCTAAGTTGATCTAAACAATAAGAAGAATAAGAAGGAGAGGAATAACTTACCGAATGCCAAGAAACAGAGGAGAAGCTCCATCTCCGTTGGTCGCCTGGTTGCTAGGGCTCTCACCAGGAGAAGTAAAGGGATCGTGGGATTCAACTCTGGAATGATGCTGCAACAAGGCAAGAGTTAAAATATGTGGTTAGCACGGCGATAGACAATGGTATAAGACCGTGCAAGGTTAGTCATTGAAAGGGAACTCACCGTTCCCACCGGAGAAGGCATGGGCGGAGGGGGCGGCAAACCTTGCTTCTCACACATAGCCTGCAAATTAGTTTTCGAGGAGTCAAAGAAATAGCCTTGTTGCGTCTCACACATAGCCTTGCTTCTCACACAATTGACTTACCGGAACAAAGTCGTGCATGGCCTTCACATGGGCATTATTGCGTGCCCTCTCCTCCTCAAGCAACCTCTGCGTATTCCGGTCCCTCTCCTCCAACAAGAGCCTGGTGGCCTCCCTCTCCTTCATAAGTGCGGCCTGCAACCACTCCTCAAAAGGAATTTTCATCACCCATCCAGGGACAAAAGAATGAAAGAAATAATGAAGAAAACTAACCTCGATGGCAAGATCAACTGGCCTTGCGCGTTGCCGTATTACAGGAGCGGAGCTCGTTTGCCTCGCCTTGATCTGAGATAGAGTCTCAATGATAGGGACGAAGCCGTCACACATGGCCAGCGTCCAATGACTCTTACCGCCAGCAGAGATCATCAACGCCTCTGGATCGATAGGATTCTGGCTCGGGTCAAAGTCAAGCCCGCGCAGCTGTTTGACCACCTCAGAATAAGACGTCACCTTGTTGTAGGCGGACAGGCTTGTGTATGCCGACGGCCCGTCCCCCTCAGAATATGCCTTCGCCGTCTTGTACGAGCCCTTATGGGCCATGCTAAACGCGGCGTATCCCTGAGGCTCGGGCTGGTTATTGTGTTTGGCCTACACGAAAAGACAAAGAATTAGTACAACAAAAATCATGAACGAATGAATTATTGATGAAACAAAACAAGGCACACATACCCATTTTTTGGCGTATTGCTTGATGTTGGCATTGCCTTGGTGGTGTGGCACACCAACCAATTGGGCACGACGGTCCTTGGCCATAGTGTGGGTGCTAAACCAAGCCTGTGTGCACCACCTGTCCACTATCATCTCCCAACAATCAATCTTATCGGCCAACCATCTCGGGGGAACCTATGAATGTAAGTTAATGAAGAATGAAACTAAGTATTATAACTAAATAGACCTAACTAGCCCTAGAATTGATCTTTGGAATGTACATACCTACATATACTCGGTCTTATCAAGGTAAATCTTTCGACATTCAGTCTTTGTCTTCGGCTCCCATTGCTTGGCGTACCAATCTCGAACAGCCTGAACACGCAACTCGTGCCTCGTGTTATTCAATAAACTCTTGCACTCTTTCACGAGGTTCTTCTTGGCCGCCTCCTCCGTCCCCTCCTCGACCCTAAAGTAACTCTGCAATTATGCCAAATAGATGCACAGATGAATAGTGAAATGATTTGGAAGGAAATAACAATATATAACATTGTATACTTTTTATTGGGTAAAATAATAGTTACCCAAAAATCAGCCAACACCTTGTCGGCCACGCTCACGCAAACAACACCATTCACATGTGTGTTTTCCGGGAGTAGAGCGGCTTGGTAGTGCTCCCACTTGAGTCCTGGCTCGGGAACCATACCCTCACCGGGCAAGTGCACTATCCCGGGGAAGTGCTCCCTAAGTAAAGCACCAAGGAGGCAGTTTAGATTCCGGGTATTCTTCGGGTAATCCCACCCCCTACATAATGATAAGGCAAAGACATTGGCTACTTGGTGAAATATAATGATATAAGGTACACAATATATATCAACTTACTTCTCGCCATCCGGCTTAATGAACGCCCTGTGCTGCAACTCCAATTGGTCTGGAACTCGTGTCATACCACGTTGGTAGACTGACTTGCCGGCAGCCCTCTCAGCCTCTGCCTCAGCCCCCTCCGCCTCAGCACCCTCCGCCTCAGGCTCCGCCTCAGCACCCTTCGCCTCAGCCCCCTCCGCCCCAGCTTCCGCCTCAGCACCCTCCGCCTCAGCCTCCGCCTCAGCCCCCTGCATCGGTGTCTGCTCCTGTACGGGAGGATCCCGCACCGGTGACACCCTCGTCTGCAAGGGTGAAGTGGCTGAGATAGAAGTAGCCGAGGGTGGTGGCGACTGGCTCCTATCATGTAGCCTCCCTCTCCCACGACCACGTCCTCTGCCTCTCTTCTTTCCTATGCCTCTCCCACGAGGATCCTCGGCAAAGCTCTGCAACAAAGTTCTCCGTAGCTGCCCAGGTGCTATTTTCATTTTTTCAATGCTCGCTCCCCTCGCTAGATTCGAAGCATACCCATCGGGGAACAACAACTTTTTTTGCACCCACAAGAGGATTTCCCTTATTGCTCCCTTCTCAAGATTGTACCAGGCAGGTGGTTTGGACCAATTTTTTGTTCCTTTCGGTTCTCGCATGTTTAGTGATGGCCTATCACACAGAGTCTCCTGGCCAACTCTAGCCTTTGTATTATCTTTGCCCTTATCAGTGCCAAAAAATGTGCCAAGAAGGGCCTCGGCGATATTCTTTTCAGTGTGGATCATGTCAATGTTGTGTGGAAGTAAGAGGTATTCGAAGTAGGGGAGATCCCAGATGCATGGCCTGTGGGTCCAGGCGTGTTCCTCATTATAGCCCAAGAAATACCCTGGACGGTTTGGATCAGGCTCCATATATTTTAACTGTTCATTAATTTGTGCCCCCGTCAACGCAGGTGGTGCTGACTGTTTGACAACTTTACCTTTCATGAAATTGTTCTTGTCTTCTCTGAATGGATGGTCCATAGGAAAGAACTGTCTATGCAAGTCAAAGCAGGAATACTTCCCACCCGCCGGCAACTAATGACACTTAAGAGCTGCCTTGCATTGTGGGCATGGGAACCTTCCATGCACACACCAGGCAACGAAAAGCGCAAATGCCGGCAGATCATGCAATGAGTATTGGTACCAAACATACATTTGAAAGTTCTCTTTCTTAGCTGCGTCGTATGTGTTGACCCCATTAACCCAAGCTTCTTTCAAGTCATCCATCAGCGGTTGCATGTACACACTCATATTCTTCCCCGGGTAGTTTGGCCCTGGAACTATCAACATCAGAAATATGTGCTTTCTTTGCATAATGGATGATGGTGGAACATTGAGGGGACTGACAAATACAGGCCAACAACTATATTGGGTAGCCGTCATACCAAAAGGATTGAACCCATCGAGGCTGATAGCGATTCGACAATTCCTTGGTTCTTTAGCTTTTTCCTTATGTATACTATCGAATGCCTTCCATGCGTCACCATCTGAAGGGTGTACCAACATCGGAACTCCGTGTTCATCTAATTCTTTCCTAATTCCATGTTTGTGCCATGTCATCTGTTTTGCTGTTTCTTCGGGCATGTAAAGTCGTTGAAGTCTTGGTAGGATCGGCAGATACCATAGGACACTCACCGGGATTTTGCTCTGCTTCTTCTCACCTTCATCGTTTTCTACCTCAACATATCTGGAGGACTTGCAAAATGGACAATATGTTTCGTTCGCATACTCTTTCCTAAATAAGGCACATCCCTTCTCACAAGAATGTATCTGCTCATACGGCATCTTGAGTGCACTAAGGATTTTGTCTGACTCATATAGGTTTGAAGGCATAATATGACCTTCTGGTAGAAAGCGCCCAAATAGGGTCATCACTGAGTCAAACAGGTCTCTTCCAATGTTGAATTGGGCTTTGAGAGCCATTACTTATGCGATGGCATCTAGCTGAGAAATCTTAGTGTGCTCGTGAAGAGGGCATTTTGAAGACTCCAACATGGCATAGAAGGGTTTCGCGGATTCCTCCATCTCTTCGTCCTTGTTCCGAGCATCATCTAAGTCATTCACCATGTCTTCAATCCCTATACCATAATCATCGGTGCACCGATGCAACACCTCGTCTCTGTTACGTTGGGCCGATTCACCATGAAATATCCACAAGGTATAGCCGGGAGTAAAACCACGCATCTGCAGGTGTTTACCCATTACATCCGTTGTCTGTCGCGAATAATTCTTGCACTTAGTGCAGGGGCACCATGTTTTTGGCTGGCCTTTAGAAAATGCCGTTTCCACGAATTCATAGGTTTTGCTCAACCATTCATCGGTCATATCTCTCTGACTATGCTGACCGGTGTACATCCATTCACGATCAGTCATTCTGGCAAGCTAGCTACATAGTATCCACATATAAACAATATAAATTATCAGTTCATCAAGTATGTTCAATTTATTATGGCCATTTTTTAATCATGGTTAATACATTGGGATGCACGGCATGCACACCTACCAGCTACTAGGTAAAGATGGGTCCTAATCCCACCCGAGTATGTGTAGATTGGGTCATTTCCCCATGCTCTGCTCCAGACCCAACGCAAAATTTCGGCAGCACCTCCTCGCTGTTCTCCTGATACATGTCTCGGCAACTAACCGAGAGGATGTGTACCCGGAGAACAACAAGGAGGAGCTGTCGAAACTCTGCATGGGATCCGGAGCAAAGCGTGGGAAATGACCCAATCTACACATACCCGGGCTGTCCATGGATAACGTTGGACAATTCGAAAGAATCACCGTTATAAATATGCAAATGCATGCATATTTATGACAGGAACCCTTTCGAACGGGAGACGCATATTGGTTACGCAAAACTTTGCATTTTAATACTAATAATACCTAGCTAGATAGTGTCATCAGCACGAAGGCCGGAACAGAGAAAAATAAAGGGGGTGGAGGAGTTAACAAATGTGCTCACTTTCGAATGCAGGGGAGGTCGTCGAAACCCAAACCCTCGCGGCGAAGCTACTGCACATTTAAATGCACTCAATCAACACAAATACGCACTCGCGGTATTTAAGCTAACTAATACTAACATCTATTATTAATAATTTATTATTCAAGTTTTGTTACTCTTCTCTTCTTCTATTTCTTTTCTTCTTATTATTTTCTTTCTATTGCTAACAGGTAGCAAACTAATACTAACAGCTAGCTGACTAATACTAACAGCTAGCTAACTAATACTTACATGTACTAACATCTATTGCTAACTAAATCTAACTAAAAATCTACCACTAAGTAATTGCTAACTAAATTTAAGTAAGAATCCACTACTAACGGATCTAACTAAGGCCTCCTTTGATTTGAAGGATTTTTCATAGGAAAAACGCAGAAATGCAAAGTCCATAGGATTTGCTACTGTATCGCAGGAATGCAAATTCCATAGGATTTCCTCTTTTTTTCAATCCTCAGTTTTACACATGCATTCCGATAGTTTTCCTACATTTTTCCTATTCCTATGTTTTTGCGTTCCTGTAAATCTAAGAGGCCCTAACATAGAAAAAATAAACTAAAAAAGAAAAAAAAGGGGGAGGAGGAGCTCACCGGCGAGTCGGGGCTGGGCTGGCGCGGGGCGGCGGCGGGGCGGGGCTGGCGCGGGGCAGAGGCGGGTAGGGGCGGCGCGGGGCAGAGGCGGGTAGGGGCGGGCGCGGGGCAGAGGCGACTAGGGGCAGCGCGGGGCGGCGCCGGCGAGTACGGGCGGGCACGAGGTGGCGCGGGGGCCGATGCCTCGGGCGTGGGTCGACGACGGCGGTGGGTCGGGAGAGCAGGGTGGGAGAGGTGAGAGAGAAGAGGGGTTAGGTCGTGGCCTGCCCGGGGGGATAACCACCCGACTATGCCATCAGCTGGCTGTCGGCAAAGACAGTCGTTAGGCTTTGCCGTCAGCTGGCTGTCGGCATAGATGGCTCCCGTTAAGCCGTGGTCGAACGTGGGACCGAGAACCTCCCTATGTCGTTAGCCGCCCTTTGCCGTCAGTCTTTTGCTCCTTTGCTGTTAGCTGGCTGATGGCTTAGATAGAGCGGACGGCATAGAGTCTCTATGCCGTCAGCCGCGCCTATGCCGTCAGCACTATTTTCAGCTGAGGGTAAAGCCTCTAAACCGTCAGCCCCGTGAAAATGCTGACTGCAAAGCCAAAAGCTGTCGGCAAATTAGGTTTTTCCAGTAGTGTAAGATGAAAGAGGTAGTAAAAAAGAAATACTAAAGCTCCTGGAAGCCGGTATTATCTATCCTATTACTCATAGTGATTGGGTGAGTCCGGTACATTGCGTCCCTAAGAAGGGAGGTATTACCGTTGTCCCCAAAGATAAGGATGAACTGATCCCACACAGGATTATTACTGGCTATAGGATGGTGATCGATTTTAGGAAATTGAATAAGGCCACTAGGAAGGATCATTACCCTTTGACTTTTATCGACCAAATGCTAGAAAGACTGTCTAAACACACACACTTCTGCTTTCTAGACGGTTATTCTGGTTTCTCTCATATACCAGTTGCACAAGCTGATCAGGAGAAAACCACTTTCACCTACCCTTTCGGTACCTTTGCTTATAGACATGTGCCTTTTCGCTTATGTAATGCACCTGCCACCTTTCAAATATGTATGATGGCTATATTCTCTGACTTCTGTGAAAATATTGTTGAGGTTTTCATGGATGACTTCTCCGTTTGTGGGTCTTCCTTTGATGTTTGCCTCAGCAACCATGATCGAGTTTTGCAGAGATGTAAAGACACCAATCTTGTCTTGAATTGGGAGAAGTGCCACTTTATGGTTAATGAAGGCATCGTCTTAGGGCATAAAATTTCTGAAAGAGGTATTGAAGTCGATAAGGCTAAGGTTGATGCAATCGAGAAAATGCCATACCCCACAGATATCAAAGGTATAAGAAGTTTCCTTGGTCATGCTGGTTTCTATAGAAGGTTCATTAAAGACTTCTCTAAGATTTCTAGGCCTCTTAAGAATCTCTTGCAAAAGGATATTCCTTTTGTTTTTGATGATGATTATGAGGAAGCCTTCAAAATACTTAAGATTGCCTTGATAACCGCACTTATTGTTCAACCACCTAATTGGAACTTACCTTTTGAAATCATGTGTGATGCTAGTGATTATGTTGTTGGTGTTGTCCCAGGGAAAAGAGTTGATAAGAAGTTGAATGTTATTCACTATGCTAGTAAAAATCTAGACAGTGCCAAAAGAAACTATGCTACTACGGAAAATGTATTTTTAGCAGTCGTGTTTGCATGTGAAAAGTTCAGGTCATACATAGTTGATTCCAAAGTCACTATTCACAGTAATCACGCTGCTATTAAGTACCTCATGGAGAAGAAAGACGCTAAACCTAGACTTATCAGATGGGTTCTCTTGCTACAAGAATTTGATTTGCATGTTGTCGACATGAAGGGTGTTGATAACCCCGTAGCAGATAACTTGTCTAGGTTGGAGAACGTTCTTGATGACCCACAACCTATTGATGATAGCTTTCCTCATGAGAAATTGAATGTAATCAATACTTCACGTAGTGGATCGTGGTATGCTGATTATGCAAACTATATCGTTGCCAAATATATACCACCTAGTTTCACATACCAGCAAAAGAAGAAATTCTTCTTTGACTTGAGACATTACTTCTGGGATGATCCTCACCTTTATAAGGAAGGAGTAGATGGTGTTATTAGACGTTGTGCACGTGAACACGAACAGGGACAGATCCTACAGAAGTGTCACTCCGAGGCCTACAGAGGACACCATGCAGGAGATAGAACTGCACACAAGGTATTGCAATCAGGTTTCTATTGGCCCACTCACTTCAAGGATGCCCGTAAGTTTGTCTTGTCTTGTGACGAATGTCAAAGAATAGGTAATATCGGTAAATGTCAGGAAATGCCTATGAACTATTCACTTGTCATTGAACCATTTGATGTTTGGGGCTTTGATTATATGGGACCTTTTCCAAAATCCAACGGGTATAGTCACATCCTAGTTGCTGTTGATTATGTCACTAAGTGGGTAGAAGCTATCCCCACTAGTAGTGCTAATCACAACACCTCTATCAAGATGCTTAAACAAGTTATTTTCCCTAGATTTGGAGTCCCTAGTTATCTAATGACGGACGGTGGTTCACATTTCATTCATGGTGCTTTCCGTAAAACGCTTGCTAAGTACGATGTCAACCATATAATTGCGTCCCCCCTATCACCCTCAGTCCAGTGGTCAAGTAGAGCTAAGCAATAGAGAGATTAAATTGATTCTGCATAAGACTGTCAATAGGTCTAGAAAGAATTGGTCTAAGAAGCTCGATGATGCATTGTGGGCTTTCAGAACTGCATATAAGAATCCCATGGGCATGTCTCCGTACAAAATGGTATACGGTAAAGCATGTCATTTACCTCTTGAGCTAGAGCATAAAGCTTATTGGGAAATCAAAGAGCACAACCTTGATTTCAAACTTGCTGGTGAGAAGAGGTTATTTGACATTAGCTCGCTTGAGGAGTGGAGCACTCAGGCATATGAGAATGCCAAGTTGTTCAAAGAAAAGTTTAAGAGGTGGCATGATAAGAGGATACAAAAGCGTGAGTTCAATGTAGGTGATTATGTATTGCTATATAATTATCGTTTAAGATTTTTTGCACGCAAGCTTCTCTCTAAATGGGAAGGTTCCTATATTGTTGAGGAAGTATATCGTTCCGGTGCTATCAAGATCAACAATACGGAAGGTAATTGTCCAAGAGTGGTAAATGGGCAGAGAATCAAGCACTATATCCCAGGTACCCCCATAAATGTTGAAAGCAATATTATCAATACCATAACTCCGGAAGAATACCTAAGGGATATTTATCAGCCTGTTTCAGACTCCGAAAACGAAGAGGTATGTGATTCGGTAAGAAAACCGACTCCAAAACTTTTCTAGTAGGAATTTTTCTCCGTTTTGGAATATTTGATAAAATAGAAAAATTGGAAGTAGTCCAGAAAGAGCACGAGGAGGCGACAAGCCTGCCAGGCGCGGGCCCACCCCCTGGCCGCGCCTAGGGGCCTTGTGGCCACCTCGTGTGCCTCCCGGACTCCGTTTTCATGCAGAGTACTCCTTCTGGTGTGGAAAAAATCATTATATATTCTCCCAAAGGGTGTGATCTTCGTATCACGCAAATTTCCTGTGTTTTCATTTTGATCCTGTTTTCTACCGCGTATTTAGTGCAAGATGTCTTCTCAAGATTCATAGGGGGAGAGCTATGTGGCAGATTACCTTGCTGACCCCAAGTTCTATGGGGACTTGGATCCTTATGGCTGAACCACTGATGAGGAAGAAGATTATGATCCCAAGGGGAAGGAACAAACAAGTTCCGAAGAAGAGGAGGCTCCTCTACCTCAACCTGGACACACGCATGTGGAGTTCAAGAAGTCGAGCCTCCCTGAGTCAAGGAAGAAGCCTAAGACTTTGTTTATCCCTTCTCGTTTCTTGCAGGAGAGTAAGGAGGAATTATGCCAAAGGGTGTTGAAGCTTGAAGAGGAAAATGATGATCTGAGAGAGCATAATTTTATGCTCAAGTGGAAATTAAACAAGCTCAAGACCTCTGCAACAACTCCACCACCATCACCTCCAAAGGAAGATAACTGAGCATGGGTATGGGCAATCCCCTTGGCTTGTGCCAAGCTTGGGGGAGTTGTCCCGGTAACGTATCACCATCACATCTTTTGCCTTTACCTTTGTTTTAGTTTGTTCCTTTTCCGTTTTCTTTTTGTCTAGTAGAATAAAAGTCTTAGTGTTTTAGTCTTCAATTTTGCTTTGTGTCACCCCCGATGTATTCGAGCTCGTGAGCCATATAATAAAGAGTGTCTTAGTTGAAGGGCTTTGCTTCATGCCATGATCAATAGATTGAGAAAAGAACAAAAGCATGAAAGATCATGTAATGATCTTATGGGAAGTGATGGCTTCACATACAAAGGATTGATGATTGAAACTTGTTGAGGGTAGACAAACGTAGACTTTGGTCATTGTTGCAATTAATAGGAAGTGATAAAGGAGAGGTTCACATACAAATAGATCATCTTTGACACCATCTACGATTGTGAACACTCACTAAACTATTACATCCTTAGAAGTAGACAACATAATGAATTGTATTTTCTTGGATCCGAACAATGTTATATGATTAGAGATCCCTTAGCATATGACGATTGCTTCCACCTCAAATTAGCCAAAACTCCCGCACCATGTAGAGATACTACTTGTGCATCCATAAACCTTCAACCCAGGTTTGCCATGAGAGTCCACCATACCTACCTATGGATTGAATAAGATCCCTCAAGTAAGTTGTCATCGGTGCAAGCAATAAAAATTGCTCCCTAATAAGTATGATCTATTAGTTTGTGCAAAATAAGGTTTTTATGAACATGTGATGAGGAAGACATAAAAGCGATAGACTGCATAATAAAGTTCTTAATCACAGGAGGCAATATAAAGTGACGTTCCTCCACACTAAGAGGACACGCATCCAAACCTCAAAAGCGCATGACAACCTCTGCTTCCCTCTACGAAGGGCCTATCTTGTACCTTTACTTTTTGCCCTTGAAAGAGTCATGGTGATCTTCACCAATTCCTTATTTCTCCTTTATCTTGGCTAACGTCATATGCTTGAGAAGGATCTATATTCATATGTCAACTTGGAAGTAAGTATTCATGAATTATTGTTGTTTACATTACCCTTGAGGTAAGCAGTTGGGAGGAAAAACTATAAGCCCCTATCTTTCTCTGTGTTCCGCTGAAACTTTGATCTCATGAGTACCACGTGAGTTGTAGCAATTGTAGAGAACGAAAGGATGATTGAGTATGTGGATTTTCTTTACAAGCTCTTATTTGACTCTCTCTGATGTTGTCATAAATTGCAATTACTTCAATGACTAAAGGCCATCGGTTTTTACTTCCCGGTAAGGTTCTTGATCCATACTTTACTTGGTGAAGGAATTCTCACTTTAGCATGAGAGATTATATGATGGTATTGCTGTTCTGATCATGATCACGATGCATGCATGTTCGTATCTTGTTTTGTCGACACCTCTCTCCCTAAACATGTGGACATATTTATTGAGCTCGGCTTTCGCTTGAGGACAAGCGAGGTCTAAGCTTGGTGGAGTTGATACGTCCATTTTGCATCATGCTTTTGTGTTGATATTTATCGCTTCTTGGGCTGTTATTTCACTTCAGGGTACAATACTTATGCCTTTTCTCTCTTATTTTGCAAGGTTTACATGAAGAGGGAGAATGTCGTAGCTGGAATTATGGCCTGAAAAAGGAGCAAGTTTGAGATGCCTATTCTGCGCAACTCCAAAAGCCGTGAAAATAAACATGGATTTTTTTGGGAATATATAAAAAAATACTGGGCCGATGAAGTGCCAAAGGAGCGTAACCAGGGGGCCACAAGCCTGGTAGGCCCGTCCACCCCCCTGGCCGCGCCTAGGGGGCTTGTGGGCTCCCTGCTGGCCCACTGGCCTCCCTCTTCTGCTATATGAAGCATTTCGTTCCGAAAAAAATCGGGGGGAGGCTTTTCGAAGGATTCGCCACCGCCACGAGGCAGAACTTGAGCAGAACCAATCTAGAGCTCCGGTAGGACTATCCTGCCAGGGAAACTTCCCTCCCGGAGGGGGAAATTGTCGCCATCGTCATCACCAACACTCCACTCATCGGAGGGGACCCATCACCATCAACATCTTCATCAGCACCATCTCATCTCCAAACCCTAGTTCATCTCTTGTAACCAATCTTTGTCTCGCGACTCCGATTGGTACTTGTAAGGTTGCTAGTAGTGTTAGTTACTCTTTCTAGTTTATGCTAGTTGGATTACTTGGTGGAAGAGTTTATGTTTAGATCCTTGATTCTACTCATTACCTCTCTGGTCATGAATATGATTATGCTTTGTGAATAGTTACTTTTGTTCCTGAGGACATGGGATAAGTCATGCTTATAGTAGTCATGTCAATTTGGTACTTGTTCGATATTTGATGCGTTGTATGTTGTTTTTCCTCTAGTGGTGTTATGTGAACATCCACTACATAACACTTCACCATTATTTCGACCTAGAGGAAGGCATTGGGAAGTAGTAAGTAGATGATGGGTTGCTAGAGTGACATAAGCTTAAACCCTAGTTTATGCGTTGCTTCGTAAGGGACTGATTTGGATCCACTATTTTAATTCTTCTTTCGTAGTTGCAGATGCTTGCGAGAGGGGTTAATCATAAGTGGGATGCTTGTCCAAGTAAGGGCAGTACCCAAGTACTGGTCCACCCACATATCAAACTATGAAAGTAACGAAGGTGAATCATATGAACATGATGAAAACTAGCATGACATAATTTCCCATGTGTCCTCGGGAGCGTTTTTCCTCCTATAAGACTTTGTCCAGGCTTGTCCCTTGCAACAAAAGGGATTGGGCCACTTTGTTGGACCGTTGTTACTTTTGTTACTTGCTACTTGCTATGAATCATCTCACCACACAACTACTTGTTACCGATAATTTCAGTGCTTGCAGATATTACCTTGCTGAAAACCACTTGTCACATCCTTCTGCTCCTCGTTGGGTTTGACACTCTTACTTATCGAAAGGACTACGATAGATCCCCTGTACTTGTGGGTCATCACCCTCCAGAAGCAATAGTATTTTAGTTCTTACCACTTCCTTCATCTTAGGATTTAAGCGGAGTTGATGATTAATGACATGTTTAGCATATTGTTCCATATTAATCTTGTGCTGACATTGAGTGGGTTTTATGCCCTTAAGGTCATTATCAATATATGAAATAGGAGCCCTATGCTTCTTGAGAGTTTTAAGTAACTAGTTGGATACCCGTGCATTGCCACGGAACAAATAACATACATAGAGAAAGAACCAAAGAAAGATCTGAATATGTCATCAGGACAGTTCAGTTGTATAAACAGTAGCTATCAAGTCAATAAGACGCAGTAGATGTTGCATAGTTCTGCTACATTTATATCAGGCCAATAGAATGTAGTAAAGATATGGATGTCATGTCTTTGGTACCGAACTGTTATCCCAAATATTGTTCCTTAGTCTAGTACTCCAAATTGTAGATTATTTAGAGTTGTATTTACTCCTCTAAAATACGCACGAGAAACCTGTAGGCTGTAGCATGTCAGTTTTAGCTGCAACACCTGTGTACAGCCCATCTAGTGGCATCCGGTCGTAACTCATCTAAGTGATCATCAAAATTATGATTTACCTACTTTGTGTGCTTACCAGTATTCTTCTTTATCATCAAAGTGCTGGTTATAATATCTCAAGATAAGATCAGGATGTCTATTTTGATGTAAGAGACTACCTTAAAACTCATGATCTAGAATTATTTGAAAATAACCTTCTGCACACTATAGCTTATTTAAAAAACTCTGTGTATCCTTGCAAATAGAAACTCAACTCGTTTTTCGCTCATGTTGTTATAATCGGGTATTAAAACAACCATATACCATCAATTTATTGCATTAGGTACTCCTCGTGGCATTTTTTGTGCTATTTCATCAAACATATAACAAAACTAGAAAAAAGGAAAATCACCTACAATCCTTATACCCTCTGATGGTTCTAATATATGTTTGACATGAAGTCCTGTGTCAGAATGACAAATGAACCTACATTGCTGTTGTGTAAACATCAGCCTCTGAAAAGTTGAGGCATATACATAATGATTTTTTCTCAACAATTTTATATGTCCCTCATGAACAACCTGGAGAATCATGTATCACACCCTGTAGTGGGGGATATGCAACACACTCTCGCTACCCTCAACACTTGGTGATGTGTTGTTCCTACTGAACACACACTATTCTCTCCCTCAAAATTTGAGATAACATCCATTGTAACATCATTATATCAAGGAAAGTGTTGTGCATGCACATACTATCCTTGACGTTGGACTTTCTTCCCTATAACAACATACGGCAAGGGCCTCTCAACCAATCTTACAAGGAGCCGAGAAAACGATATTTGATGGGCAGATTCATACTGATTTGTTTGAGGCATAATTTACCAGTTAACAAATATAGTTACATACACCTAGGTGATTTTTAATATAATGTGCAAAAATAAAACCATGTCATGTCATTGCAGACCTTCTAACAAAATCACATGAAGATAACATCTACTAATTGAATGGTCGGTGGTATAGACGTACGTATACATACTTTGGCATTTTATCGAGCACTTGGCATGTGTGCAATGGCCAGCAGCTATGAAGCAGGAAAATCTGTAACTAGATCAGCCAGAATCTTGGGAAACTGCTACCGCAGATTCGATTAACTTCCACTATGTGTTGTCCTAGTAGAAGCAACCATGGCCAAAGAAGGTGGGGTCGCAGTGGGCTTGAGTTTGAGGTGGCATGTGGTGGAATATGAGGAGGAAACTCCCATTCCGCCTGCTGTCCCTATCAGCCGTGTGGTGCTCACCCTTCATAGCCTGTGCGTGGTTGTGCTCACCTCTTGCTCCTTTTGCATCGCTCCTAGGAGACAGGGGAGGGGCAGATGAGACAGCGAGATGAAGGGGATATGCTAGTGATGATGGGTGACGGGACTGCTGAGGCAGAGGAGGAGGCATAAGAAGCGTCGAGGAACGAACAGAGTCACTTACGCACTTCCGGAGGTCGGTGTCGAAGGAGATGAGGAAGGGGGTGGAGGAGATGATCTGGAAGAGGGGATCATGGTGGTGGTGGTGGGGCGGTGGGATGCTGATAACCCACAAGTGTAGGGGATTGCAACAGCTTCCGCGGGTAAGTTAACCCAATTTATTGATTCGACACAAGGGGAGCCAAATAATATTTATAAGCTTTAACAGTTGAGTTGTCAATTCAACCGCACCTGAAAGATACTTGCTTGGCAACGAAATATTAGTAGCAATAGTGATATGGAGGTGATGGTGGCAACAGAAATAAGAGTGGCAAAGCAACGAAAGTAAAATAGCGAAAGTAAAGCTACTTGTGACGAGTAGGATATGGATGGTAGGTCATGGATGAGAGATATAATGTATTTAACTTGGGGCAAGGCACATAGAAAAGTAATAATCATCTAGGAATATATCAAAAATTAGGCATGTATCCCGAGGTAGTCGTGCGTGCTTGCAATAAGAACTTGCACAACATCTTTTGTCCTACCATCCCGCTATTAACAGGACCAAAAGGAACTTATGGATATTAAGGTGCTCCTGTCAAAAAGCACCCGAACAAAGCATTAACACTCAATGGATACATGGAATCCTCAAACTATAGGCTATCCCCTTTGGTGTCCCGAGCTGTCACCATTGGGATCGCCGGTTCCGGACTATAATAGGTACATACTACTCATAGATAGGATCTAGAACACAAATATATTCATGAAAACATAAGGTATTCAGATCTGAAATCATGGCACTGGGGCCCAAAGTGACAAGCATCAAGAGTAACAAGTAGTAGTAAAGATGATAAACACCATAGTAGATGATAGGCAACAAGCCCTGAACAATCCGACGAACTATTACATGATCTAACTCATCCAATCTCTCCCATCCCCTTCACCTACAACAGGGAATTACTCACACATGATGGGAGAAGCCATGAAAGGATGGTGGAGTGGTCATGGTGATGACGATGGCGACGATTTCCCCTCTCCGGAGGCCGAAACAGCCTCCAGGTTAGCTCTCCCGAAGAAGAACCGAGGGTGGCGGCGGCTTCGCGTCAAGAACTTGCAAAAAGACTTCTATTCTAGAATTTCCTCATCACGGGATAAATAGGAGCCAAAGTAGGGCACGAGAGGGGGTGGGCGAGATAATTGCAGGGCACTACCACACTTGGGCACCATGTAACGAATTGGTACGAATAGTCTTTTTTTTGCGTGTCAGTACCATCTCATAGCCTAATTGTTGCAATACGATCTAACAGTCGTCTAACACATATTGACGATGTATCTGACGTACCGGGCCCGCATATCATTCTCCACGATGGTGTACACGTACCGGCTCGGTCACTAACTCGAACCTGGTCGAATCCGACCATCTCTCTCGAATCTGGTCGAACCGGACCAACCCTAGCCTTGCTCTCCCCTCTCCCTCTCCGTGCGGCTCTCTAACGATGGCGACTGCGACTCCCGGCGGCGGTGACGTTGCTGGCGACTACGGAGACCTCCCCGGCCTCGGGGTAGATGACCACGTAGGTCTGGCTATCGACGATGGCGGCTATAGTTCAAACCACTCCTCCGACGTTGGTTCGCAGGATGAGGATTTGGAGGAGGAGGCGGCGCTGTCCATGGAGGACAGGGTGAAGATGGCAGAGATCTAGGTCGCCAACCCTAGCAGTAGCCATCAC
The DNA here is from genome assembly GCF_904849725.1 of Hordeum vulgare subsp. vulgare. Classification (NCBI taxonomy): domain Eukaryota; kingdom Viridiplantae; phylum Streptophyta; class Magnoliopsida; order Poales; family Poaceae; genus Hordeum; species Hordeum vulgare. The sequence goes on along the minus strand of NC_058523.1, from coordinate 280,309,512 downwards.
TGGACCAGTGGTGCTGGTGGCGGCATGATGTAAGTCACTGATGAACACTAGCAATTTTCTTCTTTCTTTTTTTGGGTTGTATCAATGGTAGAGGCAAGTTGTATCAATGCTAGAGGTTGTATGTTGCTCATGTACTCTGAACCAGTGCTCCTAGACTCGACATGTATGTTGCTGCTCGTGGACTCTGAATCTGTGTTGCTCCTGGACTCTGAACCAGTGCTCCTGTGACATTAAGCTCTGTGTTTCTCTAGTACAGGTTGTGTGTTGCTTCTGTGCAATTAAGAATGCATAGTAGATGTTTTATATGCTTATAGTTTGACTGATGAAGACATCAAGTGCTTATGTGCTTATCTGAATTTTGTTGTCTATGTGTTTATCTGAATTTATATGGTTGCTTATCTGAATTTATATGCTTGCTTATCTGAATTTTGATGCTTATGTGCTTATATGAATTTTTATGTCTGAACTGTAGTTTGAATGATGATGTTTGGGAACTGAGGATTCACTTTGATTCTCAGCCAAATATTGATATGAAGGTATGTAGCTCAGATGTTACATTTCTGAACCTGTATGTAGTGTTGCAAACACAATGTTTTTATTTGTCACATGAGTTATACCACATGAGGAATTTAGGAATAGGAGAGGAGAGAGAGGAGGGATTAGATTTCATTGACACAAACATCAAACTGCAGGAACTAAAAAAGGAATATAACCACAGTTTAGTTCTCAACTTGCTAGTGAGGGCAACAACAACTTATTTAGCAGCAAGTGCAGCAAATGAAGAGGATAAATTAGCACCAATAGTTTATGAACCACCTGCTCTTTATGATCTTAGTGAGCCTGCAGTTCTTGCTGTTGATCTAGAAGGTGTAGTTTTCCATAGCATCCCTAGTCAGCCTACTGCTTTTTGCACCCAAGAGAGCATAAACTTCGAAGGACAATCTGAATGGTATAATGGAGGAAGAGCCAGTGTTTGAACAGTCACATAATAGTAGTGATGCATATGACAGTGATAACAATTTAGATAACAGCTCACAATTAGTAGAGGAGGAAGAAGATTTAGATCAATCTGAAGATTCAGATGAAAATTCAGATGAGGAACTATTACATTATGAGGGTGACACTGATGTTGAAGACTTGTTTGAGAAGGAAGATGAGGATGTTTTTGCAACAGAAGAGCCTCAAATGCAAAAATATCCAAAAAGGAGGAAGAAACTTCAAGTTAGGAAAGGCCCTACTACTAGGTCACATTCTAGTGTGTTAGAGGATGTGATACCGGATTTCATTCCTTCAGCAGATGAAGAAGATGATTGGTTGTTGTTTGAGGATGATGATGATGGACATGAGCCACCTTCATTTGTGCTACCTAAAGGGAGGAAGAGTAGGGCCAAGAAAAGAAAACCAAGGATCTCGTACAATGACAAACTTGAGCATCCACATCAGCAGTTATGTCTGTACATGTGCTTTAAGGATCAACATCAATTCAGACAAGCTTTGTTGAGCTTGCACATCAAAAAGTCCAGAGACTTTAGGTATCACAGAAACTGAGAACAAAGGATCATTGCTTGTTGTAAGCAAGATCATTCCCAGTTTTGCATTGTTGCTGCAGTTATCATAGGGGAGAAGACCTTTGCTATTAAGAAAATGAGGCTGGAGCACACTTGCCCTACCACCACACAGAAATCAAGGATTAGTGCAAAGTGGCTTGCTAAGACCTATGAGTCATTGTTCATGTCTGATCCCATCACTAGCATAAACACTTTGATAGATAACTGTAGGGAGAATTACGGTGTTGATGTGGGAAGGCACATGGCCTATAGGGCAAAACACCTTGCTGTAGACGCTGTGCTAGGAGAGCACAAGAAGTAGTACCCTAGACTTAGGGATTATGCTCAGACCATCATGGATACTAACCCTGGTAGTAGAGTTCTAGTCACAACAGTTACTTGTAAACCTACTACAAAAATACCACATCCAGCACCAAGGTTTCATGCTATGTTCTTCTGCATCAATGGAGCAAGGGAGGGATTTATGAATGGATGCAGACCATTCATTGGTTAGTCAATCTTTTATTGTGCATTAGTAATTTTAATTGTTTAGAAATGCTTTATAGACTTAAATTTTCTTTGCTTTCCATGAACAGGTGTTGATGGATGCTTCATTAAGCTCACAACTGGTGCTCAAATCCTTGCTGCCACTGGAAGAGATGGCAATAACAATATTTTCCGACTTGCATTTGCTATAGTTGGACAAGAGGACACAGCTAAATGGTGTTGGTTTCTGCACCAATTGAAGATATGTCTAGGAGGTGAAATTGGAAAATTTGGTCCTTATACTATCATGTCTGATAGACACAAGGTATGTGCTTTGCTGCATTTGTATTAAGTTCTGCATTTGTAGTTGTATAGTAGCTAAGTTTAGGATGCTATGTGATCAGGGGCTGCTAAATGCAGTAAATCAAGTATTCTCAAACTGCCATCAAAGATTTTGCCTTAGACACCTCTATGCAAATTTCCAGAATGCTGGTTTTAGGGGGGGAAGATCTTAAGAAATGCATGGATAATGCCAGCTATGCTTACAACCAACACAAGTTTAACATTGCCATGAATGATCTGAAAAATGAGAGTGAGGAAGCTTGGAAGTGGCTGACTGGAATACCTAAGCACACATGGGCTTGGCATGCTTTTGACACTAACTGCAAGACAGACTTGGTTGTTAACAACCTGTCTGAGGTGTTCAACAATTATATCCTAGATTTTAGGAAAAAAACCTATTAGGACTATGATTGATGGTATTAAGGACAAGCAGATGGTTAGGTGGCATACGAATAGAGAGAAAGGAAAGGCAGCTCTGTGGGAGATTACACCACATTATGCTGAGAAGCTAGAGGTGGAAAAGGAAAGGGCTAGATACTGCAAACCTATCCAAGCTGGTGTTAATCTATGGCAAGTGAGTAGTGGGCAGCAAACACATGTTGTAAACTTGGAATGGCATACATGTGTCTGCAGAAAGTGGGACCTGTCTGGCATACCTTGCAACCATGCAATATAAGCAATTAAGAAGGAAAAATGATTTCCAGAGGAATATATGTCCAAATTCTTTAAAAAACCTTTCTACCTTGCTTCTTATGAGCCAATGATATATCCTGTTCCTGGTGAACATGATTGGACAAGGACAAGTGGACCAGACATAGAGCCACCCACATTTCATGTGAAGAGGGGAAGAAAGAAAGATAAGAGAATAAAGGGAAAATTTGAGGTTCCAAAACCAAAGGACGGTTCAAGAATGGCCACTATAAGATGCAGCAACTGTGGGCTCCATGGCGACAGGTACACCAACTGCAGACAACAGTTGAGAGCAGAGTTGGCTCTGAGGAAAAACAAGCATGTGGTAAGCACATTTTCTCATAATGTGCTTTCCAAGTATTTTCTTTTGTGTTTATTTGCTTTGCAACTAATATGTTCATGTGTTCAATCCATTATTACAGGCTAGAAGTGGAACATCACAGCCTCCAACTACAAGATCACAACCTGCACCTGCAAGACCAAGGAGGGAAGCAAGATCATAGCCTCCCCCTACAAGATCTACCAGAAGATCAACAACTAGTGCCAGTGTTAATAGGCCTTTCACTACCCCAAGATTTGCTGCTGGAGCTTCATCATCATCTGCTCCTACCCCAAGATTTGCTGCTGGAGCTTCATCATCATCTCCTCCTACCCCAAGATTTGCTGCCGGAGCTTCATCATAATCTCCTAGAGGTTCATCAGCTGCTCCTACACCAAGAAACCATTCTGGCTGGATGGCATTTTTTACTGCCAGTGGTAACCATGACTAATGATGTGTATCGAGAGTATCTTCTGGTTGTATGATCAGTACTAAGTGATGTGTGATAAGTGATAAGTATTAAGTTCTATGATGTGAATTTGCTGGTTGAACTACCAGTAGTAAGTGATGGTCATGATCTGATCTATTTATGTGTGATGTGATGGTCATCATTTGTTTATAGCAAGAGGTTAGGAAATTAAGAGCTCTCTTTAACTAGCAGATTTCACATAATACAACAAATGGTCATGGTTCTTATTGCTCTCTGATGGTCATGGTTCTTAAGATATAGGCATCTATCAATGCAACAGGTGCTTCATTGTCATGGACACTTAAACACATACCCATCTATCAATGCAACAAATAAGAAGTCACTTAAGCATAATACAACATACTTGGGTTCAACAAAGATAAAGTCACTTAAGCATACATAATTCAGAGAGTCTTGTGTTACAACATTGGTACAAAAGAGCAACACACCAACAATAGCATAGTAGAGTTACAAACATAACATAGTGGAGTTCATCTTGCATTACAGAACAACTTTTCAGAAAAGGGCACCACATCAACCATAGCATAGTGGACTTCATCTTCATCCGATCAACTCATCCATCCAAAATGTCCCTGATCATCTTCAACTTATCTTGGTTCTTATCCAATGCCTTCAACTGATCACCAATCTAGAGCTTCAGCTCATCCCTGCGTTTAATCTGATTCTCAATTCCTTTCTTCAGACCATCAATGTGAAGGTTGATCACCAAAATGTCATCATTAAGTTTGTCCTCAGATTTTGCCAGTTTATCTACCTGAACCTTTAAATTGTAGTTCTCTTCACTTAGCTTCTCCTCCTCCTTCAAATGATTTGCCTTCTGGGTCCTAATGACCCTGCCTTGAGCTTCTGCAAGGTTCGTAAGCACTGAATACTTCCCTTTAAGTTCCATTATCTCTGCCTCTTTCTTCTCAATCTCAGACTTCATGACAGACACAGCAGAACTAGAGCTCTCTGCACCATGGCCATTCACCTTCATATAGCTCAAATCCATGACCCTCTCCTCCTGGGCATTGAGCAGTTGATTCACATCTTCTACTAGTTTGTCATAGTTTGCATCAAGATTTCTTTTCTCCTCTTTGAGGTGGTGAATTTTCAGTGAATTCTCCAAATTATCATCCCTCCTACCACTCTTGCTAACTTCCAACATTTCCCAAAGTTTTAACAATGCATTTTGCATTGTGGGAGGATACTCTTGGTCTACCCACCCAACAAAACCTCATTTTTGAGGTGGCTGCAATACAAAAAACACATGAACAGGTAAGAAAATAACAGCAATTGTAACTAAGTTGCATCTTTATCAGTCCATCAATAGCAACACTTCTAACTACTTGTAAAAAAATAACATCAATTAGAGAACTACTGACCACTACTTCACTACATGTAAATAAATAACAGCTCCATGTTTACAATCAATAAAATAATACCAGGAATTGTACAAGTACTGACCACTAGTTCTAATACATTAAAAAAATATCAGCAATTCCAACTAAACTAGAATATTTGAGCTAAACTCTATCTTTAGTATTAAACAATCTGAGAGGACTTGCCCATTGGTAATAAACAATGACAGTGATGGGATCAGGAACCAACTAAACTAAACTAACAATGATAGTCTGAATCTAAAGAACCAACCAAAAACTATTAACAATGATATTCTCCATCAAACTAAGCTAACAATGATAGTCTGAATCTTTGAGCTAATCTAACTAAGCTACACCTAGAAAATTGCAGGGACCAGTAGATAGAAAAAATAGAAGCAACTTCATGCATATTACCGGCTGAGCACACACTAAAAACCTTCTGCCTGTCTCAAATCCTTCGAATGCTACGCGAAGCTCAGGCGGCAGCCCATGCTCCAAGCAAACATCCAGGACAGAATTCTTGATGCCCATGTAGTCTTCATCGTCGATGCTAGCAGGGATCTTAAAAAGAACCAAAAAACAGAGATAAATCCCCAATGTGAAGGAACCGAAACCCTAAACCTAACCCTAGATCTAGAAATTACCTGGTACATCATGCCGTCGGAGGAAGAGCTGATGCCGAGGCTCGATAGGTCGTTGCTACTCTCATCCTCATAAACCATGGCGCGACGGAGGTGGTGGCGGCCGACAAGCTTCAGCGACGAGAGGGGCAGAGCAGGAGGAGAGAAGAAGAGGGAAGGAGGCGACTGGCTCGGTTGACCAAGATCGAGCTACACACAAAGACCGACCGAACCGGTTCATGCCGACACTTACATGCGGGCCCGGTACGTCAGATACATCGTCAATACGTGTTAGACGACTATCAGATCGTATTGCAACAATTAGTCTATGAGATGGTACTGACACGCAAAAAAATGACTATTGGTACGAATTCGTTACATGGTGCCTAAGTGTGGTAGTGCCCTGCAATTATCTCGGGGTGGGCCCCACAAAGGCGGCCTACCGGCACGGCTAGGGGTTAGGTCGCGCCAGCACGTCGCCTGGGGGCCCTCTGGCTCCCGTATGGCCCATCTTCTGGCCCATAGTTCCTCCCGGTTCGTGGATTTTCTCTATTTTTTATTGGAATTTTACGGGATATCTAAATATCCATTTTCCTGCGCACAAGAAAACCAAGCTAACAGCTCTGCTGAAAACAGCGTTTGTCCGGGTTAGTTTCATTCAAATCATGCAAGAATGAGGCCAAAACAAGAGCAAAAGTGTTTGGAAAAGTCGATACGTTTGAGACGTATCAGATGCCACGGCAGAGCAGGAGACATCTGAGGCGTTAGGGGCGGACGGCGCCGGCCACAGTGCTGAAGGGGGACGCGGGGAGGGACGTGAGAGGTTTTGGTGCAGAAGTACACAGCAGAGTGGCGGGCGTATTTTTGCAAAAGTGCCACAACGAGGCTTTTGTCCTTTAGATTCAGATCGGACGGAGCCAATTGATGGATGGCAGACACACCATCATCACCAACTATGTTTTTCGTAGGAGTAGAAATCACTTTTCATCATGCTCTCAAAACTTAGAACTCATAGTAACAAGATATATCTTCTTTTCATCAAGATAAGCATATTTCAAAGTAGCAGTTAATTTCTTTAGATCAAACAAGGGATCTCCTTGCATGGAGGAGGATCCCCTAAGATATCAACTAGTAAGTTGTGTTTAAGAATAGCTGTTCGTCTAAGAAATATATCATCTATATCGTTCCTTTCATTCGTATGGATATCATTTTCATGGTTTAGCAAATATTGTTCTAATGGATCAGTAGGAGGCATGACAATAGAAGCAACACCAGTAATTTCATCTGTACTGGGTAATAAATTCTCATGTGGTTGTCTACCAAACATAGAGAAAGTAAATTCATGAGACCCATCACCAAAGCTTACTTTGACCTTCTCAGTAATGCAATTAATTTCAGCATTAATAGTGTTCAAAAACGGTCTACGAAATAAAATGGGGCAGAAGTTATCTTGTTCTGAACCTAGTACTAAGAAACCAGTACGGTATTTAATATTTCCACACTAGACATGAACATCTCTAACAATCCCAAGCGGTAAATAGTGTCTATGTTTGCAAGTTTAATAGTGACATCAATATCTTCAAGCTCAACGGGTGTTATATCATGCATTTAACACTAGCACCAAAGTCACAAGCCATGATAACAATGATCTTAAATTTTAAAAAACAACATGAATTACAACAATTAATTTATTTTTTTCTAACACATACCAATTGTTTCTAATAGGTTTGGCAATTCTAGTAGCATCAGCGCACAAGTAAATAACCTGACCATCAATATTATCAACTAGGAGATCTTTACTCATAATAACATTCGGCTCAACATTTAATTTTTCAGAAGGTTTGCGTGTTCTAACATAACTTTTATGAAGCACAGTTGTGGCTTTAGCATGCTCCTTAATTCTAAGAGCAAATGGTGGTTTCTCAATGTAGGCCATAGGAACAACCGGATCAACATGGTTAAGAATTATTACTTTCTTCTTTCCTTTAACACGTTGCTCTAAATGTTTTTAATGAGTGGATGATATTTAAAGCACTTCCTGAAGGGAAATCAAAATGAGTAGCGAATGATCCACAAAAAGAGGCTACTATATCAAAGTCAAGACCATATTTATTGCTAAACTCATGAAAAGTATTAGTTTCCATAAAATATTTAACACAATCAAACTGAAGCACTATACTTGTATTTTTACCTTTGTGGAATTCCCAATCATGAGAGTTCATTTAATTCTTTCTAGAAGATACCATTTGAATTCAATAGTCATCTTCATGTAGGAACCAGTAGATGAAGAACCGAGTTGTAATTGATAATTATGAGAAACTGGGGCGTAAAATTTTTGTATAACCATTTCTCTTGAGAGAACATGGTTGGGACAAGTGTGCATCATAGATTTAAGCCTAACCTAAACTTGAAGATTCTTTCTCCTTCACGAGGCCAAAAATTATGAATAATGTTCCGATCACGACGAACTAGATGCATAGGATAAAATTCGTGATGAAATTCCATCTTCAAACGATTGCAGTCCCATGATCCAAAATCATCCAATATCCTGTACCACATCAATGATTTTCAATCCAAAGATAGAGAGAAAACATTCTTCTTAACTTTTTCTCCAGATAGACGTGCAAACTTAAATAATTCACAAAGCTCATTAACGTATATCAAGTGGTAATCAGGATGAGTTGTACCATCATAGGGGTTAGTTAGTAGTTTATCTAACATACCCACAAGAATATCATAATAAATATTTTCAGTAGGTTCAGTAAGTTGTGATACAACCATTTCCAGTTTCATTTGTGGAGACGATGCCTCGAACAACCTAACCAAAGGGTTAATGTCCAAAGTAACAAGCAACAGTAAACTTCAGCACGTATCAAAAATGTTTCCTTACCAGTTCCCACCTACCGAAGATGTTTCACTCCCCGGAAACGGCACCAGAAAAGTGTCTAGATGACCCACAAATATAGGGTATCAATCGTAGTCCTTTTGATAAGTAAGAGTGTCGAACCCAACGAGGAGCGGAAGGAAATGATAATCAGTTTCGGCAAGGTATTCTCTGCAAGTCCTATGAGTAACAATGATAGGTAGTTTTGTAGCAATATAATTCATAACAAGTGACATGTAAAAATAGTAGCAAGTGTGCAAAAATATAGCCCAATACTTTTTGAAGAAAAGTACATGCCTAAAACTACTCTTATGTGAGGCAAGAGCTCCCGAGGACACATGGGAATTTCTATCTAGTCATGTTCGTCATGCCTATTTCAAGCTTTTAGAATATTTCTATAAGAAGTATTCTCAATTATTTCCTGTCAAATTCTAGCATGTAACCTATGATATATGTGATGATATTGCCAAGTTTCATCTCAATCCAAGTTAATTGGATTCCCCTAATTATTCTAAAACCCTTTTTGTCCAGATCCAAATTTGAGAAACTCTACATTGTTAAGTTTCTCCAATTGTGCTCAAATTTGGTAGACATGTTCTGATACTCTAATAATTCATTCACACCAAGTGGTGTATCCAGGAGAATAGAAGAACTTGTCCCAAGCCCCTCAAAACTCTCTTTGTTGATTTCTAACTTTGGGAAACTTTACATTATAAAGTTTCTCAAATTGACCCCAAAATTTTTGGGCATGCCTTAATGCTCAAATAATGACCCCACACCAAATATTGGATTTGTGGGAATTAATTTGAATAGCTTTGTAAGAAGAAGGCCATTTCTGCCCATTTCATGGGTTTGCCAAGTCTGCATTGGAAACCTTCTCCACCAAATCCCAAATTTGGTGCCCAAGCTTTTTTTCATCTATTATTTGATCCTGGTAAGTTTCATATCAATTGAAGTTCACCTGGTTGCCCTAACACTCATCAAACACCTTGTGTGCACTCACCAAAGTGGCAAACTTTGGCCCCTTCCAGTTTTACCCTTGAGATCAACTTTCTACCACAACTCTATATAGTTACATTTTACCTCCAATAGCATTGTCATGACCTCTAGTCAAATATTGGAGAGCGACTCCATGTAACTACCTCTCCATTCTACCCTTGGATCACCATTTTTACCCCTGATGTCCCACTTCTGCTTAAGCCAAAGCCCGCACCACTTTCTAGAGTGTCCCTAGCATCCCAAAGCATCATTTCAAACCAAGATATGGCATGCTAATGTGGAGAAAATGAGTAGCACATCTACAACTAGATTTCTGGCTGAAATGTAGCTTTGTAGAGCATGTACTACCTACCCTCCTCCTCCTGAGCTGAAACTTTGCAGTGGTCTAGTCCTTCCATACCAGATGCTGCTAGACATGGTTTCACCCCAAGTTTCCGCCTCTGAAAACTGCCTTTGCCAGCCCCAAGTTTCCTGCTGGAATCTTAACCGCAGCCAAAACCAATTCAAATCAGCCCCATATGCCACCAAACTACCCAGTCTCCTTCCTGCATACATGCCCTTAGCTAATGACATATTTGACTGGTCAAATTATCACTATAGGCACACGTGGCCGTGGTGACCACCACCCTGGCCTCTAATAATGTCTCAGAGCACCGGGGGATTCGATTTGATAGGTCCAGGTCCTTCTCGATGCCTAGAAGCAGCCAAGTCTTCCCACGGACGCGTGTCTTCCCCATGCACTCAGAGCTCCGAGAGCACCCGAGCTCTCCCTTCGGCTCCCCCTCCATTTATCCTCTTCCGTAAGACTTTGCTGCCTCCTGCACCTCTCCCTCTCTCCCCGGAGCACCCCGGATCCCCCAGGCGCCCTCTTCTTCTTTACATGCACGGCAATGGCCGAATCCATGCCGCCGGCCTCCGCGCACGTCCGCACCTAGCCGGGTCCTCCCTCTCTCCCTTGAAGCCTCCCTGGGACGCCTCGGTACCTAGGGACTATTCCCGCGCCCACTCTGTCCAACGGTGGCCTGGGCACTAGCCCCCACAGCCGGCGTCGCCGGCATCCACTATGGTCGAAGCCCCCTCCTCCCATAGGGGCTCCCCGGCGGAGCTAAGGCTCTTGGCAGGTGCGGCACCTCACGCCGAGGGCGCCGGTGGTCGAAGACACCGGAGGAGTCGCACGCAGCTAGCCGGGTCGGCCTCCTCTGCTCCTCCCTGGCCGAACGGGAGGAAGAAGGCAGGCCCTCCTGTGTGCCCCCAATGGTCGGGCCTGCATGAGGTAAGTGGAGGCGGGTTCCCTTCTGGGCGTATTAGGCGTAAGCGCCGTATTACGCCTTCGGCGTGGCCTCCTCCCTGGCTGGACCAAGCCTATGGGCCGGCCCAAGGCCGATCTAACACCCGATGCGCCCTAAAGGCCCTCTCTGGTATATCTCCTTTTACCTTTTCCTTTATGAGAAACTTTGAAAATGCACATACAATTAAAATAAACTCCAAATTTGATGATCAAAATTTCTACAGGTTAAAAAATTCAAGATCTACCCAAAGGTGTGCTTTGCACATTTTTCCATGCAACTTTTCTGTTATGTTATTATTCAAATACATATTTGAATATATTTAGCCCCACTTATAAAAAAATCTTTAGGGTTCAAATCAACTCCAAATGGAGTGATTCCAAATTCCACAGGCATCTAATATCATGCCCTATTTTGTAGCCTTGGTCAACATTCTTGTATGGCATATTTCTGTTGCAATAAATAAATAGCTCCCTTTTGCTATTTATCCAAAATTTGAAAATACTTAGTATATTCATATCAACTCCAAATCCAGTGAAACAACTTCCTAAATATTTCTAAATTCATGCTCTGTCAAATGAGTGCCTCCACTCATTTTTAGCAAAATAATTTATGCGGGATTCGTAAAGGACCACCTATTCCTCCTTTCATCCATTCAAAAATCCCCGATGGTCCAAACCTCCTGTAGTAAGCTTCAGGTATTTTTCTTATGACCAAAGAGGTCCAAGAAAAATAAAAGTTCAATTTATATAGCACTTTTACTTCTGCTTGTTGTCTGGCTTACTGTGATTGATTCTCATGATAGTTGACGGAGTAGACAGAGTACTCGGAGTTGGATCGGAAGACCTCGAAGACCCCGAGGGCCTATGAGAGCAAAGGCAAGCAGCCCTTTGACCATGTCTGAGCAAAATATTTTTTGCATGCTAAGTAGAGCAATTATTCCCGTTGCATATGATCATGAATATTCGGTAAATCATCGATATACTGTTTTCGATGGCTCCTCCGGAGCACTTGCATTTTGAGCATCATCCTACCACCTATGAGGGTCACGCTAATATCATGTTGACAAGTAGAGCTAAGCATAGTAGAAGCATGAACATGATGATGGTAAATATCAAATGTTTATGAAAACCCCGTCGTGTGCCACTAATGCCCGAGAGTGATGATGAGTTAGGTGGCCACTTTGGTGAAGTGGTGCACCACATATATTTTTGTGTGAGTGGTTTCGGAAATGGGAATAGATTTCTGATGTCTCAACCGTCCCAACCTTACAAGTGCAACCACGTTACCCCTTTATGGGACGGGACTTTGCTTATTACTCTGGTCGGTGCTAGCAAAGAGCCACATTACTAGTGGCGGGAATGATGTGTGGTCACTCTCGTGACAGGGTCGTGCCAGGTAGGACAACTATGCCATTTTTACATGTTCCAGGCACACCGTTAGTCCCCACATGGATGATACTGTCTAGAGTCGGTTCTCGTAAGACGTACATCATGTGGGTTGGGTAATAATCGAGTGGACCTCTTTGTCTAGTATGGTCACGGGAAAGGCATTGATTGGGTACTTAACTCGGGAGTGTTATGTACTGCGAGTCGTGGATGACGCAGAAGTTTCCTAGATCTCATGGGTACATCGTACAACCTCCGCCGAGTGTAAAACTATTCGAATAGCTGTGTGCACGGTCAAGGACAGATGGGTAATCCTGCTTAAACTATGCCCAGTCGTTTCCGCATAAACCAAGGGTGAGTGTGTGTGTGTTCAAAATGATATTTGAGAAAGAGTTGATATGACCAAGTTTGGTGACTTGGCATACCGGGTGAACCGGAGTGTTCAACCCATAACAAATATGTTGATATGTGTGACCTGTTCTTCTAAATACCATCTAGCTTATGTTGCAGATCCATCTATGACCATGTTTCTTTACAAACAAGTTGCTATCCAGCAATACTGCATGTTACTTGTTATCATACCAACTGCATTATCCATATCATGGGCTATTTGCGAGTACATTCAAAGTAATCATTACCTTGCCACAGGTTATTTCATTGACCAGGTATGAGAGAACATGATATGGTGAAGAGTAAGTCGGTAACATTCTTGCGATCTAGGACACTTCCTAGTCAGAATGTGTGAAGGTTATGGTTGATGGCACGGGTTCACGCTTTCGACCAATATTTCCGCTATTGGTCCAGTTTGGTGTGTTGGCCCTCAATGCCCTATATATGTAAGACTTGACCACCATGGTCATTTATTGTATCAAACGGTATGTATAGATGTAAGTCCCTTGTTATTCAGTTTCTGTGTGTTCGGTGAGCATTGATCTCTAGGATCACTGAGCATGTTCATTCGGCGATCTCAACTCATAAGTAGGTGTCCCCACAGAGCTGGTATCAGAGCCATCCTGACTGTAGGAAGCCCTTAGTTAGCATGGACATTAGTTAGGACAAACTACTTTACATACCTTTCAAAAGTACATGCACATCATGCATATTCTCACCTCTCCTAAATTCTCAAAGGAAGCATGGTTTTTGCCTTAGCACTTCCACTGTTATTTACTTGACACTCCTCGTGGGCAACTTGGAAGGAAGAAACCTTTCCAAATAATCACCCACATGCATGGAAGACAAGGATGGCAATGCTACGACCAGACGACGCCAACAAAAGTACCTCCATGAGGAAAAAGACATCAAGGCCGAGAAGATGGCGACACCCTCGGCACTGTTCCAAAGTGATGCCTTCACCTAAGAGGAGCATGATGTAATATATGCAAGGCCATGATCTACATCGCTAATAGAGCGACCTATCAATATCAAGATTGTGTCGACCACCACCGGTGGATGAGAACCTCGCCATTTGGCCGGCATCACCTTAGTGAGCAGGAAAATTGTTCTCTTCATCCCCCGCTCTAGGTGTCGATATTCTGATCAAGTGACTGACAGGTCATAGATCTATCATGCCTTGCTGACGTCATTGCATAAAGTTCGTCCGCGTAGAACTCTCAACGCCTTGGAAGGCTAGAAGACAATTGCAAGATTATAAAGACAATAGAAGACCCTGGCAATGACAGCCATGACACGAGAAGTTGTGAAGAATTCTTTCAACTCAACCCGAGATGTTCGGCGAGCAACAACAAGAGACGTGGCAACACCATGAGAAGGTCGAGAAGACTTAGCGGACTCTCCTCCAGTCAACAAAGCAAGAACGACTGTCGAGTCCAAGAACCCTAGGGTAGGATGAGTCGTAAATCCCCTACACGAAGTCGAGTTCGCGAAATGGTTCTGATGGAACCAAGTTGTGTGTTGCTTGTTTTTGTTGTTTGTGATTTCATATAAATTGCACTTTCGCTCTGGGAAACAAGCATGCGGTTATATCACCTGCCTCATCTTGATGTTTGAATTGACTTTCCAACATTTATTTGATTCCATTTATACTATAGCACCGTTAGGCACTCCCCTCTATGCTGCTCTCTCTCTCTCTCTCTCTCTCACCCTTCCCGACAACTGAAGACCAGCAAGACAAGATGCACCAGGGATCCACTTCGACGACAACTGACACTGAAGACACTGACTATACCATGCTTAACCACACGCAACCCGTAGGAGTTATGCTTTCCCTCAAGATCGAAAACCCTCCCTAGCCGAGCTTAACCTCCCCAAGCCTTTCCAGCTCAAATTTCTGGTCACGTGTTTAATACACGGATTCACGGGAACACTTGTCTAGCCCGGATAAACCTCGTTTAGCACCGGGTTCTTTATGGGACGAGTGATCATAGTGAATTAGTATCCTTCATTCTTAATCCAGCACCATGACCCTGATGCCATAAGAAGGACCGTTCTCGGATATAAGGGTATTAGACTAAGGTTGTTGTGATGATGATAGGTGTCTTGAGGATATAGCTAGACTATCTTGGGGGTCATAAGACCCTTATACAGGTAGGTAAACTTGGTGATACAAGTTAATATAGTAGCATGACCTAAATGTTCCTGGAGTAAGATTGTATTTAGTAGGACGATTATGATCAGGAGCAATAATTCTTGGTGGTATAATCTACTTTATCAAGTAGTTGACATGGATTGATGCTTTTATCATAATGACTTTGAGTATCGAGTAGAGTTCTTATTGGACTTGAGTTGGATTTAAATAGGTAATATCAATAGAGTATTAATGATGTATGAGGCCACATGTTTGGAGTAAATTGGATTTAGCCCAACGATCTCGATCATGATACCATGTTTCTCGGTGGATGACGAGTGCGAATATTTGGAGTTGTAGAAATGACTCACGAACGTGTATAAGTTGGCTTCGGAGATTAGTTGTCCATGATATTGAAAGTTGATGGATAAACTACGACATAGTTCTGGCAATAATATGTGAATTATGAGGACCCTAAGTGAGTATGTAGAACCCTATCAATACTGGATATGTAGGAGCGATGGGTCTAGTGGTGATCAACCTGATTGATGGACCACTTGATCGGATTCATATAAACGAAATGAGATCTTGGATTGGTATGTTACACGTTTCCTTAATATAGGTGTCCAATACCCTGTCCATTGGATGATCTAGCTGGATATTTGGATTTGTAGCATCCCCATTCAAGCTGAGCACTTGTATGCTTCCCCGAGGTTCCCCCGTAGGGACACATGTGCAATGTATGTTGTATGATACTTGTGGTGTTTGGGTTTAGTTCTTTCCTCAACCCCCAAGTCGACTTGCATGAGCGGCGTGGAGTGGACTTATGTGAGAGGGTGTCTTAGATGAAATAGGGTGATCTTTTCCAGAGTGAGATGTCCAACTATTGGAATCTAAGGAATGTGCTTAGAGAAAAGATGGTAATTGTTCACCCACATCACAAGTTCCTTCAGACCCTAAAGCTTCACCAAGCCATAAGGTGGTTGGCTTACGACCATAGAAAACGACTCTAAGTCGTTGGAATATGACCAGTACTCCTCCCGACCGCCACCCATCGTGCCTATGACAAACATGGGCATGAGTTACCAGATCATGTTGGACCACGAACCTCTCGGCTAGTAACTGCCCATGAAAAGTCCCCGCTCTCCTCACCTGTTTCATAAGCACTATGCTTACGGGATGCTCGGGAAAATATGTTGTTATCCTCATGGATGACATACTTATTCACACCATAAGAGGATGAACACCTTAGTCCTGTTTTGGCGAGCCCCAAGGATGCCGATCGCTATGCCTCTCGAGGGCACACTGTGATCTCGAGAAGGTGGGCTTCTTGAAGCGACCTCAAGAAAGCGCAAGTCTACCCTACCCGAGACAAGACGAAGAACCGCCATGGTTGGGAAACCACGACAATGACAAAGACGCAGATGACGTCAACCACCGATCCTGCACCGACTACATCAACGACGTCAAGAAGCCTCGACGATTCAAGACAATGAAACATTTGGACAGCAAGGGAAATCACAGAGCCTCTTCTTGGTCCGAATCAAGGACAAGAGTACCGATTGGATCATGGTGAAAACCTGCAAAAGGTGATTCACCCGCTTGCCGAGCCGCAGACCTTGGGAGTGGGTGACTGGTCAACACTCTTGGGTAGCCATCTTATCTAGAACCTCTCGCAAACCATCCGAGATGGTAGGACCTGTTCAGGACTCTGAGTCTCCGAGCTTAGACTCATGGGCGAGACCCGACCCATACCCTTTCGTGAGAAGCCTTTGAAGACCCACTTCAACACCCTCAAGGACTAGAGGCTAAGTTGTCTAGTCTTTCGATGAGATCGTGGGTATCGTTTTGGTGGACTAGACTTTGACGATCCAACTACGGACGTGTGAGGACGTCGCGCCTTACCAATCGCTCAACCAACTCAAAGAGGTTATTGATCACACCAGAGCACGATCAACCTGACCACGGAGACCTGTTTCCTACACGCAAACAAAGAACAAGCAAGAAACCAAGATTGCAATCAAGATATTGCGAATATAAGAGGAAAGCTTCATTGATGAAGGTGGGGTTCTATGACGCCTTTGTCTGGTCGTAGAACACAAACGAAGAACACGAAGTTGCAGATATGTCGAACTTGTAATATAAACAAAACCCAAGTCTAAACAGTGCCCTAAGGGCTATATATACGAATGAATAGAGAGGCAATTTCGTGACCCTTGGAGGAGGGGTCCGAAAACAGCCCTCAACTCGGTTTCCCCACACATACGGACTCTAAAAATAGCCTATATTATGGTATTTACATGGGCCTGGCCCAAAAATAAGGTGGCGCAACACCTATAATAGCCTATGGATGAAATTTATAAAGTGGCGTCTTGAATATTTCGTCCAAAGCCTTCATGCTCTCCTTGTGGTGGCTTAAAGTGTGAAAATCACCAGTGGAAGCTCCATTGTGCTCTGCCGCATGTGCACCTTCTTCTCCATGCTTGATCCCTCTCCAACGGATATCCTTCTTGTCCATGCTAGGTCCTTAATTCATGAGCACAAATAAAAGTATCTAACTTAGTCAGCATCATATGTTCATGAACATTAGAAGTATTCCCAAGAAACGAAAGTACCTGGTAATTCAATTGGCGTGCACGAGCTCTAATAACTGGTACAGTATGTACAACAGCTACGGCTGCGGGTGTAACAATAGTGTTGATGTTCTCATCAATGAAGACCACGTGTGACCGTAGCTTTCCTGCCTTAAAGGAGTCAAGGAGTTCCCCGTCAGCATGGAGCTACGTGAGGACCTTGACCGTATGTTCTAACACGAGACATCTAGATGTCACTAACCGTCGTGAGCAGCCCCAGGACGAGAACCCACACAATATCTTGCCACGTATTCCAACCATGGAATGCACTTGCAAGCCAGAATCTTGCACGAACTTAGTTCACCAATCCCTTGACCATTAGTCAAGCCTAACTCATTGCCAGCACCCGCTCATTTAGGCAAGGACATGTGGAGCATTCAAAGCTGTATCATCAAGCATCTCAAGACCCACAACGGCAACATGGGGACATGAAGACTTCCTCCGACTCAAGATTTGGTATCTCTCCAAACCCTAGCCTAGAAATCTCGGGGACGAGATTTTCTTAAGGTGGTAAGGTCTGTAACACACTACTGAAATTCAGAAATTTGCCGTCTGCCAAGGCGGACGGCAAAGGGGGCTACCACGGACGGCAAAGGATTTGCCGTCGGTCAGCAGACGGCAAAGTAGACGGTAAAAAAAAATCCGGTGAAGAGGCTCTTTGCCGTCTGCTTTCACAAAGCGGACGGCAAAGAATCTTTGCCATGAGGGGGCGGACGGCAAAATAAGTGGGACGGCATATATTGCAACGTCCCCGTTAAGTGTTAACGGAGGCCTCCCCCCTTTGCCGTCTGCCTTCCCCCCTTTGCCATGTGGTGGCAGACGGCAAAGAGGGGAGAGAGGGGGGGCAGATTCCCCCCTTTGCCGTCTGCCTTCCCCCCTTTGCCATGTGGTGGCAGACGGCAAAGAGGGGAGAGAGGGGGGGCAGATTCCCCCCTTTGCCGTCTGCCTTCCCCCCTTTGCCATGTGGTGGCAGACGGCAAAGAGGGGAGAGAGGGGGGGCAGATTCCCCCCTATGCCGTCTGCCTCCCCCCCTTTGCCATGTGGTGGCAGACGGCAAAGAGGGGAACCAGCCCCTTTTTTATTTGTTTTTTGTTATATCCAGCATTTTTAACAATAATCAGGATATATATATATTTGACATAAATAAATATCTTTCCGTACTCATAACCATATTAAAATAACTCTCATCCATAGTGCATACATATTATGGAAGTTACATCCGTACCAAACCATATATTACACTAGTTTCATCCACGTGCATACAAAGTTTCATATATTCATATACTACAATAGTTTCAATACAACACATGGTACAAGAAATCGTCTTCAAGCATTCCAGCAACCAAGCTTCCCATGAAGTGAAGGTAATCTGCAAAATGACAAATAAGAAAGTTAGAAAAATAATACTAGATGAAGTAGTGTATATATAGGTTATTTCGGAGAGAAATTAGCTAAGTATAGACCATTTAGGAGCTACCTAAGCTAATTATGTCATTTAGGTGGAACCCTAGCTAACTATAGGAGAAGAGAAAGAGAAGAAGAAGTAAAAGAAGGAGGAGGAGGAGGAAGAGGAGAAGAAGAAGAAAAAGGAGGAGGAGGAGGAGGAGGAGAAGGAGAAGGAAGAGGAGAAGGAGAAGAAGGAGAAGAAGAAGGAGAAGAAGAAGGAGAAGGAGCGGGAGCTCCTTCTCCTTCTCCTTCTCCTTCTTCTCCTTCTTCTTCTTATCCTTTTGTCCCCTTCTTCTTCTCCTCCTCCCTCTCCTCCTTCTTCTTTTCCTTTTTCCTCTTCCTTGCTTTCATTTTCCTCTTTTTCTATTCTTGTCCCCTTCTTCGGGCTAAATTGGCTAAGAATGCCTTTTTGGAGCTAATTATGTCATTTCGAGGATAATTAGCTAAGTATAGGTCATTTATTATTAAATAGGCCATTTTGGAGCTAACTAAGCTAATTATGTCATTTAGGTGGAACCCTAGCTAACTATAGGAGAAGAGAAAGAGAAGAAGAAATAAAAGAAGGAGGAGGAGGAGGAAGAGGAGAAGAAGAAGAAAAAGGAGGAGGAGGAGGAGGAGGAGAAGGAGAAGGAAGAGGAGAAGGAGAAGAAGGGGAAGAAGGAGAAGAAGAAGGAGAAGGAGAAGGAGAAGGAGCGGGAGCTCCTTCTCCTTCTCCTTCTTCTCCTTCTTCTTCTTATCCTTTTGTCCCCTTCTTCTTCTCCTCCTCCCTCTCCTCCTTCTTCTTCTCCTTTTTCCTCTTCCTTGCTTTCATTTTCCTCTTTTTCTATTCTTGTCCCCTTGTTCGGGCTAAATTGGCTAAGAATGCCTTTTTGGAGCTAATTATGTCATTTCGAGGATAATTAGCTAAGTATAGGTCATTTTTTATTAAATAGGCCATTTAGGAGCTAACTAAGCTAATTATGTCATTTAGGTGGAACCCTAGCTAACTATAGGAGAAGAGAAAGAGAAGAAGAAGTAAAAGAAGGAGGAGGAGGAGGAAGAGGAGAAGAAGAAGAAAAAGGAGGAGGAGGAGGAGGAGGAGAAGGAGAAGGAAGAGGAGAAGGAGAAGAAGGAGAAGAAGGAGAAGAAGAAGGAGAAGGAGAAGGAGAAGGAGCGGGAGCTCCTTCTCCTTCTCCTTCTCCTTCTTCTCCTTCTTCTTCTTATCCTTTTGTCCCCTTCTTCTTCTCCTCCTCCCTCTCCTCCTTCTTCTTCTCCTTTTTCCTCTTCCTTGCTTTCATTTTCCTCTTTTTCTATTCTTGTGCCCTTCTTCGGGCTAAATTGGCTAAGAATGCCTTTTTGGAGCTAATTATGTCATTTCGAGGATAATTAGCTAAGTATAGGTCATTTTTTATTAAATAGGCCATTTAGGAGCTAACTAAGCTAATTATGTCATTTAGGTGGAACCCTAGCTAACTATAGGAGAAGAGAAAGAGAAGAAGAAGTAAAAGAAGGAGGAGGAGGAGGAAGAGGAGAAGAAGAAGAAAAAGGAGGAGGAGGAGGAGGAGGAGAAGGAGAAGGAAGAGGAGAAGGAGAAGAAGGAGAAGAAGAAGGAGAAGGAGAAGGAGAAGGAGCGGGAGCTCCTTCTCCTTCTCCTTCTCCTTCTTCTCCTTCTTCTTCTTATCCTTTTGTCCCCTTCTTCTTCTCCTCCTCCCTCTCCTCCTTCTTCTTTTCCTTTTTCCTCTTCCTTGCTTTCATTTTCCTCTTTTTCTATTCTTGTCCCCTTCTTCGGGCTAAATTGGCTAAGAATGCCTTTTTGGAGCTAATTATGTCATTTCGAGGATAATTAGCTAAGTATAGGTCATTTTTTATTAAATAGGCCATTTAGGAGCTAACTAAGCTAATTATGTCATTTAGGTGGAACCCTAGCTAACTATAGGAGAAGAGAAAGAGAAGAAGAAGTAAAAGAAGGAGGAGGAGGAGGAAGAGGAGAAGAAGAAGAAAAAGGAGGAGGAGGAGGAGGAGGAGAAGGAGAAGGAAGAGGAGAAGGAGAAGAAGGAGAAGAAGAAGGAGAAGGAGAAGGAGAAGGAGCGGGAGCTCCTTCTCCTTCTCCTTCTCCTTCTTCTCCTTCTTCTTCTTATCCTTTTGTCCCCTTCTTCTTCTCCTCCTCCCTCTCCTCCTTCTTCTTCTCCTTTTTCCTCTTCCTTGCTTTCATTTTCCTCTTTTTCTATTCTTGTCCCCTTCTTCGGGCTAAATTGGCTAAGAATGCCTTTTTGGAGCTAATTATGTCATTTCGAGGATAATTAGCTAAGTATAGGTCATTTTTTATTAAATAGGCCATTTAGGAGCTAACTAAGCTAATTATGTCATTTAGGTGGAACCCTAGCTAACTATAGGAGAAGAGAAAGAGAAGAAGAAGTAAAAGAAGGAGGAGGAGGAGGAAGAGGGGAAGAAGAAGAAAAAGGAGGAGGAGGAGGAGGAGAAGGAGAAGGAAGAGGAGAAGGAGAAGAAGGAGCAGAAGGAGAAGAAGAAGGAGAAGGAGAAGGAGAAGGAGCGGGAGCTCCTTCTCCTTCTCCTTCTCCTTCTTCTCCTTCTTCTTCTTATCCTTTTGTCCCCTTCTTCTTCTCCTCCTCCCTCTCCTCCTTCTTCTTCTCCTTTTTCCTCTTCCTTGCTTTCATTTTCCTCTTTTTCTATTCTTGTCCCCTTCTTCGGGCTAAATTGGCTAAGAATGCCTTTTTGGAGCTAATTATGTCATTTCGAGGATAATTAGCTAAGTATAGGTCATTTTTTATTAAATAGGCCATTTAGGAGCTAACTAAGCTAATTATGTCATTTAGGTGGAACCCTAGCTAACTATAGGAGAAGAGAAAGAGAAGAAGAAGTAAAAGAAGGAGGAGGAGGAGGAAGAGGAGAAGAAGAAGAAAAAGGAGGAGGAGGAGGAGGAGGAGAAGGAGAAGGAAGAGGAGAAGGAGAAGAAGGAGCAGAAGGAGAAGGAGAAGGAGAAGGAGAAGGAGAAGGAGCGTCCCGCTCCTTCTCCTTCTCCTTCTCCTTCTCCTTCTCCTTCTTCTTCTTATCCTTTTGTCCCCTTCTTCTTCTCCTCCTCCCTCTCCTCCTTCTTCTTCTCCTTTTTCCTCTTCCCTGCTTTCATTTTCCTCTTTTTCTATTCTTGTCCCCTTCTTCGGGCTAAATTGGCTAAGAATGCCTTTTTGGAGCTAATTATGTCATTTCGAGGATAATTAGCTAAGTATAGGTCATTTTTTATTAAATAGGCCATTTAGGAGCTAACTAAGCTAATTATGTCATTTAGGTGGAACCCTAGCTAACTATAGGAGAAGAGAAAGAGAAGAAGAAGTAAAAGAAGGAGGAGGAGGAGGAAGAGGAGAAGA
Source organism: Hordeum vulgare subsp. vulgare (assembly GCF_904849725.1). Lineage (NCBI taxonomy): Eukaryota > Viridiplantae > Streptophyta > Magnoliopsida > Poales > Poaceae > Hordeum > Hordeum vulgare. Next base: position 280,287,135 of record NC_058523.1, on the reverse strand, counting down.
AGAAGAAAAAGGAGGAGGAGGAGGAGGAGGAGAAGGAGAAGGAAGAGGAGAAGGAGAAGAAGGAGAAGAAGGAGAAGAAGAAGGAGAAGAAGAAGGAGAAGGAGCTCCTTCTCCTTCTTCTTCTCCTTCTTCTTCTCCTTCTTCTCCTTCTTCTTATCCTTTTGTCCCCTTCTTCTTCTCCTCCTCCCTCTCCTCCTTCTTCTTCTCCTTTTTCCTCTTCCTTGCTTTCATTTTCCTCTTTTTCTATTCTTGTCCCCTTCTTCGGGCTAAATTGGCTAAGAATGCCTTTTTGGAGCTAATTATGTCATTTCGAGGATAATTAGCTAAGTATAGGTCATTTTTTATTAAATAGGCCATTTAGGAGCTAACTAAGCTAATTATGTCATTTAGGTGGAACCCTAGCTAACTATAGGAGAAGAGAAAGAGAAGAAGAAGTAAAAGAAGGAGGAGGAGGAGGAAGATGAGAAGAAGAAGAAAAAGGAGGAGGAGGAGGAGGAGGAGAAGGAGAAGGAAGAGGAGAAGGAGAAGAAGGAGAAGAAGAAGGAGAAGAAGAAGGAGAAGGAGCGGGAGCTCCTTCTCCTTCTTCTTCTCCTTCTTCTTATCCTTTTGTCCCCTTCTTCTTCTCCTCCTCCCTCTCCTCCTTCTTCTTCTCCTTTTTCCTCTTCCTTGCTTTCGTTTCCTCTTTTTCTATTCTTGTCCCCTTCTTCGGGCTAAATTGGCTAAGAATGCCTTTTTGGAGCTAATTATGTCATTTCGAGGATAATTAGCTAAGTATAGGTCATTTTTTATTAAATAGGCCATTTAGGAGCTAACTAAGCTAATTATGTCATTTAGGTGGAACCCTAGCTAACTATAGGAGAAGAGGAAGAGAAGAAGAAGTAAAAGAAGGAGGAGGAGAAGGAAGAGGAGAAGAAGAAGAAAAAGGAGGAGGAGGAGGAGGAGGAGAAGGAGAAGGAAGAGGAGAAAAAGAGGAAGTCCCCTTCTTCTCCTTCTTCTTCTTATCCTTTTGTCCCCTTCTTCTTCTCCTCCTCCCTCTCCTCCTTCTTGGAGCTAACTAAGCTAATTATGTCATTAGATGGAAGTCTAGCTATTTTGCAGCTAACTAAGCTAATTATGTCATTAGATGGAAGTCTAGCTATTTTTTATTAAAACACTAGAAATAACATACCTAAGTTAGGGTGAAGCACGGTGGCTCTGGCTTGTTTCACCTGGAGAAGGCCGCCCTGGAGAAGGCTCGACTGTAGAAGGGTCGTGCGATGCGTTTCGGGACATATTCTGCACCAAACATCGTTTGCAATGTGTAGTTAGGATGAGGACACTCTTAAGATCACTCCACTGAAATGAAACTCACCGTCCCCGCCACGTTAATGACTGGCATCGGCGGAGGGACTTGGCCGTTCTTCTCGCACATAGACTGTACATTTGGTTTCGACAAGTCAAACTTTTTATTTATTAATGAAACGGACATTCAAATGCAACATTTGAAAAAACATGAAGAAGAAACTTACCACGAAGAGCTCGTATATGGCCCTGGTAGACGCTTCATTCCGTGCCCTCTCCGCCTCCACCAATGCAGTCGTCCTCTCCTCCAGCTCCCTAATTTCCTTATCCTTCTCCACCATAGCCGCCTGCATTGCCGCTCTCTCTTTCTGAATAGCAGCCTGCAACACAACTCATTGTTACCAATGTAATCATATTGGTTCCAACGCACAACATAATGCGGAAAGATAGTTGAGTCCATTAAACTAACCTCGATGGCGAGCTCGACTGGCCGTGGACGACGTGTTATCTCCGGACAAGAGCTCGTTTGGCGTGCCTTTATCTGCCGGAGAGTGCTAGGACAACGTATAAGGCCGTCTCCAATGGCGAGCGAGCCATGGGGCCTCCCGTTGCCAGCTATCATCACCAGCTCTGGATCAATAGGCCCCTCGCTCGGGTTAAAGTCCTCCCCTTTCCTCGCCTTCCCGTGATCTCTGTACTTCACGAGCTTGTCGTGGGAGGAGATGTTGGTGAAGTTTTCTGGATGCTCGAGGTCAGACTGAGAGAATGCCTTGACCTTCTTGTACGAGGCAGTATGGGCCATCGCATAAAGGTCGTACATCTGTGGCGCCTCCGTCTTATTGTGACGCGCCTAAAAGAGAGAGAGCAGAAAATTGTATTGGTAAAGGGCTCAAGATAGCATTAAGAATGAATTGCATGAGGCATGAAGCAAACCACATACCCAGTTCTCGCCAAATTGGATTAAGTTGACGCTCCCTTGATGGTGTGGCACGCCAACCATTTTGCCACGCCTCTCCTTGGCATTGTTGTGGCTGGTCTCCCACGTTTCGGAGCACCACTGGTCCACCAAGGCCTCCCAACAATCCATCTTATCCACACACCATCTCGGGGGCACCTAAGTTAATAAAGAGAAAATTGAGTGCGTAAGAACCAAATCAAGGAAACTAACTACAAAGCCTTAATAATATGTAATTACCTTCATGTAATGCTCCTTCTCCATCTTAGCATCACGGCACTTCGCCTTATCAATCCTAATACGCCGCGTGGCATAGTAGTCTCGAACAGCCTGCACCCGAGCCTCGTGCCGAAAGTTTTGAAGTAGGCGGCGACATTCGGTTTCGATAACCTTTGCCGCGTCGTCCTCGTATCCCTCCTCACACCTGTAGAAGGTCTGCAAACGAGACAACACCGATTAGTACAATAAATAGCTATGGTTAATTTATAATTGTGTGAAAGAGAAATTACCCAAAACTTTCGGATCACCCTGTCCGCCCTCGTGTCACACAAAACACCGTCGATCTCCACCTCCGGCGGGGCCGGGGCACCCAAGTAGTGCTCCCAGGTCATCCCTACCTCTCGCTCCCGACCGGGCAACGTAACAAACCCTGGGAAGTTTTGACGGCAAAGAACACCGAGGACGCTGTTGGGCTTGCGGACACCCTTGGCAACAATCCAACCCCTACAGTATGACAAATTGAAGCCAAAACGTTAGATATTTGAGAAAACGCGAAGGCAAAAGGTTAAATAAGAGTAAATTAACTTACTTGTCCCCATTTGGCCTAATCGACCACCTCTGGTCGGGGGTCGCTGGCACGAGCGGGAGCCCCGAACTACCACGCTGGTAGACGGTATCCCACTGGGTATCCCCCTCACCCAGCTCCTCGTCGCTACCAGCATGGCCAGTTGGCTCAGGCCAGGTATCCCACTGGGTCTCTTGGGACGTACCCTCATCCCTGCTGTGCTCCGCAGTCGTGTGGAAGGAAGCCTCTGGGACACGAGTCTCGTGGGCCAAAGGCTCGTCGACCTGAGGCTCGTCGACCCGAGGCTCGTGAACCGGAGACCGTGTAGCCTCCACCTCAGACGAATCCACCCTAGAAGTCCTCCTGTGCTCAGGTGAATCAGCTTGGGGTGGTGGCGGAGACCGTGTAGCCCTACCTCTCCCGCGGCCACGTGTACCTTTAGTACAACATAAATACCAACATGAGTAATAAAATACCAATATGCATACAACATGAGTACAACATAAATACCAACATGAATACAACGTGTACCTTTAGTGCCTCTCGGCTTCGCGGGTGGTCGACCTCCTCTCACGGGGGCCGCTCCTTGCATAGTAGAGAGCAACACTCTCCGAAGAGGCGAGGCAGGAATGGAAGTACCCATCCCATCACCCGCCGACGAAGAAGCAGCCGCGGCATGCTTTCGACCCTTTCCCACCATCTTTCAACACCTGTCATGACAAAGAGTAAATGAAATTAGTACAACATAAATACCAACATGACTAATAAAAATTGAATACCTAACATGAACTCAAAATTTATATATAGTATAATAGTTGAATACCTGACATGAACTAATAACAATCGTCCTCGTCTAAATATGTGACCTAACTCATAATTTTCAAAACTATGACCCCGTGGGCCTCTGGAAGGCCGAAAAGCACCTTCTCGTTCAAAAGAAGGCAGAAGAGGTGTCGGGGGTCGGGGCTTAGTGGCGTCGGGAGTCAGTGCCGTCGAGGGTCGGTGGCATCGGTGGTCGGGGGGTTAGTGGCGTCGGTTGTGGGGGGTCAGTGGCGTCGGGGGTCCAGGGTTAGTGGCGTCGGGGGTCCAGGGTCAGTGACGTCGGGTGTCAGTTGCCTCGGGGGTCGGGGGTTGGTGGCGTCGAGCGTCGGGGGTCGGGAGTCGTGGGCCGAGGGGCTGGGTCGGGGGCAGTGGCGTCGGGGGTCGAGGGTTAGTGGCGTCGGGGGTCAGTGGCGTCGGGGGTCGGGGGTCGGGGGTCAGTGGCGTCGGAGGTCGATGGTCGGGGGTCAGTGGCGTCGGGCGTCAGGGGTCGGGGGTCGAGGGTTAGTTTCGGGGTGCCGGGGTTCCCTTTTCCTCTTCTTTCTTCTTCTCCTCTCTCCTCTTTTTCTTCTTCTTCTTCTTCTTCTTCTTCTTCTTCTTCTTCTTCTTTTTTCTCCTCCTACTCCCCCTCCTCTTTTTCTCCTTCTATTCTTTTTCTTCTTCTTCTTCTTCTTCTTTTTCTTCTTCTTCTTCTTTCTCCTCCTCTTTCTCCTCCTCCTCCTCTCCTCTTCTTCTTCTTCTTCTTCTTCTTCTTCTTCTTCTTCTTCTTCTTCTTCTTTTTTCTCCTCCTCCTCCTCCTCCTCCTCTTCTTCTTCTTCTTCTTCTTCTTCTCCTGGTTTTTTTCCTTCTGCTTTTTTTCTTCTAACCTAACTAACTAACCTAATTATCCTAATAATCTAACCAAATAAACTAACTAAATTACCCTATATATAATAAAAAACTAACCTAATAAACTAACTAAAGTAATTAACTTTTTTAAAAAGAAAAACAAAAAAAACTCACCGGCAGGGGGCGGCGGCAGGGGGCGCCGGCGGCACGGGGGCGCGCGGCTGGGGGCTCGCCGCAGGGGGCGTCGGCGGCAGGGGGCGGCGGCAGGGGGCGGCAGCGGCAGGGGGCGGCGGCAGGGGGCGGCGGCGGCAGGGGGCGGCGCGCGGCAGGGGGCGGCGGCAGGGGGCGGCGGCGGCAGGGGGCGGCGGCAGGGGGCGGCGCGCGACAGGGGGCGGCGGCAGGGGGCGGCGCGCGGCAGGGGGCGGCGGCGGCAGGGGGCGGGGGTGGGTCGCCGCGGGAAGGGGCTCGCCGGGGGGGTGGGCTCGCCGGGGGGGTAGGCTCGCCGCGGGGAGGGGATCTCGCCGGCAGGGGTGAGAGTGGTCGGGGTGAGAGAGAGAGAGAGACAGTGAGCGAGGTGGGGGTAACGGCCGTTATAGGGAGGCCCCTTTGCCGTCCGCCCCCCGACGGCAAAGGGACGTAAGGCAGACGACAAAGGGCCTTACGGCTGACGGCAAAGGCCCGCGGACGGCAAAGGGCCCGGATTTCGGACGCGGCAGGCATGGGGCCCACGCGTCCCCTTTGCCGTCTGCCCTGGGGCTCTTTGCCGTCCGCTGGCAGACGGCAAAGGACCCACACATGGCAAATAGTATTTTTGCCATGTGTCAGTTCTTTGCCGTCTGTATTGTGTCAACTGATGGCAAAGAGGTTCTTTGCCGTCAGCCAGCAGACGGTAAAGAACTGGCTGACGGCAAATTTCTGGATTCCAGTAGTGACACCCTGTTTTTAACTCTCCCGACTGTTTTTATTTTTCCCAAAAATTGGGACCAATTAAAAAATTTGTGAATGCTTGTGATGCTTGAAGTGACTATTGTTTGCTAGCTTGCTTGTATGCTTGTGTTTGATTCTCAATAATTCCCGTGACTCTGCACACTTACCTCCTTAGCCCAAAACTCCTGCCTAATGATCATGCCATGTGTTTAGGACCATAAACTATTTTTACCAAGTATTATTTTCACCAAAAAAACATTTCTTTGAATTATGCTTTCAAAACCCCTGAGATGGGGTTTGTACTACAAGTCCTTAAATTAGGGAATTTATTTTGCACCATGTCGGCGATGCTAGGTCGACACCTATGGGGATCAACGTGATACCCTTGTGAACGTAGGGCGGGGAAAAACCGTCAAGAGCACACCTAACAATCAACACCTCGCAAGCCTTTTTACCCAGGTTCGGGCCGCTTATGCGTATAACCCTACCTCCTACTCGTGTGATCGTATTAAGCGTTCTTTTGTTGTTCGTTTACAGTGATGATAACCGTCTTCTTAGGCAATCTCAAAAAATTCTAACCCCTTGTGAATGAGCTAAGGGCCTCCTTTTATAGGGAAAGGGGTCACCTACAGTGCTCGATGGTAGGTTCAGGAGATGTTACAGTGAACCTAGAGCGGAGCTTATCCATCTACTGCTTTCAGGTGCATTAAACGCACGTCTTGTCCATGTGAGCTAAGTGCTGGTGAACACATGTGTCCAGGTGTTTCGACACCTGGACGCCCCACTGGCGCATGTGGAATGCACTGGAACTCGGGGGGGGGTGGCACTGTGTCAAGGGAGGTCGGCCTCTAGTTCCTTGCCACATCATCCCGACAAGGGTGCTTGCCGGGGCCTTGGTGCTTCGTCCCGGCAAGGAAGTTTGACGGGGGCTTCGGCTGTCTTCCTGGCGAGGGAGGCTCGCCGGGGCCTTGTTCTAGGTGCGTTCATCACGTCCATTAAACGGACGTGGCCTTGGGTGTCTTCCCGGCAAGGCGGGCTTGTCGGGGCCTTGGATATCTTGGGGATGCGTATCGTCTGGACTCTGGCACGCCCTCTGGTCTAGGGTTCTTCGCGCCCGTGCACAATTCTGGGGCACTAGAGACCGCAGTCTTTGGTGCACCGACAAGACCTATTGGCTCCCAACAAGCGCTATTGGCATAAGGCGATAGAATCAAGTATCGTCGTCTTTGGTGCTCAAACCATAAGTGGGGTGAACACTCGACATTTTAAGATCTTCATCTCTCTTACTAGATGGTTCACCACTGTTTTTAGGAACAAAAACAAACTTGGTGGCCTTATTGTGGGCAAAATTTGGAGGGTTCTGAACAGCGGCAAAAGAGGAACCCAAGTTGGTTATGACATCCTCTAGTTTGCCAATTCTAGCGGAATCATGACCTAGTTTTTTGTTAACTCTGGGTTCCCTCTCCTTTAAATTTTTCAAAGTCATTCCCACCTTGGATCCATACTGAGTGATTTTATTGTGGATCTTTTTATCCAAATTTTCAATGAGTTCAATCGTAGCAACTTTATTTTCAATGATATCCAGCGTACGCATCACATGTTCCAAAGTTAAGGTAGTTCCATTAACCATGAGTGGGGGTGACCCTACCAAATTTATTAAGGAACCGTAAGAATCAACGGTATGGATACACAAGAAATTTCCGCCTACGATTGTGTCAAGAACATACCTATTCCAAGGGGAAATACCCACATAAAAGTTGCGAAGTAGAACGGTAGTAGATTGCTTAGGAGTAGATCTATTATGAGCATTGCAAATCCTATACCAAGCCTCCTTTAAGTTTTATCCCTCATTTTGTTTGAAATTAAGAACTTTGCTCTCGTGAGTATCGTTCAAAGCGATAGCACTAGCCATAAGGATAGGTAGACTATCGCACAGAAGCAAACAGAAAGCAAGCGAAAGAAAAGGGCGAACGAAAAAGGCAAATATTTTTGTAATTTGTTTTTTCAGAAGTGGGGGAGAGGAAAACGAGAGGCAAAAGGCAAACAATGTAAATGCAAGAGATGAGTTTGCGATAGTTACTTGGATATTCTTCACTTTGAATACTCCCCAGCAACGGCGCCAGAAATTGGCACGTTGACGGGAGACTATTCTTGACTTGATCCTCCCCGGCACCGGCCCCAGAAATTCTTCTTGCTACCTCTTGAGCTTGCATTCGTTTTTTCTTGAAGAGGAAAGGGTGATGCAGCATAGTAGCGATAAGTATTTCCCTCAGTTTGAGAACCGAGGTATCAATCCAGTAGGAGTATCAACGGTATGGATACACAAGAAATTGCTTTTTCTTCTGTTTCTGTTTTCTGTTTTATTTTCTGATATTAATTGCTATTTATTTTGGCTTCAAAAAGCAATTCGAAAATTAGTTTGAATAGCCATGAGTGTTAGTTGGAATATTTCCAACCACTCATAAGGTTTTCAACATTTTTGGAAACTTTAAAATATTTGAAAACAAATATATCATTGTTTTCAGTAGCTTTTAACTTAAATTTAAAATGCCAAAAGTAGGTTGAATATAAGTTTCATCTTTGATATTTTTTTTTCAACATTTATCAGAAATATTGAACTTTTAAGAAGGCCATTTTGGGTTCATTGATTTTGGCAAGATTTGAATTTCCATTGAATAGAAGTGGCTAGGGTTTTTGGTTTGAGTTTCACCACTTCCTTTGATTTTGTTTCAACTTCTTGAACACAATGGAAGAAGACATGAGCACAAATGCTAAACCCTAGTTAGGGATCCAGGGATGTGACAACTCACCCCCACTCAAAAGAATCTCATCCCGAGATTTGGAAGTCGCCGGGAATAGCGCGGGATACTCAAGTCGGAGACGATCCTCTCTTTCCCGTGTTGCCTCCTTTTCGGAATGATTTGACCATTGAACTTTAAGAAACTAGAGGTTTCGACGTCGAGTGGTACGCTCAGCTTGATCAAGAATACGCACAGGGTTTTCTCGGTATGAAAGGTTATCTTGGAGATCAATCATTTCGTGGTCCACTTCACGGATAGGATCCGAAAAGCAACGCGTGAGTTGCGAGATGTGGAAAACATCATGAACCTTGGAAAGATGTGGATGAAGTTCCAACTGGTAGGCAACTTCTCCTCGTTTGGCAAGAATGTGAAAAGGACCAATGTAACGAGGAGCCAACTTGCCCTTGATACCGAATCGATGGGTACCCTTCAAAGGTGTAACCTGAAGTTAAGCCTTCTCGTCAACTTAAAAGGTCTCAGCCTTATGATGACGATCATATTGGCTCTTTTGACGAGACTGGGCTATTTTCAACTTTTCACGAATAATGTGAACCTGCTCTTCTACATCCTGGGTCATATCCGGGCGAAAGAGTTGCCTCTCTCCGGTTTTTGACCAATTAAGAGGTGTTCGACATCTTCGTCCATAGAGAACTTCAAAAGGAGCTTTGCCCAAGCTTGATTGATAACTATTGTAATAGGCAAATTCGTCGAATAGAAGGCACTTCTCCCAATTCATACCGAACGATATAACACAAGCTCGGAGCATGTCTTCTAGGACTTGATTCACTCTTTCTACTTGACCACTTGATTGAGGATGGAAAGCAGTGCTAAAATATAAGTGAGCCCCCATATCATTCTGAAAACTTTCCCAGAAGCGATAAGTAAAGATACTTCCATGGTCTAAGTTAATCTCCAGAGGAACACCATGAAGAGACACTATTCGAGAGATATATAACTCTGCTAGCTCGCTAGCTGTTATACTCTCACGAACTGGAAGAAAATGAGCTACTTTGGAAGGATGGTCAATGACCACAAAGATAGCATTATGTCCTTTCTTGGTCTTGGGAAACCCGGTGATGAAATCCATACTAACTTTATCCCAATTCCATTCAGGAATAGCTAAGGGTTGAAGGGTCCCAGCAGGCCTTTGATGTACTGCCTTGACTCGACGATAAATGTCGCAGTTTGCAACGAACTCAACAATTTCTCTCTTCATCCTAGTCCACCAAAACCTCTGGCGTAGGTCCTGATACATTTTAGTACTACTAGGATGAATGGTGAGAGGAGAATCAGGAGCCTCCTTAAGGATCAATTGCCGCAGACGTTTGCTCTTAGGAACCATTAAACGGTTCTGAAAGAACACAACACCTTGCTCATTGATAGAGAAATCCCTAGCGTTTCCGCTAGCAATATTCTCCTTGATCCGAGATATACCCTTATCATATGCTTGCACGGCTATGATTTGATCCCTAAGAGTAGGCTTTGCCACCAGGGTAGAAAGGAATCCTTGAGGAACAATATGAAGATTTAACTTCCGAAATTCCTCATAGAGACGTGGTTGACCTCGTTGTAGCATCAAATTGTTAAAATAAGACTTACGAATTAGTGCATCAGCCATAACATTGGCCTTCCCCGGGGTGTAAGTTATCCCTAAGTCGTAATCCGTGATCAACTCAACCCACCGTCTTAGCCTGAGATTCAAATCCGGCTGGGTGAAGATATATTTCAGACTTTGGTGATGAGTGAAAATTTTGCAACGATTACCAAGAAGGTAATGTCGCCAGGTTTTAAGTGCATGGACTACAGCTGCAAGCTCAAGATCATGTGTGGGATAATTATCCTCATGTGGACGCAACTGTCAAGATGCGTATGCAATCACATGACAATCTTGCATGAGAATGCAACCTAATCCTTGTCGCGAGGCGTCGCAGTAGATAACAAAGTCCTTAGAAAAATCTGGTGGTAGCAACATAGGTGCAGAAGTGAGGCGTCTTTTCAGTTCCTGAAAACTATGCTCACACTATGGTGTCCACTCGAACTTTTTATCTTTCTTGAGGAGTTCAGTTAGAGGCTTTGCAACCTTGGATAAATTCTCGACAAAGCAGCGACAGTAGCTCGCTAGAGCAAGAAAACTCCTAACTTGCTTAACCGATTCAGGTTGAGTCCAATCAAGGACAGCTTGAACTCTCTCGGGATTGACAGCAATACCCTTACCAGACATTACATGACCTTGATAGGTCACTTCTGGTAACCAAAATTCACATTTTGAAAACTTGGCATAAAGGCGATGCTCTCAAAGTTTCATAAATACCAGCCTTAGATGCTCGGCATGTTCTTGTTCGTTCTTCGAGTAGATGAGAATATCATCGAGGTATACTACGACGAATTTATCCAAATACTCCATGAAGATTGAACTCATCAAGCGAGAGAAGGTGGCTGGGGCATTGGTTAACCCGAAGGACATGACGGTGTACTCGTATTGGCCATAACGAGTGACAAAAGCCATTTTTGGAATGTCCCCGTTCTTGATCTTGATTTGATGGTATCCCAACATCAAATCCATTTTTGAGAAAACTGAGGATCCAGCGAGCTAATCATACAGGTCGTTGATCCTGTGGAGCGGATATTGGTTCTTTATGGTGACCAGATTAACTAGTCGATAATCTACAACCATCCGATCTGTTATGTATTTCTTCTTGACGAAGAGGATGGGACAAGCCCAAGGGGAAGAGCTAGGACGAATGAAACCTTTATTCAAGGCCTCATCTAGTTTCTTCTTAAGTTCGGCTAGCTCCAGGGGTGCCATCTTATATGGTCTTCTGGCTATTGGAACAGTTCCCGGAACAAGGTCTATCACAAACGCTACATCTCTGTCAGGTGGAATTCCTGGCAGTTCCTCTGGAAAAACATCTCGGAAGTCACGGACTACTGGAATGTCTTCAAGTTCCGGAAGAGGGTTGGCATTGAGGGAATAGAGTTGGCATTTGGCAACTCGAGTAGAGACATTGAGTATCTCACCCGAGGGATGGGTAAGCTGAACATTTCTAGAATGAGTAACAATCTTGGCATAGTGAGCTGACATCCAGTCCATACCCAAGATGATATTGATATCCGAAGATTCAGGGCTATCAAGGATGCTAGAAAAACTAGCTTGTCTACTAGAATTTCATTGTCATAGGTTATCCTGGAGGTTTGCCACTTACTACCAGGGGTTTGGACAACCAATGGGATTGGCATATCATTGAAAGACATGTTATGCAACTGTGCATAACTTTCTAAAATGAAGGAATGAGAAGACCCAGTGTCAAAAAGAACAGACGCTGGGTGATCATTAACAAGGAGCGTACCGAGTATGACATCAGGATCCTCTGCAGCTTCTTCTACTGAAACATAGTTCACACGGCCACGTGCAGGAGTTGTCTTCACATAATAAGCTTTGCCCGACTTGCCTTGCCCAACGGAATTTCCGGGTTGCTTGGCACCCACGTTTTGAGGACACTCTCGGGAATAGTGCCCAGGTTCTCCACACTTGTAACAAATCACCTGATTGCCACGTGGTGCAGCATTGCTAGCTGGACCACCATAGGTTTTTGCTGGAGGGTTGGTCTGATTCGTCTGAGGCGCCACATAGGATGGCCTCAGAGTATATCTTGGCGGCAGGGAACTATTTGGAACCCACAACCTACGTTTTGGGAACGCAGAACCAGATGATGAGCCAAAGTCACGGGAGTGCTTCTTTGTGGCTTCATAGTCGGTATGACCAGTCTCGGCACTGATCGCCTTGTTGACTAGGGCTTGGAAGCTTGTACATTCATGGTGGCACAAATCACGACAAAGCTCAGGGCTCAGACCCTTACAGAATCTTGCTTGCTTCTTGGCATCAGTAGACACCTCCTCTGTTGCATAGCAGGCGAGGTTACTGAAGTCGCGGCTATAGGCATCCACGGTCAACTTCCCCTGGGTGAATGCACATAACTCCTCTCTCTTTCTATCCATCATGCCCTCTGGAATATGGTGCAGACGGAAGGCTGCACTAAAGTCTGCCCATGTGGCTTCTGGTTCAGCAGGACGCATAGCTTCAAAGTTCTCCCACCACAGATTGGCGGGTCCCTCCAGAAAGTACGCCGCAAAGGTCACCTTGTCGGCCTCAGAAACATTCGCAGAGCGAATCTTGCGTGATATACTGCACAACCAATCATCAGCGTCGAGGGGATCGACGGAGTGATGGAATTTGGAGGATTCAGCTTCACAAGGTCATTGAGGGACACTGCAGCATTCCTAGGCTCACGAGCCGTATTTTGCTCAATACGCTCTAACAGACGGTTGGTCTCGCTTTTGTTTCTCTCTGCCTCAAGCATAACTTCCACCAGAGAGGGCGGGTGAGGCAGTTCCTCCTGCGACGCTTGACTACCCTCGCCTTGCTCATGAAAAGGGGCACGGTTCAACCTGGTGAACACCATCCTGACAAATAGACTCATAGCTTAGACCAATATCAACATTAATACTAACTATGGATTAAGAATGCACTGAACACATGGAATGCGGAAATGAATATCCGAACAACATGGTAACAAGCAACTGCTATATATACACCATGGTTCATACACACCATTACATAGTTCAGTACAACCTTAACCGAAGAGCAAACTACTGAAAACATGAAACTACTCATCAGAGGTTTCCAAGCTTCCTATACATTATTTATCTATGCCTCCGGAATTCATTTCACGACACAAGCATACTTCACAAGTCACATAGGACTGTGAAAGTACAGCTACTACCATATGATCCTTCCACTCACGGTTCAGGCATCCGCATAGAACATATCATAAAGATTGCCTCCATGGCGTGGAAGCTCAACCTGCGGATCAGGAAATACTCCAGCCTGAGACCCCGGGGATCCATAAGGACAGGGGTGTGGCCTTGTCCCGTGACTGGTGGTAGTAGAGGTCCCCGAAGAGGGGTGACTCCTCCTATAGAAGGCCAGTCCACATGAGCCGGAAGATGGTTTCTAACAGGGTTCAACATCTCCATATCTCCATACCCTGTCTGGACTACAGTTGCCAGCTGCGTCAAAGCCGTCCACAAACGGGCATGTGTAGCATAGAGCTCGATACGAGGGGCACGACCATCCCTGTCTCTATTCTCTAGCATCTCAACAGTGGACTACAGCAGCGGATCCTCCATAGAGGAATCAAAGTAGACCCCACTGAGGTATCCTTCTTCACCTGGCTGCGAGGCAGGAACATAGCAGAAGTATGAATTCTGCAGCAGTGCATGTCTAGACCTCATGATGGTCAGCATTGAATAGGCAACATCTTGTACTGCCATGTCAACAGTGACCCCAAATCCGTAAGACCAATGGATTGGCTCCTCAGCTCCAGGGTAATCTGGGAATACCCTAATAGTGTAGAGGTACTGACTCTGATTAAAATCTCGGCACTGCTCCTCCACTGTGTACTCTGGGTACCAGCAGTAACCGGATACTAACATCATCCTCACTAGCATGGCCGCATGACCCGACACATCAATGCGCCTAGTCAGACGAACCACCTGACGAGAAGGACGGCCAGGCATCTGAAAATAGAGAATAATGCAAAAGCATTAGAGCTTTGAAGACAAAATTGGGCAGCATAACGGTTGTAAATGCTCAAAACAATTTTGAGACGACCCATAAAAATAGGATAGCGTAACCACTCAACTATCAAGTTCAATTCTCTGATCATCAAAACTTACTTCCTTTTCCTTGGGATAAAAGAAACCCGAAGTAACTCTCGACCCATTGTCCTATAATCTACCGATCTTAGACAGATGCCTACGAGAAGATAAGTAACCTAGTCCTTAATCCCCGCAAAAAAGACAAGGATGACCAGAATAGAATAACTTGGAAGAGAAGCAAGAGTCTTACGTTCCCTTCCATAAACTATTACCTTATATATAACTAAAGCAATTCTAGACTCAACTTCCACCAGTTTGGCTTAGTAATCCTACAGTCAGTCAGGCTCTGATACCAACGCTATCGGGACCCCGATCCTAAACCATAGGACTCAAGCGTGTAACACATCGCATCTCTTTGTGGTCTCACACACGGTTATCCCCACGGCTGCAGCCTTACCTTAGCCGGGACCGTTTGCGCCTTTTGACTCACGTATGCAATTGTGTCGCTAGCAATCCAATGACAAAGAACCCGGATCGACATGTCTAGTCATAAACCAAAGCGTCAGTTCCACACAGGGACACGCATACATGACCCAGCAAAGCAGGTGTCGATCACCAGCGAATGTAGACGAGTCGAAGCAAGCTACAAGGAGTCCATTACATCGCGTGACATTTCCCCAAAGGGGACAGACACATCAGCTAAGAAGGACACATGCCGGTCAACCAATGTGTTCGGAGCAGTAGCGAACTACCATGGCTCATTGGAATCACAAAGGGGCATTTCCCTGTAAGGAGTGCTACTAAAGCCTACGGCTAGGTATTCGAACCCCATACATATCAGGTACAACACACGTACGCATAGCATACCGATATGTATAGATACATCGATGGCATCACAACATAACCATAAGCATACAACTTTATTTAGAAGGCTCGAAAGAGCCACACACATAATATTACAAGGTAGGGGTCTCACGACCCATGATCACAAGTCATACACACAATTCTTACAAGCCAGCGGAAGATTTAAAACTGTTTGAGAACAGACAGAGGAAAGATAAAGGCACATGGCCTGACTATCTACAGACCCATCCTAGGGCCAGATCATAGCTGGGATACCAGCTACTCGTCGTCGTCGAAGTCTAGGTAGAACCCTCCATTAGGGTCATTAACAACCTCTGCAACAATTTAATAAGAAAACGTGAGTACAAAACTACTCAGCAAGACTTTAGGATAAACTTTCTACTCATCCAACGTATGAATAAGGAATTGTGGGGTTTCATGCGGAAAGCCAGCATTTGACTCATGGCTAGACAACTTGCATTTTTAAATAGTTTTGACAACTTTGATTTCTCGCACACGAGTCCACTAACACCACAACAATACTCCATCGTGGAATCATTTCGTCTCCATACGAAAATGCCGTCCACGAGACTCACGCTTATCTTGACAATTTTATGAGTAGCCATTATAGTTATCTATGAACAACATATGTTTCCAAGTAGTCCATATCCTCGGACGTGGCTATTCGAATAGATCATAACCCTGCACGGGTGTACTTCTTCACACATGCTCTCGCCACTTATCGCCATGTGCACGTCACGCACCTCGGCAATCTTCAGTCGGCCACGACCGTTAACCACGCTAATACTTAGTCCAGGTCTATCGCCTATCTTAGGGTAACCCGCACGGAAGTCCGGCCAAGGTTTCCTCCACGGCCCCAAACGATGTGCGCAGGGTTCGCAAGTCCACCATCCGAGTGCCACTTGGTACACTGTGCCACTGCCTACCGCATCATAGCCCACCTCTAAGGTCAGCGCTACACACGGCCTCCATCATGACTATAAACACCAGAAACTACTTGCAACTCCTGGACCGAGTACTAAGCGATTAATATGTCGAAATGGTCAATTAAGTATCCCAACGTGTGGTAGTACCTAGTCTTGGATTACATACACTGAACTCAGTTCCTAAGGACGGTTCCATTGAAACAACACACCATGTACTCCTACATAGCCTTTCACCGGTACCTTTACCAAATCAGGTTCAACCACTCAACCTTTACTTACTGAACACATGCTCACAATTCTGTTCATCACCCAAATGACAGACCATACACAACTCTAAGCATAGCATGCATAGCAGGATAAGGCACATCATGGCTCAAGCATCTACCAGGTATGCTAGGTTGCAAGGTTCAACTATTTACTGTGACAAGGACATGTCATGCAAAGGAAGTGGGTTCAACTAGCGTGGTAAAAGCATTGAAAGCATTTGCCCTAATGCAAGAAATAAGAGCAGGAGCGAGAACATGGGATTTATCGGGATGATCAAAATGGTTGCTTGCCTTCTTGCTCAGCAGAGGGACAATATCCGTTAGTCGGATATTCGGTGGAATCTGGAGAAGCAGGGCCTACCGGTAAAACAATATCAATCAATAACAATCATATGCAACAAGATGATGCATGAGCATGGCATGAAAATGAAAGGTGGTAGGCTAATGTAGCTACCATTTCTTAAGTTGAAGTTGATTTGAATCAAGATTAAAATATCACTTCAAACAAGGTATTTTTCTAATACCCTTTTAATTGATTCGACCTGATGCTCAGGTAACTTGTTTTAGCATGCATGATGATGGTATGTTGGGCTGCTAGTTGTGCTTGATCATGGTTTGGTCATAATATTTGAAGTGGAAATCAAATGGATTTCAAATTCCAACTCGAAACTATTTAATAAGGTTATCCTATTCATCATTTTATCTGTTTGGTGATGTTAACATTTTCAAACATGCTTGAAAGTATCAAAATCAGATTCCTTGGATTTTTCTGATCCTTTTTCGTATATAAATTATTTTCATTAGAGTTACAAATTATTTTCTATGATTTTTAGATGTTTTGGGCATTTTCTCGACTTCTTTTAAAACATAAATTCTCTTTATTGCATCGTAACTACGTCAGCACTGCGTCAGCAGGTCAGCTGACCTGGTCACGTCAAACATGACACGTGGGGGCCACTGGTCAGCGACACAGGAGATAATTCCGTGCTCACCAGCCCCTAAGTGGGTTTGACCCACTACTAGGGCCCACTGTCAGTGTCTAATTAGTGCTAAACAACAGGGATTAGGCCGGCCACGTCATTCCCCGCCAGAGACGGACCGGCGGTGACCAGATCCGCGGAGGATCTTCACCGGAGAGGCACCAGAGCTTGTTGTGGTGCTCGGAATCGAGTGCCGAGAGCAGTGGGATGATCCCCACGCTCGGCCTCATGCACTACGGGCATCAGGAGGGGCTGAGGGTGGCCGGAGGATGCCGGCGACGATCCGAGGCGGTTGCCGGAGCTCGGGCTCATCGGTCTCGTGGCAAGAGAGCAAGAAAACGAGGGGAAACAGAGGGGAAATGATCGCGAGCTCACGGTGGAGACGATGGTAGGCTCAAACGGATCGGGGAGGTGCTGTAGCCGGCTATCCAACGTCGATTTGCCGGCGGCCGGAGGTTGAAGACGACGGCAATGGGGCATTGCAGAGCTCGGGGAGGTCGATTCCTTTGGCGTGCGCGTCGAGCTCGATGAGGCGGAGAAGATGGAGCACTCGGAGAGGGTTCCTTGGGGCTAGAGGGCTCGGGCTCCTCGAGCTCAAGCTCGTGCTAATGGCGGCAGGGAGAGGAGAGAAGAAAAGCGAGAGGAGGGGGAAGAATGGAGAGTGGGGGAGGATAGGGACGCGTTCGGGGAAGTCATTCCCGACGTCGTGATGTCCTCGGGGCACCGAGGAGTGCCACGGCGAAGCAGGGGGTGGAGGGGAGCCGCCTTGGTCGATCTCTCCTCTGCCAGAAGGCAGAGGAAGAAGACAACCCTGCCCCTGTGGGCTGGGCCTCTACAGGTGAGCGTAGGATAGGGGTTTTCCTTTTTCTTCTGTTTCATTTTTCTGTTTTGTTTGCTGATATTAATTGCTATTTATTTTGGCTTCAAAAAGCAATTCAAAAATTAATTTGAATAGCCCTGAGTGTTAGTTGGAATATTTCCAACCACTCATAAGGTTTTCAACATTTTTGGAAACTTTAAATTATTTGAAAACAAATATATCATTGTTTTCAGTAGCTTTTAACTTAAATTTAAAATGCCAAAAGTAGGTTGAATATAAGTTTCATCTTTGATATTTTGTTTTCAACATTTATGAGAAATATTGAACTTTTAAGAAGGCCATTTTGGGTTCATTGATTTTGGCTAGGGTTTTTGGTTTGAGTTTCACCACTTACTTTGATTTTGTTTCAACTTCTTGAATGCAATGGTAGAAGACATGAGCACAAATGCTAAACCATAGTTAGGGATCTAGGGATGTGACATTGTATCTCTCCAACAGCTAGCCTAGAAATTTCGGGGACGAGATTTTCTTAAGGGGGTAAGTTGTGCAACATCCGGTTTTAACTCTCCTAGCTGATTTGACTTTACCCAAAAATTTGGACCAATTAATTTTTTTTGAATGCTTGTGATGCTTGATGTGATGTTTCTTGCTTGCCTATTGCTTGTGGTTGAATACATAGCTCCTGCAGCTATCCAAACTCACCTCCTTGAGCCAAACCCTTGCCTAATGATCATGCCATGGGCGTGGGACCAAAAACCTATTTTACCAATTATTATTTTCATCAAAAATCATTTCTTTGATTTAAGCTTTCAAAACCCCTCAGTTGGGATTTGTACTACAAGTCCTCAAATAAGGGAAGTTATTTTTCACCAGATGTTTTATTTAAAACGCATTATCAAAACTACTTCCCCAAAACCAGAATATTACTATTTTAAATGCTGTTTTACCATTTTATTTAAATGCCTTCCTGTGAGGCCAGAAATGGTGTCTTATGAAGGAAAGTTATTTTTATTGCTTTCAAAATATTTGAGAAAATTTAGGGAAACTCATTGGACATATATATTCCTTATATATGACTTTCAACATATGGTCATGTTCAAATATTGGGCAAACCCGTCCCAAATGCTTCCTGCCTAATTCAAGCTTTTGGAATATTTCTATAAGAAATATTCTCAGTAAATACCTGTAAAATTATAGCATGTCACATATGATATATGTGATGATATTTCCAAGTTTCATCTCAATCCAAGTTAATTTGATTCCCCTAATTATTCTAAAACCCTATCTGTCCACATCCAAATTTGAGCAACTCTACATTGCCAAGTGTCTCTAATTGTGCTCAAATTTGCTAGACATGTTGTGACACTCCAATAATGCATCCACACCAAGTGGTGCATCAAGGAGAATAGAAGAACTTGTCCTAAGCCCCTCAAAACCCTCTCTATTGATTTCTGACTTTGCGAAACTTTACATTATAAAGTACCTCCAATTGACCCCAAACATTTTGGGCATGCTCTAATACTCAAATAAAGCTCTCACACCAAATATTGGATTTGTGGTAATTGATTTGAATAGTTTTGTAAGCAGAAGGTTAATTCAGCCCAATTCATGGGTTTTCCAAGTATACATTGGAAACCTTCTCCACCAAATCCCAAATTTGATGTCCAAGCTTATTTCATTCTATTATTTGATTCTGTTAAATTTCATATGAATTGAAGTCCATCTGGTAGCCCTGACACTCATCATCAAACACCATGTGTGCACTCACCAAAGTGGCTACTTTGGCCCCTTCCACTATTACACTTGAGCTTAATTTTTTACCACAACCTCCCCTAGTTACCTTTTACCCCAGTAGCTTTGCCATGGCCTCTGGTCAATTATTGGAGAGAGACTTCTTGTTGCTACCCTCTCATTTTACGCTTGGATCACCTTTTTGACCCCTGTTGTCCCACTTCTGCTTAAGCCAAAGCCCCCACCTCTTTACAGAGGGCCCCTAGCATCCCAAGGCATTATTTCAAACCAAGAGATGGCATGCTCATGTAGGAAAAATGAGCAGCACATCTACAACTTGATTTCTGGCTGAAATGTAGCTTTGTACATCAAGTACTAGCTACCCTCCTTTGTTTGAGCTCAAACTTGGAAGTGTTGTAGTCCTTGCATAGCTAACACTACCACACATTGATTTTCCCCAAGCCTCCCCATTTGAGACCCACTTTTATTAGCTCTAAGTTTGTTGTTACAAACTTAACCACAATCACAGCCCATTCAAACCAGCTCTACTAGAGACCAAACACCTCATTCACACCCCACCTAGCATGCCCCACACCCCAGACACCTTTGATTGGTCAAGCTGCTGGTAAAAGCATGGGTGGCCATGGTGACCACCACCATGGCATGGAAAACTGGTGCTCTGCACCTTAACCTTGCCCCACAGCTCGAATCAGGCACCCACGCCTTGCGTCAGCCTGCCACGGCCCCTCCTTTTGTCTGTTCCAAGCACTCCCCAACATAAGCTAGCCTCCAAGCTTCATCTGAGGCGCGTGGCCTCTATGCACATGGAGCACCCGAGAGCTCCCGCGCTCTCTCTCTCCCTCCCCCTCTCTTATCTCCTCTCGCCCGAGCCTCTCTTGCTCCTTTCTCCTTTGTGCACCTCTGAGGCTCCCACTTTCGAGCCCCTGCTCTCCTCCCAAACGTCCTCCTCCTCCAACCCCCTCCAAAGGCCGAAGTTCATCGGTGGCCTCCGCTCGTGCCGGACCAACCAGGGGCTCCCCCTCGCCTCTAGCCTCCCCTGGAGTCCCTCCTAATAGGTGCAAGCCTCCCCATCACCTCCAACTCCTCCCCATCACTCGAGGTGACGAATCTAGTGAGGGCCATCATCGTCGGCACCCTTGCAACCCTCTCTACAAGCGCCGAGCATGGTAATGGGTGCGGCGTGGCCCCCCGAGCGCGCCGGTGTGCTCACTTCGGCTGGAGATGGCCGGAGGCACCGGGGCCAATGCGACTGCCTCTCCCTCCTCTCCTCCTCCCTCCCCGAGCGGGAGAAAGAAGAAGGGCCTGATTGGTGGGGGCCCCTGTTAGCCCCCAATTGGCGGGCCCATCCTAATTAGTGGATGCGGGATTTTGTTGAGTGCGCCACCCCGCAGCAAAGGCGCACTTGCAAAGTGCACCACCGACGTGGCCTGCTAGGCACGTGGTTAGGTTAGTTGGGCTGGCCTAGGCCGCAGTGCGCAAGCTAGCACAACTCTGGTGAGGCCTTTTGCCTTTTTTGTTTTATCAGTAAAGTTTCAAAATCCATAATAAATTCATAATAGATCTAAATCTGCTGATTCAAAATTCCGCAGGTCCATAAAATAAGGATCTATCCAAAGATGTGCTTTGCACATTTTTTTCAAACAACTTTTCTGTTGTATTAATATTCAAATATATATTTGAATACTCCTAGCCTCACCTTTCAAAAATCCTAGAGGATTCAAATCAACTCCAAATGGAGTGATTCCAAATTCCAGAGTCTTCTGATATCATACCCCATTTTCGAAACCTTGGTCAACATTTTTGTATGGCATATTTCCGTTGCATATATAAATAGCTTCATTTTTCCTATTTATCCCATGTTAGAAAATCCCTAGAATATCCATATCAACTCCAAATCCAGTGAAACAACCTCCTAAATATTTCTTAAATTATGCTCTGTTAAATTAGTGCCTCCACTCATTTTTATCATGATACTTTCTGTAGTCTTCTTTAAAGATCACCTATTCCTCCTTTCATCCATTCAAAATCCCTGATGATCCAAAATTTCCTATAGCAAGCTGCATGTATTTTTTTTTCTTATGACAAGAGTGGTCTAAGAAAAATATAACTTCCATTTATATAACACTTCTATTCTGCTTACTGTGTAGCTTACCGTGGTTGTTTCCGACAATAGTTGACGGAATAGATGGAGTACTCGGATTTGGACCGGAAGACCTCGAATACCCCTAGAACTTATGTGAGAAAAGGCAAGCAACCCTTTGACCATGTTTGAGCAAATGTTATATTGCATCCTAGTAGACCAATTATTCCTGTTGCATATTCGGTAAATCATCATTACGATGTTAGCGATGGCTCCTCCGGAGCACTTGCAATTGTGCATGATCCTACCACCTATGAGGGTCTCGCTAATATCATGTTGACAAGTAGAGCTAAGCATAGTAGAAACATGACCATGATGATGGTAAATATCAAAGGTTTTATGGAACCGCATTGGGTGCCCCTAATGCCCGAGGGTGATGATGAGTTAGGTGGCCACTTGTGAAGAAGTGGTGCACCGGGTATATTTTGGTGTGTGTGGTTTTTAAAATAGGATTATATTAATGATGTTTCGACCGTCCCAACCTTACATGTGCGACCACGTTAGCCCTTTATGGGATGGGGCTTTGTTGATTACTTTGGTCGGTGCTAACAAAGAGCCACATTACTAGTGGCGGGAGTGATATGTGGTCACTCTCGTGACGGGTTCGTACTAGGTGGGTTAACTATGCCGTTTTTATGTGTTCCGAGCACACCGTTGGTCCCCGCATGGATGATATGGTCCAGAGTTGGTGCTCGTAAGACGTATATCATGTGGGGTGGGTACCAATTGAGTGGATCTCCTTGTATAGTATCGTCAAGGGAAAAGCATTGATCGGGTACTTACCTCGGGTATGTTATATACCGCGAGTCGCGGATGTCGGTGCACTAGAGACTGGGGTCCCTTGTGCCCCAGACTTGTGCACGCGCATGAGCAATGCCCTCGACAGCAGTGTGCCGGGAAGGGCAGCAGGATGCAATCCAATGCAGGCCAAGACCACACCCTTCCCCTTTCTCCAGGGGCGTGGGATACAAAGACTCCAGACGCAAGGCCCCGGCAAGCCTTCCTTGCCGAGAAGATCCCCAAGGCCCCGGCAGGCACGCTTCACCGGGAAGACGACCCGAAGAATAGCAAGACCCCGACAAGTTTCCCTTGCCGGGAAGACTCACACAGATTGGCGAGGCCTCCGGCAAGCCCTCCTTGCCGGGAAAGTATTCAAGCACCCAACTAGCCTTCCTTGCCGTGAAGGTGACCAAGTCACCCGATGGAGACTCCAGGCCAGCAAGTCCCTGTTCGCCCGCCAGGTGTCCCCACCAGTTTCTACCACAATCCGACCGCCCCAGCACATCCCTCGTGTCCCAGCGCAAGGCCCAGGTGTCGATTCACCTAGGTACGTGTCGCAACCATCTGTAGAAGGTCAGGGGTTAGACAAGGCATTTACTACCCCTGACACCACCGAAGAAGTAGAGCGGTGAACATTGTTCACTGTACATCCCGTGAGCACACTGTTGGAGACCCCTTTGCCTATAAAAGGAGGCCCAAAACTCATTCTTTGGGGTTGGACCTTTTGGGGATCAGAGACTCCCTAATCACCTACTAAGTTACTGTAGCAAAACCACCCTATAGTAAGCCCACAATACAACCTAAGAAGGAGTAGGGTTTTATGCGCCAAGCGGCCTGAACCTCGGTAAAAGGATCTTGCCAGTGTTGATCGCTAGCTCCGCTCTTGACGCCATACCTCTCTCTCCCTGCCAAACGATGAAGGGACTCCTCAAGTTTCCCATAGGTGTTGGTTTTTCCCCGACAGTGGATGACATGTAAGTTTCCCGGATCTTGTGGGTACATCGTTCAACCTCTGTAGAGTGTAAAACTATTCGAATAGTCGTGTTCACGGTCAAGGACAGTTGGGTGGTGCTGCTTAAACTACGTCCAGTCGCTTCCGCATAAACCAAGTGTGTGTGTGTGTTTAAGGAGTTATCTGAGTAAGAGTTGATATGACTAAGTTTGGTGAATTGGCATATTGGTTGAACAAGAAGTGTTCAGCCCACCGCGGATATGTTTATATATGTAGCATGTTCTTCAAAGTACCATCTAGGTTATGTTGCACATCCAGCTATGATCATGTTTATTTATAAGAAACTTGCTATCCACCAATACTGCATATTACTTGTTAGCATACCAACTGCATTATCCATATCATTGGTTGTTTGCGAGTATATTCAAAAGTACTCATTGGCTTGCCACTGGTTATTTCATTGACCGGGTATGAGGGACCAGAATATGGTGAAGAGTAACTTGGTGATGTCCCTGTGACCTAGAACGCTTCCCAGTCAGAATGCATGTAGGTTAAGGTTGATGGCATGGGTTCACGCTTTTGACCAATATTTCTGTTGTTGGTCAAGTTTGGTGTGTTGCCCCTCAAGGCCCTATATATGTAAGACTTGATAGCATATGGTCATTTATTGTATCAAACGGTACGTATGGATGTAAGACTCTTAATATTCACTATATGTGTGTTCGGTGAACACTGATCTCGACTCGTAGGTTGGGGTCCCCACATAGGGCCGCCACTATATATAGAGGGTAGGTTGCTCCATAGAGAGAGATCCATTCATTCACCCACCTGCCCCATGCAAAGGCCATCCAGCCTCCGGAGGCCCTCAAACACTGTACTAGTTCATCCAACAACCTCCCCGAGAGGCAATCCACCAAAGCAGAAGTAGGGTATTACGCTTCTCAGGTGCCCGAACATGGGTAAACTGCCGTGTTCTGTGTCCTCCTCACCATCGAGTGAGTTCTTTGCCATATCCGATGAGCAGCAAGCTAGGTGAGGCGAGCCCACAAGAGATCTTCGTACACGCCCCTGAGTTCAAATCTTTAGGGATTTGCGGAGCCCGAAATCCAACATTTGGCATGCGACGTAGGGGCGTGTCAAGGTTTCATCCAGGCTCCACGTTCACCAAGCTTCGCTGCTCCGATGGCTGACGCTCGTCGGGCTCGCGCTGAACACCGCGCCCCCCGCGTCGCTCAGACGGCGCCCGCAGGCCCCGTCGGCGTGCGCCGGTCACCATCACCCGTGGTGAACGCCGCCACGGGCCCGGACGCTCAAGAACAACAGGATTCTTCCCATCCGGCTACCGAGCACCCCGACGGCCGCACCGCAACTCCATCACTCGTCTGGGCTTCCGGGTCGGCCTCGCATGCCCGGCCGGAGATGCCACACGGCCGGCGCGCTTGCCATGGCCACCAAGCTGGTCCGCTACCAGCCCGCCCCTGACCGCCACAATGACTGGCTCCAGCGCATCGAGGAGCTCGTCGCCGCCTCCAGTGAATCTGCAGCGCTCTCTTGTTCATTTCGGTCCCAACCGTCCCAAGCAAACAATGAGGAGCAGGATGCGCCACCCACACCACCACGGCGTGATGTGCGTCCCGAGCCCAGGCAGGCAGCACATCTCTGCGACCGACCTTGCAAGCCCAAGGTGAGGCCAGGAGACGAAGCAAGCTGTTAGGTGGTTCCTCGACCACGCGGCGACGTGCGCGTGCTCCCGGCGCTGCAAGTCCCGGACCGTGAGCGCGCCCCGCCCGAAGCAGACCTGTTGGAGCAAGAAGACTAGGTCGCCCCGCACGCGCTACACCCGTCGAACCGGTGGGATGCCACGCCATCGCCCCTGAACTGTACCCAACCGCGTGGCCCTACAAGTTCCAGCCCGACCTACCCCCGCGCTACGACGGCACCCTAGACCCGGCAAAGTTCCTGCATCTCTACACGCTGAGAATCAGGGCATTGGGAGGAGGCGACACGGTCATGGCATGCTGGTTCCCCATGGGGCTCAAGGGCGGCGCACTCTCTTGGCTACTCAACCTCCCAAAGACATCCATCACCTCTTGGGACAACCTAATCGAGCACTTCATCGCGAACTTCCACAGCACTCACGACCATGCCCCCACCATGAACGACGTGCGGCGCATCAAGCAGCAAGAGGGGGAGACGCTGCACAAGTTCATACAGTGCTTCACGGTCATGCGCCTCAATATCCCCAAGGCATCGGACGAGGTCGTCATCTCGCCCTTCTTCGACGGAGTCACTAACCTCAAGATGAAGGAGGAGCTCGTCATGAGTGATGAAATGAGCACGACACTGGAGATTTTCAACCTGGCAAACAAGTGCGCCAGGGCTGAAGAAGGTCGCATGTCACTCCTCGGGCCTCAGGCAGCGGAACCAGAAGAGAAGAAGGCCAAGGCCAAGGAGGCGAAGTGCAAGGCCCCTGTGATGCTTGCAGCAGAACCTGAGGCGAAGTACGACCAAGGGGGAGAGCGTCCATCAGGAGGGGGTCAACGTGCATCTTCCATGGCACCAAGTGCCATGATACCTCTGAGTGCCAAGAGCTCTGCCTGGTCCGTGTCGAGCACTTCAGCAGGTTCCCCAGAAGGGTCGACAGAGGCCCCACTCACGATGGTGGCTGAAGTGGAGGCCGCTGGGATGACCGGGCGCCGCGTCAGGGGTGGTGTGAATTGCCTCATGAAGACCGTTGGTGCGGCCAGCCTCAGGAGGACACCTAGTGCGTCCAGACTCGGGATGACCACCGGCGCGACAACCCTCAGGAGGGGCAACGACGCGGTTAGCCTCGTGAGGCTCGCACTCGTGAGGCTGGGCTGCCCCAGCCGCCTCCGCCACCCAGAAGGAGGGACGAAGACACGCAGGACGATGGGGCTAGGGGCTTCCAGGAGGTCAGGGCAGTGGCCTCCAATATGGTCGGCGCCTAGACCCCAGCCCCCAACCACGCCTTCAAGCAGTTCACACGGGAGGTGAATGCCGCCCTCTAGAAGCCTGAAGCGACGCGCCCCCTCAACTGGTCCCAAACCACCATCACCTTCGACCCAAGTGACCAGCTCAGGTGTTCGTTCATGGCCGACAAACTACCCATGATGTGCACCCCGACCATCAGCAACGTCATCGTCACCAAGACCCTTATCGATAGTGGAGCGGGTCTGAACGTCCTCTCAGTCGAGACCTTCGAGAAACTCCAGCTGCCGTACAAACAACTCATGCCGACCAAGCCCTTCTCAGGAGTCACGGAGGGGTCTACGTGCCTATCGGGAAGGTGCATCTGCCAGTCACCTTCGGCGAGCGCAAGAGCTACCACACTGAGATCATCGTCTTCGACATCGCGCACATCCACCTGCCATAATACGAGATCCTTGGCTACCCAGGTCACGCCAAATTCATGGAAGAGACCCACCATGGCTACAACGTCCTCAAGATGCGAGGGAGCAGCAGCTTCATCACCAGCGCATGCGACGAGAAGGATGTCGTCTGTACACTCGAGCGCGCCTCCCGCGCAGCGGCGGCGGAGTGCTCGGACGACGAAGAAGACGGGCCGCCTCGCGAGGACCCACACAAGAAGAAGAAGCTGCTCCTCCCCACGGAGCGCCCTGGGGCTTCGGGCTCTGTGCACGGGGATGGGGCCATGCCTCCCATCGCATAGGAAGGCGTGCTCAGCGCCCCCCTTGGGTCAAGGCCGGGGGCTCCCACCGGAGAGGTTATGGGCCTGACCAGTGAGGCAAGAGTGGTGCTCGAGCACAACCCGAGGGCAAGCTCCAGCGTGCGTCCGCCCAGCTCCCGTGAGATTGTCATCAGAGAAATTCGAGGACATTGAGAGGCCCAGGCCGTGCGAGGCGGGGACTGCCCTGCACCACCAATTGTAGTCGCCGTCGTCGGCATGGTCGACCGGCGCCGCATCTGCATCATCGCGGTCGCAACCAACAGAGCCGTGGATCAAGGCCCCTTGTGGCCCGTGCTAACTAACCATCGGTGGGTGTACCCGGGCACCGCCGCCCTCATGCCCTTCGGGGTAGGGAACTCGGCGGGGACTGCCTTGCACCACCATTCTGAGGACTTCGAGAGGCCAAAGCCGTGTGAGGCGGGGACTGCCCTGCACCACCAATCGTAGTCGCCGTCATCGGCACTGTCGACAGGAGCCGCATCTGCATCATCGCGGTCGCAACCGACAGGGCCATGGCTCAAGGCCCCTTCTGGCCCGCGCTCACTGACCATCGGTAGGTGTACCCGGGCACCAGCGCCCTCATGAAGGGTTTAGGGCTGGGGAACGCGGCTGCCACCTACCGGCGGCTCAAGCCATGCTCATGCCTTGCCTACAGGGCTTGGCGAGGAGGAGGAAGAGATTCTCGGCCGAGCGAAGGCCCCGAGCCTTGGGAGATGGTGGACACGTGAGGGTCACGATCGTGGAAGCAGGAGATCGGGCGACGACGGCGCCTTCGGCACTTCAGCAGCATGCCCGCCAGGTGACTTTTTGTTGGCTGCTGCGAGGTAACTTTTTGGCTCACCCTGTCCGAGGGTGACCCCAGGGCCATGCGGCCTCCAGGAGCTCAGGGCACTCCCCAGCTGCTAATTTCATTTACACATCCGTCAGTTGTTTCTATCTCACCCATTTGAACCCTAACGTTCGATCTTGCTTTATTTTTGGGCAGTCGCCCCCCTTCTTGGGGGCTCCGGACGAAGCTTATCCTTGCACGCCTCCCGAGGCAGCAAATACCTTGCCTCACTCCCAAAGAAGAAGTCAGCAGGGTTCACCAATAACCCAAACGAAATCAACTCAGTCCACCAATGACTCGTGGGTCGGGACACTCGCAAGGCCAAAGCATCTTCGCCACCTCCCATATAAACCCCCATCGTGACACTCTCATGTAGTAACAAGCTGAGGTTGTATACGCCCAGCCCCCCCCCCCCCCCCCCGAGGACGTGGAGGGGTCCATCCCATGCCTAGTGGAACCCCTATGCACCGTGCTCGGGGAAGACGACGGTAATCAACATAGTCCACCAATGACTTCTGAAATCAGGCGCCTAATGCCTCGGGGGTAGGGGACTCGCGAAGCCAAAGCGTCCTCGCGACCTTCTAGATACACCCCCACCGTGACACTCTCACGTAATAACGAGTCGAGGCTTTATACGCCCAGCCCCCCCCCCCCGAGGACGCGGAGGGGTCCATCCAATGCCTAGTGGAAGCCCTACGCTCCGCGCTAGGGAGAAGATGAAGGCAATCAGCACAGTCCACCAATGACTAACCCAATAGCTGGCCAAAAAATCAACGTAGTCCACCAATGACTATGCCCGCAGCTGGCTAGGAAATCAACACGGTCCACCTACGCCCATGCCCATTGCGGGGGACACAGAACTGGAGGTTCGGAGCCGCTCGTACGTCAAGGGGGACCCGTGAGCATCGTGACTCAATGGCCTAACTGCGCTTGTAGCCCCTTCCTCCTTTGGGATGGCCTTGGTTTCCGGTCAGTTCAATCGCGGGGAGGTACGCACGGGGCGGGCCCCGATACGTCCATTTTGCATCATGTTTTCATGTTGATATTTATCGCTTCTTGGGCTGTCATTTCACTTCACGATACAATTCTTATGCCTTTTCTCTCTTATTTTGCAAGGTTTACATGAAGAGGGAGAATACCGGCAGATGGAATTCTGGCCTGAAAGTGGCACAAGTTTGAGATACCTATTCTGCACAACTCCAAACGCCGTACAAATCAACGAGGATTTTTTTCCGGATTTATAAAAAATACTGGGCCGAAGAAGCGCCACATGGGCACCAGGGGTTGGCCACAAGCCTGCACGGCGCGGCCTCCCCCCAGGCCGCGCCATGAGGGCTTCTGGGCAACCTGCTAGCCCACTTGCCCCCTCTTCTACTATATGAAGGGTTTCGTCTGCAAAAAAATCAGAGAGGAGCTTTTTCGTGGTTTCGTCGCCGCCACGAGGCGGAACTTGAGCATAACCAATATAGAGCTCCGGCAGGACGATCCTCCCTGGGAAACTTCCCTTTCGGAGGGGGAAATCATCGCCAGCGTCATCACCAACACTCCTGTCATCGGAGGGGACTCGTCACCATCAACATCTTCATCAGTACCATCTCATCTCCAAACCCTAGTTCATCACTTGTAACCAATCTCCGTCTAATGACTCCGATTGGTACTTGTAAGGTTGCTAGTAGTGTTGATTACTCTTTGTAGTTGATGCTAGTTGGATAATTTGGTGGAAGAGTTTATGTTCAGATCCTTGATGCTACTCATTCTCTCTCTTATCATGATAATGATTATGCTTTGTGAGTAGTTACTTTTGTTCCTGAGGACATGGGATAAGTCATGCTAATAGTAATCATGTAAATTTGGTATTCGTTCGGTAATTTGGTATGTTGTATGTTGTTTTTCCTCTAGTGGTATTATGTGAACGTCGACTACATAACACTTCATCATTATTTGGTCCTAGAGGAAGGCATTGGAAGTAGTAAGTAGATGATGAGTTGCTAGAGTGACAGAAGCTTAAACCCTAGTTTATGTGTTGCTTCGTAAGGGGCTGATTTGGATCCACTAGTTTCATGCTATGGTTAGACTTTGTCTTAATTCTTCTTTCGTAGTTGCGGATGCTTGCTAGAGGAGTTAATCATAAGTGGGATGCTTGTCCAAGTAAGGGCAGTACCCAAGCGCCGGTCCACCCACATATCAAACTATCAAAGTAACGAACGCGAATCATATGAACATGATGAAAACTAGCATGACAGAAATTCCCGTGTGTCCTCGGGAGCGTTTTTCCTCCTATAAGACTTTGTACAGTCTTGTCCCTTGCTACCAAAGGGATAGGGCCACTTTGCTGCACCATTGCTACTTTTGTTACTTGTTGCTTGCTACGAATCATCTCACCACACAATCACTTGTTACCGACAATTTCAGTGCCTCCAGATTTTTCCTTGCTGAAAAGCACTTGTCAGATCCTTCTGCTCCTCGTTGGGTTCGAGACTCTTACTTATCGAAAGGACTACGGTTGATCCCCTATACTTGTGGGTTGATCAGGCCCTACCGATGCAAATCCTAGTGCGCTCGACAAGCCACTTCAAATCCCTTAGGGAAAACGCTAGAGTCAATCGTACGTCAAGGGGGACTCCTGAACATCACGACTTAGGAGCCTGAACTTCGCTCGTAGTCCCTTCCCCTTTTGGGTCGTCCTTGGTTTCCGGTCGGTCCAATCATGGAGGAGGAACACGCGGGGCGGGCCGTGCCGATGCAGAGTGACGAAGGAGTTCAAGAGCCTCAGATTGTCATGTTCTTAGGAAGGACATTGAAGTCGCTCACACGTCAAGGGGGACTCCCGAGCATCGCGAATGAGGGGCCAAAATGTGCTCGTAGCCCCTTCCCCCTTTGGGTCGTCCTTGGTTTCCGGTCGGTTCAGTCGAGGGGAGGTAAGCGTGGGGTGGGCCCTGCCGACGCAGAGTGCTGAAATGTTCTGAAGTTTCAAAATCCTCGTCGGGTTCCCCTCATAAGGGCTGCTCGCACGTCAAGGGGGACCCATGAGCATCACGGGCCTAACTGTGCTCATAGCCCCTCCCGCGTTTGGGCCGTCCTCCTTTCCGGTTGGTTCACTAGTGGCGGAGGTACGCATGGGGAGGGCCCTGCTGACCTAGAGTATCACAACAAACATGAAAGAAACGAGGCGAAGAAACCATTCAAGCAATGAGCCGGTTATTACAAGCCTTAGTAAGTCCTTGAAAGCGCAAATAAGTTTGACGCCTCCACGAGGCATGATGTGCATTGCAAGAAAAAAGAAAAGGGGGGAAAATCAGGAGGAGCTGCCGCCGCAGGTCGCCCCGTCTGCAGGGGGCTTGTCGTCGGCATCAGAAGCATTGTCTTCCCCGTCATCGGCTTCAGCAGCATCCGGAGATGAAGGAGCTACGACGCGGGCGAACATCTTCACCGACGCCTCTACCGGACCCTTCACCACCTCCGCTGTACTGTGGCGGGCCTCAGTGGGGACCGGCAGGATCATGGAGCAGAAGTCGAATCCTGACTCATGAAGATGAAGGTGACTGAAGACGCGTGTTGCTGCCTCAAAGAAGAGGTCGCGACACTCACTGTCCAAGATCTTGTCCACCTAGATGACGGTGTTCTCCAACGCCACGGCAAGCTACGCCGTGAGTTCATAGAAGCCGCTCTGTAGGGTGGCCAGAGGCTCGTCGAACCCGTCCTGGCAGAGGGAGCGGCGCACTGCGCGAAGCCTGAGCTCAACATCAGGGAAGCCGACCAGATCTGCAACCTTCTTCCTCTCGGCCACGGCGAGGGCTTCCCCGTTGGCATCAAGGAGGGCCTTCCTGGAGGCGACCGCCTTCTCCTACTCATCCAAGCGCGCCTGCTTGGTGCAAAGGCGATTGTCCTCCTCGGATAGCTCTTCTTCCCGGGCGGCGAACTTGGTCTCGCGGGCGGTGAGTTCTTCCTCCCGCAGGCGACAGTGCTCGGCTAGCTTGGCTTGTTCTTCTTGGTGGGCCTTCACGTGAGCCTCGGCCTCTTCGGAGCGTTTGGTGCCCGGAGCGGCTCCTTCCATTGCCTCCTCACATGCGGCCTGGACGGCCTTGGACTCCTTCTCGCCATTCGCCATCGCGACCGCGACCTTGCCCAGAGCACGGAAGGCCCCGTTCAGGACACCATGGGTGTATATCGAAGTCTTCTGGGTCTCCTCCTGAGGATCCTCTAGGCCTGCCTGTTCCCCACGGCAGGTGAAGACCACCTTTGGGCAGGGGAGCATGTTCCCCTGTTCCCCTTCAAAATTGGCCGTTGTGGGATCCCTTCCCACCAAAATAATAAGGGAAGAGGACCAGGGACACTATATGTAGATGATAGGTTGATCCGTAGAGAGGGAAATCCATTCATTCACCCACCTGCGCCACACAAACGCCATCCAGCCTCCGGAGGCCCTCAAACACTCTACTAGTTCATCCACCAAGCTCCACGAGAGGCAATCCACCAAAGCAGGTGTCGTGGTTTTGTCACGGCATATGTCCTCGTGCGAGGACTTAAGTGTGAGGCCATCGCAACCATGTGGCGGCTTGATATGGGTTCGTCGGAATCGAGAGACGCGAGTTTACCCAGGTTCTGCCCCTCCGATGGAGGTAAAAGCAAACGTCCTGCTTGTGTTTCATTGATGAAAATGATGATCTCAATTACAAGGGTGCAAACTCGCCACCTCTAATCTCGTGAGTGTCTAATCTGTCTATCTCTAATTGCTCGGCCTTGTCATGGCTCAATCTAACTTGTCCTGATTTTGCCCCCTTGGGGCGCCTTACCCCTCCTTATATAAGTGGAAGAGGTAGATTTACATGTATAGTCCTACTAGTAGTAGGAATAGGACTAGTCTCTCTTGAATCATAATCCGGGTCTTGTTTCCTTCTCGGGGGACTCTTTCTTCTTCTTGGGCCTTCCGTGTGAGCCAGCCCTCGTGGCCTCTCTAGGAGTCGCCTTATGCCAGGGTGTACGCGGGGCCTTAGGCCTTCGTCATTTGTATGAGTCACCTGTGGGATCAAGTATGAGTCGCCCGTCAGGTCACTGCTGAGTCTCTCGTGAGTCGTCAGTCCTTCGCGGGTCATACTTCAAGCCGGGTTAAACCGCGGGGTATATCCTCGACATTAGCCCCGAGCTTAGCTTGAATTTATTCATGGTAATGTGTTGAATTAAGAATAATAAATTTGTTAAGGTACCGGCTTGCTCCTCTATCCGGTTTGATTTACTAAAGTGGCTCCTTGAAAAATTCGGGTTTGTTCTTTGAACTGTCTTCAATCATTTTGCAGGTACGTGTCCTCCACAATAAAATACACATGCCACTGAATCGGCCTCCAATGCTTTGGCTTGATCTAAATTTGGGGAATAAGAAATCCACACAATGTTGGACTGGCTTCTCTTGCTTCGGCGTGTTATGATTGATAATGGCGGGTTATGATTGTTGGTAATGCCCCTTCAAACAACTGAACTCCAATTGACTTGATCAAATTATTGGGGATAAAGAAATCGGTGTAATGCTGATCCGGTCTTTCAATGCATCAAGTGTAGCCCCCAAGCTCCAAGTTTAGCAGCTCATGATAACTTGGAGATTTGCAATAATATCTTTGACCATGTAGCCCCCAAGTGTCGGGTTGTCTTGCCTGCAGCAGCCTCGGACTTGTAATCATCTTATACTTACAAAGCTTCAGCTGGTGTAGCCCCCAAGGGCTGGCTCATCAATGTGTGATGGGTTGGGTCTTCAATTTGAATCTCATGATCTGTGAAACAACTAAGTACTATAGCCCCCCAGTGCCGGGTCGATTGCTTGCGGCGACTCGGGACTTCCATGTTCTTCTGATTTGAATGGAAAACAACATATGATGTAGCCCCCAAGGGCCGGGTCATTATGGAATAATGAGTAGGGCCTTTGTAAATCTGATGATGTAACCTTGAGCAGCAATGTGTAGCCCCCCATGGTCGGGTCATTATAAGAATGATGAGCTGGTTCTTCCTTGAATCCGTACTTGAATAAAGAGAGACATGTAGCCCTCGAGGGCTGGCTTATCTCTTTGAAATAGCCGGGTATGTTTGATGATGTGATGATTTGAAAAAGCAATTTGCATTAGCCACCAAGTGTCATGGTGCATCCTTGCAGCGACATGGGACTTTCATACCTTGATATAATCTTGATTTCAATAATGTAGCCCCCAAGTGCCGCGTTGCATGCGTGCGGCGACTTGGGCCTATTCCTTCCATTGTAGAATCATATCCACTCTCATGATGTCTTTGTGATGAAAGAAATCCTTGGTTTTGGTTACAATCTAACCCGACAAATATATGGTTGACAAATCCATAAGTGTTGTAGTTTACTAGAGAGCACAAGTTGAAGAAATCCAAGAGCCAGTCAGTTAGATGACCCGACATTATATGTGATAGGGTGGCTCTTCGACAATAGTTAATTCTTTTGAGCTGGCTTACGAACCCCCAATCATTTAACACTGGTTATGGTAAACCATGATGAAAATCCAGCCAATTTGGCTATTCAAAGATTTATTTGCACCTGCAAGAATTTATGCTTTGACCCGGTTTGAAGATCGGCATGATACGTATGTATGATGCATGATGCAATAGTGCTGGTTTATGAGATTTGAATCGTACTACAATAAAACTATCTTAATATCCACTGGTTTATCCTTGCTCTCTGTAAGCCGGCCCTCACTACCCAATTAGTGTTTTAACCTGGAAGTCAGGGTCCAAATGTATTGACTTATCGAGAGTACACGAGGTTCGGAGTAGCATCATGCAGACATGCAGGTTTAACCAAGTTTCAAAGAAGGCGGCTTAATGGCCCATGGAATATCCTCGCTTTCTTTAAGCCGGCAGTCACTACCCAATCGATGTTTTAACCTGGATAGTTCAGGGTCCAACTGGATTGACATATCGAGAGTACACGGGGTTCCGAGTAGCATCATGTAGACAGGTAGATTTAACCAAATTTCAAAGAAGGCGGCTTAATAGCCCATGGAGTATCCTCGCTTTTTGTAAGCCGGCTCCCACATGACCCAATCGATGTTTTAACCAAGATAAGTTCAGGGTCCATATGGATTGACTTATCATGAAACGAGGGTACACAAGGTTCGGGGTAGCATCACGTAGACAGGCGAGTTTAACCATGATTTTTGCCATTTAAGTCGGACACCCATGTTTGGACTATGCATCGTGGCGACTCGTCCTCTTGGGCGACTTTAAAATGTCTGCCAATGAGGCAATTGCCCTCGGGGCCGGCTTATCTTCCCTGCAAGGACCCGATGTTCTCGAATTATGCAGCCTGGTTGGATTTGGCGAGCCATGTACGTGTAGCCCCCGAGTCTTAAGTCGACTCAAGGAGGCGGCTTGAGAGTCTCCATACTTGACTATGGCATAAGCCGATGGAGAAATATGCTGGTACCTGCTCCATCTCCAAGATATAAAGCCACTTTTTGTAATGAAGAATTCTCCTTCATAAATATATTCCAGAAAAAAGTAATTTTGCTTGGACAAATAACATATACTAAAAAGCAGATAAGATTAACAACACCTGATGTGTTTTTCACGGATGAGCGTGAGAAAATCTTCTGACATATTTTATATAATCCAGGCAGCAGGGGAGGCGGCCAGGCGCGTCGGTTGTATGACTCAAATGAGCAGGCATAAAACTGGTGGAACGATACGACCCGGTCTGCGGGGACGGTGGCTTGCGTCCATCTGTTAGGCGGCTTGCACAAACGAGCACTGCACCGACGAGTTGAGTTGAATGCGACAGTTGTTTCGTGATTTGGCATGGACTCGAGAATCAGTGGTCACTGTAATCGTCTTGGTTTGTGCGGACGTGAGAGTTGGCCACGTCAGTGTAAGCCGTCTTGGTCGTGCGGATGTGAGAGTTGGGTGCGTCATTGTAAACCATCTTGGTCATGCGGGCATGAGAATTGGCCGCATCATTGTAAACTGGTGATGATGGCGAGTTGATCACTGCATTGGAAACCGGTGTGGACGACAAATTGGCCACGATGTTTGTAAACCGGCGTAGACGGCGAGTTGGCTACCTCGGATTGATATAGCATGGATGGATGCTGGCGCATGATTAATCTCAGATCCATATCTACGATATTATATCGCCTTTGTAGTGAGCACTTATCCTACATAGAAAAATATCAAGGACGAAGTTATTGTTCTCAAAAGAATTTATGTGTATTGATAAAACAAAACGGATAAATATCACCTGATGTTTTTTGTCGGATGTATACGGACGCTGGTGCTGGATAATGTCGAATGAAATCCAACGACAATCTAACATATTTATTTAGGGTATAGATTCATTGATGATGTAGAATGTCAGCTGCCGGTCAAATCGCCTCTCGATAGCAGTGTTTTGCAGTCGTCGCTTTAGCCTTTCCTCCCTTTTTTGTGCATGCTTGGCGCATCCTTCTTGATATTTTGAACGCGTCTGATGACATGATGAATAGCTGACTATTGTACTGATGCGACTTTCGGGTGATTGGTTAGTAGGAATTTGGACTGAGCGGTACCACCTCCTGTCTCTTGGGTTTACACAGTACCTGAGCCGTATACGAGCCATATCTGAGCTGAGATCCTACTCTAAGTCCAACTTCACCATACGACCTCATTCTGTCCGGCCCCGTCCGTTTGGGGTAAAACGGACAAAGAGGTCGGCTCAGCGCAAGACGGCCCGGACCCATCCTGTCTGTTTCCTGTCCGACACGACCCACTTTGAGGGCAAACTTTCGCGGGATTTGGGTCGCGGCGGACACCAAATGGATGCGCGCTCGTCCCCGTCGGGGACATGTGGCAGGCGGACACCAACCTCCCACCCACCCACATGAATGCGCACGAGCGGCCAGGCACGCGTGTCATCCGCCCAGTGGAAGGTCATGGTCCTTCTTAAATGAGGAAGTCGTGGACCGGTCGTCCACAGTTCCCATCGCCACGCCCGCGGCCTCCTCAAAACCTGACAGCCCCCTCGTGAAACCAGAACCTCCTCCTCGAGCTTGCCGACCGCCTCAGCCATGGGTCTGTGGAATTAAGGCCGCAAGGGCACCAACGACCGCGAGGCTGGCCCCTCGTCTGGACGCCGTCGTGGCTCCGTCAAGGAGGAGGCCGCAGCGCCATCGTGCTAGGCTGCGGCTCCCTTCTCCATCGCTCCCAGGACCGGCGCCGGTCCCGTGGAGTGATGTCCACCTCCCCAACGCATGGCATCTCTCCGGTGACCAAGATCCCATCCCTCCGGTGCCGACGAGCGGTCGTGCGCGCCGCGAGGAGATCGACCGTCGTCGCAGTCTCCTCCCCGAAGACCTTTACTACAAACCGAGGTATGCCGCTGACAACACCCTCTAGGACACATGGCTTAGGGACAAGCACGACGTGGGTCGTGCCTCGTACTTCGCCGGGAGGGTCGTGGGGCCGCGGCGGCCATAGGAGGTGCACGGGGGTACGCTGGTGCGCGGCATCACGCCCACGTCATCGCCTTCACCGTCTCCGTCACCACCTCCACCTCCTCGCATGAAGGAGGAGGAGGAGGCCCGGCTCATTGAGCACGTCATGGAGAACTCCATGGCGACGCATGATGAGCGTCAATGGTAGGGCCTGGAACGCGCCATGGCCCTCTCTACGGCCGGCGACATCGCCATCCCCGAGCCGAAGGAGGAGGAGGAGGTGGCCCCGTTCCCCCCGGAGCTCGTTGGCACGTCGTGGGGCTGGTCCTGTACCGCACTAGAGATGACGAAGGCAGTGGGGGCCGTGAACTGGTGCCCCATTCCATCGCGGTCACCGGAGTAGGAGGCCTCGCGACGGAAGGTGGTGCTGCAGGCCAACTTCTAGCACGCCCCGCGCACTAGGGATCGTTGGCCCTCCTCTGGTTGCCGCTGCCAACGTCGACCTCGTCAGCGACGGCGACGACAACGGCACCAGCGTCCAGTGAAGACGGCGACAACGATGGCAACGACGGGCGAGCTACTTTTTTTATGTTAATTATGTTGAAAACTGCGCCGTTTTGTGGCCGTGAAAACCAGGCCTTTATTAATGTGAATCTTATTAATGTTTTTATCTTTTAAACTGAGTTTATTTATTTTTAGTTTAGTTTTTTGTTTTTGTAAATCAAGTCCGACGCGGACATGATTTGCGGTGTGGCTGCACGGTGGGCGCACGCACGACCCAACGGACAGAGCCGTACATGGACGAACCCATTGGCGTCCCAAACGTACAAAATTCGGACAAATCGGACATCTCTTTCGGGTCATGCGGTGGACTTGGCCTAACACATCATAGGGTAGTAAAAATCCATCTATGTTGTCTCTGTTCGACCGGCCCTCTGCTTCTCCCTTTCTCTTAGCCGACACAGAAGTGCACGGGCGGACGGGCGGAACAAAGGTATGGCTCGGAGCAAGGCGGCGGCTGGCACGCGAAGTGATTGTGGCAGGCGCGGCAGCCAGGATATGGCTGCAGCAGGGTGGAGTACCATGCGACGACGCTAGGCCCGGCAGCTCGGACACGCGGCAGAGTGAGGCAAAGAGAGCAGGTGCTGGTGTACCTATAAGCCAAAGCATCATCCGGTAGCATAGCAAGCGGCTCGCGCGTGGAAGCTGAAGCGAAACATACTCGGATCCAAGGAGGCGAGTCCGGCCAGGACCTTTGAGATTGCGGAGCGTCTCGTGGTGAGTTCGGCTCGGACTGTAAGATGGCGGAGCGCGGCATGGCAAGTCCATTGTGACGCGAGGTGATTTCGGCTTGTGACTAGAGATGTGCGGGGAAAGATGGACGCATAGCTGACTCGGATGTGAAGCGGACCATGACGGCGGCAGAGAAGGACTGCTCGTGTCGAGTCAATCCGCATCGGAGGCGGTTGTATGGGGCCGGCAGCTTGTGGAACGAGCCCTAGCCGGCGATAGCACGCGCTG
The DNA here is from genome assembly GCF_904849725.1 of Hordeum vulgare subsp. vulgare. Lineage (NCBI taxonomy): Eukaryota > Viridiplantae > Streptophyta > Magnoliopsida > Poales > Poaceae > Hordeum > Hordeum vulgare. Next base: position 280,248,130 of record NC_058523.1, on the reverse strand, counting down.
CACAAAACGATCCCTAGAACTTGATTGGCCTTTGTCTTCGTGGGAGGAAGCGACACCTGGTGACGATGTAGATCCTTCCATCCATGCCCATTCTTACAGATCTGGCGGGTCATACACTTCTCGATCCCTAGAAGAAATCCCTTCAAGAACACAATTTCACTGTTCGATCGGCCCCATGGTGGGAGCCAAATGTCGTGGTTTTGTACGGACATATGTCCTCGTGCGAGGACTTAAGTGTGAGGCTATCGCAACCATGTGGCGGCTTGAGATGGGTTGGTCGGAATTGAGAGACGTGAGTTTACCCAGGTTCGTCCCCTCCGATGGAGCTAAAAGCCTACGTCCTTCTTGAGTTTCATCGATGAAGATGATGATCTTGATTACAAGGGTGCAAACTCGCCACCTCCAATCTCGTGGGTGTATAATCTTTCGATCTCTAATTGCTCGGCCTTGTCATGGCTCAATCTAACTTGTCTTAACTTGTCCCCCTTGGGGTGCCTTACCCCTCCTTATATAAATGAAAGGGGTAGGTTTACATGTAGAGTCCTACTAGGAGTAGGAATATGACTAGTCTCTCTTGAATCCTAATCCGGGTCTTGTTTACTTCTCGGGGGAGTCTTTACTCTTCTTGGGCCTCCCGTGTGAGCCGGCCCTCCTAGCCTCTCTAGGAGTCGCCTTATGCCAGGGTGTACGCCCGGCCTTGGGCCTTGGTCATTTGTCTGAGTCGCCTGTAGGGTCAAGTATGAGTCGCCCGACAGGTCACTGCTAAGTCACCGGTGAATCGCTAAGTCCTTGGCGGGTCATACTTCAAGCCAGGTTACACCGCGGGGTATATCCCCGACGGAAGGAGTAGGGTTTTACGTTTCCCAGCGGACCAAACCTGGGTAAACTGTCGTGTTCTGTGTCTTCCTCACCATCGAATGAGTTCTTTGCCATCTCCGACGAGTAGCAAGCTAGGTGAGGCGAGCCCACAAGAGATCTTCGTACATGCCCCTGAGTTCAAATCTTTAGTGTTTTGCGGAGCCTGAAATCCAACACTAGGAACACCTTACTTTTAAAGGAGGTCGAGGTAAAACTATGGAACGAATTTCCTCATGATGCTCAACCAAAACATAGATCTACCAAATCCTCAAAGTGAGGAAAATGAGAGACATGAGGACTTTCACATTTGAAAGTTCCGACTGTTGCCGCACCATGCGCCATGTGTCCAGATCTTATCCACCAAATGGTCATATTATTAAAGGGCATTTATGTCAAATCATGTTGGGATGCTCCCAGGCTATAAATAGCGACCCCCACAACCACTAGTTGGTTGGCTGCTCCGAGAGAAACTAACACTAGTCATTTAGAGCAACACAAATTCCTTAGAACATTTGAGTGAAAATCATCAAGTGAGGAAAATCATCAAGTTATTCCTATGTGGAACCGACACTTGTTACCTTTGAGGACTGTGCATCCGCCAGATGGCTAGGCGTCATTGTCTAGAGCATACAGCAATCAATTGTGGATCATCGGGTGACCGAGTTTGTGAGGGTTTGGAAGTCTGCCCAGAAGACTTACCACGAGTGTTGGGCGATGACTGTGTGTCCTTAGCTCAAGGAGAATACGGTAGGGAGTGTGTGTCCCGGGACTGTATATCCTTTGGTTTCAATACCAAGCCGCTCCAAACCAAACATACAACTCTCACAATTGTTGGAACAGATTCATCAACAACTGTCTGCATCGAGCTAATGGTTCTATTTCCTCAACTCTCCCATTTCCTCAATTCCACGTCGAAGACTTTCATCTGTACTGTTTGAAGAATTTGACTGAAGACTTTCTCTGAATTCCTCACCTCAAATACTTCACCTGAGTTATTCTTCACCTGCTTATCCTATACCTGTGACCTGTGCAAACCGAATCTCTGAAATCACATTGAGTACTTTGCTATAGACGTTTTTCCACTTATGACTTTGTACTATTTCCGTTGCATTCACTTCATGACTGAGGACTTTCCTCACTACGAATTTCCTCACTGATGAAATTGTAAAAATCGCCTATTCACCCCCTCTAGTCGATATAACGCACTTTCAATTGGTACCAGAGCAAGGTACTCCCTTGTTATGTGTGATGTTACCTTAAGCGCCTAGATTTTTAGTTATGTCGACCGTAGGTATGATCACGGTTACTACAGGATGTCCTACCGTCGAAGGAAAGTACTTTCCCTACTTCAAGACCAAGATGCAAATGCATCTTCAAGCAATTGACAATGATCTTTGGTATATTCTGGAAAATGGCATTCCATCCATCACTGCTATTGTCTCTGTCACTGATGTGAAGAAGTTCAGGAAACTTGACTCACAAGCGAAGAATAACATCTGTGGCCACCTGAGCAAAGGTGAGTATGGCGGAGTAAGCACTTTGGGCACTGCTAAGCTTATTTGAGATAGGCTGTCCAAAGTCAATGAGGGAGTCGCAACACAACATGACTCTCGTGTCGATGTTCACAATAAGCTTATTTTCACAATGCATCTCTGCTCTCATGTGTCAAGATTTTTTTTTGCACATATCCAGTGCATACGTATGCTAGAAATGATGTCTCACATCTATAACAATTTTAATATTGAGTAAAACTATCTGAGATAACAACCTAAGAGATAAAGTGCATCTACTTTCACGAAGAGGAAAATCTTTTCACATTGCTATTTTAGTCTTTCGTTTGCATAATGTTGCAGACTTTATACATGAAAAAATAATTACTAAACTATTGTGTAGATTTGCTAAGAAGTACATTACTAGTAGCAGTAATTCTTAACATAATAGAGAGGATAAGTGGCATTGTAAGAGATAGTAGCTACAAAAAGGAACTTGACAAATATTATTATACATGTGGCCTTCTTGCACAACAATCTAGTGTACGACATGACATGCCATCATTTACTAAATAATTAAGCTTGCACTATTAAATTGACCTCCAACTTAACAATAAGCCTCAATGGGTTAGAGAATACTCTACGTATATGATACATTGTGATTCATCATGTGTACATCTATATTAAGTTCATACGACCTTTGAAAAAGGTCAACATTATTGGTCATGCGGCATGATTAATTATTGCATGGCCTTCAACCTTTGTATGTTCCTCGTCCTTTAATTTTGCTGCTCTTAACCTTGTTTTATCTACAATAACTTGTTGATATCATTTCTTTATTGTTGTAGATTGCTAAGGTAAATTGATGATGCAAGGCCCAGATGTTGATTGCAAGGTGGAGAATGGGGCTTCTATTTGATTGTCTTATGTAGTGTTTTAGGATGTCATCTCTTGCGTGGATAATTCAAAGATTGTATTTTAGAATGGTCGATCGAGGTGTTCATTGAAACGTCCAGACTTAGCTGCTATGTTAGTATCACTTATTGTAAAGCAACAAAGTCAAATTAATATATGGGACCTTTATGTTTATTATACTATAGCTCCATGTATTGTCACCACTGACCATATCAATATGATAACAATATATGTTGCAATGATCTGTTGTGTCCATTTGGTAATCATGTTCTACAATGAAGCGAGCAACACATATGAAGTGTTGTTGGAATCTAGTTATATATGTTGCGAGCCTGTAACGTTTTTCATGCCATTTACCAACGCATTTATATATGTTGTTGTAGACCCTTCCAACGCCACCTACGGCAACACATATTAATCCGTTGGTGTAGGCCTTAGCAACACTTATATGGACATACAACAACACATCAATGCGTTGCTGAAAGGGGGTTCTTGTTGTAGTGTGGGTGCATGAATGTAAAGACATTATTCATGTAAACAGAAATACAATTGTTCTTTGCATTAAATGAATAATCGTCTCCCAATAAACAAGATCCATATAATGTTCATGCTAAATGAAGGAACCAAATAATATCTATTCAGGTTTAAAACTAATAGTAAAGGTACAACAAGCGTACCAATGGTGATCACATCAACCTTGGAGACACTTACAACTCACATCGTCACCTCATTCCTAGCCAGTCTTGTTTATTCTGATGCTCCTATTTCGTGTTACTAATATTAGCACATGAACCGGTATCAAATACCTAGGGGCTACTACGAGCATTGGTAAGGTACACATTAATACCATGTCTATCAAATATACTTTTGTTGACATTGCCAGAATTCTTATCTACCAACTATTTCGGGCAGTTCCACAACCAGTGGTCATTCCCTTACAATAGAAGCACTCTATCTCAGGTTTCGGTCCAACCCAGGGGGTTCTTCACTATAGAGGCAACTGGCTTTCCATTCTGGAAGTTCCCATTCTTGCGCTTGCCCTTCTTGAAACTAGTGGTGTTATCAACCATCAACACTTTATGCTATTTCTTGATTTCTACCTCCATGGTGTAAAAAACCGTAAATAGCTAGTGGATCATCTCCTCCATCCGTCGCATGTTTAAGTTCATCATGAAGCTCTAGTACCTTGGTGGTAGTGAGTAAATAATTCTATCAATCAATCTATTATCTGCGAGATTAACTCCCACTTGGTTCAAACAATTGTAGCACCCAGAAATTCTGAACACATGCTCACCGACTGAGTTATTATCCTCCATCTTCCATGCAAAGAACTTGCAAAAGGTCTCATACCTCTCAACACAAGCATGATCCTGAAATACCAATTTAAGCTCTTGGAACATCTCATATGCTCTATGGCATTCCAAACGGCTTTTTGGGGCCTCGAACCTAAGTCGTAAAGCATGGCATAGTGAACTATCTAGTTGTCATTAGGACGTGTCTGCCAGACATTCACAACGTCAATAGACGACGCTAGACGGGGCGGTGCACCGATCGATTCATCAAGTACGCCTTCTATGCAGCAATAAGGACAATCATCACATCACGAACCAAGTCTACATAATTGGTACCGTCATCTTTCAACTTAGTTTTCTATAGGAACTTATATGTCTCCACTGTATCGATAATTTATGAAGTATTCTTGCCATATTTACCTATGTTTACAATACTTTTTTATGGTTTTTATGCATTTTATATGATTTAATTAGAAGTAACCCGCACTAACGCTATTTTTAGCAAAATTGTTATGGGGTTGTTTTTATGCAGAAAATAAAAGTTCTTTGAATCACTTGAAACTTTTTGATGATTTCTGTATACATTATGAAAAATACTGGAGCGAAGAACCACTAGAGGGGGCACCTATGGGCCACAAGCCAACAAGTCGTGCTAACCCCCTAGGCGTGCCGTATTGGATTGTGGGGCCCATGTGGCTCCAGCTGACGTGATTCCAACTCTGAAAATTCCTAAAAATAAAAAACAAAAACTTAACCTAGAAATTCAACTCTGCCACCGCAAATCTCTAGGCAGAATAAATCTCATCCGGAGCCCTTGTAGGTACCTTGCCGAAGGGGAAAATCATCACCGGAGGCCATCTTCATCATCCCAATGGTGTCCATGAGAATGAGGGAGTAGTTCACCTTTGGGGATGAGGGTATGTACCAGTAGCTATGTCTTTGATCTCTCTCTCTCTCTCGTGTTCTTGAGATGTCAAGATCTTGATAAATCATGGGCTTTGTTAATATAATTGGATCATATGGTGTTTGTGCCTTGCTATCTTGATGTGATGAACTGAATCTTTCCCCTTGAGATTTTGTTATATTGGATAGATTATTGGATTGTAGATCACTTGATGTATGTCTTGGTACTCAGCTTGTATATTCCCATGGTGACAATGGGGTAATATATGCATAGGGGTTGGTACACGTTCTTGTCCTACTTTCTCCGATAGAAATCTTGGGGCACTCTTTGAAGTTCTTTGTGTTGAATTGAATATGATGATTATGAAATTGTTTGACGCATGTCAAATAATTAACCCAAAAATAATGGAAGTGACATTGGAGTATCTAGGTGCCATTAGGGTTGATTGATATGATCATAGGTGCCATTAGGGTTGATTGATATGCTCATAGGTCTTATTCTAGTACAAACTAAAGGAATGTTTGTGACACTTATAAGAATAGCTCAATGGATCAATCAGAAAGAATAACTTTGAGGTGGTTCTACTACCTACAACAATTTCATCTTATGTTCTCGACTACATATGGACTTTGTAGTGATTCTTTGTAGCGCATGTAGGGATGATCATGTGATTCTATTATGCTAGCATTGTTAAGAGATTGCACTAGTGAAAGTATGAACACTAGTCCTTACTTACAAGCATCTATATAACATTTTTCTTTCTGTTTACTACTTGTTAACTTTTGTTTTTATTTATTTAGATTATGAAAATATATTTCTACTATCCATACTACACTTGTATCACCATCTCTACGCTGAATTATTGCACTTATACAATTTGCCATTGTATTGGGTGTGTTGGGGACACAAGATATTACTTGTATTTGATTGCAGGGTTGTCAGAGAGAGACCATCTTGATCCTACACCTCCCACGAATTGATAACCTTAGGTAATCCACTTGCGGGAAATTTTGTTGTTGTCGTACAAAACTCTGCACTTGGAGGCCCCACAACTTCTACATGAATAAAGTTCCATAGTAGACATCAAGATCTTTTTGGCGCTGTTATCGAGGAGGTGAGTGCTTGAAGGTATATATTTAGATCTTGCAATTAAATATTCTATTTTCTTGTTTTCATCATTTTGTTTTTATAAAAGAAAACCAAAAAATGGAATTTAGGTTACCTCAATAGCTTTGCCTTTTTAATGTCTTTCGTGAAAATGATGGTTTGGAAAATTGTTCACAATTGTTTGAGGAAGAATTTATAAAAATTCTTAATGATAAATCCTTGAATGATGAGCATGATAGGAATTTCATTAGTATAAATTCCTTGAATATCCATGATGCCAATGATATGAAAATCCACAAGCCCGGCGATGCTATGTTTGATGAAGATGATATTTTTAGTCCCCAAGTCTTGATGAGAAAATTTATTATCATTATAGCAAGCCTACTATTTATGATGATTATATTGATGAAAATAGGTTCGGAAGAGTGGCAACTCTAGGTACTAATGATCCCATTATTTTGGAGGGTGTTCAATCTTTTCATAATAATAAAATTGGATTTTTATAGGGTCTGACTTTATTTAGTGATGATTCCACTATTTCGGAATAGTTTCTAATTGTTTATGACAACATAGTTGCTACCGATTATGATTATGGTGACGACATGTTTGCTATAAAGAGTGATAATAATCATGCAACTTGCCACAATAATTTTAATATTCAAGATGGTTATGTCAATCAAGTGTCTCATGATAGTTATTTTCATGAATTTTCTCCAACTACTATTAATGAGAAGAACATTTCTTATGTGGAGAGTAATGAAAATTCTATGCTTGTGGATCATGTAAAGAAGTATTTATTTGATAGTTATATTGTCAAATTCCTTCATGATGCTACTGGAAATTATTACGAGGGAGGAACATATGCGTGTAGGAATTGCAATAATATCAAATTTCCTCCTTGTGTGTTGAGTATCTTGAAGATATACTTGTTTTGCCTTCCTATGGTAGTTAATTATTTCTCCCATATATAGTTTGATCACATAATACCTATGCATAGGAAGAGGGTTAGAATTGAATGTTCTTGTCATATGCTTCATGATGCTCCCATTGTGTTTCAGTTCTTTACTTTTATGTGAGCGTCGTTGAAATCATCATGCCCAGGTAAAAGGCATTAAAGAAAAGAGTTTGTTGGGAGACAACCCAAAAATTTTAGTGTATGTTTTTGTGTGTTAACATGATTAATCTACTGTATAAATCATGTTTTGTGTCTTTTATTTCAATAAAGGTGCCAAGTAAATCCTTTGGGATACTTTGGTTTCTTTTTTGTTTGATTCTGTGCAAAATAGAAACATTTATGTCTAGTGCAGAATTTCTATGATTTTACTGGAGCCCCAAAAAGTTCTTAAACTTTTTACGCAGTTTTTATATGTGAATTCTCTGAGTATTACTAATTTATCAGAATTTTCAGAGGTAGGGAAGTATGGTTTATGTTCAGATCTTTACAACCCATTTTGTTTTCGACAAATTCTGTTTCGCATGCATGGTTTGCTTGTTTTAGTGTTTCCATATCTAAAATTTAGTGATATAAATTATGGGAATGATAGAATAATGTAGGAATTATGGGAGAACAATGATGAATCTTGTCTTGGCAGTAGCTAAGTGAATGATCTATCCTTACTACATTAAACCATCTCACCAAGTTTCGTCAATTTTTGTGCGATTGAAGTTTACAAATTATGGGTAAGACACCTATATGAGGAGAATAAGGATCATAAATAACCTAATATTGGGGATCCCCAAGGAACCCCATGGTAATATCCAAGGAAGACTCGTGTGCCTAAGCTTGGGGTTATCTGGAAGGTATGCCCTCTTTCGCCTTCAACACTATCAGTATATCTTGCTTGTAGCTATATTTTTATTTTTCACATGGTAGATATTTTTCTTGGAGTGTAAGTTTATTTTACTAGCATTTTCTTGATGTTCTTTATAATCCTGTTTTTCAAAAAAAAGTTCGAATAATTGCCTTTAGAATGCTTGAATTGCATGCGTTATGTGTGATGTACAAAAACAGATACTTTTGTTGTAGTATTTGAATTATGGGATTTTAGTGGAGTGTGGAAAGTTTATCAAATTTTTAGAAAGTACTTTTCATAATTTCCTAAATTTTTCATAATTTCCTAAATTTTCAGAATTTTTTGAGATACAAAAGTTCTTTTTTTAAATCAATTACTATAGATTGTTTCGTTCGAACAGATTGCTGTCATTATTTCGTTATCTACTTATCCAAGAGTTTTCATGGCTTATATTGGCATATATAAATTGTGGAAATGATAATATAGAGTACCTAATGTTTGAAAAAATGTGTGCAACTTGTCTTGGAAGTACATTAAGTGTTGATTTATTCTTATGTATACTAACCTATCTCACAAGTTCTTTTCAATTTTTGTGTGGATGAAGTTCTTGTGACTTAGATGAAACCTAGTTATGAGAGGATTGAACGACACATAAAATATCAAGCTTGGGTATGCTCAGGGCACCACAAGAAAATATTTCAAGAAGTCTCAAGCATATAAGCTTGGGGGGCTACGCATCCCACCTTTCTCTGTCAACAAATCTCGGTTAGCCTATGTTGAGCATAAGTTTTTATTTGTGCACTTGATATGTGCTATTCTAGGAAAGTATTTTTGTTTGAATAAAATTCTCAGATATGAAAATCTTTATTGATGGAGAGTCCTCACATATCTTATTAATCATTTGACTACTCACTTTTCTTCACTTATATCTTTTGAGAGTAGTTTGATGTTTACTCGTATGCTTCACATGTATCCTAAGTGTAAATTGTGAATGAATGAAATGATAAATGTTCTTTAGGCTTAGTTGTAGTTTCACATTTATTTTGGAAGTAAAATATATTGAAGTTTCACAATCACATTATTGGTCATATGAGCAATTCATCAATGATTAGTATAAGAAAGAGAACTTTCACATGCAAATATATTATCTTGGACATCTTTTATGATCTGGAATAACCATTATTTATTTTCAACCTTGATCAAATAGTTGAAGTTGGACAAGGAAGGCAAGGTAATGGTTATGTTTGGGTATATTTGCATAGAATTTATGTTATTATGGATCCGCCAACATGTGGCGCCTGTTTAGAACCTTTTGCTAGCCAAAACTTGGTACTAAGTAGAGACACTACTTGTGCATCCAAATCCTTGAGACATGTTTCTTCCATGAGAGTCTACCATACATACCTACATATGGTATTTCACTACCATTCCAAGTAAACTTGCATGTTCCACATCTAAAGCCTTCAAATAAACATCTATTTCCTGTGCTTATACCACTCATGGAGATCAGGGCGGTCAATATCTTCCATGCTAAGCGGTTGTTCTCATGATGAGTGTTTATTCACTTGTCATTGCACGAGAGAGGCATAATACAAAAAAAAACAAGAAATCCCCTTAGAATTTTGATTCTATGGAGGGCACCCGTGGATACGGCTAGCCATGGAAAGTGTTTGAATGGTTGAGGGGGAGTGAAATTTGAATTCTGTTTGGGAACCAACAATAATGTGTTTAGCATGGAAGATATTGAAATCCCTTGTTGTAAAATTGATAGGAAAGGCTCACCACCCAAAATATATTCATCTCTGTTTTAAACAATGAGCTCTCCTACCTATGCAAATCCATGCTTCCCTCCACAAAGACACAATCTATTTACTTTTATGTTATTTACTTTCATGTCATTTACTCTATTAGTTGGCAAGCACCATGTGTTGAAAAAGATCCAAACATATATATGCAGTCAAATATATTTTATCATTATTAGTGATAAGTACATTGGGGGACGAAACTCTAAAGCCCCATCTTTCTCTATGTTCGATGAATGTTGTTTGTTCTAAAAACATGCTTTGAGTATTAGCAATCATAAAAGACTATAAGATAATTGACTACATGGAGCTTTGAAAGTGTGCTTTATCTGTGGGGTGTTTTCCCTACAGTAGCCGGTCAAAAAAAGTGTGCCTTATCGACTAGAGGGGGGGGGGGGTAAATAGGTGGTTTTTATAAATTTTACACTGAGGAAATTCCTAGTGAGGAAATTCCTTAGTCACGAACTGATTGCAGCGGAATAAGCACTCAAGCTGATGTGCAGAAATAACAATAGCTTAGTTGTTAGAGTAAAATTAAATGTTCACGTTGCACAGGTACCGCGATCAGGATAAGGAGGTGATGAATAACTTAAGAGAAGAATTTGAGGTGAGAAATTTGAGAAAGTCTCGAGTTAAATTCTTCAAACAGTAAATATAAAAGTCGTGAACATACAATTGAGGAAATGAAAGGGTTGAGGAATTAGAAGTCGTTGCTCGATGAAGATAATGATTTGATGACTCATTTCCTACTGTTGTGACAGTAGTATGTCTGGTTTGGAGCGGCTTGGTATTTAAACCGAAGGAGACATGGTCCCAGGACACACAATCCTTACCGTAATCTCCTCGAGCTAAGGACTCACAATCCTCGTCCAACACTCATGGCAAGTCTTCACGGCGGACTTCCAAAGCCTAACAAACTTGTTCACCCGGCGATCCACAATTCATTTGTGGATGATCTAGATTATGATGCCTAACCATTTGGTGGGTGCATAGTCCTCAAAGCTAACAAGTGTCGGTTCCACACAAGAATAATCTCTTCCGTGATGCTCAATCACTTTGGGGGTTTTTGGTTTTGGTTTGGGTGTTTGGGGTTTTTCCTACTGATGATTTTCTCTCAAAGTCTTCAAGGATTGAGTTGTTCTATTTGACAAGTGTCACTTTCCTCAGTGGAGAAGCCAACCAACTAGTGGTTATGGGGGTGGCTATTTATAATCAGGGAGCAATCCCAAAATGAAACAACATTAAAGCCCCAATAATATGACTGTTAGGTGGATAAGGCTAGGGATAGCTGGTGCACAACACAAAAATGGTCGGAACCTTTCAACTGTGAAAGTCGTCATGTCACTCATGTTCCTCACAGGTAGGTCATTCTCACTCGCAAAGACCTAATTTCTCAGTTATAGAAAACTCCTCACAGACCAAAAGATCTTTGTCTCTCTTAGTGAAGAATTTGACTAAGCTGTTGATGATTTCCAAAGGCTTCATTCGAAGGGTTTGACCATGTAGGCTTTGAGATGAGCATCACTTGGGGACTTTTCCTTAGTTTTACCTCGACCCCTTTAACAGTACAGCGGTCCTATGACATGGAATACAGAAAATGAAACTATGAAAACAAAACTGTTCACGCTTAAGAGTCTTCACATCGATTTCTTCATGGACACACTAATTTCCTCACTTTTGAAGTCTTCATAGGATATACCAAAGTCTTCAGCCGAAGATATACATTTTTAGGGGTCGATATTCTTCGAATAACTCAAACTCCTCAGCGACTTATAGAGCTTGTCTACACTCACAAACATATCAGTCTCTTAACCTATAAGTCTTCATTACACCAAAATCACTAAGGGGCACTAGATGCACTTAGAATGTCCCCCTTTTTGAAGATTCATGACAAATAGGTTATGTTTTCAACGGGGATAATAATATGAAGTATAAGTACAGAGTTTGAGGAATTTGAATGCAAGATATATAGAGCCTCCCCCCTGAAGATGTACATATTTGAGGAATTTGCTTTGGACTGCAAATGCACATTGATGAATGATACCATGGATATCTCCACCTATATCTTGCAATCCATGCAGGCATTTGACATATGACTTGAGGAAATTGAAATGCATGATGGGAAGTGGAGTCTGACGAATTTCAGCATGCATGCATTAATCATCATGAGGAACAAGCATGAAAAAACGGTTCAAAAGTGTCAGACCACCACCTGGCATATGTTTACAACTCATACGACTAATCACTTCAGAAGAATGAGAGTTGTAACTTAAAGAAAACATAGTTCAAAACCCCATAAACTGATAAAATACACCCGCTTGAAGACCAACTCAGATTCCCCCCCCCCATTTGTCATCAAGTGATAAAAGGGACGAAGTTGAGGACTAAATCCCTTGAAGAATATCACTTTATTGGTGGAGGAGGTGCGTTGGGGTTGTTCGTCACTGCAGTATTGTCAAGGTCTTCAGTGTCATGAGTTGTGCATGTTGAGCTGGCCACTAATGTCTACTACATAACCTTCTTCTTGTAGACTCGTGTTGGGACTCCAAGCGCAGAGTTTTGTAGGATAATAGCAAGTTTCCCTCAAGTGGACGACCTAAGGTTTATCAACCGTGGGAGGCGTAGGATGAAGATGGTCTCTCTCAAGCAACCCTCCAATAAAATAACAAAGAGTCTCTTGTGTCCCCAACACACCCAATACATTGGTCAATTGTATAGGTGCACTAGTTCGGCGAAGAGATGGTGATACAAGTGTAATATGGATGGTAGATATAGGTTTTTGTAATCTGAAAATATAAAAATAGCAAGGTAACAAATAGTAAACATCGAGCAAAATGTTGTATAAATGCTTGGAAACAAGGCCTAGGGTCGATACTTTCACTAGTGCAAGTTCTCCCAACAATACTAACATACTTGAATCATATATAAATCCCTCGCGTGCGACAAAGAGTTCACTCCAAAGTCACAACTAGCGGAGGGTACGAAACCACCTCAAAGCTATCGTTTTTGAACAATCTTAGAGTTATCCCTATAAGTGTCACAAATAGCTCTAGTGTTCGTACTAAAATAACACCTTAAGATACACATCAACAAAAACCCTAATGTCACCTAGATACTCCAATTTCACCAAAAGTACCCATGGGCCTGATTATACGATATGCATCACACAATTTCATATTCATCATGTTCAATCCAACACAAAGAACTTCAAAGTGTTCCCCAAAGTTTCTATCGGAGAGTCAAGAAGACAACATGTGCCAACCCCTATGCATAGATTCCCAAGGTCACGGAACGGGCTAGTTGACCACCAAAACATACATCAAGTGGATCGATAGAACACCCCATTGTCACCGTCGATATCCCATCGCAAGACATACATCAAGCATACTCAAATCCTTAAAGGCTATATCCGATAAGAAAACTTCAAAGGGAAAACTCAATTCATCACAAGAACATAGAGAGGGGAAAACTCCATATGATTCACCTATATTAATAAAGCTTGCGATACATCAAGATCATGCCATCTCAAGAACACGAGAGAGATAAAGATCAAACACATAGCTACTGGTACATACCCTCAGCCCCGAGGGTGAACTACTCCCTCCTCGTCATGGAGACTGCCGAGATGATGAAGATGGCCTCAGCTGATGGTATCCCCCTATGGTAGTGTGCCAGAACGGGCTCCCGATTGGTTTTTCGTGGCTCTGGAGGTTTGCAGCGGCGGAACTCCTGATCTAGGTTTCTTTCTGGAGGTTTCTTTATTTATTGGAATTTTTGGCGTTGGTCTCACGTCAAGGCAGTGCCCAAGGATCCCAAAAGAAAGGGGGGCTAGGTGGTGGACCCCCTCTAGTTGATTCGTTCACTAGTATTTTTTATGTTTTCCAAAAATATTTTCTGTAAATTTTCAGCTCATTCGGAGAAATTTTATTTCTGCACAAAAATCAACACCACGGTAGTTCTCGTGAAAACAGCGTCAGTCTTGGTTAGTTCTAATCAAATCATACCAAAATCATATAAAATTATTGTCAACATGGCATGAATACTTCGTAAATTATAGATACGTTAGAGACGTATCAGCATCCCCAAGCTTAATTCCTGCTCGTCCTCGAGTAGGTAAATGATAGAAGAAATAATTTATGAAGTGTGAATGCTAGAAAGTACACAAGTTTGATCAATGATACTTCCAATCACTTTTTCTAGCATCAATATAAACCATAAACAGTAGCTCATCTCATAAAACTTTTCATGATCAAGTAACAAGTTATTCACATGTTAAAGTATAGACCAAAAAGTTTCTTGAAAACTAATAAACTATGCTTTCTGTCACCAAACAATTGCAATTCATCTTATTTTCGGGAAGGGTCTATGTAAGAGCTTTTGATTTAGAAATTCCACATACTCAACTATCATATAGTCTTCCATGATTTCTAACACTCAAAGCATATTTTTAGAGCAAATGGCATCCGTCGAACACAGAGAAAGATAGGGGCTTAAAGTTTCGCCTCCCAACTTATTTATCATATAGATAATTGTCAACAATAATAATTCATGATCAAATATATTTCAATGGACATATATGCTTGGATATTTCCCCACCACATGATGCTTGGCAAGAGAAAAAGGTGAAATATAGGAAGTGGTGAAGATCACCATGACTCTTATATAAAGGTAAGTACTGGAAACTAAAAAATAGGCCCTTTCCAGAGCTCAAGCTTTTAAAACAGAGACGAATAATAGTGTTGAGAGGTATGCTTTCATTGTCTACATAATAATCGAAAGATCTCGGTATCTTCCATGCTAGATACATTATAGGCGATTCCCAAACAGAATGGTAAAGTTTTTACTCTCCCTCCACCAATCAATTACAATCCACGATGAGCCGAATCCACGGGTACCGTCCAGACAAACAACAATCCTCGGGGAGTTTAGTTCCATTATATTTTGATTTGATTTTTTTTAGCATGGGACTGGGTGTCCCGAATACCAGCGACTTCCTCGTGAATGATAGTGGATCAACAAATATCATGATAATAACTCAGCTAGCATGGAAGATACTAAGAGCCCCTAGTCACTATATTGAGTGATTCGGGCATACAAAACAGAATATTATTTGAAGCTTTATAGTTTGGCGCGTGCAAATTTAATTGGAACGGTAGGTAAATACTTCATATAGGTAGGTATGGTGGACTCATATGGAACAACTTTGGGTTTAAGGTTGTTTGGATGCACAAGTAGTATTTCTACTTGGTGCGGAAGTTTTGGCTAGTATGAGGTGGAAGCAAGCACCACATGTTGGAGGATTCATAACAATATAACTTCTATACAAATATACCAAATCATAACTCACTATATTGTCTTCCATTTCCAAATTCAACTAATCTGCTCAAGTTTGAAAATAATTAACGGGTATTCACAATTATAGAATATTTCCAAGATAGTATATTTATATGTGAAATCTCTCTTCCTTCAATATTCTGTCAGGAATTGTCAAAGTGACCAATGCGGTGTTTGGTCACTGTCAAAAAAATTTACCACCTATACTTCTTATATGTGAAGTCATTACTCCCATGGGTTAAACATATAAAACATATATAATTGCAGCTTTATGATATTCAATTCATTCAACTATTTACTCATGGGATATAAGTGAAGCAAGAACGTAAATGACAAAACTACTCCAAAACATATAATTGAAGATCAATGAGTAGTCAAACAATTATGTAGATATGTGAGGAGTTTCTCTGTCTATCTTAATAAAGAGTTTCAGATCTGAGTATTTTATTTAAACAACAAGCAAAAGAAATATAGCACTCCAAGAATAGGACGCATCATGTAAACAAATAAAAATTTAGGCTCAACATAGGCTAACTGATAATTGACGAAGAGAGGTGGGATGCATAGCATCCCCAAGCATAGATGCTTGAGAGTTCTTTAAATATTTACTTGTGGTGCCTTGGGCATCCCCAAGATTGAGCTTTTGTAACTTGTTCAATCCTCTCGTATCACGGTTTCACCTGTTCTTAAAAACTTCATCCACACAAAACTTGAAAAGAACTCATGAGATAGGTTAGTGCACATAATAATAAATCAACTCTTTATGTACTGCCGAGACAAGTTGCATAATAATTGAAAACATCATCTACTGTTTACTATCATTTCCATAATTTACATCTATCAATATAGGCTATGGAAACTATAGGATAAGTAGATACCAAAATTATGACAACAATCTGTCCAAACAGAACAGTCTGTAGAATTTTGTGAAAAAGTGTAGTTCTGTAACTCAAATAATTATTAAAATCTAGGACATGCTACAAACTTTATATGACAATGTTGTGTAAAAATTTCAGGAGTTTTCACGTTCGAGTAAAATATGAAAATTCAAACAATACAACACCAGTTTTTGTTTTACACAACACCAATCAAAGCATGCAATGCAAGCATCCTAATGCAATTCTTGGAAATTTTTATTGAAAAAAAAGATTATAAATAACACCTAACAAATAAAAAAATGAAGTTCCAAGCAAACCTCATATTATGTGATGAATAAAAATATAGCTCCTTGAAAATAAAATTTTTTATTGAAAAACAATATACTGATAATGTTGAGGACGAAAGAAGGGATGCATTCCGGGGCATCCCCAAGCTTAGGGGCTTGAGTCTTCCTTCGATATTACCATGGGGGTACCTTCGGAATCGCCAATCTTAGTGTCTTGTCACTCCTTATTCCCCTCATATCGTTGTCTCACCCAAAACTTGGAAACTTCAATGACACAAAACTTAACGGAACTTCGTGAGATGGGTTAGTATAATAAATAACGATCATTAACTTAGGTACTGTCAAGACAAGATTCATAATTGTTACCACATGAAACCTACTGTATTGTATTATTACCATAATTTATATTACCGAATATAAGCTATGGGAATACTAAAACAAGCAAACTATGCATGCAAAACAGAATGTGTCAAAAACAAAATAGTCTGTGAAGATATGTAGTCTAACCATACTTACATGTCTCTAAAAATTCTGAAAGATTAGGAAAATCCAGGAAATTTGTATCTCCATCATGTGTAAATAATTCAGATCAAAACCACGTTACTGTGAATTTAAAAAAATTCTTGGACTGAGAGCAAACGTTTATGTTTTTGCACAAAATCAAGTCAACTATCATCCACACTACCCAAAAAGCTTTACTTAGAACTTTCTTGAAATAAAAGGCATAAAACATGATTACTACAATATCTTAATCATGTGAACACCAAGAAACAGAAAGTAAAAGTGTTGGGTTCTCTCCCAACAAGCGCTTTTCTTTAAATCCTTTTATCTAGGCAGGATGATTTCAATCATGCTCTCATAGGAATAATAATTATAACATGTGAAAGAGCATCATGAATATCATGACAAGCACATTTAAGTATAACCCACTTCTTATGCATAGGGAATTTGTGAATAAATAATTTATGGAAGCAAGAATCAACTAGCATAGGAAGGCAAAACAAGCATAACTTCAAAACTTTGAACACATAGAGAGCAAACTTGATATTATTGCAATTCCTACAAGCATATGTCCCTCCCTCATAATAATTTTCAATAGCATCATGAAGAAATTTCACAACATAACAATCACATAAATAATTATCTTTACGATCCTCAAGCATAAAAAATTTGTCACTCTCCACACATGCAAAATTATTCTCATTCAAAGTAGTGTGAGCAAACTCATCAAAATAACTATCATGAGACACTTGATTGACATAACCACATTCAATATTAAAATCATGATGAAAAGTTTCATGGTTACTATCAGTCTTTATAGCATACATGTCATCCCAATAATCATCATCGATAGGAGGCATGCTATCATCATAATAGTTTAGCTCATCAAAACATGGGGGACTAAAAATATCATATTCATCAAGCATATCATCCCCAAGCTTGTGGGTTTACATATCGTTAGCATCATCAATATTCAGAGAATCCATACTAACAATATTGACCGGGGAAAACTCCATATGATTCATCTATATCAATAATGCTCATCAAAATTTTGGAAAACTCAATTCATCACAAGAACATAGAGAGGGGGAAAATCCATATGATTCATCTATATTAATAAAGCTCGCGATACATCAAGATTGTCCCATCTCAAGAAAACGAGAAAGAGAGAGATCAAACACATAGCTACAGGTACATACCCTCAGCCCCGAGGATGAACTACTCCCTCCTCGTCATGGAGACCGCCGGGATGATGAAGATGGCCTCCGGTGATGGTTTCCCCCTCCAGCAGGGTGCCGGAACGGGCTCCCGATTGGTATTTCATGACTTTGCAGGTTTGTGGTGGCGGAACTCCCGATCTAGATTTCTTTATGGAGGTTTCTTGATTTATAGAAATTTTTGGCATCAGTCTCACGTCAAGGCGGTGCCCGAGGGGCCCACAAGACAGGGGCGCTGTCGGGACCCCGATCCTAAGTCGTAAGAACCCAGCCTATAACACATCATGTCACTTTGCGGCCTCACGCACGGTAAACTCCACGGCTGCCATCTTACCTTGGCCGGGACCGTTTGCGTATTTTCGCTCACGTATATGAATATGTTGCTAGCGTTCAAACGACAAAGAACCTGGGTCGACATGACTAGTTATAAACCCAAGCGGTACATCCGTAGAGGGACATGCATACACAACCCATCAAAGCAGGTGTCGATCAACAACGTGTGTAGACGAGTCGTAGCAAGCTACAAGGACTCCATTTCACCGCGTGACATTTCCCCGAGGGGACAGTCACATCAACAAAGAAGGATACACGCCGGTCAATCAATGTGTCTAGAGCAATAGCAAGCTACCAAGGCTCGATGGAAGCACAAAGAGGCATTTCCCTGTAAAGAGTACTACTAAAGGCACACAACTAGGTCTCGAATCCCACACATATAATGCATTTCATAACATACACACAATATGCACGATATGTGTAGATACAACATGGCATCACAACATAACTCTATGACTCAAGCTTTTATTAAGGACTCATAAGAATCAACATAGTGTCATATTACAAACAGGGGTCTCGTGACCCGACACTCAAGTCATACAAACAACAAGCGGAAGCAAATCATGTCTGGGTACAGACATCTACTAAAAGTGGCTGGAAGAGCCTGAAAAGCTACTACGACCCTACCAAAGGAGCCCGACCTCTGTTTGGGATTCCCAAGCTATTCCGGTCAACATCAAACACATCGTGTAGAACCTTTTAATGAGTCTAAGTCTTCTCTGCAAAAACATAAATAAAGCAACCGTGAGTACAAAGGTATTCAGCAAGTCTTACATCAGAACTATCTACATATGCATCATGTTTCAATGAAAGGATTGTGGGGTTTGATTGCAGCAAGCCAGCTTTGACTCTTGGCTAACTTGTACTACAACTACAATTTCTTTCTTTGAGGTGGGATAGCGTACACGAGTCCACATATTCACCAATTCAATACACCACTATGGATCCACTCTCGTCTCCCTACGAGAAGGCCTTCCATAGCACTCACACTTATCTTGCATGGTTTAGAGTATCCATTTAACTTGTCTATGTACCACGTAATGTTTCCAAGTAGTCCATATCCGAGGACGCGGCTATTCGAATAGATTGATTCACCCTGCAGGGGTATTCTTCTTCACACATGCTCTCACCACTTAGCACCATATGCATGTCGTGCATCTCGGCAACCTTCAAGCGGAAGCACTGGCGTGGGTGTCGGCCATGACCGTTAACCACACAAGACCCTAGTCGAGGTTTATCGCCTATTTGAGACTGAATCCGCAAGGAAGTCCGGCTGAGGTTTCCTCTACGGCCCCAAACGATGTGCGCAGGGTTCCCAAGCCCACAATCCGGGTGCCATTTGGTACACCGTGCCACTGTGTATCTACCGCAGAGAAGCCTACCCCATCGGGCAGAGCTAAACACGGCCGCCAACACTTTTCCTACAAACACCAGAAACTAATTGCAACTCCTGGACAAGGATCTAGGAAATTAATAAGCCTAGCGGGGTCAAATTTCCGGGCCCAATGCATGGTAGTATCTTGTCTTGGATAACATACACAGAACTCAGTTCTTAAGGACGGTCCTAATGAGACAACCCACCATGTACTCCTACATGGCCTCTCATCGCTACCTTTACCAAATCGGATTCATACTTTTACTCTCACACTGTAGAACATGATCACAACCATTCTGATTCATCATTCAGATGGATCAGACCCGACACGACTCTAAGCATAGCAGGCATTGTAAACAAGCATGAATGAGTAAGCACAACAAGGCTCAAGCAGTTGCTACTCATGCTAAGTGGTTTCAACTAATTACTGTGACAAAATCAGGTCATGCAAAGGAATGGGTTCAACTACCGATAACATGTACAGTTGAATCGTGTTTGTCCTAATGCAGTAAAAGAGAGCAGGAGCGAGAGAGTGGGTTTATTTAAATATGCTCAAGGGGGGTTTGCTTGCCTGACACGTCTCAAGATAGCAATGAGTCTTCATCAATGTCAATGATCACATCGTCGAAACATCGTTTACCGAGAGGGAACAACACCGGCAAACAAGAAAGAACAACAATTACTTCATGGAAATGCAACACTATGATGCATGCTCAAGACATGAAATGAAAGGTGGCAGGGCTAATGTGGCTATCATTTCTTAAGTTGAAGTTGGTTTGAATTAGGATTCAAACATCACTTCAAGCCGGGTATTTTTCCAAGTACCCTTATAATTGATTTGACCTGATACTCATAACAAATTGTTCCAACATGCATGGAGTTAGTATTTTGAGGTACTGATTTGCATTGACCAATGTTTGGTCATAACAATTGAAGTGGAATTCAAATAAGTATCAAATTCCATCTCCAAACTAAATATGAAATTTATCCTATTCACCATTTTTCCTATTAGGTGTTGTTAACTTTTTCAAACATGCGTGAAAATGCCATAATCAGACTCTTAGGATTTTTCTGATCCTTTTTCATATATAAATTATTTCCATCCGAGTTATATTTTAATTTCTATGATTTTTAAAAGTTTTGCTATTATTCTGGAATTAATTAAAATCACAAAAAGCTATTACTGCGTCAGGCTGATGTCATCCCTGCGTCAGTAGGTCAACCAGCCGGTCCAGGCAAACCCTGACCAGTGGGGCCCACTGGTCAGTGACCTAGGGGCTAACCCCGCGCTGAGTAGCCCCTAATTGGGGTTTGACCAGGCGTGGGGCCCTCTGTCAGTGGATCTAAGGCCTGATTAGTGGCGGGTTAAGGTGGCCAGGTCGGGGCTGCCGGAGCCTTGCAGGCGGTGTCCACGGGCACGGTGGAGGCTCGCCGGAGTTGTGCTAGAACGCGCTATAGGGGTCCATTTGCGATGCGGCTTGCGACAACGGGACGCTGGCGAAGCGGCCGATCTCGCACGGGGTAGCAAGAGGGCTAGGGTGGCCGGAAGAGGTTCCGGCGACGAGCGTGCGCGGCGGCCGGAACTGGAGCTCGTCGGGGAGATGCTCTGGAGGGCGATTTCGAGCGGGAGAAAGAGGGAAAAGCATCGGAGGCTCACAGGGGTTCCATTCCTGGCATCGACGAAGTTGGAGGGGCTCTCTGCCGGCGGATCGACGGCGACAGATCTCGGTGACCGGAGATGGGGAAGACGGCGGTGGCGACGCTTCAGGAGCCTACAACTTGATGCCTTCGGCGTGGAGAAGCTACTCATCGTGGCGGAGAGGATGGACTACTCGGGGAGGCTTCGCTGCGTCCAGAAAGGCGCCGGTGAGCTCAAGCAGAGCTCGGCCATGGCGGGAGGAAGAAGAGCACAGGGGGAGAAGGAGGAATGGATGAGGCAGAGGGGTTCAAGGGAGGAGGAAAACCAAGGCACGGGGGTGAGGCATCGCGCTGGCTACGAGGGACAGGCAGGCAGGGAGGAGGTGGCGCCCGTGGCCACGGCGACGTGCTTATCTTCTCCCGTGCCCTCTGGCACAAGGAGGGAGACGACAGGGCCCCCCTGTTGGGCTGGGCCTGGAGGTAAGCGAGAGGTAAGTCTCTC
This sequence comes from Hordeum vulgare subsp. vulgare, assembly GCF_904849725.1. Classification (NCBI taxonomy): domain Eukaryota; kingdom Viridiplantae; phylum Streptophyta; class Magnoliopsida; order Poales; family Poaceae; genus Hordeum; species Hordeum vulgare. Next base: position 280,225,904 of record NC_058523.1, on the reverse strand, counting down.
TCTCTCTTTTGCTTTTTCTGCTTTTATTTCTTTCTGGCATTTAGATTTAGGTTTTAAATAAAATGTTTAACTATTTTATGTTACCCTAAAATAGTTTTATGTGACCGAGATAAAATAATCAATGCCACAAAATAGTTTCAACATTTTTGAAACTTTTATTTTAAAAGAAAACAAAATAACTCCATTCCAAATAGTTTTTTGATCAAATCAAAAATCCATTTCAAAATGTTTCTCTGACTTCAAATTTTGGTTCGACAAATTTATTCCCTGTCACTATTTTCCCAATTATTTGGAACATTTTCCTCGTCCCTTTTAAGGTAATATTTTTATTGCCCTTTTGTCAAATTTCAATTCATTTGGGCTTGATCATTTCCCTTTTGTAGATCATCCCCATTCCAATGAGTTGATTTGAATGCATGCATGAATGCCTTGCAAACAGAGCTATGCTAGGGTTGTGATAGGCGCTCCCCATGGCTTGTGGCCAGGTGGTGGACCCCCTCTGGTTGATTCTTTTGCTAGTATATTTTATATTTTCCAAAAATATTCTTCATAAATTTTCAGCTCATTCCGAGAACTTTTATTTCTGCACAAAAAAACCGTAGTTCTGCTGAAAACAGCGTTAGTATGGGTTAGTTCTAATCAAATCATACCAGAATCATATAAAATCATTGTAAACATGGCATGAATACTTCATAAATTATAGATATGTTGGAGACATATCAGCCACCAGTTAAGGAGTTGGAATCTTCTTGAACTTCTTCTTTGGCTGCCAGGACTAGTCGAAGTCTTGCTAGAACTCCATTTCAGTAAGTTACTCAGAAGTCTTGAGGTGAGACCGAATGGCCCCTGTGTAGTCAAATATCTCATGACCATAATAGCGATTTTTCTTCACTGCATTCTAAGTCGCATTGAGGTCTTCACAATGGCACCAAACCGATGCTTAACCCATTTGTGGTTCCAATCATCGTTCTGATGAAGACATAGCAAGAGGTCACGGTCAGTCATCACATGTGGTATTATTGGACTAGGGGATTCATGTGAGGCAGTCTCATCATTCGTGGAGTATGATGTTGCTTTGTGAATTGGACATCAAGGCGCCGAGTTCCTTTGTCGGTCACAGATTTTACTTTGCCTTCAATCATGTTGAAAGAGCTCTTGGCGAATTCATAATGTCAGCCTTGTAAGGAATTCTAGATCTCTTCCTAATGAATCTCATGATCCATGGCGCGTAAGGCTTCAGATCGAAAGGTGACAGACCTGTGTGGGACAAAGTCATCGGGAAGAAATCATGAAGATTAATTGGAATTCCACGGATGATATTGAAGATCAAATTCTTCGTGAGGCACAAAATCTATTCATCATTTGAGTCATGGCCCTTGATTGGACACAAGGTTTTGGCCAAATTGTTGTACATTGTCCTGGACACATAGATCAATTCGTTTGCGAGAAATTTTGTTCTTGGAGGTTGGCCAAGATCCAAAGGCTTCATGAGCACTTGCATTATGTGATTTGGCAGTTCAGGTTCGTCATAGACGCATGTAGCTCCTTCTGAGGGCTACAAGTCATCGTTGTTCCTCACTACGTTACCATCCTCATCTTGCTTGTTTTGGTAGATCCACTTGGTACCATTTGACCAGTTCCCACACGTTGTTAAGGTTGAATTGATGAAGTTCCTCTTGCATAGCTTGAATCCACCCAGGTTCCATGAAGGCTTCGTGAAATTTTGAGGGTTCTCTGATAGACACAAAGGAAGAATGTGCACAAAAGTTAATCAAATGTGAAGCTCTTGAGCAAGTGAGGGGACCTAGCACATTGATGGCTTCGAGGATTTTGTCAATTTCCACTTCATTTGCAATCCTCAAATGCGTGGGTTGAAGACTTTGGTTGGGTTGAGGAAATTGATCTGGAGCAATTTCTACATGTGCACCAGCTTTAATTTCGTCACCATTTGGGACGACTTCTTCAACAGGAGGTTGTTCCTGAGTAGGAATGATATATGCAGTAGCTTTTAGCTTAATAGTTTCCTCAGGAGTAAATTTATCTAACACAGGAGGCAGGTGCTCTCTTTGCGAGCCGTTAGTTTAAACGAACCACACATCTATAGTTTCAACAACCTTGTTGTTGTAGTTTTTCAAGACTCTCTACGTGTGCAAGTCCTTTCTGTAATTGGGCGTAAAACCCTCACGTGATTTCCATGCAAATTTTGAATTACGGTGAGGATCTCTAATCCAGCTTCTTGCACTGGAGACTTTGAAATAACTTACATTGGTTTTCCCATCGGTGAGGAGTTTGTATGAATTCTTCTTGAGGAATTTTTGAACATATACCCTGTTGATGATGTGTCAGGCGGTATTCATTGCCTCGGGCCATGAGCGATGAGGAGTCTGATATTCTTCAAGCACAGTCCATGCCATCTCAACCAGAGTCATGTTCTTTCGCTACGCAACGCCATTCTGTTGAGGAGTGTAAGCAACAGACAATTCATGAGTAATACCAAATTCATCAAGATAGTCATCAAGGCTAGTATTCTTGAATTCTATCACATTATCACTCCTGATGTGTTTGATCTTGACACCTAAGTTCGTTGAGGCACTTGATAAAAATCGTTTGAAGACTTCCCACACTTTAGTTTGTCAACAATGATATGTATCCAAGTATAACGATAATAGTCGTCAATGATGACAAAACCATATAGAAATGCTGCATTGGTTTCAGTAGCATAATGAGTAGGTCCAAAGAGATCCATGTGAAGCAATTGAAAAGTACTAGTAGTAGTCATGATAGTCTTCAAGGGGTACTTGGATCTGGTCATCCTTCTATACTCACAAGCCCCGCAGAGATGATCCATGATGAATTTGACACGTTCGATGCCAATGACATGCTTCTTATTCGCCAACATGTGAAAATACCTCATGCTCGATGCGATAGACAACCCTCTCAGGCTTTTGCAAGAAGACACGTGGCTGGCTGGGGACCTGTAGAAAAATCAACAATGTAAAAGTATGCTCTCCTAAAGCCTTCCAAGAGTTTGGATTTGTTAGATTCCATGATCCGTGTGCATCGATATTTTCCAAAGATGACAGTCATATCAAGTTTGCAAAGCATTGAGACTAACATGAGGTAGACCCAGGGGATTCGACAAACATTACCTTGTCCATGTGTCGGTCCTTAGAAATAGCCACCTTATCAAGTCCCAATACCTTGCTTATACCTTTGTATGCGTAGGTGATATACTTCAGTGGGGATGGAGTAAGTGGGACATTCATCAATATGATTTTGTCACCAGTCATATGATTTGTACACCCACTGTCAAGAACCCACTCTGTGGTTTTTGGTTGGTCATCGTACAGATGAATTAGTGTTGCTTACCATCTCATATGCTTCAGAGTGAAGAATATATCAAATTTAACAGACTTGAATTTCATCACATAAAGTATATTTTAGACATAATAAGGATGAGTGAAATAATAGGTCATTTCATCAGGATTAGCTTGGTCCTATCAAGCAATTTCCTAATGTCTCCAGCAAATTCTTTAGATGATGACATTCATTTGAAGACATGACCTGCAAAAATGATTAGTTTGATTTCTTCACCACCCACATCTGAAGGGGTGGCAAAGAGTTTATCATCCTGCAAGCACCATATGATAATTGAGGCATTGAGGCTAATCCACTTCGTTTGATAGGAGGGGTTAGAGTATTCAAATTAATAGGCAGAGAAATTCTTTGAGGACTTGTGAACATAGTGGTTTGAGGAGTAATGCACATATTCATGTCCCTTGTAGATTTCCTGCATATTACAACCATTAGTGAGAGTATGAGCATAGTTTTGACGATATGAGGTATTTGTTCCATGTGAAGACTTTGGTCCACTTGAGGAATTTGATCTAGGGTTCGTGTTCTTCACTATTTGTGTCACGAGGATATTCACGTGAAAACTTTTCAAACTGCTTTTGGGAACCCAGATTTTCCTCAAGGGTGGTCCATTCCTGTAGTTTCTTCCAACATATCTGGCAAATACTTCACCAGCCTGATTCTTGAATAGTTTATACTTTGAGTCAAATGACTCAGAGGGAAATGAAGTTTCACATGAAAAGCTTGTTAGATTAGATGGATCAACAGGAGGTCCTTTTGCAGCAACCCATGAGGTTTTGGGATATTGCTCAGGTTTCCAATATGACCCATCAACATTCAATTTACTCTCAAAGGCAATACCCTCTTTCCAAGGATTTCTGTTCAAAATCTGCTTTTTGAGCACATCACAAAGGGTTTAATCCCCTTTGAGATTTTTTATATGACTCCCACGTGCAATTCCTTTAAACCTACATTTTTGTGAGTGACATTTGTGGTTTCCTCAAGTGAGGAATTTGTTACCACAGTTATAGTTGAAGAATTTGTAGCAATAGAAGCATTTCATGTTTCAGTGAAGAATTAGCAGATTCACGTTTGATGAACTTCAAGCATGGTGGAATGAGTTCTTCCTGAGCGGTACTGATCTTTTGAGCGAGCAAAGAATCAGTTTCAATTTTAAGATCATCATGAGACATTCTAAGTTTCTCAAGATCTTTCTTTCTTTGAAGAAACTCATAAGAAAGCTTCTCATGATTAGGCAAGAGTGTGCAATAACGTTCTTTAAGACTATCAAACGTAGACGGAAGACTTTGAACATCATCAATGAGGATTTGATTCAGGTTTATTTCCTCGCTCAAAAGGTCAGCACTTTTGTCTAGCAGTTTCTGAATCTTTTCAATGGCGGTTTCTTGCTTAGTGGAAATATTAGCAAGTTTCTAGTAACTAGGTTTTTTATAGTCAGAAAGTTCAAAGTTACTATAGTCAGAACAGGAAGTGTGGCTTGGTACCTATGAACCTTTTGCCATGAAGCAATAGGTGGTAGCAAAGTCGTTGTCACAGTCATAAGTGTTGTTGATGTTGTCATTTTCTTCAAGGTCAAAGATGGACTTGCAGATGAATGTGTTAGCAAGGGCTAGGCTTGCGACACCTTCGCAAGTATATGGGATCGCAATAGTTTTCGAGGGTAGAGTATTCAACCTTCCACTTCATCACATTCTTCAGATTATTCCTTGATAACCGACAAGTATAGGGGATCGCAACAATTTTCGAGGTAGAGTATTCAACCCAAATTTCTTGATTCATCACAAGGGAGCCAAAGAATATTCTTGAGTATTAGTAGCTGAGTTGTCAATTCATATCTAGGAGAGCTAGGTCTACCAGGTGTATCATAGTGTTCAGTTTCAATAATTTCATCAGATTCAAAAATATCATCAATTTCAGCATTCACTCTAGCAATTTTTTCATCAAGAAATTCACCAAGTGGAACAGTAGTATCAAGCAAAGTATCATCATAAGCATCATGCATAACACAAGTAGCATCATCAACTACTTACGACATATTAGATTTAGTAGCGGGTGGTGGTGTCGCAAATTTACTCATAATAGAAGGTGTATCAAGTGCAGAGCTAGATGACAGTGATCTTGGTTTTAGCGTCTTTCAGATTCTTCATAGTGATCAACAGTTATAAATTCCAAGTGACTCATAGAATAGAGCTGTGCTCCCCGGCAACGGCGCCAGAAAAAGGTTTTGATAACCCACAAATATAGGGGATCACAACAGTTTTCGAGGGTAGAGTATTCAACCCAAATTTATTGATTCGACACAAGGGGAGCCGAAGAATATTCTCGAGTATTAGCAGCTGAGTTGTCAATTCAATCACACCTAAAAGACTTAATATTTTCAACAAAGTATTTACTAGAAAATTAGTACGGAAGTAACGATAACGGTGGCAAATGTGAGAATGGCAGTTTTGTAGTGATTGTAACAATAGCAACGGAAAAGTAACTTAGCAAAGGTCAATATGTGGAAAGCTCGTAGGAAATGGATAAGTGATGGATAATTATGTCGGATGGCCTTCATTATGCAATAGTTATAACATAGGGTGATACAGAACTAGCCCCAATTCGTAAATGTAATGTAGGCATGTAGTATATATATAGTCAGACGTGCCTATAGAAAATACCTTGCATGACATCTTTTGTTCTACCTTCCCGTGGCAGCGGGGTCCTAATGGAAACTAAGGGATATTAAGACCCCCTTTTAATACAGAACCGGACCAAAGCATTAGCACTTAGTGAATAGATGAATTCCTCAAACTATGGTAATCACTGGAAAGGTTCCCAGTTATTGTCACCCTGGGGGATGCGGATCATAACTCATAATAGGTGTCTACAACTTGCAAGATAGGACCATGAACACATAATAGTTTCAGATCTGAAATCATGGCACTGGGGCCCTAGTGACAAGCATTAAGCATAGCAAAGTCACAGCAACATCAATCTCACAACATAGTGGATACTTGGGATCAAACCCTAACAAAACTAACTCGATTACATGGTAAATCACATCCAACCCATCACCGTCCAGCAAGCCTACGATGGAATTACTCACGAACAGTGGAGAGCATCATGAAATTGGTGATGAAGGATGGTTGGTGATGACAACGGTGTCGATTTCCCCTCTCCGAAGCCCAAATTAGACTCCAGGTCTGCCCTCCCGAGGAACAGCATGACGTGGCGGTGGCTCTGCATCGTGAAACGTGATGAACTCTATTACTTTATTTTTTCACCCCGAATAGGAATATATAGAAGTGGAATCAAGGTCGGCGGAGCCACAGGGGCCCCACAAGACATGGGGTGCGCCTTAGGGGGGCACCGCTGGCTTGTGGCCAGGTGGTGGCCCCTGTCCAATTGATTCTTTCTCCAATATTTTTTATTAATTCCAAAAATATTCTTCGTAAATTTTCAGGTTAATTCGAGAACTTTTATTTTTGCACAAAAATAACACCAAGGCAATTCTACTGAAAAAGCGCTAGTCCGGGTTAGTTCCGTTCAAATCATGCAAATTAGAGTCAAAAACAAGGGCAAAAGAGTTTGGAAAACTAGATACGTTGGAGATGTATCATTCCACAGAATCCATTTCCTTGCCAATAAGTGCCCAAGCCTTTCTGAAGCTGGTCTTCTTGTGCGATGAGGACTTTGATGATGAGGACTTTGAAGATTTCTTATTTTTCTTCGAGTCATCAGAATTGTCATCCTTATACTTCTTCTTCTTTGATTGCTTCACCCAAAGAAGATAGTGAGCAATATAGTGACCAGATTTCTTGCATTTATGGCAGGTTCTTTTCTTGTAGTTCTCATATGAAGACTCTGATTTTCTCATATCTCCCCTTGAAGACTTCCTGAACTGGCCTCGCATTAAGAACTTCTGGAATTTCCTCACGAGCATAGCAAGTTCATCACCACGTTCTTTAGGATCACCAAGACTGCAATCAAAGTCCTCTTCTTAAAATGAGGAAATAGCCTTTGCCTCAGTGCACGAGGTCTTGTATAGCTTGGTCCATAAAGGTCTCTGTTCTCAGCTTGTTGGGATTCATGAGTATTGAGACTCTGAAGTATATCAGCAGGATCAAGTAGCTTGTCGTCTCTTCGCTCTTGAATCATCAGTACGAGTGTATCAAATGCAGAATCAAGAGATCGTAGCAGATTTTTCACCACATCATGGTTAGTGATGTCTCTAGATCTAAGGGGCTGAACCTCATTGGAGATGTTAGTGAGGCGATCAAAGATTTCTTGGCATCTTTCATTATCAAGTCTCTTGAAGCGGTTGAAGGGATTGCGAAGAACATCAACACGAGAGTCACATTGTGTGGATTCTCCTTCATTGACTTTGGACAGCCTTTCCCATATAAGCTTTGCACAACCCAAAGCAATCACTCTGTCGAACTGACCTTTGCTGAGATGGCCACACATGATATTCTTCGCTTGAGAGTCGAGTTGCTCGAATCTCTTCACATCAGCAGAAGTGATAGTTGAAGTGACAGAGGGAACACCATTTTCCACAACATACCAGAGATCATTGTCATTTGCTTCAAGGTGCATGCGCATCTTGTTCTTCAAATACGGGAAGTCCTTTCCTTCAAAGGTAGGACAACCCGCAGTAACCTTGATCATACATGCAGTCGATATAACTAGAACTCCAGGTGGTTAAACCAAAATCACACAGAACAAGGGAGTACCTTGCTCTGATACCAATTGAAAGTGCGTTATATCGACTAGAGAGAGTGAGAATAGGAGATTTTTACAAATTCATCATTAAGGAAATTCTTAGTCAGGAAAGTCCTCAGCCACGAACTGAGTGCAGCAGAATAAGTAGTCAAACAAATGTGCAGAAATAGATATAGCTTAGTCGTCAGAGTATAATGAAATGTTCAGCTTGCAGAGGTAGCGTGATAAGGATAAGCATGTGACGAATAGCTTAAGTGAATAATTTGGGGTGAGGAATTTCAGGAAGTCTTTAGTCAAATTCTTCAAATAGTAAAGATCAAAGTCGTCAACATACAATTGAGGAAATGAAAGGGTTGAGTAATTGTAACCCATTGCTCGATGAAGACAATGATTTGATGACCCAGTTCCAACTATTGTGACAGTCGTACGCCTGGTTTGGAACATCTTGGTATTTAAACCAAAGGACACACAGTCCTAGGAAATATAGTCTTTCCTATAATCTCCTTGAGCAAAGGACACACTCTCCTCGCCCAACACTCATGGTAAGTCTACAGGGCAGACTTCCAAACCCTCACAAATCTGGTCAACCGGCGATCCACAATTCACTCCTGGGTGCTCTAGACCATGACGCCTAACCATTTGGAGGATGCACAGTCTTCAAAGGTAACAAGTGTCAGTTCCATACAGTAACAATCTCTTCAGTGATGCTCAATCACTTTGGGGTTTTTGGGTTTTGGTTTGGGTGTTTGGGGTTTTCCTCACTCATCATTTTCTCTCAAAGTCTTCGAGGATTGGGTTGCTCCCAAATGACAAGTGTCATTTCTCTTGCAGAGAAGCCAACCAACTAGTGGTTATGGGGGTGGCTATTTATAGTCGGGGAGCAATCCCGACATGAATTGACATTAATGCCCCAATGACATGACCGTTAGGTGGATAATCTTGGGGATAGCTGGCGTGCAGGACATCAATGGTTGGAACCTTTCAACTGTGAAAGTCCTCATGTTACTCATATTCCTCACAGGTAGGTGATTCGCACTGGCAAAGATCTAACTCCTTAGTTAGAGCTAATTCCTCAAAGACGAGAAGATCTTCGTCTCTGTCACTGAAGAATTTTACTAAGCTGTTGAAGATTTCCAAATGCTTCTTCCGAAGGCTTTGACTTTGTAGGCTTTGAGATGAGCATCACTTGGAGACTTTTCCTTAGTTTTACCTTGACCCCATTTAATAGTACGATGATCCTATGACACAGAATATAGAAAATGAAACTATGAAAATGGAACTCTTCATGCTTGAGAGTCTTCACATTGATATCTTCACGGACACACCAATTAGCTCACTTTCAAAGTGTTAAGAGGAAATACCAAAGTCTTCAACCGAAGACATATATTTTAGGGGTCGTTATTCTTCAGATAAATCAAACTCCTCAGTGACTTATAGAGCGTGTGTACACTGACAAACATATTAGTCTCTTAACCTATAAGTCTTTAATACACCAAAATCACTAAGGTGCACCCCGAGCTTCCCACTGCATTGATAGACCACCACTGGTGCCCTACCACTGCCGGCACTTCTGTGAAATTAATTTCAGTTGAGCAAGAAATAGAGAAAGGAAAAACAATAGTGTGGATCTGTAGTGAAAGGAAAAACAGAGAAAGCAATAGTGTGGTTCAGTGAGATCATTCACTTCTTTGCACCTTTTGTGAAATTAAGCAGTGTATCAACAATAGTGTGTTTCAAATGGATCTGTAAATGGAGAAAGCAGTTGTGCTCCATACTGAACACTTGATCCATGGTTCATCAAGTTTAGAGCCTTTATTTCAAATTGAGGGGCAAACTTTAGAGCATGAGTACTGAATACTTGATCCATGGTTGATCAAGTTCACAGCCTTCGTTCATAGTGAACACTTGTGCCTCTGGTCTTTGCTCTCTTTACTTCATGTGTTAGATCTACACATTCATATTCATAGTAGAAAAATTCTGAAACTAGCAAATGAATGATATGATATGATACGGAATGAACAAGAGCAAAACTAGAGACGGAGGAACACATTTCGACAGTCGTTGAGCGGTGTAAGCTAGTGTTATAGGGAAGGAAAGAAAGAAGCCAAGTAAGAGAACTTAAATGTTGAATTTAATTTAATTTTCAGTTAACTATATCCATGATGCTTGTGATTAGTTATCATTTTTTTGATTAAAATATGTTTGAAAACAAGTAGATGTGTCCTTAATCTTCAGAACTCATTTCGTAAAGCTACAAAATTCAGAAAAAATTGTTGCTTTCAACTAAGCTACACATTTCAGAATTGTTGTTATTCATACTAGAGCTACTTCCAGTTACTCCTAGGGTTGGAATAATTTACCATAGGCAAAAACACAGTCATGAACACTTGCTACTGTGAAAATACACACTTGCTATTAGAAAATGTTTCAGTCTCATTTGGTCACATTGAAATTTAGAAATTCAGAATAGCATTGTGGGAACCTCGACTTACGAGTCGAGATCGCCGAATGAACGTGCTCAGTGACCCCAATGATCAATGCTCACCGATATTACATCCATACATATCGTTTGATACAATAAATGACCATTTTGGTCAAGTCTTACATATATAGGACCTTGAAGGCCAACACACTAAACTTAACCAATATCGGGGATATTGGTCGAAAGTGTGATCCCATGCCATCAGCCTTAACCTACAGACATTTTGACTAGAAAGCGTCCCAGCTCGTAGGAACGTCACCAAGTTACTCTCCATCATTTCCTGTTCTCTCATACCTGGTCAATGAAATAACCAGTGGCAAGCTAATGAGTACTTTGAATGTACTCGCAAACAGCCCATGATATGGATAATGCAGTTGGTAAGATAATAAAATAATATGCAGCCTTTGCGGAAAGAAAGCCTTAATTGAAACATGTGTATGGTCAAATTCTTGTATGGATATGCATCATAAGCTAGATGGTCATCATAAGAACAGGTTACAGATATCAACATATCTACTGAGGGCTGAACACTTCGGGTTCACCCTATACACCAAGTCGCCGAACTTGACCTCATCACCTGTTTCAAACAACACTTATGAACACACACACACTTGGTTTATGTAGAAACGAATGGACGTAGTTTAAGAAGGATTACCCAACTTTCATTGACCGTGGACATGGCTATTCGAGTAGTTTTACACTCTACAGAGGTTGTACGCTGTACCCACGAGATCCGGGTAACTTACGTGTCATCCCCGACTCGCGGTACATAACATACCAGAGGTAAGTACCCGATCATTGCCTTTCCTCTAACGACACTAGAAAAGAGTCCACTCGATTGGTACCCATCCCACAAGATGTTCGTCTTACGAGCACCGACTCTAGACCGTGTGCCCAGAACACGTAAAAACGGCATAGTGGACTCTAGACCGACACTAGAAAAGAGTCCACTCGATTGGTACCCATCCATGCGGGGACCAACGGTGTGCCCAGAACACGTAAAAACGACATAGTGGACCTACCTGGTAAGAACCCGTCACGAGAGTGACCACATATCACTCCCGCCACTAGTAATGCGGACCTTTATCTAGCACCGACGAAAGTAAACAAAAAAGCCCCGTCCCATAAAGGGCTACCTTGGTCGCACATTTAAGGTTGGGACGGTCGACACAACATAAATCTAATCCCATTTCCGAATCCACTGACATAAAATATTCCCGGTACACCACTTGTTTCGCAAGTGGTCACCTAACCTAGCATCATCAACCTCGGGCATTAGTGGCATCCGACGGGGTTTTTCTAAAACTTTATGATATAAGCTTTGTGTTACCATCGTCATGCACATGCTCTTTCTATGCGTAGCACTACTATCTACTTGTCAACATTTTATCAATGTGAGCCGCATAGATGATAGGGTCATGCTCAATGCAATTGCTCTAGAGGAGCTATCGGAAAAACCATCCTGGGGTGCACCGTTTAATCTTAACTATATGCATCGTAGTAGAGTGACCAATGTGTCATGCATAGAAGTATTTTCTTAGACATGGTCAAAGGGCTGCTTACATTTGCTCACATAAGTCCTAGGGTCTTCTAGGTATTCCGGTCCAACTCCGAGTACTCCGTCTACTCCGTCAACTATCGTCGGAAACAAACACAGTAAGCCACACAAGAAGCAAAACCAAAAGAGCTATATAAATAGGAGTTTTATTTTTCTTGCACCCCTTTGGTCATAAGAAAAATACCTGAAGCTTTATCTAGGATATTTGGACCATCAGGGATTTTTTGAATGGATGGAAGGAGGAATAGGTCATCCTTTATGAAGTCTACAGAAAATATTCTGCTAAAAATGAGTGGAGGCACTCATTTGACACAACATGATTTTAGAAACATTAAGAAGTTGTTTTAGTTGATTTGGAGTTGGCATCAATATTCTAGGGATTTGCTAACACTGGATAAATAGCAAAAGGAGCTATTTATTTAATGCAATAGAAACATGTCAGATAAAAATGTTTACTAAGGCTTAAAAAATAGTGCAAGATATTAGCAGACTCTGGAAATTGGAATCACTCCATTTGGAATTGATTTAAACCCTGTAGGATTTTTGTAAGGTGGTGTTTAAAATTTTCAAATGGGCAATTGAATATTCACCTCAGAGAATGTCTTACGGAAAAATGTGCAATGCACATATATGGATAGGTCTTGATTTTTTGAACCTGCAGAAATTTGAATCATCAAATTTGGGACTCAAATGAATTGTCAATGGATTTTTGAAGTTCCTGCTAAAAGAAAAATAAAATAATGAAAAGGGGGTTAATACCAGGGGCTATCCTGCGCCCACTTGCGCTGGGGAGAAAATGGGCCGGTGCGGAGGCTTAGCTTGGCAAACGGGGACAGCACGCAGCAGGCATACTACCCCGAGTACGTCTCCCATGCGGGGAACGTGCATACACCGAGGGGCGTGGCCACATATCTGGGGCGGGCCCTACCGCTGGGTCGCTGGCAGGCAGGCCCCGCGGGTCAGGATCGCCTTCCTCCCCCCACTTGTCCAGAGAGGAAGCGGGAGAGGAAGGGCCTGCCGGTCCACAAGTTTGCCCAGCCGGCTCCAGCCACCCCCCGGCGATGCGCCGGCCACCGGCGGCTCAGGGAGATCACCCGCACCCACCTGGGTGGATCTGAGATGCAGGGGATGCCGAGGGTAGGCGAGCCATTGGCCAAGGCGGAGGAGGCTGATGTCGGCCAAGAGAGTGTTGCTCCGCCCGTTGAGAAGGGAGAAAGATCGCAGGAAGCAACTTGAAGTGGTGCTAGGCTTCCACGTCACGTGCTAGCAAGAGAGGATGGGATCGGGGGCTAGCAAATTTTTAAGGAGGCCGCCAGAGTGCTTCGGCCACTGCCATCACTTGAGAGGTCGAGAGGGAGAAGGGGGAGATTGAGGGACTTCCAGGGAGTGAGGGAAAGAGGGAGGAGGCAGCACGGGCTCGGGGAGCGGCTAAACGGAGGGAGCGCCGAAGGGGACCTCGGATGCTCTCGGTGTTCTATGGGCACGGTGGAGCACGCGTGCCATGGGCGCTTTGAAGGCGAGCAGGCATCAGGGATGGCCATTTGATGGTGAAGGAAGCTCTGCAGCGTGCTGAGACACGCGACCATCGCTGGTCCCGAGCTGCAGGGCAAGGTTAAGGTGTAGAGCACCAGTTTTGCATGCCAGTGGCATGGTCACCACGACACTGTGCATCCAGGACCACCGTCTGGTCAAGCCATGCTGTCAAACATGCAAGGTATGCTCTCTGGAGACTGATGAAGGAATTTGGTTGCACTTGGGGCGGGGTAGGTGGGGTTTTAACAGTGGTTAAGTTTGCAACAACAAACTTGGAACTAAGAAAAGTGATTTTCAAAGCCACAATTTTGCCACAAAACAAGTTTTAGATGTGCTGCTCATTTTTCCCACATTAGCATGCCATCTCTTGGTTTGAAATGATGCATTATCATGCTAGAGATGCCCTGGAAAAATGATGCTGCCAAGATAAAAATATGAGGTACCTACATGGAGTCACCCTCTATTAATTGACCAATGTCCATGGCAAGGTTACTAGAGGTAAAAGGTAAGTATAGAGAGTTGTGGTAAAAGTTCAAGGTCAAGGACATAAGTGGAAGGGGACAAAGTAGCATCTTTTGTTAAATGCACACAAGATGTTAGATGGATGTTAGGGCTACCACATGGATTCCAATTGATATGAAACTTAACAGAATCGCATAATAGGTGAAAATAAGCTTGGACACCAAAGTTGGGATTTGGTGGAGAAGATTTCCAATATAGACTTGAAAAACCCATGAAATGGGCAGAAATGACTTTCTGCGTACAAAACCATGCAAATAAATTCCCACAAATCCACAACTTGGTGTGGGGGCATTATTTGAGCATTAAAGCATGCCCAAAGAGTTTGGGATCAAATAGAAAAATTTAGAATGTAAAGTTTCCCAAAGTTAGAAATCAACAGAGAAGGTTTTGATAAGTTTGGGACAAGTTCTTCTATTCTCTTTGATGCACCACTTGGTGTGGATTCATTATTGGAGTATAAGAATATGTCCACCAAATTTGAGCACAAATGGAGACACTTGGAAATGTAGAGTTGCTTAAACTAGGATCTGGACAGATAGGGTTTTAGAATTAAACGAGTCAAATCAACTTGGACAGAGATGCAACTTGGAAGGATCATCACATATATCATATGTGACCTGCTAGAATTTTACAGGAATTTATTGAGAATATTTCTTATGGAAATATTCCAAAAGCTTGAAATAGGCAGGAAGGGTTTTGAAGGGTTTTTCGCAATATTTTGAAGATGACCATCTCTTGAAACTCTTATATATGGAATATATATGTTCACTCAGTTTCTCTAAATTTTCTCAAATATTTTGAAAGCAAGAAAAATAACTTTCCTTCATGCGGGACCATTTCTGGCCTCAAAGAAAGGTATTTAAATAAAATAGTGAAATAATAATATTATGGTTTTGGAAAGTAATTTTGATAACGGGATTTAAATAAAATATTTTATGCTAAATAACTTCCCTTATATGAGGATTTGTAGTACAAATCCCAACTCAGGTGTTTTTCAAGGCTTAAATCAAGGAAATGCTTTTCGGTGAAAATAATATTTGGTAAAAATAGTTTATGGTCCTACTCACATGGCATGATCATTAGGCAAGAATTTTGGGCTAAGGTGGTGAGTTTGGAGAGTAACAGGAACATTGGATTCAGACACAAGGAAACAAGCAAGCAAGCAACTATCACATGAAGCATCACAATTAGTTATGAAAATTTTAATTGGTCCTAATGTTGAAAATAATTTAATTTAGTCTGGAGAGTCAAACACAGGGTGTGACAGACCTTACGCCCTTAAGAAAATATCGTCCTCGAGATTTCTAGGCTAGGTGTTGGAGAGATACTGAGTTTTAAGTTGAAGGCAGTCTTCACGTCCCCATGTTGCTGTTGTGGATGTTGGGGTGCTTGATGATACAGCTTCGAATGCTCTACACGTCCTTGGCTGATCGTGAGCGGGGTTCTCGCAATAAGTTTTGCTTGAGTGAGGGCCAAGGGCTTGGTGAACTAAGTTCCTATAGGGTTCTTTCTTGCGCGTGTACACCTAGGTCGGAATACGTGGCAAGGTAGCGTGTCTGGGTTGCTGGTCCTGGGGCTGCTCATGCCGGTTAGTGACATCTAGACGTCTCATGTTAGAGCATAAGGGTCAAGTCCTTTGCGTAATTCCTGCTGACGGGGAAGTTCTTGACTCCCTTAAAGCACGCGAGCTATGGTCGTAGATGGTCTTCATCGTCAAGTGTGTTGCACTGGGTCTTCGAAGGCTTCTCGTGAAAAGGTTTAGGTTGGGTCTCACCCGTGAGTCTAAGCTCGGAGACTTAGTGTTCTGGATAGGTCCTACCATCTGGGATGGCTCGTGAGGGGTCCTGGACGAGCTGGCTACCCAAGAGTATAGACCAGTCTTCTAGTCGCAAGGTTTGCGGCTCGGCAAACGGGTAAATCACCTTTAGCAGGTTTTCACCATGACCCAATTAGGATTCTCATCCTTGACTTGGACCAAAGGGGGATCTCTTATTTCTTTCACTCTCTAAAAGTTTCATCGGCTTGAATCGTCGACGCTTTTTGATATCATTGGTGTAGTCGGTGCAGGATCGGTGGTTGAGTTCTACCGCTTCTTCTTCATTGTCGTGGTTTTCCCAACCATGGCGGTCCTGCGTCTTGTCTTGGGTAGGATAGACTTCCGTTGTCTTGAGGCCGCTTCGATAAACCCATCCTTTTGAGATAACACCTTATTCTCGAGAGGCATAGTGATCTGCATTCCTGGGGCTCGTCCAAAAAGTACTAAGGTTCTCCTCCTCTTATTGGTAAATAAGTATGTCCTCTATGAGGATAACAACATACTTCCCCAAGCATCACATAAGCATAGTGCTTATGTCACAGGTGAGGAGAGCAGGAACTTTCTGTGGGGCGGTAGATGGCCGAAGGGTTTGCGGTCCAACATGACCTAGTTCTCCATGCCCATGTTCGTCATAGACATGATGGGTGGTGGTTGGCTGGAGTACTGTCCATATTCCAGTGACTTAGAGCCGTTTCCTATGGTCATAATTCGATCACCTTATGGCTCGGTGAAGCTTTGTGGTTTCAAGGAACTTAGGACGTGAGTGAACATCTATCAGCTCATCTTAAGCACATTCCTTAGATGTCAATAGTCTGACCTCTCACCCTGGACTAAAATCACTCTATTTCATCAAAGATACCATCTCGCATAAGTCAACTCCACACCACTCATGCTAGTCGACTCTAGGGTTGTGGGAGGAACTAAATCCAACACCACAAGTATGATATCGCTACGTTGCACATGCATTCCTATGCAAGAACCTCAGGGAGGTATACAAGCTCCTAAGCATGAATTAAGACACCATAAATTCAAATGCCCAGCTAGATCATCCAATGGACAGGGTACTGCATTTCTATATTAAGGAAACATGTAGTATACCAATCCAAGATCTTGTTTCCTTTCTACGAATCCGATCAAGTGGTCCATCAATCCTATCGATCATCACTGGACCCATCACTCCTAAAAATCCAATATTGATGGGGTTCTACATGATCACTTGAAGTCCTCATGTCCCACATATTACCGCCAGGACTACGTCATAATGTATCCACCAACTTTCAACATTATGGACAACTAATCTCCGAAGCCAGCTTATATAGGTGCGTAAATCAATTCCATAACTCCAATTACTACTACTTGTTATCCACCGACAAACATGGTATCTTGATCGAGATCATCGGGGTAAATCCAACTTACTTCAAACCATGTGGCCTCATACATCATTGATACTCTTTTAATGTTACCTACTTAAACCCGAAACTCAAGTCCAATAGTAACTCTTACTCGTTACTCCAAGTCATTATCGTAAAATCATCAAACCATGTCAACTACTTATTAAAGTCAATTGTACCACCATGAATTTCGGGTCATGATCATAATCGCTCTATTGAATGCAAGCTTACTATATCGACTTGTTCCACCAACTTCACCTACCTTTATGAGGGTCTTACGATCCACAAAGATAGTGTAACTATATCCTCAAGACACCTATCATCATCACAACAAACCATAGTCTAATATTCTTATATCCGAGAACGACCCTTCCTATGGCCTCAGGGCTATGGTGCTAGTTTAAGAATGAAGGATACTCGTTCACTGTGATCAATCATTCCATAAAGAACCCGGTGCTAAGCGGCGGTTTATCGGGGCTTAACCGTTCTTTGGCATTTCTGTGTGTTAGACACGTGACCAGAATTTTGAGTTGGGAGAGCTTGTGAGGTTTAAGTTGGTCTAGGGAGGGGTTTCTAATCTCGAGGGAAAGCATAAATCCTATAGGTCGTACCTGGTTAAGAATGGTGTAGCCAGTGTCTTCGGTGTTAGTCGCTTGTCGAAGTGGATCCTTGGTGCATCTTGACTGGCTACTCTCCAGTTGTCGAGAATGGAGGGAGAGAGGGAAAGTAGCATAGAGCGAAGTGTAGAAGAGGGTGGTATAGTGCAAGTGCTATCAAATAATTGTTGAAAAGTAAACTCAAACATCAAGAGGATGCACGTGATATAATCGCGTACTTGTCGCCTGAGGCGAAAACGGGACTTATATCAAGGCATAACAAAATCAAAAAACACACAATATGGTCCTATCCGAACCATTTCATGGACTCAACTTCCTATAGGGATTCACGACTCATCCTACCCTAGGGGTTTCCGGACTCGACGGTCGTGCTTGCTTTGTATCTTGGAGAGGAGTCCGCTCGGTCTTCCAGGTCTTCTTATGGTGTTACCATGTCTCTTGTTTTTGTTTGCCGGAACGCCTCGGGACGAGCTGAAAAGAATTCTTGATGACTACTCGTCTGGTGAGCTGCCGACGAGGGTGGTTCATCATGGCCGTCGTTGACAGGGTCTTATGTTGTATTTATAATCTTGTCATTGTCTTCTTGCCTTCCAAGGCGTCGAGAGTTCCAAGTGGACAACCATTACGCAATGACATCAGCAAGGCATGATAGAGGTTCGATCTATCAGTCACGTTGATCACAATCTCGACACCTAGGGCGGGGGATCAAAAGAACCATTTTCCAGCTCACTAAGGTGAGGCGGACCAAATGGCGAGGTTCTTATCCACCGGTGGTGGTCGACACAACCTTGATATTGACAGGGTCGCACTATTAGCGTTGCAGATCATGGTCTTGCACATATTACATCTTGATTATCATAGGTGTAGGTGGCATCACTGCGGAACAGTGTCGAGGGTGTCACCATCTTCTAGGCCTCGATGTCCTTGTTTCTCATGGAGGTACTTCAGTTGGTGTCCTGTGGTCGTAGCATTGCCATCCTTGTCTTTCAAGTACGTGGTGATCGCTTGGAAAGGTTGCTCCCTTCCAATTTACCCATGAGGATTTTAAGTAACCGGGTGATGAGGGGCACAAGGGTGCTAGCGATCATTTGCAAGCTTCAAAGAAGCAGACGAGGAGTGTCAAGAGAATAGGAGTGGAAATACTAAGGCAAAAACCTTGCTTCCTTTGAAAATTTAGGAGAGTGGGAGAGGTACAGGTTTTGCAAGTACTTTTGAAAGGTCTGGAAAACAGTTTGTCCTAGCTAGCATCCGTGCTAACTAAGGGCTTCGTACAGTCAGGATGGCTCTGATACCAGCACTATGGGGACCCCGACTTATGAGTCGAGATCGCTGAATGAACATGCTGAGTGACTCCAGAGATCAATGCTCACCGAACACACAGAAACTGAATAACAAGAGTCTTACATGCATACATATCATCTGATACAATAAATGACCATTTCGGTCAAGTCTTACATATATAGGGCCTTGAAGGCCAGCACACCAAACTTGACCAATAGCGGAGATATTGGTCGAAAGCGTGAACCCATGCCATCAGCCTTAAGCTATAAGCACTCTGACTGGGAAGTGTCCTAGCTCGTAGGAACCTCACCAAGTTACTCTCCACCATTTCTTGTTCTCTCATATCTGGTCAATGAAAGAACCAGTGGCAAGCCAATGAGTACTTTGAATGGACTCGCAAACAGCCCATGATATGGATAATGTAGTTGGTATGTTAATAAAATAATATGCAGCCTTTGCGGAAAGAAAGCCTTAATTGAAGCATGTGTATGGTCAAATTCTTGTATGGATATGCATCATAAGCTAGATGGTCATCATAAGAACAGGTTACATATATCAACATATCTGGTGAGGGCTGAACACTTCGGGTTCTCCCTATATGCCAAGTCACCGAACTTGAACTCGACACCTCTTTCAGTTAACACTCATGAACACACACAAACTTGGTTTATGCGGAAACGATCGGACGTACATTAAGCAGGATTACCCAACTGACCTTGAAAGTGGACACGGCTATTCAAATAGTTTTACACTCTACAGAGGTTGTACGTTGTACCCACGAGATTGGAGAAACTTCCATGTCATCCATGACTCACGGTATATAACATAACTGAGGTAAGTTGATCATTGCCTTTCCTCTCACAACACTAGACAAAGAGTCCACTCGATTGGCACCGACTCTATACCGTATCATCCATGCGGGGACCAACATTATGCGAGAAAAACGTAAGAACGGCATAGTCGACCTACCTGGTACGACCCCGTCACGAGAGTGACCACATATCACTCCCGCCACTAGTAATGCGGGCTCTTTGCTACCATCGACTAAAGTAATCAACAAAGCCCTGTCCCATAAAGGGGTATCGTGGTCGCACATGTAAGGTTGGGATGGTCGACACATCATAAATCTAATCCCATTTTCGAAACCACTCACACAAAATATTCCCGGTGCACCACTTCTTTCACAAGTGGTCACCTAACTCAACATTATCACCCTCGGGCATTAGTGGCATCCGACGGGGTATTGGTAAAACCTTTGATATCAAATTTGTGTTACCAACATTCGTAAAACATTTAGGAAGTTGTTTCAGTGGATTCGGAGTTCTCATGGATATTCTAGTGATTTTCTAACATTGGAGAAGTAGCAAAAGGAGCTACTTATTTAGTACAATAGAAACATGTGAGATAAATTTTTTGATTAAGGCTTAAAAAATAGTGCAAGATATTAGGAGACTTTTGAAATTGGAATCACTCCATTTGGAGTTGATGTGAACCCTCTAGTATTTTTGAAAGGTGTTGTTTAAAATATTCAAATTGGCATTTGAATATTAACCACACAGAAAAGTTTTTTGGAAAAATGTGCAATGCACATATATGGATAGGTCTTGATTTTTTGAACCTGTAGAAATTTGAATCATCAAATTTGGGGATCAAATGAATTGTTAATGGATTTTTGAAGTTCGTGCTAAAAGAAAAGAATATGGAAAAGGGGGTTCATACCAGGGGCTATCCTGTGCCCACTTGCCCTAGGGAGGAGCTGGGCCGGCCCAGCGGCTCGGCCTGGCAAACGGGGAGGCTATGTAGGAGGCGTACTACCCCGAGTACGTTTCCCACGCGGGGAAGGCGCATACACCAACGGGCGCGACCACTTATATGTGGCGGGCCCGACTGCTGGGTCGCTGGCAGGCGGGCTGCTCGACCAGAGGGGGAGAAGGGGAGGCAGGGCCAATGGGTGTAGCTCTAGCCACCCAACGGCGGTGCGCCGGCCACCGGCGGCTTAGGGAGATCCCCTACACCCAACTGGTTGGATCTGAGACACGGGGGAGGCCGAGGGTAGGCGAGCCATTGGCCGAGGAGGAGGAGGATGATGATGGCCATGAGAGTGGTGCTCCACCCGATGAGGAGGGAGAAAGATCGCAGGGAGCAACGTGAATGGTGCTAGGGTGCCACGACACGTGCTAGGAAGAGAGGAGGGGATCGGGGGCGAGTAAATTTTGAAGAAGCCCGCCGGAGTGCTTCAGTCGCTGCCATCACTGGAGAGGCCGAGAGGGAGAAGGGGGAGCTTGGGGGAGTTCTACGGAGTGAGGGAAAGAGGGAGGAGGCAGAAGGGGCTCGGGGAGCAACTAAAATGGAGGGGCGCCCAAGGGAGGCTCGGATGCTTTCGGTGTTCTCTGGACACGGGGGATCACCCTTGCCAGGGGCGTTTTGGAGGCAAGCTAGGGTCGGAGAGGGGTATTTGACGGTCAAGGGAGATCTGTGACGCGCTGAGACATGCGATCGTCGTTCGTCCCGAGTTGCATGGCAAGGTTAAGGTGCGGAGCCCCAGTTTTGGATGCCAGTGGCATGGCCACCACGACACTGTGCATCCAAGAACACCCTCTCGTAAAACCATGTTGTCAAACATGGAAGACATGCTCTCTAGAGACTGATGGAGGATTTTGTTTGCACTTTGAGTCAGGGTAGATGGGGTTTTAATTGTGGTTATGTTAACAATAGCAAACTTGGATCTAAGAAATGTGATTTTGAAATGGGAAATCTTGGGTGGAAACTATCTCTAGCAGTGTTAGCTATGCAAGAACTACAATACTGCTAACTTTCAGCTCAGGAGGAGGAGTGTAGCTGGTACTTGTAGTTGAAAGCCACAATTGTGCCAGAAATCAAGTTATAGATGTTCTTCTCATTTTTCCCACATTAGCATGCCATCTCTTGGTTTGAAATGATGCATTATCATGCTAGAGATGCCATGGAAGAATGTGGTAAAATGGTGTTGCCAATGTAAAAATGTGAGGTACCTACATGGAGTCACCCTCTAATAATTGACCAATGGCCATGGCATGGTTACTGGAGGTAAAAGGTAACTATAGAGAGTTGTGGTAAAAGTTTAAGATCAAGGACATAAGTGGAAGGGGCCAAAGTAGCATCTTTTCGTAAATGCACACAAGGTGTTTGATGGAAGTTAGGGCTACCAGATGGATTCCAGTTGATACGCAACTTATCAGGATCACATAATAGGTGAAAATAAGCTTGGACACCAAAGTTGGGATTTGGTGGAGAAGGTTTCCAATGTAGACTTGAAAAACTCATCAAATAGCCAGAAATGACTTTCTGCCCACAAAACCATGAAAATAAATTCCCACAAATCCACAACTTGGTATGGGGGCTTTATTTGAGCATTAAAGCATGGCCAAAAATATTGGGATCAAATAGAGAAACTCTATAATGTAAATTTTCCCAAAGTTAGAAATCAACAGAGAAGGTTTTGAGAAGTTTTATTCTCTTTGATGCACGGTGTGGATGCATTATTGGTGTATAAGAACATGCCCACCAAATTTGAGCTCAAATGGAGACACTTGGCAATGTAGAGTTGCGCAAACTTGGATATGGACAGATAGGGTTTTAGAATAATTAGGTGAATCAAATCAACTTGGATTGAGATGCAACTTGGCAAGATCATCACATATATCATATGTGACTTGCTAGAATTTTACAGCAATTTATTGAGAATATTTCTTATAGAAATATTACAAAAGCTTCAAATAGGCAGGAAGGGTTTTGCCCAATATTTTGAACATGACCATGTATTGAAACTCTTATATATGGTATATATATGTCCACTGAATTTCTCCAAATTTTCTCAAATATTTTCAAATCACTAAAAATAAGTTTCCTTCACAAGGGACCATTTCTGGCCTCAGAGAAAGGGATTTAAATAAAATAGTAAAATAACTTTTGAAGTAATAATTTTGTGGTTTTGGAAAGTAATTTTGATAATGGGATATAAATAAAATATTTTATGCTAAATAGCTTCCCTTATATGAGGACTTGTAGTACAAATCCCAACTCAGTGGTTTTTAAAGGCTTAAATCAAGGAAATGATTTTTGCTAAAAATAATATTTGGTAAAAATATGTTCTGGTCCTATTCACGTGGCATGATCATTAGGAAGGAGTTTTGGGCTAAGGTGGTGCGCCTGGAGAGTAAATGGAACATTGGATTCAAACACAAGCAAACAAGCAAGCAAGCAACAATGACATCAAGCATCACAATGAGTCATAAAAAAATTAATTGGTTCTAATTTTTAAATTAAGTCAATCTACTCAGAAGAGTCAAACACAGGGTGTGACAAGCACATTCAGATTAACAAGTATAGGACAGTTTCTAAAATTTAAACTTAAAGTTTGCAAAGAGTACTGGATTTAGTGTGTGCTTTGCATTCTTTCTACAAATTTGCAAAGAGAATGATCAGATACTCTTCGACTGAAACCGTAACCAACTGATTGTAGTACCAATTGATACATCTCCAATGTATCTATAATTTTTGATTATTCCATTCTATCATATTATATGTCTTGGATGTTTTGTATACATTAATATGTTGTTTTATATTATTTTTGGGACTAACCTATTAATGTAGAGCCTAGTGCCATTTTATGTTTTTTCAATGTTTTTGAGTATTGCAAATAAGGAATATTAAACGGAGTCCAAACAAAGTAAAATCTCTGAAATGATTTTTCTTCGAACGGAAGAAACCTGCCACACCTAGAGAAGGAGGGTAGGAGACCTACCGGGAGACGACAAGCTTGCAGGGTGCACCCTAGGGGGCGTCCCTGGCTTGTGGGCCCCCTGCATGTCTACTAACCCTAATCTTCATCCTATAAATTACCAAATATTCCCCTAATGCCAAAACGACACCAAAAAATACTTTTCCGCCGCATGGAGCCTCTGTTCCCATGAGATCCAATCTGGGAGCCTTTTTCCGGTAATATACCGGAGGGGGGATCGATCACGGAGAGCATCTACATCAACGCCATTGCCTCTCCGATGATGCGTGAGTAGTTCACCATAGACCTACAGGTCCATAGCTAGTAGTTAGATGACTTCTTCTCTCTATTTGTTCTTCAGTACCATGTTCTTCATGCTCTTCATTGAGATCTATCCGATGTAATACTCCTTTGTGGTGTATTTATCGAGATCCGATGAATTGTGGGTTTATGTTTAGATTATCTATGGATATTATTTGAATCTCTTCTGAATTCTTATATTCATGATTTCATCTTATCAAGTCTCTTCTAGTTATTGGTATACTTTTTCCAACTAGATTGGTAATTCTTGCAATGGGAGAAGTGCTTAGTTTTGGGTTCAATCTTGCAGTGTCTTCACCCGGTGACAAATAGGGGTAGCGAGGCACGTATTGCATTGTTGCCATAGATGATAAAAATATGGGGTTTTCACCATATTGCTTGAGTTTATCCCTCTACATCATGTTAGCTTACCTAATGTGTTACTCTGTTCTTCATGAACTTAATACTCTAGATGCAGGCAGGAGTCGGTCGATGTGTGGAGTAATAGTAGTTGATGCAGATCCTTTCGGTCTACTTGATACGGACGTGATGCCTATATTCATAATCATTGCCTTGGATATCTTCATAATTAATCGCTTTTCTATCAATTGCTTGAGAGGAATTTGTTCACCCACCGTATTGTTTTCCTTCATGAGAGAAGCCTCTAGTGAAACCTATGGCCCCCAGGTCTATTTTCCATATTATACTTTCAGATCTATAAACCGAAAATACCAAAAATATATTGCTGCTATTTATTTACTTTTGTTTTACTTTTAGTTCTAGCAATCTTTTATATCTATCTCTATTAGATCTCATCCTTGCAAATAACTGTGAAGGGATTGACAACCCCTTTTTCGCGTTGGTGCAAGTGTTTGATTGTTTGTGTATGTGGGGACCCTGACTTACGAGTCGAGATCGCCGAATGAACATGCATGCTCAGTGATCCTAGAGATCAATGCTCACCGAACACACAGATTCTGAATATTAAGAGTCTTACATCCAAGTACTGAATTATTACAACACATGACAGAAGGTCAAGTTCACAAGGTAAGGTCTATATGGGCACCAAATATGGCTTAGGGAGATCACTGGAATTTTCTAGGAATTTATTGAGAATATTTCCTTTGGAAATATTTCAAAAGGTCAAAACAAACAAAATATGTTTTTAGGGTTTTACTCAATTATTTATAATACAAATAGGGGTTGAAAATCTTATGTATGGCAAATATATGTCCTGTGAGTATCTCCAATTTTTCTGAGATGTCTTTGAGGCAGAAAAGTATGTTTCCATATAAGAATTACATTTCTGGCCTCATAAATGGACATGAAATAAAATAGGAAAATAATTTATAAAATAATTATTTTATGGTTTTGGTAAACTCAAATAGTTTTAGAACCAAATAACTAACTTTGGGTAAGAGCACTCCTTGCTATCAAGGTCTTGTAGTGCAACCCAAGGCAGGGTTTTGAAATAACCAGAAATGAGGAAAGAGTTTTGAGAATTTTGATGTTTTGAAAAATATGATTTTTCTAGTACACAAACAAGCATACAAGCGTACAATGACAATCATGGCACTCACATAATTGATTTTGGAAAAGTTTTAATGAACTCAGATTTTTGAATTATAGTAAAAGTGTAGTGAAAATAGGGTGTGACAGGGTAGGTTCTAATATTGGGGCCTTGCTTTTACCTCCTAGTGGATTGATACCTTGGTTCTCAACAAACTAAGGGAAATACTTATCTTCTTTGCTGCACCACCATTTCCTCTTCAAGGGAAAATCAACACAAGCGCAAGAAGTAGCAAAAAGGATATCTGGCGCCGTTGCTGGGGAGGATACATAGCAAGATCAAGCCCACCAAGTACCCATCACTAGTTCATCTCTTGCATTTAATTTATTTTCCATTTCCCTCTCGTTTTCCTCTCCCCCAATTCTAAAACGGTTTTTTAGAAAATACCAAAAGGACTTGCCATTTTATTCACCTTTTTCGTTTTCCTCTCTCCTTCCGGATCTCTTACTTGTTTCTATGACTAGCATCACCACTTCCCCTTTGTCACCAGATTTTGAAGTTTTATACTTCAAACGAAAACAAATTGAAAATTTGAAAGATGCCTGGTATAGGCTAATGGAATCTTATCGTATATCCAACCTAAAAGGAGATGCAAAAGTTTTGCTCAAATTTTTTTACATTGGATTGGCTTTACATCTTAGAGAAGTCTTAGATTTCGCATCAAAAGGAATATTATTTAATTAAATACAAACGCTGCTTATGAAGTTTTGGAGGGGATTTTGGGAGATCCTCCACACAAAAAGGGGTTAAATTTCTCACAAGAGTGAGTTAAATTCTAGACAAATTGAATGACTTACATAAGCACTTAGTCGAGTTACAAAAATATCACGAACCCCTCAAGCATATTAGTGGAAACCTCAACTCTTTGAATACTTTGATTACCCTTTGCAATAAGCGTTTGGATATTTTGCACAATAAGATGGTTTCTTCCCCTACAAACCCGGGGAAGAGGACATAGCCCCCCGGATTTGAGAAGGCCCTCACAAAAATTGTTAGTACGAAAGATGACAATACCAAGATTATCGGGACCCCAATCCTAAGTCATAGGAATCGAGCCTGTAACACATCGCATCTCTTTGCGGTCTCACGCACGGTTAACTCCACGGCTGCAGCCTTACCTTAGCCGGGACCGTTTGCGTCTTTTGACTCACGTATGCAATAGTGTCGCTAGCATTCCAATGTCAAAGAACCCGGATCGATAAGTCTAGTCACAAACCATAGTGGCAGTACCGCACAAGGACAGGCATACATGACCCAACAAAGCAGGTGTCGATCACCAGCGAGTGTAGACGAGTCGTAGCAAGCTACAAGGACTCCATTACATCGCGTGACATTTCCCCAAAGGGGACAGACACAGCAGCTAAGAAGGACACATGCCAGTCAACCAATGTGTCCGTAGCAGTAGCGAACTACCAAGGCTCGTTGGATCACAAAGGAGCATTTCCTTGTAAGGAGTGCTACTAAAGTTCACGACTAGGTAATCGAACCCCATACATATCAAGTACGACACACGTACGCATGACATACCGATATGTATAGATACATCGATGGCATCACAACATAACCATAAACATAAAAGCTTTATTTAAGAGGCTCGGAAGAGCCGCACACATAATATTACACATTAAGGGTCTCACGACCCATAATAGCAGTCATTCGGTTACAAGCCAGCGGAAGAGTTTAAAATTGTCTGAGTACAGACAGGTGCAACTAGAAGGCACATGGCCTGACTATACTACAGATCCAACGTAGGGCCAGATCGTAGCTGGGACACCAGCTACTCGTCGTCGTCGATGTCTATGAAGAACCCTCCAATAGGGTCATTAGCAACCTCTGCAACAATTATTAAGCAAACATGAGTACGAAGGTACTCATCAATACTTTAGGATAATTATCTACTCATGCAAGGTATCAATAAGGTATTGTGGGGTTTCATGCGGAAAGCCAACATTTGACTCGTGGCTAGACAACTTGCATTTTTAAATAATTTTGACAACTTGATTTCTCGCACACGAGTCCACTAACACCACAACAATACACCTTCGTGGAATCATTCCGTCTCCATACGAAAATGCCGTCCACGACACTCACGCTTATCTTGACAATTTTATGAGTAGCCAATTAAGTTAACTATGAACAACATATGTCTCCAAGTAGTCCATAACCGCGGACTCGGTTATTCGAATAGATTATAACCCTGCAGGGGTGTACTTCGTCACACTCGCTCTCGCCACTTATCGCCATGTGCACGTCATGCACCTCGGCAACCTTCAAGCGGAAGCCCAGCGAGGGAGTCGGCCACGACCGTTAACCACACTAGTATCTAGTCCAGGTTTATCGCCTATCTGAGAGTAACCCGTACGGAAGTCCGGCCGAGGTTTCCGCCACGGCCTCAATCGATGTGCGCGGGGTACCCAAGCCCACCATCCGGGTGCCACTTGGTACACCGTGCCACTGCCTACCGCATCACGGCCCACCTCTCAAGTCAGCACCATGTACGGCCTCCACCATTACTATAAACACCAGAAACTACTTGCAACTCCTGGAGCGAGTACTAAGCGATTAATAGGCCGGGCGGGGTCATATTTCAGGGCCTAGCATGTGGTAGTATCTAGTCTTGGATTACATACATGGAACTCAGTTCCTAAGGACGGTTCCAATGAAACAACCCGCCATGTAATCCTACACAGCCTTTCACCGGTACCTTTACCAAATCAGATTCAACACACAACCTTTGCTTACCGAACGCATTCTCACAATTCTGTTCATCTCCTAGATGACAGACCATACATAACTCTAAGCATAGCATGCATAGCAGGATAAGTCACATCATGGCTCAAGCAACTACCAGGTATGCTAGGTTGCAAGGTTCGGCTATTTACTGTGACAAGGATAGGTCATGCAAAAGCAGTTGAAGCATTTGATCCTAATGCAATAAACAAGTGCAGGAGCAAGAACATGGGATTTATCGGGATGATCAAAATGGTTGCTTGCCTTGTTGCTCAGAGGAGGGACAATATCCGTGAGACGGATATTCGGTGGAATCCGGGGGAGCGGAGCCTATCGAAGGAAATGACAACAAACAATATCAAGCATATGCAATCAAGATGATGCATGAGCATGGCATGAGAATGCAAGGTGATATACTAATATAATCAACATGTATTTGGTTTGAAGTTGATTTGAACTAAATTCAAATATCACCTCAAATGAGGTATTCTCGGATACCGATTTAATTGATTCGACCTGATGCTCAGATCAACTTGATGTTAACATGCATAGGATTCATGTTAAGTTGCTGGTTTGTTATTAGAACAATGTTTGATCATGTCAAACAAAAAGAAATTTAAATACTTTCCATATTCCATTTATAAAGTATTTATAAGAATTGACTTATTCATTAATCTACATGTTTGGGTTCTGTAACTTTTTCAAACATGATTGAAAATAGCATATTCAGATTCCTTGAATTTTTTTGATACTTTTTCATATATAAATTATTTTCATTGGAGTTACAGATTAATTTGTATGAATTTTTGAAGTTTTAAACATTTCTGGAATTATTCTTATACTGGAAAATACTTTTACTGCATCAGCATGACATCAGCAGGTCCATCTGGCCGTTGAAAGTCAAACCTGACGAGTGGGACCCACTGGTCAGTGTCTCTGGTCAATCTAGATTAGGATTAATCTTATTTAGTTAATTAAACTCACTGGACCCACATGTCAGTGTCTTATTAATTTATCTGATTTATTTTTATTATCTCTAAACTATCCAGAGGCTGGCCCCACCCGTCAGTGGCTCAGGCCAGCTGAAATCCACCGGCGGCGAGGTCGTCCTCGCCGGCGGGGAGCCTCCGGCGAGCACCAGAACGTCGGGGGGCTCGGAAACGGCGCACAGAGGGCCAAACGCTGCACGGAGAGCACGAGAAGAACGACACTTCTCCCGCGGTTCCATTTCTGCACTTAGCCGGGGCTGATCTGGCCAGAGATGACGCCGGCGACGAGCTTGGCGGCGGCCAAGGTTCGGGCGTCATCGAGTTCATCGATACAGAGGGAGTTGCGCACGGGACTTAGCTCCTACGGCATCTACGCGACGGCCTGAAGCTGCTGGTGCCCTCAGAAGGACGAGCTGAACACCGGAGGGTTACAGGCGACGAGCTACAGCGGCGGATCTTGTCGGGCTCTAGTGGAACTAGGCCTAGAGGAGCGGATCGACGGGGAGATCTTAGGGGAAAGACGCGCAAGCTCACAAGGAGTGCAGTGGTGGAGCTAGTTTGCTCGGGGACGGCCTGGAGAGGAAGAACGCCGGCGACGATCTTCGGTGACCCGAGGTAGAAGACGACTGCTTCTCGTCGTTTCGCTGCATCAGGGCGTCGGGCTCGTGCCTAGGGAGCTTTAGGGAGTTGCGGCGGAGCTAATGCGCGGCTCAGAAGGAAGGAGGGGAGGCTAGAACGACGGCGAGCTCGAGCTCTGCTCGGGCTCCAATGGCGGCAGAACGAAATGGGACAGAGGGGGAGAATGGGCACGGGGATGGATAGGGACGAGCTCGGGGAGGTTATCCCCGTGCTTACCAGCGCGAAGCGGCGGCCAGGCAGGCGCACAGGTGCGTGGCCGCGCCGGAGTACGAGGCGGCCACCTCCTGCTGCCCACTGGCGGGGGAGGAAGACGACAGGATGGAGATGGGCCGGGCCAGGTTAAGCGACAGGTAACTTCTTTCCCATTTCTTTCTGTTTTATTTCTGTTTTAATTGCTGACATTGATCTACTATTTATTTCAGCTCCCAAATAATTTGTAAAAACTATGTTAAGCACCCTAGGATATTTGTTGGAATATTTCCAACCATTCCTAAAGTTTTCAACATTTTTGAAAGTTTAAAGTTTCTGATTACAAATTTAAAGCTTGAAACCAGTAGCTTTTTGCATTTATTTAAAATGCTTAAATTGTCAAGAAAATGGTTTTCTTCATTGCTCATTTACTTTCATGATTTATCAGAAAGTTTGAACTTTTCTTGAGGCCATTTTGGGTTCATTGATTTTAACTAGTTTGAGATTTCCATTATTTAAAGAAGTGGCTAGGGTTTGAGTTTTTCCTTCACCTCTTTCTTTGTTCTTGTTGAAAATTTCTTAGATGCAATGCAAAGAAGACATGAGCACAAGCTAACTTGCTTAAGGGTTCAGGGATGTGACATAGATCTATTGCATTATGCCTAGCTAGAGGCCTTAAACAATAGAGCTTGTCGGGAGGCAGCCCAATTTTATTTTTATGCTTTTCTTTTTTGCTTCTGTTTTTGAGTGTTGCACACATTACTACCTCTGTAATAACTGGGTCCTGTAGACCCGAGGACGCACTCGAGCGTCCATCGTCCGTGGACTCGCAGCCTGCTTGGCTGCCTCTGTGAGGGTCGCGGCCTTCTCGATGGAAGCGTATATCCTTGAACCTCCACCACTCGCTACCACGCCGCCGCCATCCCTATATGAAAGCTCGAAATTTTCTCCTCTAGCTCTCCCTTTTGGCAGCCAGGGATTGTGGTGGGGTTGTGAATCGACAATTCCACGCCGTGGAATGGATCTAGGAGAAGGATAGAGTGTGTCAAAGCTCGGCAAGGCAAGGAATGGGGAGTTTCCACCAACGGAGGTAGAGGAAAGGGGTATGATGAAGCTCGGGGGGAGAGGAGACTGGCCAAGGGGAACATAGGAAGTGTGGGTTTTGTCGGGAAATATTCGAGGATTTTTTTCACAAAATGAGCACAATGACAACTTTTTTCGGACGGAGGGAGTATATGATTTAATTAGAACTAACTCGGACTAACATTGTTTTGGCAGTATTATCATGGTGTTTGTTAAGCAAAAAAAAAGTTCTCACAATCGCCCGAATTTTTTTGACATTTTTTTCTAGAAAATATGAGATATACCGGCGCAAAGAACCATCGGATTGGGGGAACCTGTGGGACACAGGCCAACAAGGCGCCAAACCTCTCAGGCCCATTTGGCTACAGCTGACGTGATTGCAATGCTGAAAATTCCTATAAATCCGGAAACCCTTGGAAGGTAACCTAGAACTTCAGCTCCGCCATCGCAACTCTGTGCATCGAAGAAATCTTATCCGGAGCCCTTTCTAGTAACCTGTCGGAGGGGGAATCATCATTGGAGGCCATCTTCGTCATCCCGGTGTTGTCCATGACAAGGAGGGAGTAGTTCACCCTTGGGGATGAGGATATGTCCAGTAGCTATGTGTTTGAGCTCTCTCTCTCTCTCTTTCGTGTTCGTCATATGTGAAGATCTTGATGTATAATGGGTTTTGTTAATATAGTTGGATCTTATGGTGTTTCTCCCTTGCTATCTTGATGTGATGAATTGAATCTTTCCCCTTGAGATTTTGTTATGTTGGGTTGAATATTGGATTTGAGATCACTTTATGTATATCTTGTTAGTCAACTTGCGGATTCCCGTGGTGATAATGGGGTAATCTATGCATATGGGTTGATACACGTTGTTGTCATACTTTCTCTGGTGGAAATCTAGGGGTACTCTTTGAAGTTCTTTGTGTTGGATTGAATATAATGTATCTGAAATGGCTTGATGCATGCCAAATAATTAACCGACGGATACTTGAGGTGACATTGGTGTATCTAGGTGACATTATATTTGATTTATATGTATCATAGGTGTTATTCTATTATGAACTCTTGGGCTGTGTGTGGCACTTGTAAGAATATCTGAATGGATCGAACGGAAAGAATAAATTTTAGGTGGTTCTAATACCTAAAACAAATTCATCTTACTATCTCCACTAGATAAGAACTTTGGAGTGATTCTTTTTCGCATGTAGGGATGGTCCTATGATTCTGTTATGTTGGCATTGTTGAGAGATTGCACTAGTGAAAGTATGAACCCTAGGCCTTATTTCCAAGCATTTAAATAATGTTTTGCTTGTTGTTTACTACTTGTTACCTTGTTGTTTTTATTTATTCAGATTATAAAGATATATTTCTACTATCCATACTACTCTTTTATCACCATCTCTTCACCGAACCAGTGCACCTATATAATTTTCCATTATATAAGGTGTGTTGGGGACAGAAGAGTTTTTTTGTATTTGATTGGAGGGTTGTTAGAGAGAGACTATCTTCTATCCTACACCTCCCTCTGATTGGTAAACAATAGGTCATCCACTTGAGGGGAATTTGATGTTGTCCTACAAAAGTCTCCACTTGTAGGCACAACAACATCTACAAGAATAAAGTTGCACAGTAGACATCAAGAACATATCAAAATAAAGGGGAGCTACACCGCAAGACATTGATCTACAACCTAATTGCAAAGACATGTTTAGACTATGTTCATGATCATTTGTTCGGTTAATCAAATTACTTATAATCTCCAACTCAAAACAACATCCCTCGGGTATCTAAGCATGACATAATCCAAATCCACCAACCCATGTCCGATTATCACGTGATATAAGGTGGTATCAATGGTGAAGATCTCCATATTTATCATATCTACTACATGACTCATGTTTGACCTTTCGGTCTTGTGTGTTCCGAGACCATGTATGTACATTCTAGGCTTGTCGAGTTTAACTCAAGTATTCTGCCATTGTATGTGACCGAAAAGTCAAACACATCCAATCATCACGAGGTGCTTCAAAATGACGAATATCCGCATCGGTGCATGATACGTCCATTTTGCATCATGTTTTCATATTGATATTTATCGCTTCTTGGGCTGTTACTTCACTGCACGGTACAATTCTTATGCCTTTTCTCTCTTATTTTGTAAGTTTTACATGAAGAGGGAGAATGCCGGCAACTGGAATTCTAGCCTGAAAGTGGAGCAAAGTTGAGATACCTATTCTGCGCAACTCCAAAAGCCGTAAAAATCAACGAGGAATTTTTTCCGGATTTATAAAAAATACTGGGCCGAAGAAGCACGAGAGGAGCGCCAGCAGGCGGCCATAAGATTACACGGCACGGCCACCCCCCAGGCCGCGCCATGAGGGCTTGTGGGCAGCCTGCTGGCCCACTTGCCCCCCTCTTCTGCTATATGAAGGGTTTCGTCCAGAAAAAAATCAGGGAGGTGCTTTGTCGTGGTTTCGCCACCGCCACGAGGCGGAACTTGAGCAGAACCAATCTAGAGCTATGGTAGGACGATCCTGCCGGGGGAACATCCCTCCCGGAGGGGGAAATCGTCGGCATCGTCATCACCAACACTCCTCTCATCGGAGGGGACTCGTCACCATCAACATCTTCATCATCACCATCTCATCTCCAAACCCTAGTTCATCACTTGTAACTAATCTCCGTCTCGCAACTCTTTGTTGATTACTCTTTGTTGTTGATGCTAGTTGTATTACTTGGTGGAAGAGTTTATGTTCAGATCCTTGATGCTACTCATTACCTCTCTGGTCATGAATATGATTATGCTTTGTGAGTAGTTACTTTTGTTCCTGAGGACATGGGATAAGTCATGCTAATAGTAGTCATGTGAATTCGGTATTCGTTCGGTAATTTGATATGTTGTATGTTGTTTTTACCCTAGTGGTGTTATGTGAATGTCGAATACATAACACTTCATCATTATTTGGGCCTAGAGTAAGTAGATGATGGGTTGCTAGAGTGACAGAAGCTTAAACCCTAGTTTATGCGTTGCTTCGTAAGGGTCTGATTTGGATCCACTAGATTAATGCTATGGTTAGACTTTGTCTTAATTCTTCTTTCATAGTTGTGGATGCTTGTGAGAGGGGTTAATCATAAGTGGGATGCTTGTCCAAGTAAGGGCAGTACCCAAGTGCCGGTCCATCCACATATCAAACTATCAAAGTAACGAACGTGAATCATGTGAACATGATGAAAGCTAGCATGATAGAAATTGCCGTGTGTCCTCGGGAGCGTTTTTCCTCCTATAAGACCTTGTCCAGGCTTGTCCCTTGCTATAAAAGGGATTGGGCCACTTTGCTGCACCGTTGCTACTATTGTTACTTGTTGCTTGCTACGAATCATCTCACCACACAATCACTTGTTACCGACAATTTCAGTGCCTGCAGATTTTACCTTGCTGAAAACCACTTGTCAGATCCTTCTGCTCCTCGTTGGGTTTGACACTCTTAATTATCGAAAGGACTACGATTGATCCCCTATACTTGTAGGTCATCAAGACTCTTTTCTAGCGCCGTTGCCGTGGAGTGAAGCGCCTTTGGTAAGTGGTAAGGAAACATTCATATAGTGTGCTGAAATTTATTGTCACTTGTCACTATGGATACTAATCCTTTGAGGGGCTTGTTTGGGGTATCTTCACCTCGAACGGAAGAACAAAGAGTTGCTTCTCAACCTGCTGCACCTACTGAAAATATTTTCTTTGAATTTCCTTCGGGTATGCTTGAGAAAGTGTTGGCTAATCCTTTTATAGGAGATGGAACATCACACCTAGACTTGCATCTAATCTATGTAGATGAAGTTTGTGGTTTATTTAAGCTTCCAGGTTTGCCCAAGGATGAGGTGAAGAAGAAGGTCTTTCCTTTATCTTTGAAGGATAAGGCGTTGACATGGTATAGGCTATGTGATGATACTGGATCATGGGACTATAATCGGTTGAAATTGGAATTTCATCAAAAGTTTTATCCTATGCATTTAGTACATCGTGATTGGAATTATATTTATAATTTTTGGCCTCGTGATAGAGAAAGCATCACTCAAGCTTGGGGAGGCTTAAATCAATGCTATATTCATGCCCCCATCAGGAGCTCTCAAGAGAAATTATCATTCAGAACTTCTATGCTCGAGAGAAATTATCATTCAGGCACTTCTTGTACCGGTTCTTTTATGAAGAGAGATATAGACTTCAAATGGAATTTATTTGAGAGAATTAAACGGAACTCTAAAGATTGGGAGCTTGAAGAAGGTAAGGAGTTAGGTATGAATTTCACGTTTGATTACGTTAAATCCTTTGTTGAGACAAATACCTTTTTTGACTTTAGCGCTAAGTATGGACTTGACTCTGAGATAGTAGCTTCATTGTGTGAATCATTTGTTGCCCATATTGATCTCCCCGAAGAGAAGTGGTTTAAATATAATCCTCCTTTAGAAGTCAATGTAGTTAAACCCACTCTAGTTGAAGTGAATGTCATTGCCTATAATGATTCTGTGGTTCCCAGTGCTTACACTGAGAAATCACCTTTCCCTGTTAGGATAAAGGATTATTCTAAAGCTTCAACTGTGATACGTAGAGGCTATATTAGAACAACTACACCCCCTGAGAAAATTAGAGTTGAACCTAGCATAGCTATTATCAAAGATCTTCTATCCGACGATGTTGAGGGACATAATATTCACTTATGCGAAGATGCTGCTAGAATTGCTAAACCTCACGTTAGAGACAAACATAGGCATTTTGTTGGAATGCCTGTGGGTTCAGTTAAGATAGGAGATCATTGTTATCATGGTTTATGTGACGTGGGTGCTAGTGTTAGTGCAATACCTCAATCCTTATACGATGAAAATAAAGATGAGATTGCACCTGTTGAGATAGAGCCTATTGATGTCACTATTCACCTTGCCAATAGAGATACTATCTGCCCTATGGGAATTGTTATGGATGTTGAAGTCTTGTGTGAAAAAATGAAGTATCCTGCTGATTTCCTCGTTCTTGCTGGCGCACAAGATATCTTTTGTCCCATCATATTTGGCAGACCCTTCCTCAATACTGTCAATGCTCATATTGATTGTGAGAAGCAAACTGTCACTGTTGGCTTTGCAGGTGTGTCACATGAGTTCAATTTCTCCAAGTTTGGTAGACAACCTCATGAAAAAGAGTTGCGTAGTAAGGATGAAACTATTGCCTTAGCTTCTATTGTCGTGCCTCCTACTGATCCCTTAGAGCAATACTTGCTTGACCATGAAAATGATATGCACATGGATGAAAGGGATGAGATAGATAGAGTTGTCTTAGAACAATCTCCAATCCTTAAGAATAATCTGCATGTTGAAGAGCTTGGGGATCCACCCCCACCAAAGGGTGATCCTATGTTCGAGCTTAAACAATTGCTTGATACTCTTAAGTATGCCTATCTTGATGAAAAAGAGATATATCATGTTATTATTAGTACTAGCCTCTCACAGCATGAAGAAAAGAAGTTACTAAAAACTCTGAGGAAGCACCGTGCTGCTATTGGATATACTCTTGATGATCTTAAGGGCATTAGTCCCACTCTATGCCAGCACAAGATCAAAACTGATCCTGATTTGAAACCAGTTGCTGATCATCAAAGGAGGTTGAATCCTAAGATGAAAGAAGTAGTAAGAAAATAAATACTAAAGCTCCTGGAGGCGGGTATTACCTATCCTGTTGCTCATAGCGATTGGGTGAGTTCGGTGCATTGCGTCCCTAAGAAGGGAGGCATTACCGTTGTCCCTAATGATAAGGATGAATTGATCCCACAGAGGATTATTACTGTGTATAGGATGGTGATCGATTTTAGGAAACTGAATAAAGCCACTAGGAAAGATCATTACCATTTGCCTTTTATCGACCAAATGCTAGAAAGGTTGTCCAAACACACACACTTCTTCTTTCTAGACGGTTATTCTGGTTTCTCCCAAATACCAGTTGCACAATCTGATCAGGAGAAAACCACTTTCACCTGCCCTTTCGGTACCTTTGCTTATAGATGTATGCCTTTTAGCTTATGTAATGCACCTGCCACCTTTCAAAGATGTATGATGGCTATATTCTCTAACTTTTGTGAAAAGATTGTTGAGGTTTTCATGGATGACTTCTCCGTTTATGGGTCTTGCTTTGATGATTGCCTTAGCAACCTTGATCGAGTTTTGCAGAGATGTAAAGACACCAATCTTGTCTTGAATTGGGAGAAGTGCCACTTTATGGTTAATGAAGGCATCGTCTTAGGACATAAAATTTCTTAAAGAGGTATTGAAGTCGATAAGGCTAAGGTTGATGCAATCGAGAAAATGCCATACCCCACGGATATCAAAGGTATAGGAAGTTTCCCTGGTCATGCTGCTTTCTATAGAGGGTTCATTATAGACTTCTCTAAGATTTCTAGGCCTCTTACCAATCTCTTGCAAAAGGATATTTCTTTTGTTTTTGACGATGATTGTGAGGAAGCCTTTGAAATACTTAAGAGGGCTTTGATAACCGCACCTATTGTTCAACCACCTCATTGGAACTTGCCTTTTGAGATCATGTGTGATGCTAGTGATTATGCTGTTGGTGTTGTTCTAGGGCAAAGAGTCGATAAGAAGTTGAATGTTATTCACGACGCTAGTAAAACTCTAGACAGTGCCCAGAGAAACTATGGTACTACGGAGAAGGAATTTTTAGCAGTCGTGTTTGCATTTGAAAAGTTCTGGTCTTACATAGTTGATTCCAAAGTCACTATTCACACT
The DNA here is from genome assembly GCF_904849725.1 of Hordeum vulgare subsp. vulgare. Taxonomy (NCBI): domain Eukaryota; kingdom Viridiplantae; phylum Streptophyta; class Magnoliopsida; order Poales; family Poaceae; genus Hordeum; species Hordeum vulgare. The sequence goes on along the minus strand of NC_058523.1, from coordinate 280,187,590 downwards.
AATCATGCTGCTATTAAGTACCTCATGGAGAAGAAAGACGCTAAATCTATACTTATAAGATGGGTTCTCTTGCTACAAGAATTTAATTTGCACGTTGTTGACCGGAAAGGTGCTGATAACCCAGTAGCAGATAACTTGTCTAGGTTGGAGAACGTTCTTGGTGACCCACAATCTATTGATGATAGCTTTCCCGATGAGCAACTGAATGTCATCAATGCTTCATGTAGTGCACCGTGGTATGCTGATTATGCAAACTATATCGTTGCCAAATATATACCACCTAGTTTCACGTACTAGCAAAAGAAGAAATTCTTCTTTGACTTGAGACACTACTTTTGGGATGATCCTCACCTTTATAAGGAAGGAGTAGATGGTGTTATTAGACGTTGTGTACCTGAACATGAACAGGGACAGATCCTACAGAAGTGTCACTCGATTCATACCGAGGACACCATAAGGGAGATAGAACTGCACACAAGGTATTGCAATCAGGTTTCTATTGGCCCACTCTCTTCAAGGATGCCCGTAAGTTTGTCTTGTCTTGTGACGAATGTCAAAGAATAGGTAATATTGGCAAACGTCAGGAAATGCCTATGAACTATTCACTTGTCATTGAACCATTTGATGTCTGGTGCTTTGATTATATGGGACCTTTTCCAAAATCCAACGGGTATACTCATATCCTACTTGTTGTTGATTACGTCACTAAGCGGGTAGAAGCTATCCCCACTAGTAGTGCTGATCACAACACCTCTATCAGGATGCTGAAAGAAGTTATCACCTGGCGTCTAACGCCATATTGCAGCTGTCGGCCTTCGTGGTTCTGTGCGAGGGCTTTCTGGGGATCGAGCACCGCGTCGATCTCTAGTGTAGCTTGTTCTTCTTCAAGTAGCAGTCCATCGCGATGGAGAAGTCCGAGGTAGAGAAGCTCGCCGGACCGCGCCCGATGACACCATGCAGAGCCGCACTGGTGCATCACCGCTTGAAGTCCGGCTTCCCCCAGCTGCCGCTGTAGGAGTCCATCAAGCAGTGGCAGAGGGGCTTCTTCTATGTGAAGAACGCCGATCCCGCCCAGGACGCCCTCAACATGCCCCCGTTCAACATCGATCCGCCGACAAAGTTGAACTGGGCAGCAAAGACCCCCAAGCCGATTCCCAAGGTGGCGCAGATTTGCACCTACCTCGAGATCCTGGAGAAGGAAGGCCTCCTTGGCCATGACCTGCTCACCACCATGGTGACCCGCAGGATCCTGCCATTGCATAGGCGGCCACATATGGTTTGCCAGATGAGCGGCTGGCATGATCTCTGCAAGATGTCAACGACATAGTCCACCCCTGGTGCAGTGGCGTGAAGGGTGAACCTGATTTCAACCACCCGCATGGACGACAGCGGGGACTGGTTGTGGGGGATGACCCCCTTCAACCGGTCCCGTCCGCCTCCGGTGGTAAGTGGTTTCTTTGTTCTTTGTTGTTTGTCTTGCGACTAGCCATCTCGCTGAGCCGGCTTTCGAATCCTTATTTGTAGATGTTCGAGAAGCTGCAGGTATCCCTCCGTCCACCCCCTCCTGACGTGGATGTGTCCGATGCCTCGGAGATTGAGGATGAGGGCATGGCCGAGTCCCGCTCGGACTCCTCCGCAGGCTCGGAGAACGCGCTGGAGTCGGAATGGACAGAGCCGTCTGGTGAGTACCCGCGGCCCTCCGTCGCAGATTGGACGGATGACGACGAGACTCCCTCATTCCTCTCTGATGCAGCCTTCAAGGAGGACTCCGACGGGGTGGAGGAGGTTACCAGCCCGCCGTTGACACGCGGTCAGCGTCAAAGGGCCGGGGCAACCATCACTTACGAGGTGGCTGGGAAGAAGGGCAAGGGTGCCACAGCTTTCAGGCCAGCTCCTAAGCGCCCGGCGCCGGGTCCTCCAGCCGGGGCATGGGCAGGCGGTGCCAACAAGCACCGTGGCGCCGGCAGAAGGCAGGTGTCGATGGTCGCAGGGTAAGATTTCCTCCCCCTTTTGCATGTTTGTCTTGTAGGAAGCTTCATTCCTTAAGAATGTCGCTCGACAGGGAGGCGGAGGATGTGGAGGAAGACACCGCCTCCGCAGCCGAGCAGGCCGCCTGGGCAGCAGCCCAGAGGGAGTTTGAGGAGCAGTCCAAGCTCCGATGGGACACGGCCGCGGGGAAGACGGCCGAGGGCCAATCTCGCCCCAGCAGGGCCGAGAAGCTAGTGGAGAAGCGTACGAAGGCTAGACATGACCCCTCCGCGCATTCTCGCACGGAGGAGCTAGCTAGTGAGGCGGCCCCGAGGCACGCCCCAAGGGCTGAGGGAGCCCAGCCCTCCGAGCCGGACGCTTCCGCACCGATGGACCTAGAGACGATCCCTGACTCCCCCACGGCCGAGGCGGCGCCTGATGCGCAGGAACTGATCTTGGACGTGGCAGACGCGGCCCCTGATGCACCAGGGGTGACCATGGATGTGCCAGATGCAGCCCATCCACCTCCCGTCGAGGAGGCCGCGTCGGCCGGGACATCGACGGAGCCGGCTCCATCGTCGTCCCCCACCGCGGTCTAGCTACGCCGGGAGCTGGTGACCGTGTCGGGAGCCGTCCCATGAAGTAGTGGCGGGCTGCCAATTCGGTGCGCACGTGACTGCCCGCCGGCATTGCGCTCACCGGTGTTCCGGAGCTGGTGTCGGTATTTTCCAGTAGCCGGTCCAAGGTGGAGCAGTCGGCCGACGTGGTGGCCTGTGACTTGGAGCGCCGGGAGGCCCGCACCAGGGTACGTGCCTCATCTTGGTTTTGAATTTGTTTTCCTTCTTCTTCTTGCGTTAGTGAGGGCGCGACCGCGCACCCACTGGGTGTAGCCCTCGAGAATTGGGCCGGCCGATCATCGGCGAGGCCGAATCTCTTTTGAGCCTCTCTTCTTGTTCTGCTTTTTTAGTTGGGGCGCGCTAGCGCACCCACTGGGTGTAGCCCCCAAGAATCGGGCTGATTATGACTTAACCAGGCCGAATCTTACTCTTGCTTCTTCTTTGCTTTTTGCAGGATATTCATGATGCCCAGGTGCAGGCTTACAATGAGCTGCGAGCTCAACCCCAGGCGGCCGATGGCCAGATTGCCGGACTCAAAGTCCGGCCGGGCGAAGTCACCATGGCGCGGGACGCTCTGCGAGGCGCTGGCCACCGGCTCCAGGAACAACTGGCTCTTCTCGAGGTGGAGAAGAAGGAGCTTGAGGCAGCCAGCCGGGTCGAGCTAGAGCAGCTGTGTGGTACGCTGCAGGAGAAGGACGCCTCCCACTCTGCCAACGTGGAACGCCTCGCATCGGCCCATCTCGAGGAGATGAAGCTCAAGGATGCCGCCTTGAGGGAGAAGGAGGAGGCCCTTGTCCATAAGCAGACGTAGCTGGTCAAGGCCCTAGAGTCTGCGGCGGCTCTCCAGGCGGAACTTGCCCTCCTTACTCAAGCGAGCAAGGTGCGGGAGCTCGAGGTCGTGGAGAGCGCCCATGAGACCGATGGAGCCTTCCATCGTGAGTCTTTCTTTTTAGTTTTGTCTTGAGATTTCTTGGCCGTCTGCTCTTCTTACTCGTTTCTGCACCCCTTTTCCTGTCTTAGGCCTCTTTCCTGAAACCCAGGGCGCAGCTAACACAGTCGTCGAGGTGAGTCGTGAGGAGCGCCGCACGGTTGGGGAGGAGGTAGATGGTACCTCCAGCTGTTGCGTGGAGGAGATCAGAGTGGGCCTCACGGCCCGCCTGCATGCCCTGGGCGAGTCTGTGGCTCGGCTCCAGGTTGCAGGCTCATCGATGGTGGCGGCCGGATGGCATGGAGCCGGCGTCGATGAGCCGGCTCGCCGCTGGCTTGCAGCTGGCGAAGATCGCCTTGACGCCTGGCGCGCCTCGGTCGCGCGCGCTGGAGCCTACGTGGCCCTGCGCTTGGCCAAGTCCTGGTATGGAAACCTGGACTTGGGCAAGCTTATGGCTCAGCGCAAGGGCTCGGAGGCGGAGCTGCAGGCCATGGAGGAGGCACTGCGCGTGAGGGCCAGCGACATCGCCGAATACACCGCCTGGGACAAGCTCATTTTGGAGCGGGGTGAAGGCGGCGGTGTGATCCCTGAAGATCTGCACGGCGTTCATAGTTATAACCACGATGGCAGCTCCGATGAGACAGCCCACGGTGTGGATACTGCTGCCGCCTCCAGCGGTGCGGCGTACGCCGACTCCGGTGTGGATGGAGCCAGGAGCCCTTGCGAAGGAGACGACGCGACCGCCTCGGGTGCAGCCCGGGATGGTGAAGCCACCACTTCAGGAGCAGCAGCCGGGGCGACCAATGAGGCCGCAGCCCCGTAGCCGGTGTCCTATTTTTGTTGTCTGCACTTTTCTTGTCAGTCCAACAGTTCCAGCCACTTGTGGGTGTAATGAACCTCGGCCGTGGGCCAATGCATTTTGAATGTATATATTCAGCATTATATTCGTATTTCCATGCGTGTTGTTTTATATCCTTTTCTTTTGATTCCTGGTTGACTTCTTTTTCTCCAACCCCTGTATTCCCAAGTTTAAACCCTGCCATCCCGACAGCCGGGAGCCGGTCTGTGATTGGGTCGAGGTTTCTGGCCTTAGAACACAAGACATAGATTTTTCGAAGCCATTAAGACTTAAAGATTCAGACATAAACCAGCAGAGATCAGCCTGAATAAGATCATAGGATAGATCAAGCCAACCCGAGCGGGCAACCTTTTTGTAGTCGAACTTTACATGCAGCCGGCCCTACTTGGCGTCGCCTCGCTAGCCGGACGGCCGTAGCCGGTATGCCAGCTATTACGAGGTGACCAGGGATCGATCCGACTTACGCTATGTGTTCTTCTACAACATAAGGAAGGCGTCTGGGCATCTAGCGAGCCCCTGAGCTTATTAGATCCAGCAAGGGGCATATCAGAGTGAGCACTCTAGATATGAATTTTAAAAAGAAGCATGAGGCATGCTATTTTCATTGAGAATCCCTGAAGAGGGAGGAAGATACATTTGTGCATTCTCTTTCCGTGTTTGGTACTTGCCTTCTAGCAGTAGAACCGGCGAAGCAACGCCGCGTTCCATGGACGTTCCGTCTCCTGGCCGGAGTCGTACCTCTTGTGCTTCCTTGGCTTTTGGGCATGGATCAAGTAGTATGCGTTGTTGTGCAATGCCCTATTGATGATGAAAGGTCCCTCCCCTGGGGAAGAGAGCTTGTGCTAGCCGGCAGTGCGCTGGATTCTTCTGAGGACCAAGTCTCCCTCTTTGAAAGAGAGAGGCTTGATCTTTTTGCTGTGGTAGTATCTCAACTTCTGTTGATAGATGGCCGTCCGGCTCAAGGCCAAGTCCCTGGCTTCTTAGAGGAGATCCTCACCATCTTCTCTTGCCTCCTTCGCCTCTGTTTCCGTGTATAGGGTGATCCGAGGCGAGTCGAACTCGATATTTGTAGGGATAATAGCCTCGGACCCGTATACGTGGAAGAACGGGGTGACGCCGATCGACCGGTTGGGCGTGGTGCGGAGGCTCCATAGTATAGCCGGCAATTCTTTGATCCAGCAGCCGGATGACCTGACCAGTGGCGCCACCAGTCTTGGCTTGATGCCGGCCAGGATCAGGCTGTTGGCCCTCTCCGCTTGGCCATTCGACTGGGGATGTGCCACACATGCCAAGTCGAGCCGGATGCCTACCTTGGAGCAGTAGAGCGCCAGAGCGCCTTTGGTGAAGTTGGTGCCGTTGTCGGTGATGATGCTGTGGAGGACGCCATATCCAACAGATATGTCCGTGATGAACTTGACAGATGTGGGGCCATCAAGCTTCTTGATAGGTCTGGCCTCGATCCACTTGGTGAATTTGTCAACGGCTACCATGAGATGGGTCATGCCACCACGAGCTGTCTTGAAGGGCCCTACCATGTCCAGTCCCCAGACGGCGAACGGCCATGACAGGGGGGTGGTTTTGAGGGCCGAAGGCAGCATGTGGCTCTTTGCGCTGAAGTACTGGCAGCCTTCGCATTTGTCGACCAGATCCACGGCCTCCTCGAGGGCCATGGGCCAGTAGAATCTGTGGCGGAACGCCTTGGCCACCAGGGTTCTAGAGGCGGCATGATGCCCGCACTCCCCCTGATGAATGTCTCTGAGGATCTCCTGTCCCTTTTCTGATACGATGCAGCGCTGGAACACGCCAGTCACGCTGCGCCTTACCAGCTCGTGATTGATGATGGCGTAGGCTGCAGACCTGCGCTGGATCTGCCTTGCCTCCTCCTCGTCTTGAGGAAGCTCGCCGCAAAGGAGGAAGGCCAGGATAGGTTGAGCCCATGTCGGAGCCGACACAAGGGCTGGCTCCTCCTCGACCTGACTGTTAGGGGCTTCTGCAGCCCCCGCACTTGGTGGAGCGGCGGTCGTGGACTCGAGACGAGGTGTCTGTGGTGCTGCTGTGGCACCTGGCTCACCGTCTACCTCCATGACGTCCACCCACTGGGTGTCAAGACAACAGGATTCGAGGCAGGGTGGAGCCGGAGTTGTTGTTGTAGCCGGTGGCTCTATTGGAGTCGGCATGGCCTGCGTAGCCGGCACAAGAGTTGTAGCAGGCGCAGTTGGTGGAGCCGACGGCGCTTGCACCGTAGATTCAGCCTGTGCCGCTATTGGAGTCGGCCTGTCCAGCGTAGCCGCAACAGGAGCTGTAGCCGGCGTAGTTGGTGGAGCCGACGGCGCTTGCACCATAGAATTAGCCGGCACGAAGATCGATGCCGACTCAGGAGACGGCCTGATAGACGGCTTGTGGAGTTGCTCAAGGGAGACGCCGGCTGGGATAGCCTGTCACATGGATCAAATTTTGGCCAGAGTATCAGCCGCCTCATTGTCTGCTCTGGGAACATGGTGCAACTCCCAGCCCTCGAAGGGGCCTCTGAGCTACTGGATGAGGAAACGGTAGTTTGCCATGTTGGCATCCCTGGCATCCCATTCGGCAGAAACTTGATGTACCACCAAGTCTGAGTCGCCGAAGCATACGAGCCACCGGATGCCAATCTCCTTGGCCAGCCGGAGGCCCTGAGCCAGTGCTTCGTACTCGGCGACGTTGTTGGAGGTGGCGAAGTGGATATGGAGAGCATACTTGAGCTGGTCTCCTTCCGGAGACGTTAAGACGATGCCGGCTCCCAGACCCATCCGCATCTTTGAGCCGTCGAACTGCATCCGCCAATGCGTAGAGCCTGGAGGTGGCGGCTCGAACTGGGTCTCGGCCCAGTCGACTAAAAAGTCAGCCACCACCTGAGATTTGATGGGGGCGCGAGGCTCGTAACGAATATCGTGTTCCTCCATGGCAATGGACCACTTAGCAATCCTGCCCGTTGCATCACGGTTGCCCATGATCTCTGAAAGTGGAGCAGTGCTTACCACAGTGATGGCATGCTCTTGGAAGTATTGCTTCAACTTCTTTGCGGCAAGGTAAACACCATAACACATTTTTTGGTAATGGGGATAGTTCTGCTTGGAAGCGGACAATTCCTCGCTGAGGTAGTAGACAAGGCACTCCACTAACAGTACCTTGCCCTCCTCCTTGCGTTGAACTACCAACACTACACTAACCACGTAAGTGGTCGCGGCAATGTTTATGAGTATGGGTTCCCTTTCAGCCAGCGCTGGCAAGATTGGCAGGCTCTAGATGACCCGCTTGAGGTCACGGAAGGCTTCGTCTGCCTGCTCGTTCCACTCAAATTTCGCCATCTTCTTCATGAGCTGATAGAGTGGAAGGGCCATCTTGCCAAGCCGGCTGATGAACCGTCTAAGGGACGCCAGGCAGCTGGCGAATTTCTGGACGCCTAGGATTCGAGCCGGCCGCACCATCCGCTCGATGGTGCCCATCTTCTCAGGGTTCGCCTCGATGCCACGAGCGGACACGAAAAACCCAAAGAGTTTGCCGCCTGAAACCCCAAAGACGCACTTCTCCGGGTTGAGCCGGATCTTGTACTCGCGCAGGTTGGCGAACGTCTCCCGCATATCGTCGAGGAGACTGAAGTGCTGCTTTGTCTTGACGACGATGTCATCCACATAGACGTGGATGTTTTTGCCGATCTGTGGCAGTAGGCACTGCTGCATGCAGCGTTGGAACGTTGCACTAGCATTCTTCAAATCGAACATCATGGTGGTGTAGCGGTAGGCCCCAAAGGGCGTGATGAAGAAGGTCTTCAGGCGATCAGCTGGATCCATCTAGATTTGATGGTAGCCTGAATAAGCATCTAGAAACGACAACAATTTGCAGCCTGTAGTGGAGTCGATCACTTGATCTATCCTAGGCAACGCGAAAGGTTCTTTCGGACAAGCCTTATTCAGGCTAGTGTAGTCTATACACATTCGCCAGGTGTTGTTCTTCTTCAGCACCAGCACTGGATTAGCTAACCATTCCGGGTGGAAAACCTCCATGATGAAGCCGGCTACAAGGAGCCGGCTGATCTCTTATCCGATTGTGCGTCGCTTCCCCTCGACGAAGCGGCGCAAAGGTTGTTTCAGCGGCTTTGCATCTGATCAAACATGAAGTTTGTGCTCGGCGTACTTCCTCGGAACACCCGACAGGTCCTTGGGGGACCATGCGAAGATGTCCCGATTCTCACGGAGGAAGTCGACGAGCTCGCCTTCCTATTTGGGGCTGAGGCCAGCCCCGATGGTGACGCGTGGCTTGGGGTTGGCAGGGTCGAGTGGGACCTTCTTCGTATCTTTGGCCGGTTTGAAGAGCCCTCGCCGGCCGACTGGGACGGAGGAAAAGGAATCGTCGGCTGCTCTGTATCCTGGGCCACGAGCCGGTTGATCTGCCACTTCTCCTCAGCGATCCCCAGGGTGTCGGCGAGGTGTCTTCTATCTTGGGCGCACTCGAGCGACTTCTTGCAGTCGCCGGCAACAGTGATGATGCCCTTTGGACCCGACATCTTCATCTTTAGGAAGGCGTAGTCCGGTCTGCCCAGCAGCGCGTGATACGGGCTGCTGAGGTCCACTACCTCGAACCATATGGACTCTAGGAGGTGAAACTTGTCGCCGAAGAGGACGCCCAGCTGGATTTTGCTGATGGGCGAGCAAGACTGCCCAGGCACGATGCCATGGAAGACAGTGTTGGTCGGTAGGACGTCCGTTTCCTTGAGCCCGAGCTTGAGGAAAGTGTCGAGGTAGAGGATGTTGATGCTGCTGCCACCGTGGACCAGCACCCGGGAGAACCGACAGGTGAGCCTCTTGGAGGCGAAGGTGGGGTCATGGACGAGTGCGTATGAGCCCGGGTTGGGCATCATCGCAGGATGGTCCACCCGGCTCCATGTGATTGGTCTGTTAGACCAATGCATGTACTGGGGAACCGGGGGAACCGTGGCATTCACCTCGCGTCGTCTCTGGCGCAGGCTGTGCTTGTCGTCCTGGAGGCGGCCATCGTCGCGAGGCAGTGGCGGTGGAGCCGGAGCAGGACCAGGAGCCAGTGCATGAGGCGCCGCCTGCGCACTTGGGGGAGCCGGCAGGCCATCCCCTTGCGACAGCCGACGTGCGAAGCTGCACTGTCGAAGAGTGTGGTTAGACGGCTGCGCCCCAGAATGGATCTTGCAGGGGGCATCAAGCAGTTGCTCGAAGGACTGCTTGGGCAGCCAGTTGGCGTTGTTCCTGTTGGAACGCTTCCGTGGAGGGCCGACTTGAGGAACCGACGTCTCGCCCTCCACGCTGGCTACCAACTTGTTGTTGGAGCGCGAATCCATCTGATCCTCCTTGTGCTTGTTGTTGTTCTGGACGCCTCGACCGTCTCCGACAGGCTTGGGAGTAGCCGGCGTGGGGACAGCCTTGTCTGAGGCGGTCACCTTGACGCGCATCGCTGAGTCAGCTGTGGCGTACTTGTCTGCCTTGGCCATGAGCACCACCAGGGAGGTTGGCTCAGAGCACATAAGGTTGTTCTTGAGGAGGGTGCCGTCTCGGCAACCGTCGATGAAATACTGGATGGCTTGTACCTCATGCACCCCCTCGCAGGAGTTGCGGAGCTCCGTCCGCCGGGTGACGTAGTCGCGAAGGGTTTCGTCGGGCCTCTGGACGCACATGGCTAGCTCGTGAGGACAGCCAGGGCGCTTGTAGGTGCCAGTGAAGTTGCGAACGAACGCCTCCTAGAAGTCCACCCACGAGTTGACGCTGCCTGCCGGAAGGCTGTTAAGCCAAGTCCAAGCCGAGCCGGCCAACATGAGCGGCACGTAGTGGACCGCTACGCGCTTGTTGCCCCTGGGGGCCTTGGAAATCGGGGTGAGGCCGTATGCGGAGTTATACTCGCGCTGCGTGGCCTCCATTCGATGTTTTGCTAAGGCGACGGCAATGCCTTCCTCCAAGATATGCTTGCGAGCCTCCTCCAGTGAGGCTCGGGCATCGCTAGGGTTCGCGGAGGCAGTGATGGGTGTCTTCAGACCGGCGATAGCGTCCTGAAGAGTATCGGTGGTGACAACAGCAGGCTCACCAGCGTCCGACGACGCCTTGGCATGAGCCGCGCTGGTGCCTGCACCAATAATTATCAGCTCCACGAAGTTGGAGACGACGGCGACATGGTATGGGATGAAGAACCCCGCCGACGGCGGGAGGCCGTCGAATACGAGTATGTTGCTAGGGTATACGTCATGCGCATGCATCTCAGCGATAGAGAGCCTGCTGAAGCTGGCGCAGGGCGCCTCAACGTCGAAGTCCTCACCAAAGTAGCGAGGACCGTCGTTGAGACGTTAGTCGCCAAAGAGAACGCTGAGGTTCTCCATAGCAGCGACGATGACACTAGGAAGTGCCTCGTCATCAGAATCTTCGTCCGAATCCGTATGGCGGACGGGGACGTCGATCACCATCGGTGTTGCCACATCGAAAGCGGGCCGCACGGGCATGCAGACCGATCCAGACGCGATGCATCCGGTGGCGTAGGTGCGGGGCCCTGCCCAGCGTGTAAAGGCAGCCGATGCCGCGATCGGCCCCACGGTGGGCGCCAAATGTCGGTGAATACTCACAGCATATGCCATGGGTAGGCTAAAGTCGGTGAGAATCGAAAGGACAAAGGAGGGTGCTGGGAACGAGGTTGGTACAAGCATGGAACGCACGATGTACCCAGGTTCAGGGCTCTCCGTAGAGATAAGACCCCTAGTCCTGCCGGAGTGTTTGATGTATATTGATGGATTACAATGTTGCTCCTGGAGCTGTGTTGGGAGGAGGAAGAGGGGAGCAGCCGGCTCGTCTCTACCTCTCTCTATGTGGTTGGTGGATGTTGAGTGTTGTTTGACCGACCCTCTGCATGGAGGGTGACCGGGCGGTTTTATAGACGAACCCGCCGGCCTACAATATAGATAAAGGGTACAAGAGGGGGACCCAGTTGGCAGCCTCGCCGGGTAACCAGGGGCCGACAAGAGTCTTGTCTTGTCGCTTGAGGGGCCCGCCGGCTACATGGCCTCGTTTGGCCGTGGGACCCGCCGGCTAGCCAATGAAGCTCTCGCGTAATGTTGGCGCCGAGCACGCGATGTACGTCGAGCGTCGTCCAGCGATATTCACCATGGGAAAGTAGTACGACCGCCTCCACTGTTCCCCACGCCGAGTGTAGTAATGGAGTGGGTGTGTGACGGTCCGACACTATGCTAGGTGATGGATCAGAGCCAGGGTAGGTCAGCGGCATGGCCGCCAACACTCGTACCTGCTGGACACTCCGATCCAGTACCTTTACTGACGCGTAGCCACCTTTAATCGTAAGGTCTCATCCTGACCTACGATCTGATGTGACTTGTGATCCCCGGCCGGCTAGCCTGCTTGGCTAACCGGCTTGGGCCCGGCTGCCTCGTCCCTAGCCGGTAGGGGTTGCCTGGCTAGCCAGAGAATTGGCCGCCTCGTCCTCCAGCCGGCAAGCGCAGCCTAGTCAGCGAGAAGACTTGGGCCTCGGGCAACTGTATTTGCTCACATCCTTTGGGCAGGAAATGAAGGAGCAGGCTTGATGAGCCTACCCCGGGGTTATCCCCCTGACACTGACAGACTACCGGCACTCGGTCCAGCTCTTCTCCTCACAGGCTGTTAACCAGCGGTACACGAGTGGTTACTGGATCAGAGACATACTTGACTTTGACCCCTTGGTCGCTTGTCATGGTAATAGCCCTGTTGTCACAGTCCAAGATGCTCTGGTGTTTGTCCAACAAATTCATTTCGAGAATTACTTCTAGGCCTTGCGAATTAATGACGATGAGATTTGCTGAGAAGCTTGTCCCATTGATAACAATCCCGACTTTCCTAAAACCTACGTTGGTCCTTAACACTACTACCCGGGTTTGTATCGGCATTTGCCCGTTAAGCAGGGTAGACTTCAAACCACATTTTTTCGCAAATCTTTGTGTAACAGAAGAATGCGAAGCACCACAATCAAACAATATTGTTGGTAGGGTGGAGTTGACGCGGAACGTACCCAGAATGCAGTCTGGGTCTTCATGTGCCTCTTCTGCAGAGATATGATTGATCCGCCCCCTGCTATGATACGGATGGTTGCGGGGGGCTTGGTTCCTGCATGGTGCTCCTTGGCCTTGGTTTGGCGCATTGGGGTGCGGTGCGTCGGCTTTCTAGTTGGGAAACTGCCTGGAATAGTGCCTAGTCTGTCCACATCCAAAAGAGGTAACTTGTGCTCGAAGCTTGGTCTTAACTCCACTGTTGTTCGGTGGGTTGAATGATGGCTTGGTGTTGACTTGCTGCTGAGGCTGGTAGTTCTCGTCAAATGTTGGAGACTTGTACTGTTGCTGCTGGTAACTAAGTCTTGCTGGACCTGACTTCCATGGGCGTGGCATCGGATTACTAGGTCCTTCACTACCTATCAGCTTGCGCTTACGGGTGTCGTCCATTGCACGATGCTTATCCTCCAACATAAGGGCCTTGTTAACCAGATCACTGAAGGTCCACCATTCACAAACAAGCAGTTGATATTGGAGTGACTGCTACAGTCCTTCCATAAAGCGTTCCACTTTAGCGGCCTAAGTGTTGACATCCTCGGGTGCATATCTTGACAGGAGGTTGAACTTCGACAAATACTCCTTGACGGATCCACTGCCTTGCCTTCAAGCTCGGAATTCACACTTCTTAATGGTCATCATTCCGGGAGGAATGTGAGGAGTGCAGAATCCTTCCTTGAACATTGCCAAGGTGATGATTTGTCCTTCTCGCATGATCTGAAATCCATCCCACCAAGCTCTGGCCATGCCTCAGAGAAAGTGAGATGCATAGAGAACTTTCTCACGGTCATCAGTGCATTTGACCAGCGCGAGGAGGTCTTCGATAGTACTGATCCAGTCATCGCCATACAATGGTTTAGTCGTCTCCGTGAATATGGGTGGCGTAGTCAGCATGAACTTAGAGAGAGTAGAGCGACCATTGCCATTCCCGTTCTGTGGCGGGTTGTTCACCAAGACTTGAGCCAGCTGCTGAATAGCGGCATTATTGGCTTGACGTTCCTCGCGGAGAGCTTGAAGGAACTAAGCCATATTCAAGCTTTCAGGAGGAGGCGGTGGCAGTGGAACATCGTCTTGCTGCTGCTTGTGGTGATCTCCAGCTTGAGAGCCCCCTCCGGTTCCCTGCTGCTGACCTGAAGAGGCAGAGTTGTGGTTGCCGAAGGTGCTGGTGCGAGTTGCAATCACCAGCCTGTCAGGGGAGTAGACAGGTCAATTTTCCGAACTAGCTGGAATCATAAGGGAGGATGCTCAAGTAAAGTGGTCTGGTGTTGTGCTAGTGTGAGATTTTTAAGCCAAGATTTTGGGAAAATACTAAGGAATTAGATTTAAACAAGTGATGTAGTCTCTTACAAGCTGCCTAAGGCAGAATGCGACTTGCATCCAACATGCTCACAACATCATGGTTTGGATGAACCGATACATAAATGTACTATGCTTGGGAAATCTTCTAACTTCCTAAGTCATAATCCTATGCGGCTGACTGCTCGGTTTCGTAGGCGGGTTCTGCAGGATCTTCGTCTTCATCTGTACTTTCCTCCTTTAGAGGGGTGGGAGAAGGAAGCGGTCCATCATGGCGTCTCTTTGTTGGCGAGGCAGCGAAGAGCTCTGTGTAATCTTCCGCGGTCAGGCGGTGACTATATAGGAGAGGCCTGCAGCGGTGGTACTCCTCCGTGGAAATCAACGGCTGATCGCCCTTCGGGTGCTCCTTCCTTCTTCACCTTGCGGGTCTTCATCTTCTCCATGCGGAGAAAATCCTTGACTTGGTGCAGTTCTTGGCAAATCTTCATTGACTCCTTTATCAAAAGGTGCGTCAAAGTGTCGGAGGAGAGGCTGAAGTACGTCTAAAACCTTAGTGGCGCCTCGTCCTATGAAGATGGGTTTAGTGTCCAACTCCTATACATCCCATCCTTAACAAAAGGTAGGTGACGAGTAGCTGGCTCGTTAGCCATCTCGAGAAAGATGTCCCAGAGACGCACGAGCGCCTCTTTTGCGGCTGTCTGCACTGCCAACTTCAGATCCTCCATCTGTGGTCCTTCGAAGAACCAACTAGTTGGGGAGTCATTAGCCTTCACTATCATGTCCACATGATATTCCTTGGTGTCGGCGTTGACCCAGTACTCGTGGTAGAGGAAGATGGGCGTGCGGAGTAGTTGGAACTTCTCGAGGCTATCACCAAAAAGTAGGGGAGATCCCATCTCCACAAGCATCTCAGGTACGTCGGCCATCTACAATATGTAGGGAAGAGGGTCAGAAAGTTTTTAGTGGGTGCAGAATCTTAGGTTAAGGTCTAGGTGCACTAATCGTCTTGGCTATCGTCCATGCTACCTAACGCTTCCTATAGTCAGGTTGACTCTAATACCATCTCTGTGGGGACCTCGAATTACCAGTCAAGATCGCCAATGAACGTGCTCAGTGATCCCACAGATCAATGCTCACTGAACACACAGATACTGAATAATAAGAGTCTTACATCCAAGTACCGAATCATTACATCGCGTGACTGAATGGTCAAGTTCACAAGTTAGGGCCTATAAGGCCAAATCACACGGTTACAACTAGTAGCAGAAAACGTAGGGCTAAGCGGGTGCCCATCCCATCAGCCTACACCTACAGGCATTCTGACTGGGAAGCGTCCTAGTTCGCACGGGCGTCTCCGAAGACGTACTCTTCTCCAAAAACCGGTCGTTCCATGTCTGGTCAATAATATAACAAGTGGTAAGCCAATGAGTACTTTTGAATATACTCGCAAACAACCCATGATATGAACAATGCAAGTGATGGTTAACAATAATATGCATGTTTGGTGGATAACATCTTGGTTGTAAATAAACATGATCATGGGTATGCAACATAAGTTAAATATTACTTGAAGAACAGGTTAGAGATACCAATATATCTGTCGAGGTTTGAACACTGTGGGTTCACCATATATGCCAAGTCACCAAACTTGGTCATATCAACTCTTTTATGTTAACTCTATTTACCACACACTCACACACACTTGGTTTACGCGGAAACGACTGGACGTAGATTAAGTAGGATTACCCAACTGTCCTTAACCATGGACACGGCTATTCAAATATTTTTACACTGTGCACAGGTAGTACGCTGGACCCACGAGATCCAGGAAACTTCCATGTCATCCATGACTCGCGGTATATAACATACCCGAGGTAAGTACCCGATCAATGTCTTTCCACTGATGATACTAGACAAAGAGGTCCACTCGATTGGTACCCAGCCCACATGTTGTACATCTTACGAGCATCGACTCTGGACATAGTCGCCCTACCTGGCACGACCCCATCACGAGAGTGACCACACATCAGTCCCGCCACTAGTAATGTGGCTCTTTGCTAGCACCGACCAGAGTAATGAACAAAGCCCCGTCCCATAAAGGGGTAACGTGGTCATACATGTAAGGTTGGGATGGTCGACACATCATAAATCTAGTCCCATTTCAAAATACTCAGGGCACCACTTCTTCGAAAGTGGCCACCTAACTCATCATCACCCTCGAGCATTAGTGGCACTTGACGGGGTTTTCATAAACCTTCGATTTATAGCAACAACATGCTCATGCTATTGCTATTCTAGCTTTACTTGTCTACATGATATTAGCGTGACCCTCATAGGTGGTAGGATCAAGCTCAATGCATGTGCTCCTAAGGAGCCATCAGTAACATCACTTCAATTATTTACCGGTACTTATGATCATATGCAACGGAAATATTTGCTATACTAGCATGCATCATAACATATGCTCAGACATGGTCAAAGGGCTGCTTGCCTTGGTCAGCTAGGTATCCAGGGTCTTCAAGGTCTTCCGCTCCGACTCCTTCGTCACACGGGTTTTCTATAGTCATATAATGATAAAATAATAAGTAGCTCACTCCAAGACAGATCACAAACTCACTTTAAAAATGTTGGTTAATTCTGATAAATCCATGTTGTTATTTTAAAAATATTTGCTTCTAGTTTTAGTGAAAGAATATTTTTAAAAACAACTTAGCAGAAGCAAAACTATTCCAATTTAATCCATTTTATTATTGTAATACAGAACAAATGCTGCAAAAATTCAACCAATGGTTCTGTTAAATACTATACATTTTTAGAAGAATAACAGTGGAAAAATTATATTTTTACACTGGTTAAATATTTTTATAAAAATCGTTTAAACTGAGGTTCTAAATCAAAAAGAAAAATGCTACAGACCCTGGCCTGGATTGGCCTCGGACTAGGCCGGCCCAATGGCTAGCCAACCAGCGTGCACAGACGCGCGCGCCGTCAGGTTTCAACCTGACACGCGGGACCCTGCGGTTAGTGGCTGCGGGCAGCGAGGGAGAGAGAGATGGGCCACCACCAGGTGGGGCACACCTGTCTGGGTCGTCTCCTACCTCTGGACAGAGAGGAGGAGGAGCACGGCGTGGCTACCGAAGTCCTCATTCCCTAACGACGACGGGAATGGGTCCGTCTCGTCGTCGCCTACCTAATGATGGTCGAGATGACGGCGGAGGGGCTCGGGTTCACCAACGACGAGGTAGCCGCGGCGGAGGGGTTTCGGGCGAAGGTGGAGCTGGAGGTGGTAGCTACGGGCACGGATGTGCTCAGCGAAGAGAGGGGAAAGCTTCCTGAGGTCACGGGGATTGGTTTTCGTGGGCAGAGGAACTTGGGAGCCGACGTGTAGCCGAAGATCGACCGGAGCTCCGAGGCGGAGGGGCCTCGGTTGATCTCGTGTACCGGGGCCATGCTTGCTCAAAGAGGAGACTAGGGAGGTGATTGAGGTTCCTACAATGAGGAATGAAGCATGCTGGAGCAAGGAGAGGGGCTATTTATAGGCCCGCGACGGTGAGCCGACTCGGGAGCGCCGATGATTCACCGTGGCACGCATGAGGGTGCAGAGAGGAGCTGGGGTCGAAACCACGGTCTCAAGACGTGGTTTCGGACCTTCAGAACACAATGCGAGAGAGAGGGAGAGGGACGAGGCGAGCTACCGTGGCCACGCATCTCTGGCTAGTTTTGGTGCACGTGGGCAAGCATCGCACCAGCTCTTAGCGCGGGAGAGAAGGGGCCCTGATGGTCTCTCGATGCAGAGGGGTTGTCGGGGGAGAGGATAGACACTTTGGGGAGGCTGGAACTAGGTGAGAGCATCGCCCCCACCTCGGTGGCTCCCTTTAGCGTGCCCAGAGCGCAGCTTTGGCATGCCACGGCATGCTGGCGCACCCTGGGGTGCCTTGGACGTGTCTAACGTGTCCTGGGCACTGTCTGAGAGATGCCTAGCCGTTGGAGACCCGTGGGAGCTTTAGTTGGTCAAGGGGGACAAAGAAAACAGGTAGTGTCAGCCTTGAGCTGAAGCTTAGATTCAGGTTTTTGGCATTTCTACTTTGAACCAGAGAGGGGCTACTTGACTGCAGCTTGGCATTGATGATAGCCACCTAATCTGAGAGGTTGGGAGAAAGGGTTGGGGTTTAGCTAACGTTAGTAGGGGTTTTACCCATCTCTCAGAATGTGCTCGACAGTGGTTCGGGGTGGTTGCACCCCACCACTGGCTCTGCAACTTAACACAATTAGGTTTGGTGCTAAAACAAGGGGTTTCACCAAGTTGGAGCTCAAAAGAGCAAGTTTAGCTTTGTAAATTTGAAAACAGCACCAAATGACCAGATATGTTCCTTCCAAAGGGAGTGTGGGCAAATTAAGTCCCACAAATCCCATTCTAGCATGGAGCCCTCATTTGAGGTATTAGACACTCCTCCAAAGATTCAACTCCATTGGACAAACTTTGCTATGTAGTGTTTCTCTAACTTCATTCTGGAAAGAAGGGGTTTTGCAACTATTTGGTGTCCTTAATCACCTTGGATCAAGGTGCAATTTTATATGGGCACGAAATATGTGTTAGGGATACCACTAGAATTTTCTAAGAATTTATTGAGAATATTTCCTTTGGAAATATTTCAAAAGGTCAAAACAGACGGAAAGGGTTTTCAGGGTTTTATTCAAATAATAATAATATAAATAGGGTTGAAAATCTTATGTATGGAAAATATATGTCCTTCTGATCATCTCCAAATTTTCTCAGATTTTTCTAAGGCAGAAAAGTATTTTTCCATATAGAGATACCATTTTTAGTCTCAAAAATGGACATGCAAATAAATTTGGAAAAAAATTCATAAAATAATTATTTTATGGTTTTGGTGCTCTAAAATGGTGCTAGAACCAGGTCAACAACTTTGGGTAAGAACACTCCTTGCCATCAAGGACTTGTAGTGCAACCCAAAGCAGGGTTTTGCTTTAACCAGAAATAGGAAAATGGGTTTTGAAAATAATTAAGTCATGAGAAATTTGGTTTTTAATATCACATGATCAAGCATACAAGCATAAAACGACAATCATGGCACTCACAACATTAGTTTTGAATAAGTTTTTATAAACTCAGATTTTTGAATTACAGAAAAATTGGTAGTGAAAATAGGATGTGACAGCACCCTTCGGGCCGAAGTGGTGCCTCGCCATCGCCCCTCACCTCTACACAACTACGTGGACCTGCAAGTTCAAGCCCGACCTACCCCGCGCCACGACGGCTCCCTAGACCCGACCGAGTTCCTGCAACTCTACACGCTGAGCATCAGGGCGGCAGGAGGAGGCGACAAGGTCATGGCATGTTGGTTCCCCATGGCTCTCATGGGCGGCGCGCTCTCTTGGCTCGTTAACCTCCCAAAGGCGTCCAACACTTCCTGGGACGATATGCGCGAATGCTTTATCGCCAACTTCCAGGGAACCCGCAACTGCGCTCCTACCATGAACGACATGTGACGCATTAAGCAGCAGGAGGGGGAGACCCTGCACAAGTTCATACAACGCTTCACGGTCATGCGCCTCAAGATCCCCAAGGCATCAGACGAAGCCGTCATCCCGGCCTTTTCTGACGGTGTCACCGACCTTAAGATGAAGGAGGAGCTCGCCATGAATGAAGAAATGAGCACTGTGCTGGAAATTTTCAACCTAGCAAGCAAATTCCCCAAGGCTGACGAATGGCGCCTGTCGCTCCTCGGGCCCTAGGCGGCGTACCCAGAAGAGAAGAAGGCCAAGGCCAAGGAGGTGAAGCGCAAGGCTTTGGTTGTGCTCGCCGCCGAGCCCGAGGCGAAGCATGGCCGAGGGGGAGAGCGTCTTCCCGGAGGGGGCCAACGTGCATCTTCCGTGGCACGAGCGTCTATGATACCTCAGAGTGCCATGAGCTCCGACTAGTCCATGCCGAGCACTTCAGCACGTGCCCCCGATGAGAAGACAGAGGCCCCAAGCGTGGTGGTGGCTGCAGTGGTGGCCGCTGGGATGACCGGTAGCCGCGTTAGGGGTGGTACGGGCAGCCTTAGGAGGACCACTGGTGCGGCCAGCCTCAGGAGGACCATTGGCGCGATGACCTTCAGGAGGGGCCACGACGCGGCCAGCCTCGCGAGGCTCGCCCTCGTGAGGCTGGGCTGCCTCCGCTACCTCCACCACCCAGAAGGAGGGATGAAGACAGGCAGAACGATGGGATTGGGGGCTTCCAGGAGGTCAGGGTAGTGGGCTCCATCCTGGGAGGTGCCCAGACCCCAGCCTCGAACCACGCCTTCAAGCAGTTTGTCCGGGAGGTGAATGCCGCTTTCCTGAGGCCTGAAGCGATGCGCCCCCTCTGCTGGTCCCGGACCATCATCACCTTTGACCCCAGTGATCAGCTCAGGTGCTCGTTCATGGCCGGGCAGATCCCCATGATGTGCACCCCAACCATCAGCAATGTCCTCGTCAACAAGACGCTCATCGACAGTGGAGCGGGGCTCAACGTCCTCTCGGCCAAGACCTTCGAGACACTCCAACTGCCTTACGAGCTGCTCATGTCCACCAAGCCATTCTCGGGGGTCGCAGATGGGTCCACTATGCCCATAGGGCACGTGCGCCTGCCAGTTACCTTTGGCCAACGCAAGAACTACCACACTGAGATGATCGTCTTCGACATCGCATACATCCGCCTGCCATACAATGCGACCCTCGGGTATCCGGCTCTCGCCTAGTTTATGGCAGTGACCCACCACGGCTACAACGTCCTCAAGATGCCTGGGAGCGACGGCTTCATCACTATCGCCTGCGACGAGAAGGATGTTGTTTGCACCCTCGAGCACGCCTACCGCGAAGCGGCGGCCGAACGCGTGTACGACGAAAGAGATGAGACACCTCGAGAGGACCCATAAAAGAAGAAGAAGTAGGTCCTCCTGACAGTGCGCACTGGGACTTCAGGCCCTGAACCCGGGGACGGGGCCATGCCTCCCATCGCATAGGAAGGCGTGCTTGGTGCCCCCTTGGGTCGGGCCTGGGGGCTCCCACTAGGGAGATCCCCGGCCTAATCAGTGAGGCGGGGGTGGCGCTCGAGCACAACCCGATGGCGAGCTCTGGCGCATATCCACCCAGTTCCCGTGAGTCCGTCATCAGAGCAATCCGAGAACTTCGAGAGGCCCAAGCCGTGCGAGGCAAGGACTGCCCTACACCACCAATCGCAGTCACCGTCATCGCCACGGTCGACCGGCCCTGCATCAGCGTCAACGCGCTCGCAACACGACAGATTCGCGGCTCAAGGCCCTTTCTGGCCCGCACTGACTAACCATCGGGTGGGTGTACCCGCGCGCCGTTGCCCTCATGCCCTTCAGGCTGGGGAACGCGGATGCCACCTACCAGCGGCCCCAGCAGGCCATGCTCATGCCTGGAATGCTGGGGTGTGGTGAGGAAAAGGAGGAGATGCCTGGGCCGAGCAAAGTCCCCGAGCCTCGGGAGTCGAGGGACCCATGAGGGTCGCTACCGCGGAGGCAGGATATCGGACGATGAAGGCGCCTTCGGGACTTCAGCGGCACGGCCGCGAGGTGACTTTTTATCGGCTGCTGCTAGGTAACTTTTTGGCTCACCCTGTCCGAGCGTGCCCCCAGGGACAGGCGGCCTCAAGGATCTCATGGCACTAACCCAGCCGCTACTTCCATTTACGCACCCTTCAGTTGTTTCTATCTCACCCATTTCGAGCCCTAACATTCTACCTTGCTTGTATTGTCGGGCGGTCGGCCCCCGCATGGGGGCTACGTTCGAAGCTTATCCTTGCAGGCCTCATGAGGCAGCAGATACCCAGCCTCACACCCGAAGAAAAAGAATTCAGCGGGGTCGATCAATGACCCGAATAAAAATAAACTCAGTCCACCAATGACTCGGGGGGTAGGGACACTCGCTTGGCCAAAGCGTCCTCGCGACCTCCCATATACACCCCACCGTGACACTCTCACGTAATAACGAGGCGATGCGGTATACGCCCAGGGCCCCCCGAGGAGAAGACGAAGGCAATCAACACAGTCCGCCAATGAGACCTCCATCCTCAAGATGGCAGTGACCCACCACGGCTACAACGTCCTCAAGATGCTTGGGACCACCATCCCACACCTAGTGGAAACCCTACGCTCCATGCTAGGGAGAAGACGAAGGCAATCAACACAATCCGCCAATGACTACGCCCGCAGCTGGCACCATCACAGTCCGCCAATGACTACGCCCGCGGGTGCCATCAACACAGCCCACCAATGGCTACGCCCACAGTTAGCAAGGAAATCAACACAGTCCACATGCGACTACGCCCACGCCCTGTGCAGGGGACATGCAACTTGAGGTACGAAGCCTCCCGTATGTCAAGGGGGACCCTTGAACATCGCGACTCATGGGCCTAACTGCGCCCGTAGCGCCTTCCCCTTTGGGCCGTCCTTGGTTTCCGGTCGGTTCAATCGCGGGGAGGTACGTGCGGAGCGGGCCCTGCCGCCGCAGAGCCTAGTGCGCTCAACAGCCCACCTCATATCTCTTAGGAAGAATGCTGGAGTCACTCGTACGTCAAGGGGGACTCGTGAGCATCGTGACTCAGGAGCCTGAACTGCGCCCGTAGCCCCTTCCCCTTTTGGGCCGTCCTTGGTTTCCGGTCGGTTCAACCGCGGGGAGGTACGCACGGGGCGGGCCCCGTCGACGCAGAGTGCTGAAAGAGTTCGGGAGTCTCCATTAATCAGCTTCCTAGGAGGGACATTGGAGTCGCTCGCACGTCAAGGGGGACCCCTGAGCATCCCGACTCAGGGGCCGAACTGTGCTCGTAGCCCCTTCCCCCTTTGGGACGTCCTTGGTTTCTGGTCGGTCTAATCGTAGGGAGGTACGTGCGGGGAGGGCCCTGTTGATGCGGAGTGCTGAAGGTGTTCTGAAGTTTCGAAATCCTTGCTGCGTTCCCTCATGGGGGCAGCTCGCGTCAATGGGGACTCCTGAGCATCATGACTCAGGGGACTAACTATGCTCGTAGCCCCTTTCCCTTTTGGGCCGTCCTGGGATTTCGGTCGGTCCAACCGAGGCGAAGGTACGCATGTGGCAGGCCTTTCCGACGCAGAGTAACACAGCAAACATGACAGGGACAAGGCGAAGAAAACATTCAAGCATTCAGTTATTACCAGCCTTCATGAAAATGCAAATTAGTTTGACGCCTCCACGAGGCACGATGAGCATTACAGGGAAAAGACATGGAGAAGAAATCAGGAGGAGCCGCCGCCGGTCACTCGCTCCACAGGGGGCTTGTCGTCGGAGTTAGAAGCGTCGTTTTCCCCGTCGTCAGCTTCAGTGGCATCCGGAGACGAAGGAGTAGCAACACGGTCGGACCTCTTCACCAACGCCTCCATGGGGCCCTTAACCGCCTCCGCGGCACGTTCGCGGGCCTCGGCAGGGAGCGGCATGATCAAGGAGCCAAGGTCAAATCCCAGCTCGCGAAGATGAAGGTGGCTGAAGAGGCATGTCGGGGGCCATGAAGAAAAGGTTGCAGCACTCTCTATCCAAGATCTTGTCCACGTGAACAACGGCGTCCTCCAGCACTACGGCGAGCTACGTCGCGAGCGCGACAAAGCCGCACTATAGGGTGGCCAGAGGCTTGACGAACCCGTCCCGGCAGAGGGAGTGGAGCACCGTGCGAAGCTTGAGCTCAACGTCATGGAAGCAAGCCAGCTCCACGGCCTTCTTCGTCTCGGCCGCAGCAAGGGCTTCCCCGTGGGCATCAAGGAGAGCCTTCCTCAAGGCGGCCTCCTTCTCCTGCTCGTCCAAGCACGCCTGTTTGTGCCCAGGCGATTTGCATCCTGGGATAGCTCTTCTTCCCGGGCGGTAAGCTTGTCCTTGCGAGCCTAAAGCCCCTCCTCCCGCAGGCGATGCTGCTCGACTAGCTTGGCTTGTTCCCGTTGGAGGGCCTGCAGGCGGGCCTCCGCCTCTTCATAGTGTTTGGCAGCCGCCTCGGCTACCTTCAGCGCCTCCTCACGTGCAGCGCAGGTGGCCTTGGCCTCCCTCTTGGCCTTGGCCTCCTCACGCGCAGCGCAGGCGACCTTGGCCAGGGCAGTGAAGGCCGCGTTCAGGAAGCCCTAGGTGAAGACCGAGGTCCTCTGGACCTCCCCTTGAAGAGCCTCCAGTGTTGTTGCGGGCGGTGCCACCGGGGAGGCGGCGTCACGAGGGTTAGGGTGTTCCGAAGGCTTCCTGGAGGTTGCAGGCATTAGCGCATCAGAAGGCTGAGGTCCCTCCAGAGCCTGCCCCTCGGGCGACGGCGTCACCACGACCGCCTGAGGACGCTTCAGGGGCTCGGGGGATGGGATGATTAAGGCCTGGGAGGTCGTCGCGCAAGCCTCCACCGTTTCATCGGCTGGGGGCGATGCGTTGGAGAGGGCCGGCGGTGCGTCAGAAGTCTCCTTGTCTTGGACGCATGTGTTCTTCCTCTTCGCCCTAGGTGAGACAACGTCCCTGGACATGAGGCAAAATAGGGAATCAACCAAGTGCAGACTTCCGATGTGCATGGCGTGCCAAGGCAAGTGACTCACTCTTCGGGATCAATCCACCTCTTCCTCATCACCGCCCCCGTGCCAGCGGGATCAACAGGGCCAACCACGGAGGGGGGCTAGCCCGGCGCCTCAGTTTTTCCACTAACGGAGGCGGATGCGCCAAGGATCACCCACCCTCGCACTTCTTGGAAGTGGGCACGCAGGCAGACCGCGTAGCGCGCGGTGTGGACACGGGTCCCCTGGAGGTCCAGGTCGGGTGCGAGGAGACCCCCGCGGAGACCTCACCCGTACCATCATCATCTACAAGCTCACGAAGAAGGACAGCCTATGACGGGAGAGGCGCGCTCGTCGGGCAGACGCCTATGGTCTTCTCCGAATCCCACTCGCCGGAGGTGTCGCCAGATGACACCTCTACTGGACCAGAGCCCTTGACTGGGAGGAGCCCCTGCTCATCAAAGACAGGCAGCCCGAAAATCCCGTCAGCCCAGTCGTCAAGACGGCACAGTGGACCCAGGGCCTCAGGCAGGTCACCAGGGTCACCGCCCAGCAAAATCACCACGTCCTTGCTCGGCTCCTCAATCGGGAGGTCCTCAGACCAGAGCTTGAGCTCGTCGTCACCAGCACGGTAGTCCCACAGGGCCGTGGAGTGGGCCTGAAGGGGTGCCAGGCGTTGCGCCAAGAATTCCTTCACCATCATCCCACCGGTCATCCTCTTGGCGCTGATGTCGCAAGAGAAGTGTTCCAGGACAGGGCGCGGCCTGAGGGTCGAGGAGCTTTACTGAGCTCCACGTGGAAGTCTTCTCCGACAACCCCTTCGGCTCCTCGAGCTGACGGTTGGCGTCCTTAAGGCTCATGAAAACCCAACGGTGCCTGAAGTTCTCCACCATCTTCCCGCTCTGGGCCGCCACGAAGGAGACACATGCCGACAACTAGGCGCCGTCATGCAGGCGCGGGCTAAAGAAATGGCGGAAGAGGGTCATTGAAGCGTGCACACCTACGAAAGCCTCGCAGTAGAAATCGAAGTCAAACAGGAAGAAGAGAAAGTTAGGGTTGAGGTGAAGGGCCTCGATCCCATAGTGGTTCTAGATGGCGGTGAAGAACGCGGAGAAAGGCGACACCAGCCCGGCGAAGACACCGTGGAGGAAGAAGGGGTACACCACCTTCGACGGGCTGCTCCTCTATGGTGCCAATCCAGATCGTGGTCCACCCGTGCTCGTTGGACTCGGCCGTAGTCCATGTAAGCACATGTACAAGATACACGTCCTTGCAAAGGGCGCACTCCAAGAGTTGAGTAGCCAGGGCTAGACCTTACGCCTCTGGCTTCTGCTTGCCGGCAAGCATCATCGCTGGACTGGCGAGGGAGCGGCGCGATGCTGGATCTGGCGGATGCTGGTTCGAGTTGAAGACCAAGGAGGAAGAGTGAGTGTGGGAGAAGGAAAGTAATAATGTACCGATGCAACAAACCAGGCTCCTAATAAGTTGGGCAGAGACAGAAGACAAGGAAGACCCAACACCAGCGGCGTAACGCGCGCCGGCCTAACCCACATGCATTTAGGGCCCGTGGCGCATCAGGCTGCCCCCCGAGGCTTCGCCCAGAAACCAACCCGAGTGCACCATGGGCCCGGGGGCTTCTATCGGCGTTCTCAGAATGGGGGTACCCAGACCTGCCTGCCTGGGGTCCAGGGCTGGCCCACTTCATCGAGCAAACCAACGGTCCCGACACCACTCATGGCAAGGCCGTCGTGAGGGGACAACCCTGACATGGAGGAACGACATCAAGACCCGCAGGGGGCCTCCATAGGACCCCTCGGGAGCAGTGGATATTCCGAGACGAGGCTCGGCCTTAGGAGCCAAGGGTGAGGCAAGGGAAGGATAGGCGAGCAGCAGACAGTAGGGCGGAGCAGTTTCCCCTTTAGTGCAAAGGGAGCAAGGATGTACCAGGATTCCAAAGGCATCTTCCAAAGATTTCCCTTCTAGCGCAAAAAGGCCGTCGTCGCCCGCCAGCAGGACAAACGTCATCCCCGGGCCCGTCCCTACAGCGGAGCAGCCATATTGCAGGTGAAGTGCAATTTTGGGCAGGGGAGCATGTTCCCCTATTCCCCTTCAAAATTGTCCGCTGTGGGATCCCTTCCCGCCTAATCTATAGGGGGTAGGTTGCTTCGCAGAGGGGGATCCGATCCGAACCATTCACTCACCCACTAGCACCACACAAAGCCACCCAGGCTCCGGAGGCGCCCAAGCACTGTACTAGTTCATCCACCGACTTCCACGAGAGGCAATCCACCAAAGCAAGAGTAGTATATTACACTTCCCAGCGGCCCGAGCCTGGGTAAACTGTCGTGCCCTTTGTCTTCCTCACAATCGAGTGAGTTCTCTTCCCTATTCATCGAGTAAAGAACTTGGTGAGACAAGCCTGTGAGAGATCTTCTTACAGGCCCCTGAGTTCAAATCCTTAGGGTTTTGCGGAGCTCGAAATCCGACAAGGTTCCCGCGCGCAATCATGCAAGCTTCCCATCCTTAGGGAAGATGACGCCGCATTGTATTCATCCCCTCCCTCCCGAAACTTATCTAGTTTGTTTCCCCCCAATTGCCAATGGCACCTCCATTGTTGTTGCTTAGCCACTCTAATAGAGAACGGATCCACCTGGGAGGCTGCACCGCGTCGGCGAGGCAGTTGCCAAAAGTGTGTAGTTCGCCTGGCATCACTGTTGCTTGTGCAAATAGCGCCCACAACATGCTCCGCCACTGCTACCCGAAGGTAGCTTTTGCTGGCCGCCTCCATTGCCACTACCCCACCAGTGGCTGCCGTGGCGCCACCACACTATCATCCGCCTTGGCCACCACCCAATGTTAGACATTGGGGCCATGACCTACTCCGCCACCATGACCCGAAGGCGACAGGTGGAGGCCGCCAAAAGTGTTGCATGCTACATCAACTTCCTAGAGGAGGAGGAGGAGCGCCAGGTCGGCTTTTGTATCAATGACGTTGCATGCTACATCAACTTCCTAGTGGAGGAGGAGGAGCGCCAGATCGCGCATGCAAAAAATCTCACTGACTCCATGGCCTCACCATAAGCTACAAAAGTGGCAGGAAATGCGGAGATCTACGTCGAGTCCCTCCACTTTGAGGAGGCGCTTTGGGAGAAGTGGAGGGCAGTGGCTGCAGGGGACATATTTGACTCCTCAAGCTCGTCGGTATGATCCTCCTCCTCCGGCTCTTGTTGAGTGTGCTCGGCAGAGGACAGGCTGATGGAAGTATTACGAAGCCCCTGTGTAGAAGTATTTAGGGGCTATTTTGTTTAGTTCATCTAACTATATATATGGTTGAATTGTACCATGTACTTTAAATTAGCTAGCATATATAGCTGAACTAGCTATTTCAGTACATGGTTGGCAACAAATGGGGAAAAGTTTCTTTGGTTCAACTTTCGAGTTGAACTATTTTGTATAATGAAAGACTGCTTAATCTACGAATGAAATATATGTTTAGTGAACTTCAGTTGCAAAATTAGGCCGTAATGGTGATTTTTAGCTATTGAATTTGACAAATTTCAGTGTTATAACGTTGACAAATGGCAATGTTACTAGATTGACACGCGTAAATGTTCCCAATTTGAAAAATGGCAATATACCCAATATGATAGATGCTAATCTTAGCAAATTGTACTTGATCGGTCGCGCAATGTTACATTACTTCGCACAAAAAAATTTGACTTGTCTTATTGGCAAAGGAACCATAATTCTCGGTCCGCAAACGAGTATTCACTCTCAAATGTTTGCAATGAGTATTTTATTCAGAGATGGGAGGGTGATGGAGGTAAAAGGGTTCGGTACCTAGTGAGCATGTACAAAGAACTGCTTGAACGGCATCTAATGAGCCTGCACAGGAGAGGGCTGCTCACACGCCTTCGTGGTAGCCTACGCGATAAAGGCCTGCTTGCATGTCTCCCATCTACTCACAAAGCTACCCGCATGACTCATCTTAGGAAATAAAGAGTGTGACACATGGCATAAATGGTTAGTAGAACACCCGTGATTATAAATAATACAATCATTTTTATGGTAAAGTGACAAGTTTTTGTTCCGAAATGCCTTTCTTGGCTATTAGATGGTGCGCCTTCTCTCTAAATGGACATGAAAGATACCACAACATAATCGTGCTATATCATGATGCCCTACCCAATTTCATGAATTTTGTGTGAGTTTTGGAGTTGCTATAATTTAAACCAATATTCTTAATATTGGCTCTAGAAGAATAAAATGAAAATGTGTCTCAAATTGGAAAGCAAAATACTACATGCATATATATAAATTGGTCTATGTTGCCTGTACAAAAAAACTCAAGGCTAGAAGAGGCATCGTTGTCGTGTCGCCCACATTCTCTATTGAAACCCCGATGCTTGTTGTGACAAGCTCTAATTTGTAAAAGTCTTGTCCCTAAATTTGTCCCAAATAGACAATTGTTTTACCATTACATATATGTATGATGCCATGACACCATGCCAACTTTTATGAATTTCTGACGAGTTCTGGATTTACGGGAATTTTAAAACCAAGATTCTCAATGTCTATCGATGAGCCACGACATTGAGATGTTTTAAATTCATTCCCATTTCTAGCATGGGACCTAAACAGGCCACAAAAGACAAACATATGATTTGTCAAACAATTTTGGTGCATTGGAGCATGTGCATGTTGTTCCAATTTGTATTAGGCACTTTAAATGCCTAGAAAATTGAATAGATGTATGAAAATGGCCAAACGAACCCCAAATAATTCCATATTTTAGCATGCCACTCCTATTAGTATGCATTGCCACTAGAAAAGAGTTACAAGGCAAGAAAAGGCAGTGAAAGTTGTTTCACCCACGAAAGGTGACACACCCTATCAAAAATACGAAGCTTCTTGTGATAATCTCTAGTATATGAGAGGCTTGTACCAAAACTTGTCCCAAATTAGACAATTTTTTATCACAACATGAATGTTCCATGCCATGAGACCATGCGAAGTTTCATGTATCATCCATGAAGGGACTACTGTGGATATAAGCCTGGTAGTAGATGTGTAGGGTATGAAAGTAGAGGGCAGATTCCTAGCTACGGCAAGGTTGTATGAGTTTAGACCCCTCTGCGGTGGAGGTAACAGCCCTACGCCTCAGTGCTCTTGGAGCTTTAGTGTCGAGTGGAATATGAATGTTACAGAATGTGAACCCTTGTGAAAGAGGGGAGGGGTGGCTTATATAGAGTGTGCTGCCTGTCATAAGTGTCCAGGCTTCAAGGGTGTAATAAGTGGGATTGAATGCATACATAAAGGACATTAACTACAGTAGTCTAATGTCTGACCGTTAGCCTCGCTCGAGTGGCTTCTGGTCTTCTATGTCGATTGGCTTCTGGTATTTACTGAGTGGAATCCAGTAGTCGAGTATTAGGTAACCTTCTGAGTGGTTCTTTACCGAGTGGATCAGAGGTTGTCTTAATCGAGTCGGCAAGTATCTTGTGATCCTTAAGCTAATAATGAGGTGCCTTTGGGTAGGACTTATAGGTCAGGCCTATGACCCTACCCTAGGGCGATAACCCCATCATTAGCCCCCGAATGGATCAAGGTTAGAGTGGTGAAGGTGCAACTGCAAATCTTGGCATAGCAGACTGAATTTGGACGTTCCTCAATGGTTTCCTTAATTGGATACCGATTGCAATGTTCATTTATTGCCTTGATCAATTCTCCTTGGCAATATGCGAGTGGATTTGAGGATCTGAGTTAGCAAACAAAACAGCGCTTCTGACAGGATCTTTTGATGTGACAAATCGCGTTGTCAGTTCCGGATTTCCTGGGATTTGAAAATTTTGGTTGTCGCACGTTACGTGGTGGTGATGTCATCACTATCAAGTGGATCACGTCGCCTCAATTCTTGCGCCTCAATCTCCGCCACGTATCTTGCGGTGGCTCGCAAAGAGATAGGTCAAGGGCCCACCTGCCAGAGACTCAGTCGGCGGGTTATAAAGGATTTTGACACTAGGGTTTGGAACAACATCATCTCCTTCCTCTCATGTGCTCTTCCTCCTCCTTAGCCACCAGCGCGCACAGAAGCAACCTATCTCGCCGATGTCACCATGACGAAAGGGCAGACTGGCAAGCTTGAGAAAGCAAAGAAGAAGGGCGTCTTCAAGTCGAAGAAGCAAGCTCTGCCGCCGGGCTGAATCCAGGGGGATTTCCTCCCTTCCACTGTGCGGAAGGAGGATCTCCTCAAGCTCGTCAAGCACGGCATGCTGATAGACAAATCTTGGCGCCTTCCTGGTGATGAGGCTAAGCCACAGTCGCGAGAGGGGTTGCGGGTTCTCCTCCTGACTCATGTAGAAAGAGGTTTCTCTCTGCCACCCCATCGTTTTGTTCGGGGTTTTCTGAACTTTTTTGGGGTGCAGCTGCATCATCTTCCGCCAAATGCTATTGCACACCTCTCTTGTTTTATCACCTTGTGTGAATGCTTCCTGGGGTGTCCTCCTCACTTGGGTCTCTTCAAATCCATCTTCACCGTGCGATTTCAGTCGGTGAAGAAAGTTAATCCGACTGATGACAAGACCAACATCATCCAGTTGTGTGGGGGTTTAGGGCTTCAGAAAAAATCCAAGAGTAGCTATCCTGTCATGACCTTTCCTAAGTCGGTTCGCAATTGGCAGTCCACTTGGTTCTACTGTAACGATGTAGCTTGCCCGAACATGTCAAGTGGACTCCCTCCCTTTACTCTAGAGCGACCGAGTGCTCCTAGGACGTTAGCGATGACGAAGGAGGAGGGGACTCTGGTTGATCCCTTGGTTAAAGCACTGATTGGCTTAGTCCACAAGGAGTGGTAGGAATGGATCTATTAGAGACCTTCGTGGCAGACGCATCCAGCCTCTCTAGGCTCGAGATCACACCATGTGGCATTACACCGGTCCCGAAGACTCCACTCGGTCTCATCCCGAGGAAGTGAGTGAAGACACAATAGCCAAGTGGATCCGCGTAATAGTGGGTCCTTGTGATAATCCGATGGGGGCAAAAAGGGTCCTGCCCTTCTCAGCTGACAATCCAACGATGAAAAATGTTAGTTCCACTCTATTGAATATTGTTGCGTTTGAACTGAGTGCTATTCATTTCCTTGTCGACTGAATTTGTGGATTGTATCTTGCATGAGTGAACGAACCTTCATTCCTCGGTCTCGAATTGCAACACATTCAACCTTGACGAGGGGAGCATGGAGGATAGTGCGGAGAGTGAGGACTACTTCGACGATAGCGATGAGACGGAGGAGGAGGAGCCGGAGGAGAGTGAGGAGGAAGATTTGTCTCCTTCTCGCCCTGAGCCCCGGACCAAGCAGCGTCACAACCCCGCAGGCACTCCAAGAAAACCTTTGGCGCCGAGTGGTAGGATTGCCAAGCGTGTCAGGGGATCGTTTGGGGAACCAGTGGAACAGCCCGCCAAAGTGTCCAAGCCTAGCGGACATAAGCCTCGGAAGGCCTTGCCTAGGATGAGGATTGTCGTTCCAGTCACCTCTGCGTAAGTGTTTGATCTTATGCTCTTATCCGAGTGAACATTTTGATTGCTAACTACTGACTGAAGCTGTCTTGACAGAGCTGCTACTTCTGTCACATCGCCACCGCGAGGAGACGAAGATCTCATGGAAGTCGACACCGAGAACGCAGCCACCTCACAACTAGGTATGAAGTTGATTCCTCATTCCGTGTTATTCTTTCGCATGTATATTTTCCTGACTGTAACTTCTGATGTTTCTGTCTGTCAGTTGTGCCTGCTGGGAGAGAAGTCATCCATCTCGACGACGACGATCAAAGGCAACCAACTGTTGCGGCGGAACCTGTTGTCTCTGAGGTGCCCGTGGTGGCAATTGATGTGGTTAGCGCTCCAGCTGTTAGTTCAGGCATTGTCACCATGACTCCGACTGGATTGCAGTCGAGCGTTCCAGATGTTTCTGCTGCGGCTTCAGGAATAATGTCTCTCGCGACCGTGTACACCACGCGTCGTGTCCCTGAGGATCAGACTGGTGCTGCCAAGGATGCTATGATCCAGGCAGGACTGATGAAGCAACAAGCAAGAGGAGCCTACGACGCCATAGTCTCTTGGTACACCAACAACGTGGTGCTGGAAGAAAACGCCCGAGTAAGTTCGATCGTAAGTTTAAATTCTGACCCTCACCTAGTGGGGGTTGCTTTTTTGTAGAATTGCATTTGTTTCATTCGCGTTCCAATGGGGTCACTCAGAGTGAACCCACTCGGTGTAGTCACCGAGACTGTTGTCGAGTGCTTGCACTGGCAGTGGTGTTCATCAGTGGAGACTTTCCTTTTTTTCTTGTTCAAAACCAACCAGAGTTGATCTAGTTGAGTTATGAATCTAGTGGGGGCACGCTAAGTGCAACCACTGGGTGCAGTCCCCGAGACTATTATTAGTCGAGATTGAATGGTAATAGTCTGAAGTACTTGAGTGTATACTGTATTTGACTCGGCAGGGCAGACCTTGTCGAGTATTAGACCAGTGGGGTCACGCCGAGTGAACCCACTGGGTGTAGTGACTAATGTTGAATGCTTGCATAATCAGGAGTCTATATTTGAATGATTGCATTATTTGTTGAATGACTTGTATTTGTAGAATAATACTTGTGTCGAGTGAAAATAATTTTTCCACTCGGATGTTTTTTGTAGAAAGCTTGTGAGATTGGGTCGCAGTACGTCCAGGTGGAATCTGAGAAGAACAAACTGAAGCTGGAGTGTGATGCCATGAAAAACATGCTAGAAGACAAGGATTTGGCCCTTGCTAATCTGAAGACGCGGTCCGAAGCTAATGAATTAAAGCTTGCGGACCTTGAGAAGCTGAAGGTAGAAACTAAACAAATGAAAAAGGAAAGAGATGAATGGGAAAAGAGACTGCACTCCATGTCAAAAATAGGAAATCTTTGGATGGTTTTGTAAAAGACTTCCTGGCAAGGATGCCTGAATCTCTCATTAATATGTTTCCTTTACCGAGTTACTCTTGGAATTTTTCGTCGACTAACTTGCAGTTGATATTTCGTTGATCTTCTGCTAGAGAGTTTTTTCCTGATTTCCAAAAAGAGGCATTCGAGGTGGAGCCATTCTTGGATCCCATCAAGTTTCCTGTTCCCGATGACTTGGTCGTGAACATGTATCGCCTCAACTACCGTATTGTTAAAGTTCAAGGATACTTTAGTTGTCTGCGAGCTGCTGTGGAAAGAATCAAAAAAGAACTATGGCCTGAAGACACGTTCCTAGTCGGTCTGGATGCTGTGATGGAACGCCTGGGTCATGTTCCAGAAAGAGTCCAAGCATGGAAGAAGTCTGTTGCTCGATGTGGGGCGGACGTAGCCTTGTCACTCTTTAGGGTCCATGGCAAGGAGACTCGGGAGGAGAAGCTGAAGGCGTTGTAGGTTCCGAACACGAAGAAGCTTAATTTTCAAGACTTCATGCTGACATTCTTTGATGCCGCAACTCGCATCATCGATGTGATCGACCTCGATACCTTTGTGGATCCAACCAGTCGAGGTGAGCCTTGATGAAGTTGATCACTTGTGAGAAAAATAGTTATTTGCCTCGGTATGCCTAGTGGTTCTTGTAAATGCTTCAAACTTCGTTAGGGTGGTAACCCGAGTACTTTTGTCCTGCGCGGATAACCTTGATGTGCCCCGGGTATTATTTATTTGCTCATTTAGACTGAATGTGGTTTTATCTTTATTGAATGAACTTTTTCTTTTAGGTGATGCTCTTGGCATACACCAAGTCATCCCACCTAACTGATGTTTGATTCGCGGTTGGGTAGGGATTTCGGCGGGATTTCATTACTTAGGCGAATCTGGTTCGCGGCTAAGCCTCCGAGTGAGAGGGTAGCTCTTCACTCGGAGAAGTTTTTAAACTTAGGAGAATTTGTTTTCCGGCTAAGCCCCCGAATGAGTGGTTAGCCCTTCACTCGGAGAAGTTTTTTAACTTAGGCGAATCCGGTTTGCAGCTATGCCCCCAAGTGAGAGGGTAGCTCTTCACTCGGAGAAGTTTTTAAACATAGGAGAATCTGGTTCGTGGCTAAGCCCCCGAGTGAGAGGGTAGCTCTTCACTCGGAGAAAATTTTAAACTTAGGCGAATCTGGTTTGCGGCTAGGCCCCTGAGTGATAGGGTAGCTCTTTACTCGGAGAATTTTTCAACTTAGGCGAATCTGGTTCTCAGCTAAGCCCTCGAGTGAGAGGGTAGCTCTTCACTCGAAGAAGTTTTTAAACTTAGGCCAATCGGGTTCGCGTCTAAGACCCCGAGTGAGAGGGTAGCTCTTCACTTGGAGAAAATTTTAAACTTAGGTGAATCTGGTTTGCGGCTAAGCCCCCGAGTGAGAGGGTAGCTCTTCACTTAGAGAAGTTCTTTAACTTAGGCGAATCTGGTTCGCGGCTAAGCCTCCCAGTGAGAGGTTAGATCTTCAATCGGAGAAGTTTTTTAACTTAGGAAAATCTGGTTCGCGGCTAAGCCCCCGAGTGAGAGGGTAGCTCTTCACTCGGAGAAGTTTTTTTAACTTAGGCGAATCTGGTTCGCTGCTAAGCCCCACAGTGAGAGGGTAGCTCTTCACTCGGAGATGTTTTTAAACTTAGGCGAATCTAGTTCGCACCTAGGCCTCCGAGTGAGAGGGTAGCTCTTCACCCAGAGAAGTTCTCTAGACCGGGGTCGACAAATATATTGTGGTAAACACATCTTCCGGCAAGTAAATTGCTTTAAGGAATCTAGTTTGTTACATCAAAACAATCGTAAATCAGGCATACAAATCCTCTTCTCCAGATTGTAGAGTCTGTATGCTCTGTTGTTCAGCACCTTGGAGATGATGAAGGGTCCTTCCCAGGCGGGTGCCACCTTGTGTGGTCTCTGCTGATGTACTCGGACCACCAAATCGCCTGCTTGAAACGTCCAACTCCTGACGTGTCTAGCATGGAACGGTCGCAAGTCTTCCTGGTAGATCGATGACCGAATCAAAGCCATCTCGTGCTGCTCTTCCAAGAGATCAACTCCATCCTGTCGGGCTTGTTCAACTTCGGCTTCTAAGAAGAGATCAACACTAGGGGAATTGTGAAGCAAATCACTCGGAAGGACGGCTCCTGCATCGTATACGAGAAAGAATGGAGACCGCCCAGTCGACCTGTTCGGGGTGGTTCTAAGCCCCCAGAGCACAGAGGGTAACTCGGTGACCCAAGCGCCGCGGCATGTCCAATCTCCCTCATGAGTCGTGGTTTTAACCCCTGAAGTATGAGTCCATTCGCTCGTTTAGCCTGGCCGTTTGTTTGGGGATGAGCAACGGATGCGTAATCCACTCGGGTTCCTTGGCTGGAGCAGAAACTCTTGAATTCGTCCGAGTCGAAGTTTGATCCATTGTCAGTGATGATACTGTGTGCGACTCCAAATCGGACAGTGGTTTCTGTCATGAATTTGATTGCAGTACGAGTATCTAGCTTTTTGATTGGCTTGGCTTCTATCTAATTAGTGAATTTGTCGACTACAACCAGCAAATGAGTATATCCGCCTTGCCCTGTACGAAAGGGTCCAACCATGTCCAAGCCCCATATGGCAAAAGGCCATATGAGGGGGATTGTCTTCAAAGAAGATGATGGCTTATGTGATTTGTTGAGTAGAATTGGCATCCTTCGCAACGGTCCACCAGCTCTTTAGCCATTTCTCCTGCACGTGGCCAGAAGAATCCAGCTCGGAAAGCCTTAGCGACGATGACCTTCGAGGAAGCATGATGACCACAGGTTCCCAAATGAATTTCCTCCAAAATGAGAAGGCCTTCCTCAGGGGAAATGCACAGTTGAGCTACGCTAGACACACATTCCTTATAGAGCTGATCTCCCATGACTGTGAAAGCTTTGGATCTGTGAACAATCTATCTAGCCTCATCTTCGTCTTCGTGCAGTTCTTGCCTCAGGATATATGCAATATACGTCACTGTCCAATCGGGCGTGACTACTCGAATCTCCATGATTAGGTCGACAACTGCTGGGATTTCAACTTCAGTCAGATCAACTGCACTTGTAGGCGGGGGAGGTTCTTTAGTGAATGGATCTTCTTGGGCTGAAGTGATGTGTATGTGCTCCAAACAGACATCACTGGGCACAGTTTTCCGAGTGGATCCGATTTTTGCCAACTCATCAGCAGCTTGATTCTTCAATTGAGGAACGTGATGAAGTTCCAAACCTTCAAACCTTTTCTCAAGTTTTCTGACTGCATTGCAGTATCCAGTCATGGAAGGGTTTCTCACATCCCACTCTTTCATTACTTGATTAACCACTAGATCTGAGTCACCGTATACCATTAAGCGACGGACGCCGAGTGAAATGGCCATACGCAACCCATCAAGGAGAGCTTCATACTCTGCTTCAGTGTTAGAGGAATCAATGTGGATCTGCAATACGTAACTAAGCTTGTCGCCTTTTGGGGATATAAGAACTACGCCTGCACGAGAACCACTCAGCATCTTCGAGCCGTCCAAGAACATGGTCCAATGTGCCGAGTGAGCAGGGGATGGTTGCTGTTGTTCCACCCATTCAGCCATGAAATCTGCCAAAGCCTGAGATTTAATGGCTTTGTTGGCTTCGAACTTTATGTCACAATATAATAGCTCCATTGCCCATTTCGCCATTCGGCCGGATGCATCCCGATTGTGAAGGATTTCACACAATGGGGCATCACTGACCACAGACACCGAGTGATCTTGAAAATAATGAGCTACCTTCTTCGCAGTCATATAAATCCCATAAAGGAGCTTCTGATAGTGGGGATATCTTCGCTTGGAAGGGGTCAATACCTCAGGAACATAATATACTAGGCGGTGGATCTTGTAAGCCTTGCCATCCACCTCTCACTTGACTGTCAGGACTGTGCTGACAACTTCATTTATAAGAGGAGTGGCTCCTTGCTGTACGGAGCAGCAAGAACCGGCTGGGTGGATAGCAGAGTCTTCAACTCGACGAAAGCAGCTTCTTCTTCGGCAGTCCACTCGAAGGTATCTCACTTCTTCATGAGTTGGTACAATGGTAAGGCTTTCTCTCTGAGTCAAGATACGAATCTCCTTAATGCTGCCAAACATCGTGTAAGCTTCTAGACGTCGTGCACTCGCACAGGGCTTTTCATTCGGACGATTGCCCCGGCCTTTTCGGGGTTAACGTTGATTCCTTGTTCGGAAACAAAAAAACCGAGTAACTTGCCGCTGGGGACTTCGAGTGTGTACTTGGCTGGGTTGAGTTTGATATCGTACCTTCGAAGGTTGGCGAACGTTTCAGCCAAGTCAGTCAGCAGGTCGTAACCTTTGCGTGACTTGACTACGATATCGTCGATGTATGCCTCCATGTTCCGACTGATCTGGTCGAGGAGGCATTTCTGAATCATGTGCATAAAAGTGGCTCCCGCATTTTTGAGACCGAATGGCATAGTGATGTAGCAGAAGCACCCAAAAGGGGTGATGAAGGCTGTTTTTATTTCATCTGGGCCATACAGACGGATCTGGTGGTACCCAGAGTAAGCATCTAAAAAAGACAATCGCTCACAACCCGCAGTCGAGTCGACGATCTGATCTATTTGGGGGAGTGGGAAGTGGTCTTCGAGCAGACCCAATTGATATGCTTGAAGTCGATGCACATTCGGAGTGACTTGTCCTTCTTAGGCACCATGACAACATTAGCGAGCCACTCAGAGTGGAAAACCTCACGAGTGAACTTGGCCTCTACCAGCTTAGCCACCTCCTCACCGATTGCTTTCCTTTTTTGCGTGGCGGACCGACTCAGATGTTCCTTGACAGATGGAGCTTTTGGGTCGACGCTCAGTCGGTGCTCAGCCAGTTCCCTGGGTACACCAGGCATGTCACCGGGCTTCCATGCGAAGATGTCCCAGTTCTCACGGAGGAACTGGATGAGCTCGGCTTCCTATTAAAGGTCAAGGGTTGTTGAAATGTTGGTAGGGGCAGCCGTGGGATCCGTCGGGTGCATGCTGACCTTCTTGATTTCGCCTGCCGACTGGAATGCCGACTCAGAAGTTGGCTTCTTTGCGCGCATCAGTTCGGCGGGATCTGCCGTCTGCCAGTACTCATCGAGCTCTGCCATTGCCATCTGCTGGTCGGCGATCTTGGCGCCCCGTTGCAAACATTCTTCTTCTCTGTGTTGATCGCCAGTGATGGTGATGACCCGCTTTGGTCCTGGCATCTTCATCTTCAAATAAACGTAACATGGTCAGGCCATAAAACATACATACGTTGGTCGCCCAAGTATGGCATTGTGGGCACTCTGTTAGTCCACCACCTCGAACGTGAGTTTCTCCTTGCGGAAGTTCTTGTCGGAACTGAAGACGACATCCAACATGATCTGACCGAGTGAAACGGCCTTCTTCCCTTGGATCACTCCGTGAAACTGCATATTGCCATCGCTGAGCTTGGACATCGGAATACCCATCCATTTGAGAGTGTCGGCATAGATTATGTTCAAGCCGCTCCCTCCATCCATCAACACCTTGAGGAGTCGAACTCCTTCTACCACCGGGCCGACAACAGGAGCCTGACGTCCCGGTGTGGGGACATGTGGCGGGTGATCCGACTGGTCGAAGGTGATGGCAGTCAGCGACCACTTCAGATACTTTGGGGTGGACGGAGCCGCCATGTTAACCTCTCGATTGACCACTTTCAGTCGAGTCTTTCTTTCGACATCAACGAAGATCATTAGAGTGGCATGGACCTTTGGGAAGTGGTCTTCTTGTTCTTCGTCCTCTTTATCTTGGTCTTTCTCACTCAACTGATCTTCTCCAAATCTCTGGATCAATAGTCTGCACTGCCGAGTGGTATGTTTAGGAACGATGGTGTTGCCTTCTTCATCTATCTTCGTGTGAATTGCACACAGCTGATCCAGCACATCTGGTCTTGATTGATTCTTGAATTTCTTTGGGGGTAATAGGCTCTTTCCCTTTCCCTTGAACTTTCCCGCTCCCAGAGCGGCTGCTTCTGCCGGAGGAGTGCGTTCTACCTTTTGCTTTTGCTTTCGGCTGGCATCTGCGTTGACTGCTTTGCCTTTGCCGTTGAGGAGGCGGTCTTCTTCTTCTCCATCGGCATAGCGGGTTGCTATCTCCATCATCTTGCTCATAGACATATCTCCTGTCTGACCGAACTTCAAGTACAACTCGCGGTACCTGACGCCTGCCTTGAAAGCGCACACTTCTTGATGCTCGGTGACATTCTCCACAGTGTGGTGAAGAGTGGTCCAGCATTGGATATAATCGCACAAAGGCTAACTCGGCTTCTTGATACAATGTTGTAACTCTGAGAGACCAACAGGGCGCTTGCAGGTGCCCTCGAAGGTCTTGATGAACACTCGGGCAAAATTTGCCAACAGTATATGCTTGATGGAGCTAGTTGATTCAGCGAGGCACGAGCCGAACCATCCAACATCAAGGGCAAGTGCTTCATTGCGACGTTGTCATTGCCATCGCCGATCTGAACTGACACTCGGTGATCATCTAGCCACGTCTCTGGCTTCGACTCTCCAGTGGACTTGCTTATTCGGGCCACCAACCTGAAGTTGCGGGGAATATGAGCGGAGCGGATTGCTCGACTGAAACACTCGGGCCCAGAGATGGCAGAGCCACTTCCACTCGAACGATCACCGTGTTAT
Organism: Hordeum vulgare subsp. vulgare; assembly: GCF_904849725.1. Taxonomy (NCBI): domain Eukaryota; kingdom Viridiplantae; phylum Streptophyta; class Magnoliopsida; order Poales; family Poaceae; genus Hordeum; species Hordeum vulgare. The sequence goes on along the minus strand of NC_058523.1, from coordinate 280,147,640 downwards.
CAGTCACGATGTGCTGGCCTCTATCAACTCTCTTCTGAGTGAGATAGTCCCTTACATCACGCCTCTAGTCGCCGTCGTCGCCCACCGATCGCCTTTCGTCGTTGCGTCGGAGCACATACAACCCACTCCACGGAGGAGAGCGCGAACGGTGGCGATCTTCACGATTGAACCGGGGGGAAGCGGATTCCGCCCCTGGTCTCTGTACCAATCTTCTCGGTTATCCCCTCCTCTACGACGTTGAGGAGAACCTGTGTTGTAAAACGACGGAACTATGTCCGCTCGGACGGAATTGTTGTGCAGTCTATTGTGAGACTCAGAGACAGCGGAATTCTGCTACTGCACCGCCTGCAACAGGGCATAGATCTACTCACTCCTCTACACACTGATGAATTTGATGGCTGGATGGAGTCTGCAATCCTTGTGTCCGCAACCAAGTTGAGGATAGGCGTCTGAAATACCTCGATGTTGTTGACCTGATAAGAACGCCGATCGGATGCTGCGGGGCGCGGATGATGACGTGCACCTGAAGTCTCTCCGGTTTCACGCTTGTCCCGATTGGTCCTTGGCGGGCTCTCATGTGAGCCGGCCATGAAAACCTCTGCCGCAGGGCTGCGGTTCTCACATTCGGATGGAGGGCCAGACGGATCTGACACCGAGTGAGATGAAACACACGGAGGTGTAGCAGGTTCAATTGCTGCCACCTGCGGCGAAGACGCTTGACGCACGAGTGCATGACGCGCCCAGCGCTAGAGCCATGAGCGACCAGATCGCTTGTTGCCATGTGCGATGAGGAGCACAGTTGACAACGGAGTCGACGGTTGGCGAAGAAGGACTCCGCAGGAATTAGCGCAGAAGAACATCGCCCCGTGGACTAGAAGCACCTCGACATCGAGAGGCACCTCATGGAGCCATGCCGAATCGTCAGCGATGAAGACGAGTGTGCCTAACACGATTTCGTGGCCAAGGCACAAATCACCGCCGGAAGACATGGTGAAGAGGAAAAAACTCAAACTTACCGGAAGTCGCCTAGACGCCTGCCCCACGGTGGGCGCCAACTGTCGTGGATATAAGCCTAACAGTAGATGTGTTGGGTATGAAAGTAGAGGGCAGAGTCCTAGCTACGGCAAGGTTGTATGAGTTCAGGACCCTCTGCGGTGGAGGTAACAGCCCTATGTCTCAGTGCTCTTGGAGCTTCAGTGTCGAGTGGAATATGAATATTACAGAATGTGAACCCTTGTGCCAGAGGGGAGGGGTGGCTTATATAGAGTGCGTTACCCCTCATAAGTGTCCAGCCTTCAAGGGTGTAATAAGTGGGATTGAATGCATACGTTACAGGTAACGTATGCCATAAAGGGCATTAACTACAGTAGTATAATGTCTGACCGTTAGCCTTGCTGGAGTGGCTTCTGGTCTTCTATGTCGACTGGCTTCTGGTATTTACCGAGTGGAATCCAGTCATCGAGTATTAGGTAGCCTTCCGAGTTGTTCTTTACCGAGTGGATCACAGGTTGTCTTAATCCAGTCGGCAAGTATCTTGTGATCCTTAAGCTAATAATGAGGTGCCCTTGGGTACGACTTATAGGTTAGGCCTATGACCCTACCCTAGGGCTATAACCCCATCAGGGACCAACAGTGTGCCCTGTGTTTGTGAAAAGAGCCCATGGTCGTCCTTTCTAGCATGACCCCATATCGAGAGTGACCACATCACTACCGCCACTAGTAATGTGGGATCTCATCTTGTATGGACGAAAGAAATCAACAAAGCTATCTACTAGTATATGTAAGGTTGGGAATGGTCGACCAATCTTAAATCTAATACATTTTCCAAAACACAAACACACAAGTTGATCTGGTACACTACTTCTTTGTCAAGTGGTTACCTAGATCATCTTCTTCCTCGGGCATTGGTTGCACCCGACGGGGTTTTGGAAAAGTCTTTGAAAACACTTTTGTTTCGAACACCATGCATATTCCCGTCCCACTTGCATATCATCTAATAGCATCCTATCTAGTTCCCTCCCACAGAACTCTAAGCACGAAGTAGAGTCATGGCAATGCAAGTATCTGTTGGAAATATGCCCTAGAGGCAATAATAAAGTGTTTATTATTATATTTCCTTGTTCATGAAATTCTTTAATTATCCATGCTAGAATTGTATTGATTGGAAACTCAAATACATGTGTGGATACAAAGACAACACACTATCCCTAGTGAGCCTCTAAAGGACTAGCTCGTTCATCAAAGATGGTCAAGGTTTCCTGGCCATAGACATGAGTAGTCATTCGATAACGGGATCACCTTATTAGGAGCACGATGTGATGCACAATACCCAAACTATGAATGTATCAGATGATTGTGTCAGTATATGGCTATTGTTTTCCGCATGTCAAGTATTTGTTCCTATGACCACGAGATCATGTAACTCCCTAACGCCGGAGGAGTACCTTGTGTGTATAAAACGTCGCAACATAACTCGGTGACTATAAATGTGCTCTACAGGTATCTTTGAGGGTGTGTGTTGAGTTAGCATGGATCAAGACTGGGATTAGTCACTCAGTGTAATGGAGAGGTATCTCAGGGCCCACTCAGTAATACAGCATCACAATAAGCTTGCACGCAATGTCACTAAGGAATTAGCCATGGGATCTTGTATTACGGAACGAGTAAAGAGACTTGCTGGTAAAGAGATTGAACTAGGTATGCAGATACCGATGATAGAAACTTGGGCAAGTAACATACTGATGGACAAAGGGAATATCAAAAGTGATTTAACTGAACCCTGGACATAGAGATTCAACCGATAAATATATTCATAGAATATGTAGTAACTAACATGGACATCCAGGTCCCGCTATTGGTTATTTACCGAAGAGTGTCTCTGTCATGTCTGCATAGTTCTCGAACCCGTAGGATGTGCACACTTAAGGTTCGGTGATGTTTCAGTATTATTGAGTTATGTGTGTTGGTGACCGTAGATTGTTCAGAGTCCCGGATGAGATCCCAGACGTCATGAGGAGCTCCGGAATGGTCCGTAGTGGTATTTGGGTTCCAGAAATGTTTCGGGTATTTCCGGTAATGTACTAGGAGTGACTAATGGTTTCCACGGGTCCACCGGGTGGTGCCCACCCATCCTCGGGCCACATGGGCCCAAGAGGTAGAATACCATGCCCTAGTGGGCTTGGCAGCTGACCCCATGAGAGGCCCATGCATCCAAGAGGAAAGGGTGGAGGGTGGGAGGAGTCCTTGTTGTCGTAGAACTCCTCCCTCACGCCCCACCTCCTTGTTGGAGGATGGACTCCACCTCTTGGCCAGTGGTTAATACCCTAGGGGAAAGCATAGGGCACCTCCTCCCACCCGTTTATCCTATATACAGTGCACGTTTTGAGGACAGCCGACCACCTGAAAAGCCACGTGCTTCCCTCTCCTCTCTAGATCGTTTTCCTCCTCTAGATTAGTTCGCTAAAGCGTGCCGAATTAGTTCACCACAACTGCCACCACGTCGTTGTGCTACCGGAGAACTGATCTACCTCTCCACCCTCGCTTGCTATATCAAGGAGGTGGAGATCGTCATTGAGATCTATGGGTGCTGAATGCGGAGGTGTCGTCCGTTCAGCACTATATGGTGATTGGATTGTGGGACTGCTTGCGATTTGGATCTTGAAGACGTTCGACCAAATCAACTGTGTTTCTTAACGCTTCCTTCTTAGCGATCTAGAAGGGTATGTGGATCCGATCTCTCCTCTCATAGATGCTCATCACCATGGATAGATCTTGTATGTGCTTAGGAAATTTTTTGTTTCCCGTGCAACGTTCCCCAATAATGGCATCATGAGATAGGTCCATGCATAGATGACATATAGAGTAGAACACAAAGGGGTTTGTGGGCTTTCATATTCAGATTGCTTCCCTCCTTAGTCTTTTCTTGATTCAGCGGTATCGTGGGATGAAGCGGCCTGGACCAACCTTACTCGTCCACGTAAGACAGACGAGTTCCATGGACTGACATGCAACTTGTTGCATAAATATGGCTGGCGGGTGTCTGTCTCCCCCACTTCAGTTGAATCGGATTCGACAGAGGTGGTCCTTGTAGAAGGTTAAATAGCAACTTGCATATCAATTTGTGGTTTTGCGTAGGTAACAAGCGTTCTTTCTAGATACCCATAGCAGCCACAAAAAACATGCAACAACAAATTAGAGAATGTCTAACTTTTTTTTGCAGGGTACGTTGTGATATGATATGGCCAAAGACATGATGATATATATTTGATGTATGAGATGATCATGTTGTAACAGTTAATATCGACTTGCATGCCGATTCTACAAAAACCGGTAGGAGCCATAGGGTTGTCTTTAATTATTGTATGACCTACGTATCAATCATTAAGCGCTATGTAATGCTTTACTTTAATGCCAAATGCTAGCAATAGTAGTACCAGCATGGTCGGGGCGATAACCTTGACAGCAATACGATGATGGAGATCATGTAGTTGAGCCGATGACGATGGAGATCATGGCGGTGCTTTGGAGATGGAGATCAAAATCACAATCTCATGGCCATATCATGTCACTTATGATTTGCATGTGATATTAATCCATTTATGTAACTCGTTTTTCTTAGGACGATGGTAGCATTATAAGGTGATCCCTCACTAATATTTCAAGAGAATATTGTGTTCTCCCCGAGTGCGCACCATTGCGGGAGTTCGTCGTTTCGAGACACCAGGTGATGATTAGGAGTGATAGACTCTACGTTCACATACTACGGGTGTAAGACAGTTTTGCACATGCAGAACACCCGGTTAAACATGATGAGCCTAGCATGTATAGACATGGCCTCGGAACACAAGATACCGAAAGGTCGAACATGAGTCATATATTATATATGATCAACATGAAGATGTTCACCATTGAAACCACCTCATCTCACGTGATGATCGGACTTGGGTCGGTCGATTTGGATGACTAGAGGGATGTCGGTTTTAGTGGAAGTTTTTTGGTAATATGGTTAACGAAAATAATTATCTTAAACAATAGTCTAAGTAATCTTTGCAAATTTATGTATAAACAATAGTCTAAATTTTAATGCATTCCTAGAGAAAGCCAAGTTGAACCATAATAGGAGTAACTTTGTAGACAGGGCCTGAAATATGAGGATTGTCCTCAAGGTTTCCCAAAAGGCTTTTGACCTTTATGAACCGCTTGGTGATGCACCTATCCTCCCGACGACTGAAGACGTTATGAACGTGAGGCAGGTGCATTCTGATGACTACTCAATAGATCAATGTGCAATTTTGTATGGATTAGAACCAAGACATAAAAGACGTTTTGAATGTCATGGTGCATATGAGATGTTCGAGGAGTTGAAGTTTATCTTTGAAAAGAACGCCCAGATCAAGAGGTATAAGACCTCAGATAAATTCTATGCTTGCAAGATGGAGGAGAATCAGTCTGTCAGTGAACACATACTCAAAATGTCTAGGTATGACAACCATCTGGCTGAGTTGGGAACTATTATTCCGCCACAGGCAATCACTGACAAAGTTCTTCAATCACTACCACCTAGCTACAAAGGCTTTGTGTTGAATTCTAACATACAACAGAACAATAAATAAGTCACCGAGCTGTTTGCAATGTTGAAAGTTTCCGAGTTAGAAATTTAGAAGGAACATCAAGTGTTGATGGTCAATAAAACCACTAGTTTCAAGAAAAATGGCAAGGGCAAGAAGGGTCACTCCAAAATGAGTGGTCAAGTAGTTGCCCGTCCCATGAAGAAACCCAATGCTGGACCCAAGCCATAAACTGAGTGCTTTCATTGCAAGGGGACTCGTCACTCGAAGCTGAACTACCCGAAGTATCTGGTCGACAAGAAGGAGGCCAACACCAAACAAGGTATATATGATATACATGTTATTGATGCCTCACCTACTCTCGTTGTAGTGCTTGGGTATTTGATACTGGTTCAGTTGCTCACATTTGCAACTCAAAGTAGGAACTACGGAATAGAAGGATGTTGGCGAAGGACGAAGTGACGATGCGTGTGGGAAATGGTTCCAAGGTTGATGCGATCGCCGTCGGCACGCTCGCACTTCAATTACCATCGGGATTAGTGCTGAACATGAATAATTGTTATTTAGTGCCTGTTTTGATCATGAACATTATATTTGGATCATGTTTATTGTGAGACGGTTACTCATTTAAATCAGAGAATAATGGTTGTTATATTTATATGAGTAATATATTTTGTGGAAACGCACCCAATGTGAGGGGATTATTCTTGTTGAATATCAATAGTGATAGTAGACATGTTCGTAACATTGATGAAAAAATATGTAAAGTTAATAATGATAGTTCCAGTTTCTTGTGGCACTACCGCTTAGGTCATATTATTGTAAAATGCATGAAGAAGCTCCATGCTGATGTACTTTTGGAGTCACTGGATTTTGAATCACTTTACACATGTGAACCATGCCTCATGGGCAAGATGACTAAAACCCCATTTTCCAGAATAATGGAGCGGGCAAGTGACTTGTTGGAAATCATATATACATACTGATGTGTGCGGTCCAATGAGCATTGAGGCACGCGGTGGATATCATTATTTTCTCACTTTCACTGATGACTTAAGTATATATGGATATATTTACTTAATGAAACACAAGTCCGAAGTGTTTGAAAAGTTCAAGCAATTTCAGAGTGAACTTGATAATCATCGTAAAAAGAAAATTAAATTCCTACGATCTAATCGAGGAGGAGAATATTTGAGTTATGAGTTTGTCACTCACTTAAGACAATGTGGAATTGTTTCACAGTTGACACCGCCTGGAACACCACAGTGTAATGTTGTGTCCGAACATCGTAATCGTACCTTATTGGAAATGGTACGTTCTATGATGTCACGTGCCGATTTGCCGTTATCATTTTGGGGTTAGCATTAGATACATCTGCATTCACTTTAAATAGGGCACGATATCAATCTGTTGAGATGATGCCATATGAACCGTGGTTTGGCAAGAAACCAAAGTTGTCATTTCTTAATGTTTGGGGATGTGATGCTTTTTTCGAAAAGCTTCAGGGAGAAAAGCTGGAACCCAAAGCGGAGACATGTGTCTTTATAGGATACCCGAAAGAGACAGCTGGGTACACCTTCTATCTGAGATCCCAAGGCAGAGTGTTTGAGGCTAAGAACTAAACATTTCTTAAGAAAGAGTTTCTCTCCAAGGAATTGAGTGAGAGGAAGATATAACTTGATGAGGTTGGTGAACCTTTACTTCAACCTGAGAGTAGCATAGGACAGGAAGTTGTTTCTGTGGATTCTACATCAATTGAAGAGGAATCTAATGATGATGATATTGGAGCTTCGGATCAAGTTGCTATCGAACCTCGTAGGTCGACAAGGGCTTGCACTGCTCCTCAGTGGTACGGTAACCGTGTCTTAACTGTCATGTTGTTGGCCAAAAATGAACCTACGAGGTATGGAGAAGCAATGGTGGGCCCGGATTCCAACAAATGATTAGAGGACATGAAATACGAGGTAGGATCCATGTATGAAAACAAAGTATGGACTTTGGAAGTTTACCTGAAGGGCGAAAGGCCATTCAGAATAGATGGACCATTAAGAAGAAGACAGACGTCGACTGTAATATCACCGTCTCCAAAGCTCGACTTGTGGAAAAGGGTTTTTCACAAGTTCAACGAGTTGACTACGATGAGACTTTCTCATCCGTAGCGAGGCTTAAGTCCATCAGAATCATGTTAGCAATAGTTGCATTTTTCGATGATGAAATTTGGCATATGGATGTCAAAACAACGTTGAGTAACAATTTCTGTAAGGAAGAGTTGTATATGATGCAACCGGAAGGTTTTGTCGATCTAGAGAATGTTGACAAAATATGCAAACTCCAGCAATCAATTTATGGACTCATGCAAAGATCTTAGAGTTAGAATTAGCGCTTTGATGAGGTAACCAAAGCGTTTGGGTTTATACAATTTCATGGAGAAGCTTGTATTTACAATAAAGTGAGTGGGAGCTCTATAGCATTTATAATATTATATGTGGATGACATGTTGCTAATTGGAAACAATATAGAATTTTTCGGAAGCATAAAAGAATATTCGAATAAGATTTTTTCAATGAAGGATGTAGGAGAAGTTGCTTTCATATTAGGCATCGAGATCTATAGAGATAGATCAAGACACTTAATAGGACTTGCACAAAGCACATAGCTTGACAAAGTTTTGAAGAAGTTAAAAATGGATAAGTTCAAGAAAGGGTTCTTGCCTGTATTGGAACATGTGATGTTGAGTAAGACTCAATGACAAGTGACTGTAGAAGATAGAGAAAAGAAGAGTGTCATCCCCTATTCTTCAGCCATAGGCTCTATCATGTATGTGATGTTGTGCTCAAGACCTAATGTCAGCATAGTCATAAGTATGGCAGGAAGGTTTGAAGTGATCCAGGAATGGAACACGCGACATTGGTCAAGGATATTTTCAAGTACCTGAAAAGGACTAAAGAAATATTTATCGTGTATGGAGGTCATAAAGAACTAGTCATAAAGGGTTACGTCAATGCAAGCTTTGACACTGATCTAGATGACTCTATGTCTCAAACTGGATATGTATTTATTCTCAATGGAGGAGCGGTAAGCTCGTGCAGTTTCAAGCATAGAAGCAGAGTACATAGCTGGCTCAGAGGCGGCTAAAGAAGGTGTCTGGATGAAGGAGTTCATTATAGATCTTGGAGTTGTGCCCACTGCGCTGGATCCAACGACTCTGTTCTATGACAACATTGGTTCCATTGCTCTAGCCAAGGGACCAAGTCTTCACCAAAGGACCATACACATAAAGAGACGCTGCAATTCCATCTGCAATTGCATCAAGGAGGAGGACATAAGTATTTGACATGTGCAGATAGATCTGAATGTAGCAGACCCATTGAGTAAGCCTCTTCCACGAGCGAAACATGATCAACATTAGAACTATATGGGTGTTAGATTCATTACAATATATATCACATAGTGATGTGAGCCAGATTATTAACTCTAGTGCAAGTGAGAGACTGTTGGAAATATACCCTAGATGCAATAATAAAGTGTTTATTATTATATTTCCTTGTTCATGATACTCGTTTATTATCCATGCTAGAATTGTATTGATTGGAAACTCAAATACATGTGTTTTCTTGACCAACTATTATAGGCAAAACACAACACAATCTCTTCTTTTATTTCATATCACAGTAGAACTATGTACAAGATAGGGTAAGAATTTACAGGAGGAAAGAAACTCAAATACATGTGTGGATACATAGACAACACACTATCCCTAGTGAGCCTCTAAAGGACTAGCTCGTTGGTCAAAGATGGTCAATGTTTCCTAGCCATAGACATGAGTTGTCATTTGATAACAGGATCATATCATTAGGAGAATGATGTTATGGACAAGACCCAAACTACGGAAGTAGCATATTATCGTGTCAGTTTATTGCTATTGTTTCCTGCATGTGAAGTATCTGCTCCTATGATCATGAGATTATGTAAATCACTGACACCGAGGAGTACCTTATGTGTATCAAACTCGCAATATAATTGGGTGACTATAAAGGTGCTCTACAGGTATCTCCGAGGGTGTGTGTTGAGTTAGCATGCATAAATACTGGGATTTGTCATTCCATGTGATGGAGATGTATCTCAAGGGCCACTCGGTAATACAAGATCACAACAAGCTTGCATGCAATGTGACTAGAGAGTTTGCCATGGTATCTTGTATTACAGAACGAGTAAAGAGACTTGCCGGTAAAGTTATTGAACTAGGTATGCAGATATCGATGATCGAAACTAGGGAAAGTAACATACCGATGGACAAATGGAACATCATACGGGATTAACTGAATCCTTGACACAGAGGTTCAACCGATAAAGATCTTCATAGAATATGTTGGAACTAATATGGTATCCAGGTCCCGCTATTGGTTGTTGACCGAAGAGTGTCTCTGTCATGTCCGCATAGTTCTCGAACCCGCACGGTCTGCACACTTAAGGTTCTGTGATGTTTCAATATTATTAAGTTATGTGTGTTGGTGAACGTAGGTTGTTTAGAGTCCAGGATGAGATCCCGGACGTCACGAGGAGCTCCAGAATGGTACAGAGGTAAAGATTTATATAGGAAAGTGGTATTTGGGTTCCGGAAAAGATTCGGGTATTTCCGTTAATGTACCAAGAGTGACTAATGGGTTCCACGGGTCCACCGGGAGGGGGCCCCCCACACTGGGGGCCACATGGGCCCAAGAGGTAGAGCACCAGTCCCTAGTGTGTTGGGAAGCCGACCCCATGAGAGGCCCATGCACCCAAGAGGAAAGGGTGGAGGGTGGGAGGAGTCCTTGTTGGAGTAGGACTCCTCCTCCATGCCCCACCTCATTTTTGGAGGTGGACTCCCTCTTGGTTGGCAGCTAGGGCCCTAGGGTAAACCCTAGGGTGCATCCTCCAACCCTTCCTCCTATATATAGTGGAGATTTTGAGGGCAGCCGACCACCTGAAAAGCCATGTGCTGCCCTCTCCTCTTGAGACCTTCTTCCTCCACTAGATTAGTTCGGTAGAGCTTGGCGAAGCCCTACCAGATTAGTTCACCACCACAGCCACCACGATGTTGTGCTGCTAGAGAACTTATCTATCTCTCCACCTTCGCTTGATAGATCAAGGAGATGGAGATTGTCATTGAGTTGTACGTGTGCTGAATGCGGAGATTCCATCCTTTCGGCACTAGATCGTGATTAGATCGTGGGACACTTGCGATTTGGATCTTGAAGCCGTTCGACTACATCAACCGTGTTTCTTAATGCTTCACGCTTACCGATCTACAAGGGTATGTGGATCCGATCTCTCCTCTCGTAGATGCTCATCACCATGGATAGATCTTTTATGTGCGTAGGAATTTTTTTGTTTCCCATGCAACATTCCTCAACAGTATGAATGAGGAACGTAATGGAGGCAACCCACCAAAGTGGTCACCATTTCATCATGATTCTGATTCAACAAAATAAGTGCTATATGCCATGCACAGAAAAGATTTCACAGACATGGTCAAACGGTCTTCAAATCCTCTGGGTCCAACTTCGTGAACAACGCAATCTATCCTCACAATATAACGGGGAAAAAAAGTCCATGACAAGAACATGAAAAATACATCACTCCTAAAAATGTCGACCATTTTTGCAAGATACTAGGGTGAAAACTAAAAATACCGAAATTATTAGTTTTTGGTTTTGGAGTGTCAATAATAGTGAAAAGCATATTAAGAGAGATTTAAAATGCTCTAAAAAGGGTTTTAAATACAAACACTACATAAAACAATTTCCTAATGGTGCACAAGTGGCATCATCAAAAAGGTTAGATTATTACAAGATTTTAGGAAGTGGAATTTTTTCAGTTTGATATATATTCAACCCGGAGGAATTTTTGGAAAAATGCAAGAAAAATAACAAGAAAAGGGGCATTGTGCCTTTCAGCAATAATTGGCTGGCCAAGCTGACCTAGTTAGCAAAGCAGACCCAAGCGAACCGGTGCATCCACACTTGTCGGGTTTAAATCTGACAGGTGGGGCCCAACATTAGAGATAGAGGGGATGGGAGAGTATGAAAGACGACGCCCGCCTGTCATCCCTAACCCCACGACCAAGGGGCATAGGAGCTCACTAGCGAGGAAGTTGTCAATGCAAACTTTGTAACCACTAGAAATCAACACAAATAGATTTCCTTAGATCTAGTCATGCAAACATATTCTCCTTGATGCACCACTTGGTGTGATGGCATCATCGGGGGATTAGATCATGCCCACAAAGTTTGGGGTCAAATGGAGAAATTGACAATGCAAAGTTTCTCAAATTTGGATCTAGACAAAGATGGTGTTGGGGCATTTTGGTGAACTAAAATTATTGGGATTGTGATGAAACTTTGCAAGATCATCCCATATGGCATATAAGACATGCTAGAATTTATCTGGTTTTATTTGACAATATTTCTTATAGACATATTTGAAATACTTGAAATATCCAAAGAAGGTTTTGGAGGGTTTTGTCCAATATTTTGAACATGACGATGTAGTGAAACTCTTATATATTGAAAATATATGTCCACTAATTTTCCCTAAATTTTCTCAAATATTTTTGGAACATAAAAATAATTTTCCCCTACAAAGGACCATTTATGATCTTAGAAAAAGGCATTTAAATAAAACACAAAAATAACTTTTATAATAATATTTTTTTCATTTCTGAAGGCATATAGATAATAGGATCCAAATAAAACATTTGGGGCAAAAAATTCTCCCTAATTTGAGCACATGTAGTACAAACCTCAATCGAGGGGTTTCTTTAAAACCTAAATTAAGTAAATATTTTTTTGGTCAAAATAATATTTCGTAAAAATAGTTTTAGGTCCTATGCACATGGTATGGTCATTTGGGCGAAGATTTGGATCAAGGAGATGAATTTCGAGAGCATGAGGATTTTTCTGAGTTAAAGACAATCACACAAACAAGCAAATAGAAATCAATTCAGGCAATCATATGCACACGAAAAGTTTAAATTGGTCCAAAATTTTAAAATCATAAGCATGGCACAATGGTACAAACACAGTGTGTGACAGACCTATCCCATTACAAGAATCTCATCCCCGAGGTTCCTAGGCTAGGCGTTAAAAGATAAGGGAACTCGGATGTAAGATAGTCTTCACGCTCCCGGGTTGCATCCGCTTGAGTGTGCTTGTTCCACTAAACCTTGAAGTACTTGATGGTGCGGTTTCGAGTGCAATGCTCGGCTTCATGCTAGATCCGAACTGACCTCTAATGATAAGTGAGGTCTGGTTGAAGGTCAATGGCCTGATGACCGATGTCCTTGTAAATGTCGAAGGGTTGGGAACTTGGCGACACTTCAGGAGTAGTGACACGTCGAAAACGCTATGCACGTGGATAGCTCAGAAGGTAATTCTAGCTAGTAGGAAACTTCTTCTCGTCTTGTAGTTATACTGAAGGTGCTGGTATACTGTGGGGCCCCGACTCATAAGTTCTGATCAACAATTGAACATGCACAGTAATCCGAGAGATCAATGCTCACTTAACACATAGAATCTGAATAACAAGAGTCTTACATCCATAACATACCTTTTAGCTCGTATATGACCTTTATGGCCAAGTCTTCATATATTTACAACGAAAAATCTTCATTGAGACGTGATTCCATGCCATCTGCCTTAACCTTGCAAGCATTCTCATTGGAAAGCGTCCTAGCTCGCACGCAGGTCACCAAGGTAATCTTCAACATATCCTATTCTCTCATGCGTGGTCAATAAAATAACCAATGGCAAGCCAATGAGTACTTTGAATGTACTCGCAAGAAACCCATGAAGTGGAACAAGGCAATAATAATGCATGATATGGCACTAAGTAGGTAATTCTAGAAAGCTAATTTTGAGTGCAATGACATGATCAATCATTGAAAAGCATGCATCAACAAGTTGCATGTATCCATATAGGAACAACTTATAGGTATCATCTTTAAGTAGGTTATGAATGTCCCATGTTCATTTGTCATGCCAAGTCATCTTTCTAGCTCAAATATCACCATTCTCACACACAATAATATTTTTCACCCACGCACACTTGGTTTATATGAAAACATGTGGACGTAGTTTAAGCAGGATTACCCAGCTGTCCTTGACTACAAATACGTCTATTCAAATAGTTTTAACCTCTACAGAGGTTGCGCGTTGTGCCCACAAGACTCGGGGAGTTTCCATGTCATCCATGCTTTTCTCCTGACGATACTAAACAAAGAGTCCACTCGATTGGTACCCAACCCTCATGATGTACATTGTACGAGCCTCGCTCTAGACCATATCATCCATGAAGGGACCAACAGTGTGACTGGTGCCTGTGGAAACAGCTCATGGTCATCCAACTTGGCACGACCTCATCTTGAGAGTGACCATGCGACTCTCGCCACTAGTAATGTGGGCTCTCTGCTAGCATCAACCAAGGTAAAGCCACGTTCCCATATTGGAGTTTCGTGCTTGCACATGTAAGGTTGGGATGGTGAGCAAATCTTAAATCTAATCCCGCTTTCAAAACCACACACACAAAACTTTTCTGGGTACACCACTTCCTTCCCAAGTGGTCACCCAACTCAACACCATCTCCCATGGGCATTAGTGGAACCCAACAGGGTTTTCAAGAAGTCCTTGAAATCACTTCATATACCATCACCGTGCATAGTCCCATCCCATTTGTGGTGCAACTACTAGCAACCTAACTACTTCCCACCGCAGAACCCTCATAGGTGGTAGGGTCATGCCCAAGCGCAAGTATCAATGAGGATATTTCAAAAGATAACCCACCAAGGTGGTCACCGTCTCAACATGAATCTAATGCAACAAAGTAGACTGCTATATGGCATACAATAAAATGATTTCTTAGACATAGTCAAAGGGCGGCTTGCCGGGTGGAACAAAGTCTCGGAGGTCTTCTCACACTTCTCGTCCAACTCCGATCACTTCGTCTACTTTTTCATCAAACGCGAGAATAACAACAATAAGCCACACAACAAGCAGAAAAACAAAATGCTCTATAAATAGGAGTTTTATTTTTCTTGGATGTATGTGGTCAAAGAAAAAATCCCAAAAGTTGGTTCTAAGGGATCTAAATTACTAGAGATTTTTGAAAGGTGGAAATGGAGGCATCACGGGCCCCACAAGAAGCCTATAGAAAATATTTTCTTAAAAATGAGAGGATGTGCCCACCAACTAGGGCATGATTTTAGAAACATTTAGGAAGTGGTCTCATTGGATTTGGAGTTGGTATGATTTCCCTATTATTTTTCTAAGATGAAAATAGTGAAAAACGAAGTCATTTATTTGTCCTAGAAAAATAGTGTATGACAAATTTTTTGACAAAGGCCAGAAAAATAGTGCATGATATTTGGAGTCTCTTGAAATTGGAATTACTCCATTTGGAGTTGATTTGAGCTCTCGAGGAATTTTACAAGTGGGGCATTTCATAATTAATGTTTGAATTTGAATTTGAACTTTATAGAAAGTGTTTCAAGAAAAATGTGCAAAGCACATATTTGGAGAAGTCATGATTCTGGAAACTCCTAGAAATTGGAATCATAAAATTTGGAGTAGAAATGAATTAATTAATAATTGTTTAGTTTTTGACGAAATAGAAATTGGAAAAAGGCGTGTACGAGATGGATATTTAACACCCAGGGCATCAAATAGGAAGTGTCCCGACCAAGCACCTTCACCGCTCTGCAGGAGGCAACGTCGAACGCGCCCCGGCTCGAATACACCTTTGGCGCAGGAATACGATCGTAGGGAGGACCCGCTTCCACTTAAACGGGGCGGCCCACCCGTGATAGGCTGAGCCTCGATGTCTGACCGACATGGGGGGCCCGCGTGTAGGCTTCATCTCCTTCCTCCCGTCCATGCAGAGGGGAGGCAGGGTGGATCGAGCGAGCGTTGGGGCTTGCTGCACTAGCCATCTCCGACGAGGCATGGCACACTGGTGGGATCAGGAGGTCGTGCCGCCTTCGTTCCTGCGCCGATTCCCAACAGGGAGGACCGCAGTAGCGCCAGCATGGACGGCAACGGGACAGGTCGTGGGCCTCCTTTGGCTTGAACGAGGGTGTCCTGGGGGGATGGAAGCGTAGGGGCTTTGCAAGGGAATGACAAGGCGATGGAGTGCTCATGGGGGGAGGAGAGGCTCAACACGGGATTAATTTGAGTCGGGGTTGCTCGAGCTCCTTCGGGCATGGCGAGAAAAAGGGTACGAGAGAGAGAATGGGGTACATGGGCACTTGTGGGAGAGAGATGGGGCAAAGGGATCCGTGCCTTGGTCGTGGCACGGGTGCATCGTGCACGGTGTCCATGGCCATGGTGCAGCTGTTGCCATGGACCACAGGGAGCTAGTGTTGGAAATATGCCCTAGAGGCAATAATAAATGAGTTGTTATTATATTTCCTTATTCATGATAATGGTTTATTATCCATGCTAGAATTGTATTGATTGGAAACTCAAATACATGTGTGGGTACATAGGACTAGCTCATTGATCCAAGATGGTCAAGGTTTCCTAACCATAGACATGAGTTTTCATTTGATAACAGGATCACATCATTAGGAGAATGATGTGATAGACAAGACCCAAACTATGAACGTAGAATATGATCGGCTCAGTTTGTTGTTACTATTCTCTGCATGTCAAGTATCTGTTTCTATGACCATGAGATCGTGCAACTCCTGGGCACCTGAGGAATGCCTCGTATTTATCAAACGTCACAACGTAACTTGGTGACTATAAAGGTGCTCTACAGGTATCTCCGAAGGTGTCTATTGGGTTGCCATGAATCTAGAATGGGATTCGCACTCCGTATGACGGAGAGGTATCTCTAGGGCCCACTCGGTAATACAACATCACAATGAGCTTGCAAGCAATGTGACTAAAGAGTTAGTCACGGGATCTTGTATTACGGAACGAGTAAAGAGACCTGCTGGTAACGAGATTCGAGCGATACGGGATCTTGTATTCAAGCAATGTGAGATGGCGGGACGGACTGGGATTTGGATCGCGAAGATGTTCGATTACATAAACCGCGTTATATACGCTTCCGCTTAGCGACCTACAAGGGTATTGTAACGACTAAGATGTGGCCATTTCCTTATTCTTGGGCAAGGCCTCAAAAGGGAAAGGGGCGCATCTACATGTTTCGCAAGCGAGATAATCATAACATTACATAACTAAAAGAGTGAAAAGTAGGGCATACACTTGCCATCTGATAAGAACATAGTCATATAGTCATACATGCACACTTATTCAGAACATGGTATAGTCCAGGTACGGACAAGATGAAAACAGATAAAGCTATGATATCCCGCATGCTGGCCCCACAATCACGACCACGGCCTCTAGTCCTCCGGATAAGTCACGTACAGCCTGCCAGAGTCCTCATGGAACTCCCACTTCAACTGGCTTTCATCGGGATCTCCTCCATCAGGCATACCTATACCTATGGGTGTTTGTAGTAAACCGTGAGCCACGAGGACTCATCAATCGAATGGCCTTGTTATCGAATCTAGCCGAGTTAATGGGTGAGGAAGGTTAAGTGTATTGGTTTGCAGCAACCTAAGCTTATACCAACACTCATGAGGAGCACTGGCCCGGGTAGTTGATTAAATCCTCGGGGTAGCTATTCCCTTTGCATTTTTATTATTAAGTTATTAGAAAATTAATACCAAAGTTGGGTCCTGCCAGACAAGTCTTAACACTACATGATTTATCTAGGGGGTCCCCATAACAATCCCGAACGTGTTAGGAGCACTCAGTTATGGAATAAAACACTGGTAGCCGAAACTAAGGCGGCAACAATGGAACAAATCACCTGGCAAAAGGCTAGGCCTTCCGTTATTTACCAAGTATATAGGTACATTAATTAAATAACAGATAATATGATGATATCACATTGCCCATGTTACCACATGGGCCAGCTGGCACTTGCAACTAGAAACGCGATTAATTAGTGGTTGAGCTAGCCTACTTAGCCAAACAATATTTGCTAGGAAGGGAAGTGTTTGAGGTTTCATGGCAAAGACGGATGGCATATATATCATGTGGTAGGTAGCGGGCATGTAACGAAGGAAACATAATTCTAAGCATAACAAAGCTAGAAACGGTGTCAAGGTCATGGTCATCTTGCGTGTGATTTCTTCAGCCTAGAACTGCTCTTGTTCTTCCTGCACAAACTCTCCAGAATCCACATACTCGCTCTCCGCTCCCGATGCTACCCAAAGACAAGATAACAGCAAATGAATACCAGCAAAACATAATGCAACAACCAATATGATGCATGTGTGATGAAGAGGGCATGCATCACTATACTAGTCACTTTCATATGCATTGGTTGAGTTGTTTATATTTTGGACAGAACCTCATGTTAAATTATTTTGACATGCATGAACATGGCATAATAATATGCATCACGAGAAAACGATGCAAAAACCTATAAAGAATGTCGTGAATGGAGTCTCGGTTCAACCGAAAACTACAAAACAAGTTACGAAGGTCTACGGGTTCAAAACAACCACAAACACAATTATATGGGCACTCACTGGTGTAACCACGTTGCCAAATGAGCAAGCACCAAAATAAAAGTGGGATGGTGTTTGAGAGCACACAATACCATCAACCATAGCTCACACAAGCTCAAAAACCAGTTTGACACCAATCTGTTTTTAACAGCAACATAGCACTTTCACCACAATATCTATAGCAGCTACAACCTTCTAAATAATTCAAACAAGACATGAAACTGAAGCCATCAAACTGCATTACAACCTCTAACAATAATCTAAGGCAAAGGTGTCACACATCGGCAGATATACAACCTCTAACTTGGACAAAATATCACAAATTGGGACTTAGTGAAAATTATAGATTTTCACCAGCTGCTTATGCTCTGAAGCATTTTGGAAGCCTCCAAAATTATATCTAAAGGAGGTATCTGGGCATGAAATTTGATACAGAGCTATAAAAACATACCAGCAAACAAACATTAGTTTGTGTCTTGGGCTAATCCCCAACATAGGAGGAAATATGAACAACACAACAGGGGAAGTAAATAACTCCAGATTCCCAGACTTAGTGAAATTCACAGCTTTTCTCAAAATTGTCATTTTAAGTCAAGTGCCCAATTTGACAAGGTGTAATAGAAACATGCAAAAACCTATGAACAAGATATATGTCCCATGTTGTAGAGGGGTTCACCCACTTCCATATTTACCTATGAAGCAGCCCAAAAGATCATCACTCTACCTATTATGAGGCTCTAAACAGGGCAAGAAAACATAAGTTCCATCACTTAGAGAAAAACCTACTACCTCCACAAACAAAAACAACATAAGGAAAAAAAATAGTGAGGGGTCCACCTGTTAGTGGCCCTCACACAGGATGACATGTGGGTCCCCTAGACCCACTATCATACACACACAAATACACACATACACACAACAAAATAAAAAGGTTCCAGAGGGTGGATCGAACCCACCACCTCCCTGGTTCAGCTAGCCTAAAACCAGCACTAGGCTAGCATCTTGTTGTTGATCGAACACAGGAAGCAAACCAGATATCCTACACCGTCATCGAATCACACAGGGAAGAAAATCACTTGAAATTAAAAGGGGCGCCAGGGGATTCGAACCCACGACCTCTCTGGTCGGGGCGCGACGCTGGAACCAGTCGGGCTAGGAGGGGGGTTCTGAACCAGCTAAGCTACAACACACGACAACTACACATCGTCTTCTACCTCCAGATCAGGGAAGGAGCATCTCGGCTCCGGCAATGATGCAGCAACGGCGGCTGCTCCTAGGGACCGGCGGGGATGTAGGAACCCTAGGGGGTTCCATTACCGTGGCTAACTCCACGGGAGGGAGCCCGTGGCGGTGGCTCGACGCGGTCTCTGATCGGGCCCAAACAGAGCTCGATCCGGCGTCCTATGGCACACACGGGGTAGATTCCTCGTGCGGGAAAGAAGAGAGGGGAACGATGCTCACCCTGGGGCTGCTCGGAGATGCGCATGACGCCGAGAAGAAGGAAGAATAGGTGGGGTGCCGCCGACGGCTCTGCTTCGCTCCGTCCTTTACGAACACGGTGAGGAGAGTCCGACATAGAAGGGATCCAGCCTCCTAGCACCGGGAATGGATCGAGGGAGGATCCAGCATCCTCCCTGGGCGCTTGGGCTCATCGGAGACGCACCGGCGACGATGGGACGGACAATGGCGTGGCGACGACGCATTTTCTGAAACTCTCCCTCTCTCTCTGAATTTCTGTGTGAAACTCTTACCTGCAGAGGCGGAAGGAAAGAGGAAGAGGGGCCGGCGGCGGAGGAGAGGGTACCCTAGCACGCACGCCAAGGGGGAGGCTCTAAATAGGCGTTGGTAGGACGGCTAACGGCGTTGACGCAGCCTCTCTCTCTCTCTCTCTCTCTAAGTACTCTGACGGAAAGCAATAGAGGGAACACGCCGTGAGGAGGAGGAAGAAGGAAAGGAGCATGGGCTCTAGCACCAGTGAGAAAGAACTGGGCCAGGAGCCCATCCAACTCCCTCATCTCTCTTTTAATACAAAAACCTGGTTTTTCTTTTACAAATAATTCAAACCAGTTTGGGAATAAAAGCACAGAAGGAAAAAAAGGAATGAAAATGAAAATAAAATAAGTCTCTAAAATGCTGCTCCTATTTATAAAAATAAAGGAGGCATTTTAGAGCTAAGTAAATTTACTTGTTTAAATAAAACTACCCCTGTTTTTAAATAAAACAAAAAGGAAAATAACTTCAGAAAAGTGAGGGTTGTCATCCACAAATATTTAAAAGGATTTTAACAGAAGATGAACATTTTTAAAGCCCCAAAACAGTAACTTAATTCTTACTCAAAATATAAAGGAGAGGAGAGGTTATTTGGGCTATGGTGCAACTAACAATTTGAAGGACCTAGTTGCACCCACACCATACTTCACAAACACAAGCCACATGGAATCACATCAGCAAGATAGTCACCACCACAAGAACAAGATGATATGCATGATGCATGAGATGCACATGAAATGACAATCACCTCTATAACATAGGTTCAACAATGTTTCCACAAATGGAAAGGATTACAAAAATAGGAAAGAAAGCATCTGGGCTGTTACAACTCGGCCACACTACAAGAGGATCTCGATGCGAGATCTAGGACTGGGAGAACTCTGGATATTCGGAACGGAGGAGATCCTTGTGCTCCCAAGTGGCCTCTTTGTCGGAATAATGTGACCATTGCACTTTGAGAAACTTGATTGAATTATTGCGGGTCTTGCGCTCAGTCACTTCAGGAACTGCAACTGGATGCTCATTGTAGGATAGGTCAGGCTGGAGGTCGATATCCTCGAGATCAACTATGCGCTCGGTAGTCTTGAAGCATCTCCGGAGCTGAGAGACATGAAACACATCATGCACATTTGAGAAGTTGGAAGGGAGCTCTAACTGATATGCAAGATCGCCTCACTTTCCAACAATTCTAAAAGGCCCAACAAAACGAGGAGCAAGCTTTCCTTTGATGCCGAAGTGCTGAGTGCCGTTCATGGAGACACTTTGAGATACACGAAATCATCGAGCTGAAAAGTCATGTCACGATGCTTGCTATTGTAGTAACTCTCATGACATGACTGCGCTGTTTTGAGATTATCCCGAATGACACGACACATTTCTTCTGCTTCAGCAATCATGTAATTCCCAAGAATCTGATGCTCGCCAGTCTGTGACCAATTGAGCAGGGTACGACACTTCCTGCCAAAAAGAATATTGAATGGAGCCTTGCCTGAGCTTGCCTGATAGCTGTTGTTGTATGAGAACTCAGCAAAAGGTAGGCAGTCTTCCCACTTCTTGCCAAACGAAATCACAGAGGCTCTTAGCATATCCTTGAGGAACTGATTGACTCTCTCCACTTGCCTACTAGTCTGAGGATGGAAGGCTATATTGAATCGAATCTTAGTACCCATCACAGACTGAAATGAATCCCAGAACTTGGAAGTAAAGATGCTTCCACAATCCGAAGATATCAGCATTGGGACACCATGCAATGAGACTATCCTTGACGTATACAACTCTGCAAGATGAGCTGCGGAGATAGACTCCTTGACTGGAAGAAAATGAGCGACTTTGCTCAACTTGTCCATGACGACGAAGATGGCATCGTTGCCTTTCTTGGACTTCGGAAACCCAGTGAAAAAATCCATCTCAACATGATCGAATTTCCACTCCGGAATGGGCAAGGGATGCAAGAGACCTGCTGGACGTTGATGCTCTGCTTTCACTCTGCGACAAAAATCACATTCGTTCACGAACTGAGCAATTTCACGCTTCATGCGATTCCACCAGAAAGTCTGCTTCAGATCCTGATACATTTTGGAACTTCCTGGATGTATCGAGAGAAGGGAATTATGGGCTTCTTCCAAGATAACCTTCCAGAGATCCCCATTCGGAACGACAAGGTGATCCTCAAAGAACAAGTTATATGTGTCATTAACACGGAAGCACTTATATTCGGCAATGCTCTTTGCCAAGCCAATCTAAACTTTCTTCACCATTACATCAAGAAGTTGAGCTTGTTGGACTTGGTCTTCCAAGGTAGGAGAAATCTGGAGATTAGCAAGAAATCCCTTAGGTACTAACTGAAGGTTGAGTTCCCTGAATGATTCACAAAGATCAGGCTGGAGAGGCTTCAGAATGAGAATGTTGCAGTAAGCCTTCCTCCTCAAAGCATCTACAAAGGCATTAGCTTTGCCTGGAGTGTAGTCAATGCTCGGATTGTAATCTTGGAGCATTTACACCCAATGAGTTTGCCGAAGATTGAGGTTAGGCTGGGTGAAGATGTATTTGAGACTCTTGTGATCGGTGTAGACCTCAACCCATCTGCCCAACAAGAGATGTCTCCGGGTCATCAGAGCATATACCACTGCCGCCAACTCAAGATCATGAGTGGGGTAATTCTTCTCACTTGGCTTCAACTGCCTCGAGGTATAAGCTACCACTTTCTTCTCTTGCATAAGAACTGCACCAAGAACTTGAAGAGAGGCATCGCAAAACACTTGATAAGACATTAAATCATTATGAGGAATCAAGACTGGAGTAGAAGTGAGCTTCTCTTTGAGTGTGTCGAAGGCCATCTGACACTCTGGAGACCAGACAAACTTCCCACTCTTCTGAAGAAGGCTTGAAAGAGGCTTAGCAATCTTGGAGAAATTCTCAACAAATATTCTGCAATAGCTTGCAAGCCCGAGAAAGCTTGGAAGCTGCTTCACATTCTGAGGAGGTTCCCACTCAACATTGGCTTGCACCTTTGATGGATCAACTTTGATGCCCTTGGCAGAGATGATGTATCCAAGGTACACAACTTCCTTCAACCAGAACTCATATTTGGAAAACTTAGCATAGAACTTATGCTGTCTTAGCTTATCAAGCACAAGCCAGAGATGTTCTTCATGGTCTTCCTTAGTTTTCGAAAAGACCAGAATGTCTGAAGATACAACAAGACATATTCATTCTTGAATGGGGAGAAGATATAATTCATCATCCGACAGAAGGTCGGTGGAGCATTAGCGAGACCAAAAGACATCACTGTGTACTCATATGAGCCAAAGCTTGTCCTGAAGGCAGTCTTGGGAGTGTCCTCTTCATGAATGTGAATCCGATGATAGCCCATCCTGAGATCAAGCTTCGAGAAGATCTTAGCCCCTTTCAATTGCTCGAACAACTCATTGATGATGGGAAGTGGATACTTGTTTTTGATCTTCTTCTTATTCAATGGACGGTAAACGACAGAGAGTCGTTCCGTGCCATCCTTATTTTTAACAACAAGAATTCCACAACCCCAAATATATGAGCTTGGTCTGATCAGACCTAGATGCTCTTGCTCATCAAGTTGCTTCTTCAGCTCCTTCAGCTCTTCTGGACCTAGTTTATACGGTCGCTTGCATACTGGTTCAGTACCCGGTTCAAGCTCAATTACGAACTCAACTGCCCGATGCGGAGGCATTCCTAGCAACTCTTCTGAATAAACATCTTCATACTCGCAGACCACTTGGACTTGAAAAATTGGAGAGATCTCACCCTTCTCATTCAAGGAAAACAAACGGACCGTGTCATCACGCGCCGCGAAGATAATCACGTCCTCCAAAGGATGAGTTAACTTCACTTCTTTAGCTTCGCAATCAATAGATGCCTTGTTCATAGCTAACCAATCCATCCCAAGGATCAAATCAATATCAAAGTTGCCAAGGACAATAGGAGAAGCCAGAAAGGCATAATCGCCCATCTTGACAAAGAAATCAAGAAGAAACCCATTCAATGTCATTTGCATCCCTAGAGAAATGATTTTTAATGGCCTAGGAGTGTCTTCTGTCACGATATCATGCTTTTAAACAAAAGGCCTTGAAATAAATGAATGCGATGCACCAGAATCAAATAAAACCTTTGCAGGAAAATCATTAACCAGGAGATTACCCGTTATCACGTGTGAGGAGTTTTCTTCTTCTGCTGCATTCACCATATTGACTCACGCAGACCTAGGATTGAATTTCCCCATAGCTTTTCCTAGAGGCTTCCCTGGAGGAGGGGGCGGAAGACGGTGCTGAGAGGTGAACTTGTTGGAATAGTGACCCTTCTGCCCACACTTGTGACAAGTGACATCTGACAATGGAGGAAATGGCACTTGAGGATTCCCTTGCTTCTGCTACTAAAACCTCTGCTCGAAAGCTGGGTTGGGTGGGTGGGAAGAACCACGACCACCTGACTGCTTGAACTGCTGAGTCTACCGAGGAGGGGGAGGAGACACCCAATATTTCTACTACTTCTGGACCACCTGAGTCGTTACAAGTATGTAGATACAACCTCTCCTCTCGTAGATGGTCATCAGGATGGATAGATCTTGTGTGTGCGTAGGAAAGCTTTTTGTTTCCCATGCAATGTTCCCCAAAATCTTGGGAGTGTGTTTATGAGCTTCGAGGAGGGGGTTTGCATCAAGGGAAAGGGAAATGGGGAAGCGTGGGATGATCAGAGGCGCGCGCGTGCGAATGCACTTATTGGAGCGCTCCGGTACGCATGGTGTGCATGCGAGGGAAGTCACTAGAGGGAGAAATAGGAGGGGGACAGGAGCTTAGCGTGCTTCTAATGCTGAGGGAACCTTGCACGGGAGGGGAGGGGCTCGAGGAGCACAGGGGGGCTAAGGATGATGGAAGCTATAGTGCATTGAGGGCAGTGTACCATGCTCTGTAGCTGTCTTTTGTCATGCCAGGGCATGCCACATGCTCCCTGGGCACTCCCAAGCGTGCCAACTTGCGTCTTGGGGGTTCTGGAGATGCCCATGAGTGCCTAGGTACTAGTGGGGGTGACTACACCAAGGAATAGAGAGAGGGAGAGATAAGAGGGGGTGAGGATGGGGTTGTCCAGTGCTGAAAATTCTGGTTTTCACCCACCAATAATTGAGCAGAGGTCGTGATTTTTTTACTGGTAGTAGCTGAAGGTGTGATGGAGGTGTGGTAAAAATCCTATACCAAGGATAACACATGAGGTGCCTCAATTATTGAACTTTGCATCCCACCAGAAGGTTTTTGATAGATGTTTTGGCTAGCAATAATGATCTCCTTGCTATGAAACATAATAGGATCACAAGTTAAGAGAAAATTAGGTTGGACACCAATTTTGGGATTTGTTGGAGAAAGTTTCCAATGTAGACTTGAAAAACCCTAGATATATGCAGAAATGGCTTTCTGAAGATAAACCCATGTACTAATGCAACACTTCATGTGGTGACATTATTTGAGTATTAGAGTATGCCCAAAAGTTTGGGATCAATTAAAGAAACTTCCCAATGTAAAATTTCCCAATTCTAGAAATCAGCACAAGTGGTTTTGAGGGGATTGGGTAAAGTTCATTGGTCCTCCTTGATGCACCACTTGGCGTGGATGCATTATTGGAGCATTAGAACATGTCCAGAAGATTTGAGCACAATTGGAGACACTTGGCAATGTAGAGCTGCTCAAATTTGGATCTGGACAAATAGGGTTTTTGAATGTTTAAGTGAATCAAATGAACTTGTATTGAGATTTAAAACACAAGAAAACAAGCAAATCAACTTGGGAAGATGATCACATATATCATTTGTGACTTTGTTAAATTCTCTTGGAATTTATTGAGAACATTTCCTATAGAAATATTTGAAAAGTTTGAAATAGGCTGGAAGGGTATTTAAAGGTATTGACCAATATTTTGAACATGACCATGTGTTGAAACTCTTTTATATGGAATATATATGTCCATTAAGTTTCCCTAAATTTTATCAAATATTTTGAAAGCAAGAAAAATAATCTTTCTTTGTAAAAGACCATTTTTGGCCTCAGAAAAACGTATTTAATTAAAATAGGAAAATAACTTCTAAAATAATAATTTTGTGGTTTTGGGAAGTTCTTTTGATAATAGGATTTAAATAAAGTATCTGGGGCAAAACATCTTCCCTAATTTGAGGACTTCAAGTACAAATCCCAACTCAGGGATTTATGAAAGCTTAAATTAAATAAATGCTTTTGGTCGATATTTGAGAAAAATAGTTTTTGGTCCTATACACATGGTATGGTCATTGGACAAAGGTTTGGGAGAAGGAGATGAGTCTAGAGAGATGGAGGGAGTTTTGTGTTTTAAAACACAAGCAAACAAGCAAGCGAACATCAATCAGGTCAAGTATCACATCACATAGAGAAAGTTTTAACTCTTCCTAATTTTTGGGCTCTCTTAACTTAGCGAAGAAGGAAAAACACAGGGTGTGACAGACCTACCCCCGACAAGAATCTCATCCCCGATATTACGAGGCTAGGCGTTGGAGAGATACAGAAATTCGGGTCTCACGTAGTCTTCACGTTCCCATGTTGCTTCTTCTTCGACAGGATTGCTCCATTGGACTTTCACGTGCTTGATGATATGGATTAGAATGCTTATCTTGTCCTTGTCTGAACATTAACGGGGTTCTTGGAATAAGCAAGGCCTGACTATGGGTCAAGGGCTTGGTGATCGAGGTTCGGGCAAGTATCTGGTTTGCGTGTGTATCCCAAAGCCGGAATACATGGCAAGGTAGATTGTTTGTGGCTTAGCAAGTGGGGTGGACCACCTTTGACAGGGGTTTCACCATGGTCCAGTTAGGACTTACATCCTTGGTTGGACCAAGAAGGGGCTCTCTAATTCCTCTTGACTTCCAAAGGCTTCCTTGTGCTTGAACGTAGATGCTTCTTGACATAATTGATGTAGCTAGGAGAGGAGTGGTGGTTGACTTCTATAGCTTCTCCTCCTTCGTCGTGGTTTTCTGAGTGTGGTGGTTCTTCATCTTTCTTTGGTAAGATTGTCTTTTCTGCTTGGAGGCGACTTCGGGGAGTCCACCTCTTCAAGGTAAAAACTTCACACTTGAGAAGAGTGACAATTGGAGCTTCTGGGCTTATCCAAATAGGACTCTGCTGGATTGGTTTGGCGCGTTGGGGCGAAATGGATCGGTCTTCTCGCTGGGGCACGAACTCGAGTAGTGCCCTGGCTGACCACAACCAAAATAGGTGACCTGGCCTGAGTTGTCGTTGCTGGCACCACTATTTTTGGGGTTGTTGTATGCCGGCCTGGGGTTGGCATACTACTAAGGTTGGTAGCTTGGACGAAGCATAGGGGTCTTGACTTGCCGAGGCTGATAAGTTGGCTTCGCTCGGGCTGGTTGCTAGGGGCGAGCCTTATGGTTGCCGTAACCACCATTGTTGATCGTCTTTCGTTTGCGTCTGTCCTACATGGCACGATGCTCGTCTAAAGCATAATAGCCTTGTTCACTAGCTCGAAGAAAGTCCGCAGTCACAAACAAGAAGTTGATACTACAGGGCTAGCTGGAGCCCTTCCATGAAGCATTCTATCTTTGATGCCTCAGTGTTGATGTCTTAGGTGCATACCCTGACAGAAGGTTGAACTCGTGGAGGTACTCCTTGATAGGGCTACTTCCTTGCTTCAGCATTCAAAATTCCCAGTTCTTGATAGCCATGACCCCAGAAGGGATGTAAGCCGTGCAGAACCCTTGCTTGAAATCAACCAGGTGATCACACAATTGTAGGCTTATCCTTCTCTTTTTGGGTAAATAAGTATGTCATCCCTGAGGACAACAACGTATTTCTCCAAGCACCACACCAGCACATTGCTCATGGGATATGCGGGAGGAGCATGGATTTGTTCCGGGTGTTCACTTGTAAAGGTGTTTGTGTTGGAAATATGCCCTAGAGGCAATGATAAAATACTTATTATTATATTTCCTATCTCAAGATAATCGTTTATTATCCATGCTACAATTGTATTGAATGAAAGCATAGGTACATGTGTGGATATATAGACAAAACAATGTCCCTAGTAAGCCTCTAGTGGGCTAGCCAGTTGATCGATGATGTTTAAGGTTTTTTGACCATATGCAAGTGTTGTCACTTGATAACTAGATCACATCATTAGGAGAATGATGTGATGGACAAGACCCAAACTATGAACGTAGCATGTGATCGTGTCATTTTGTTGCTATTGTTTTCTGCGTGTCAAGTATTCATTCCTATAAACATGAGATCATGTAACTCACTAACACCGTAGGAATACCTTGTGTGTATCAAACTTCACAACGTTACTGGGTGACTATAAAGGTGCTCTATAGGTATCTCCGAAGGTGTCCGTTCAGTTAACATGGATCAAGAGTGGGATTTGTCACTCCGTTTGACGGAGAGGTATCTCGGGGCCCACTCGGTAATACAACATCACATATAAGCCTTGCAAGCAATGTGACTCAAGTGTAAGTCATGGGATCTTGTATTACGGAGCGAGTAAAGAGACTTTCCGGTAACGAGATTAAAATAGGTATAGAGATACCGACGATTAAATCTCGGGCAAGTAACATACCGAAGGACAAAGGGAATGTTATACGAGATTATATGAATCCTTGTCACAAAGGTTCAACCGATTAGACCTTCGTAGAATATGTAGGATCCAATATGGACATCCAGGTACCGTTATTGGATATTGGCTAGGGAGTGTCTCGGGTCATGTCTGCATAGTTCTCGAACCCGCGGGGTCTGCACACTTAAGGTTCGATGACTTTTTAGTATAGTTGAGGTATAGGTGTTGGTGACCGAAGGTTGTTCGGAGTCCCGGATGAGATCATGGACGTCACGAGGGTTTTCGGAATGGTCCGGAAATGAAGAATGATACATCGGATGGTTTCATTTGGTCACCGGAAAGATTTCGGGCATTACCGGGAATGTACCGGGAGTGACGAATGGGTTCCGGGTTTTCACAAGGAGGGGCCCACCCACCCGGGAGTGAGCCCAATAGTCCTAGGGTGGCGCGGGACTATGGCGCCACAAGAAGAAAACCAAATAAAAAAAAAGAGAGGGAGGTGGGAAGGAAGAGGAGGACTCCTCCTACCCAAACCAAATTGGAGTTTGAGTCCTCCTCCTCCTTTCGGTCGGTGCCCTTGGGGCTCTCTTGATCCCCAAGGCTAGCCCCTCCCCTCCTCCTATATATAATAAAGGTTTTAGGGTTTTTGAGACACAACTTTACCACGTGCAACTCAAACCTTTACCTCGTAGTTTTTACTGTAGATCAGATTTCTGCGGAGCTTGGGCGGAGCCCTATAGGAATAGATCATCACCATCATGATCGTGGGACGAATCATGGGACGATGGTGATTTGAATCATGAAGCTATACCGCTACATCAACCGCGTTTATTAACGCTTCCCGCTTGGCGATCTACAAGGGTATGTGGATCCGATCTCCCTCTCGTAGATGAACATCACCATGATAGGTCTTCATGTGCGTAGGAAATTTTTTGTTTCCCATGCAACGTTCCCCCACAGTGGCATCATGAGCTAGGTTCATGCATAGATGTAATCTCGAGTAGAACACAAAAGTTTTTCTCAGCATTGATGTTTGATTTTCTACCCTCCTTAGTATTTTCTTGATTTGGCGGTATTGTTGGATTGAAGCCGCTCGGACCAACATTACTCGTACGCTTACGAGAGACAGGTTTCATCGACCAACATGCTACTTGTTGCATAAAGATGACTGGCGGGTATTGGTTTCTTCAACTTTAGTTGAATTGGATTTGACCGAGGCAGTCCTTGGAGAGAGGTTAAATAGCAATTTTCACATCTCCGTTGTGGTTTTTTGCGTAAGTAATATGCGAGCATACTAGATACCCATAGCGGCCACGTAAAACATGCAACAACAAATTAGAGGACGTGTAACTTGTTTTTGCAGGGTATGCTAGTGATGTGATATGGCCAAAGACATAATGTGATATATTGGATGTATGAGATGATCATGTTGTAATAGTTAATATCGACTTGCAGGTCGATGCTACGGCAACCGGAAGGAGCGATAGGGTTGTGGTTAAACTAACGTTTGTGTTTGCAGATGTGTTTACTATGTTGCTAGGTTGTAGCTTTAGTAGTAATAGCATAGATAGCACGAGAACCTCGATGGCGGCACGATGATGGAGATCATGGTGTGGCGCCGGTGACAAGAAGATCATGCCGGTGCTTTGGTAATGGAGATCAAGAAGCACAAGATCATGGCCATATCATGTCACTTATGAATTGCACGTGATGTTAATCCTTTTATGCACCTTATCTTGATTAGAACGATGGTAGCATTATAAGGTGATCCCTCACTAAAATTTCGAGATAAAATTGTGTTCTCCCCGACTGTGCACCGTTACGACAGTTCGTTGTTTCGAGACACCACGTGATGATCGGGTGTGATAGACTCAACGTTCACATACAACGGGTGCAAAACAGTTGCACACACGGAACACTCGGGTTAAACTTGATGAGCCTAGGATGTGGAGACATGGCCTCGGAACACAAGAGAGCGAAAGGTCGAGCATGAATCATATAGTTGATATGATTGGCATAGAGATGTTTACCACTGAAACTATACTCAACTCACGTGATGATCGGACTTGAGTTAGTGAATTTGGATCATGCCACACTCAAGTAACTAGAGGGATGTCTATTTGGGTGGGAGTTTATTAGTAATCTGATTACTTAAACTCTAATTGTCTTGAACATAGTCTAAGTCCACTTTGCAATATTTTATGTTGTAGATCAATGGCTCACAGAGTAGCAACCCTGAATTTCAATACGTTCCTAGAGAAAGCTAAGTTGAAAGACGATGGAAGTAACTTTGTAGATTGGGCTCATAATCTTAGGCTCATCCTACAAGTCAGGAAAAATAGTTATGTCCTTGATGTTGCATTAGGAGGTGAACCACCCGCTACGTCTGACCAAGATGTTTTGAATGCTTGGCAATCGCTTAAGGAGGACTACTCAATAGTTCAATGTGCAGTCTTGTATGGCTTAGAACCGGGACTTCAACGATGCTTTGAGGGTCATGGAACATATGAGATGTTCCAGGAGTTGAAGTTTATCTTCGAAAAGAACGCCCGAATCGAGAGGTATGAGACCTCCGATAAATTCTATGCTTGCAAGATGGAGGAGAATTCGTCTGTCAGTGAACATGTGCTCAAAATGTCTGGGTACTCAAACCGTCTAGCTGAGCTAGGGATTGAACTCCCGCAAGAGGCTATCACTGATAGAATTCTTCAATCACTCCCACCTAGCTATAAGAGCTTTGTGTTGAACTATAACATGCAAGGGATGAACAAGTCACCCGGCGAGTTATTCGCGATGCTGAAAGTCGCAGAGTCAGAACTCCGGAAAGAGCATCAAGTGTTGATTGTCAATAAGACCACTAGTTTCAATAGAAACGGCAAAGGAAAGAAGGGTAACTCCAAGAAGAGCGGCAAAACTGTTGCCAATCCAACGAAGAAACCCAAGGCTGGACCTAAGAAGGAAACACAGTTCTATTATTGCAAGGGGATGGGTCACTGGAAGCGCAACTGCCGCAAGTATTTGGATGATAAGAAGGTGGCCAACGTAAAACCATGTATATGTGATATACATGTTATTGATGTCTACCTAATCAACTCTCGTAGTAGTGCCTCGGTATTTGATACTGGTTCTATTGCTCATATTTGCAACCCAAAGCAGGAACTGCGGAATAAACGAAGGCTGGCGAAGGATGAAGTGACGATGCGCGTGGGAAATTGTTCCAAGGTTGATGCAATCGCCGTCGGCACAGTCTCACTTCAGTTACCATCAGGATTAGTTATGAACTTAAATAAATGTTATCTAGTGCGTGCGTTAAGCATGAACATTATATATGGATATTGTTTATTGCGAGACGGTTACTCATTTAAGTCACACAATAATGGTTGTTCTATTTTTATGAGTAATATCTTTTATGGTCATGCACCCAATGTGAGAGGTTTGTTCATATTGAATCTTGATGGTGATGACACACATATACATAACATTGAGACCAAAAGATGTAGAGTTAACAATGATAGCGCCACGTTTTTGTAGCACTGCCGCTTAGATCATATTGGAGTAAAGCGCATGAAGAAACTCCATATCGATGGGATTTTGGAGTCGCTTGATTTTGAATCACTTGACACGTGCAAACCATGCCTCATGGGCAAGATGATTAAGACTCCGTTCTCCAGAACAATGGAGGATGCAAGTGACTTATTAGAGATCATACATACTGATGTGTGTGATCCAATGAGTGTGGAGGCGCGCGGCGGATATCGTTATTTTCTCACCTTCGCTGATGATGTCTACTTGATCAAGCACAAGTCTGAAACGTTTGAGAAGTTCAAGCAATTCCAGCGTGAAGTTGAAAATCTTCGTAACAAGAAGATCAAGTTCCTACGTTCTGATTGAGGGGGCGAATATCTGAGTTTCAAGTTTGGTGCTCACTTAAGACAATGTGGAATCGTTTCACAGTTGACACGGCCTGGAACACCACAGCGTAATGGTGTGTCCAAACGTCATAATTGTACTTTGTTAGATATGGTGCGATCTATGATGCCTCTTACAGATTTGTCGTCATCGCTTTGGGGTTATGCATTAGAGACAACTGCATTCGATTTAAATAGGGCACCGTCAAAATCCGTAGAGACGACATCGTATGAGCTATGGTATGGCAAGAGGCCAAAGTTGTCGTTTCTTGAAGTTTGGGGATGTGATGCTTATGTACAAAAGCCTCAGCCTGAAAAGCTGGAACCCAAAGCGGAAAAGTGCGTGTTCATAGGTTACCCAAAGGAGACAGTTGGGTATACCTTCTATCTTAGATCCGAGGGAAAAGTGGTTGTTGCTAAGAACGAAGATTTTCTTGAGAAGGAATCTCTCGAAAGAATTGAGTGGGAGGAAGATAGAACTTGATGAGGTGGTAGAACCTTTTCTCCCTCTAGATGGTGGCGCAGGGCACGGGGAAACCTCTGTTGAGGAGACATCGGTTGAGGAGGAAGCTAATGACGATGATCATGAAGCTTCAGATCAAGTTACAATCGGACCTCGCAGGTCGACAAGATCAGGTACTGCTCCTGAGTGGTACGGTAATCCTTTCTTATCTATCATGTTGTTAGACAACAATGAACCTGCGAATTATGAAGAAGCAATGGTGTGCCCGGATTCCAACAAATGGTTGGAGGCCATGAAGTCCGAGATAGGATCCATGTAATGAAACAAAGTGTGGACTTTGGGAGTATTACCTAAAGGTCGCAAGGCTATTCAGAACAAATGGATCTTTAAGAAGAAGACGGACGCAAACGGAATGTGACCATTTATAAAGCTCGACTTGTGGCAAAGGGTTTTCACAAGTTCAAGGAGTTGACTACGATGACAAATTCTACCGGTAGCGATGCTTAAGTCCGTTTGAATCATGTTAGCAATAGCTGCATTTTTCGATTATGAAATAAGGCATATGGATGTCAAAAAGGCGTTCCTTAATGGTTTTCTTAAGGAAGAGTTGTATATGATGCAACCCGAAGGTTTTGTCGATCCGAAGAGTGCTGACAAGGTATGCAATCTCCAGCGATCCATTTATGGACTGGTGCAAGCATCTCGGAGTTGGAATAAACGCTTTGATGAGGTGATCAAAGCAATTGGGTTTATACAAGTTGTTGGAGAATCTTGTATTTACAAGAAAGTGAGTGGGAGCTCTATAGCGTTTCTAATATTATATGTGGATGACATATTGCTGATTGGAAACAATGTGGAGTTATTAGAGAGCGTAAAATATTACTTGAACAAATGTTTTTCAATGAAAGACCTAGGAGAAGCTGCTTACATATTAGGCATTAAGATCTATAGGGATAGATCAAGGCACCTAATAGGACTTTCACAAAGCACATACCTTGATAGAGTTTTGAAGAAGTTCAAAATGGAGCAGTTCAAGAAGGGGTTCTTGGCCGTATTACAATGTATAAAGTTGAGTAAGACTCAGTGTCTAGTAACCGCGAAAGATAGAGACAAGATGAGTACCGTCCCCTATGCTTCAGCCATAGGGTCTATCATGTACGCAATGTTGTGCACAAGACCGGACGTCAGCCTGGCCATAAGTATGGCAGGCAGGTTGCAAAGTAATCCAGGAGTGGATCACTGGACAGCGGTCAAGAATATTCTGAAGTACTTGAAAAGGACTAAGGAAATGTTTCTCGTTTATGGAGGTAACGAAGAGCTTGTCGTAAAGGGTTACGTCGATGCAAGATTTGACACTGATCCGGATGACTCTAAGTTTCAAACCGGATACGTATTTATTCTTAATGGGGGTGCGGTAAGCTAGTGTTTGTTCCAAGCCAAGCGTCGTAGCAGATTCTACATGTGAAGTGGAATACATGGCTGCCTTGGAGGCAGCTAAGGAGGGTATCTAGATGAAGCAGTTCTTGACGAATCTTGGAGTTGTGTCGAGCGCACTAAATCCAATAAATGTGTTTTGTGACAACACTGGTGCCATTGCTTTAGCAAAGGAACCAAGGTTTCACAAGAAGACCAGACACATCAAACGTTGCTTCAACCTCATCCACGACTACGTAGGAGAGGACGTGAATATTTGCAAAGTGCACACGGATCTGAATGTTGCAGATCCGCTGACTAAACCTCTTCCACGAGCAAAGCATGATCAACACCAGAACTATATGGGTGTTAGATTCACTCCAATGTAAATCGCATAGCAATGTGAGACTAGATTATTGACTCTAGTGCAAGTGGGAGACTGTTGGAAATAAGACCTAGAGGCAATGATCAAATAGTTATTATTATATTTCCGGTTTCAAGATAATCGTTTATTATCCATGATATAATTGTATTGAATGAAAGCATAGATACATGTGTTGATATATAGACAAAACAATGTCCCTAGTAAGCCTCAAGTTGGATAGCCAGTTGATGAGGGATGGTTAAGGTTTTCTGACCATATGCAAGTGTTGTCACTTGATAATTGGATCACATCATTAGGAGAATGATGTGACGGACAAGACCCAAACTATGAACGTAGCATGTGATCGTGTCATTTTGTTGCTATTGTTTTCTGCGTGTCAAGTATTCATTCCTATAAACATGAGATGATGTAACTCACTAACACAGTAGGAATACCTTGTGTGTATCAAACTTCACAACGTTACTGGGTGACTATAAAGGTGCTCTATAGGTATCTCCGAAGGTGTCCGTTGAGTTACATGGATCAAGACTGGGATTTGTCACTCCGTGTGATGGAGAGGTAGCTCGGGGCGCACTCGGTAATACAACATCACATATAAGCTTTGCAAGCAATGTGACTCAAGTGTAAGTCACGGGATATTGTATTATGGAACGAGTAAAGAGACTTGGCGGTAACGAGATTGAAATAGGTATAGAGATACCGACGATCAAATCTTGGGCAAGTAACATACCGAAGGACAAAGGGAATGTTATACGGGATTATATGAATCCTTGTCACTGAGGTTCAACCGATAAGATCTTCGTGAAATAGGTAGGATCCAATATGGACATCCACGTCCCGCTATTGGGTATTGACCAGGGAGTTTCTCGGGTCATGTCTGCATAGTTCTCGAAACCGCAGGGTCTGCACACTTAAGGTTCGATGAAGTTTTAGTATAGTTGAGTTATAGGTGTTCGTGACCGAAGGTTGTTCAGAGTCCCGGATGAGATCATTGACATCACGAGGGTTTCCGGAATGTTACGAAAACGAATATTGATATATAGGATGGTTTCATTTGTTTACCGGAAAGATTTCGGGCATTACCAGGAGTGTACCGGGAGTGACCAATGGGTTCTGGGTTTTCACCGGGAGGGGCCCACCCACCCGGGAGTGAGTCCAATAGTCCTAGGGTTGCGCAGTAGCCCTTAGTGGTCTGGTGAGGCCATCCCAAATGCACTATAGCGCCACAAGAAGAAAACCAAAGAAAAAAAGAGGGAGGTGGGAAGGAAGAGGAGGACTCCTCCTTCCCAAACCGAATTGGAGTTGGAGTCCTCCTCCTCCTTTCGGCCGGCGCCCTTGAGTATATCTTGGGCCCTAAGGCTAGCCGCTCCCCTCCTCCTATATATACTAGAGGTTTTAGGGTTTTTGAGACACAACTTTGCCACGTGCAACTCAAACTTATACCTTGGTTTTAGGGTTTTTGAGACACCACTTTACCCATGGTCATAATACAACCATATTGGAGCTCGGTTGAGCTATGGGGTTTTACGGAGCTTAGGATTTGAGTGAACACCTACCATTTTATCCTTAGGATTAGATGCCAATTGTTCTACATATTTCTTCACAGGATATCATCAAGTATCAAAAAAGATACCACATCATTTAACTCGACTCCAATGTCACATATGCTACTCAACTCCATGGTTTAAGAGGAGGACTAAACCAAAAATTCATAAGCATGTTATTATTACTCATTTGGGAAGCCTACAAGCTACTAAGATTGATTGAAACTCAGCAAGTCCAAGTGCTCAGCTAGGTTATCCCGAGCATGGCCAATACTCTTGCTACAATGCGAGGGCACACTATAGCATTCTCTAGAGCATGTTTTTGGCATGCCATGACATGGTCTTGGCGCGTAGGGCATGCCCACTCACGTCCACGGGATCTAGGGGCATTAGAAAATGGTAAGGGAGGACCTTGGGTGATATGTATGTTATTGGGAAGGTGAGAGAGAGGATATTTTCTGCTTCTCTTGTTGTCCTAGGGTCGAAATGGGGGTTTTACCCCATTGTTGGATGTGAGGGCCTGAGATTGTTACTGGAGGTAGAAGGTAGCTAGGTGGAGTGGTGGTAAAATTCTTTGCTCAAGGAGAAAAGCTAAGGTGTGAAGAGAGTAACTTTTAGAAATTACCTGAAGGTGTTTGCTGCTGGTTTTGCAAGTGAAAAGACTCTACTTGTTATTAGATTTAACATTGTCAAAACATAGATAGAAATGTGGTTGGTTACAAGGTTTGAGCTAAGTGAAGAAAGTTTCGAATGCAAACATTGTAAACCCAAGAAATCAACAGAAATGGTTTTTCCTTAGATCTAGTCATGCAAATATATTCTCTTTGATGCACCAGTTGTTGTGGTGGCATCATTTTGGTGTTATAGCATGCTCACAAAGTTCGGGAACAAATGGAGAAACTTGACAATGCAAAGTTCCTCAAATTTGGATCTTGACAAAGATGGTTTTGGGAAAGTTTGGTGAACCAAAATTATTGCGATTGAGATGAAACTTGGCAAGATCATCACATATGGCATACGTGACATGCTAGAATTTTCCTGGATTTAGTTGACAATATTTCCTATAGACATATTTCAAATACTTGCAGTATCCATAGAAAGTTTTGCATGGCTTTGTCCAATATTTTGAACATGACCATGTGTTGAAACTCTTGTATATGGAAAGTATATGTCCACTGAGTTTCCCTATTTTTTCTAAAATATTTTGGAAACATAAAAATAATTTTCCCCTATAGAATACCATTTATGGCCTTTGAAAAATACATTTAGATAAAAACAAAATACCTTTTAGTATAATGTTTTTGTGGTTTTGGGAAGGCTTATAGATAATAGGATCAAAATGAAATATTTGGGGGAAAACATTCTTCCTAATTTGAGGACTTCTAGTACAAACCTCAATGGAGGTGTTTTTGAAAACCTAAATTAAATAGATGCTTTTTGGTCAAAATAATATTTCGTAAAAATAATTTTAGTTCCTATACACATGATATAGTCATTTGGGACAAGATTTGGATCGAGGAGATTAATTTGGAGAGCAAGAGGATTTTTTGGAATTAGAACACAATCAAGCAAACAAGAAAATAGCAATAAATTCGAACAATCTCTTGCACACGAAATTGGTCCAAATTTTTAAACTCATAAGCATGGTAGAGTGGTACAAACATAGTGTGTGATAAGTTCATCCATTGGTTGGAGAGGCCGGTCTCATGGAGCCGGGAGGGCCATCCCGCCATGATGCCGAACCCCGGCAGTTATGCCCTTGTCCTCGACCCCACATTCGCATACAAAAGACTCACCATCTTATTGTCAACGGTGCTTTTGTATGGCGGCAACAACATCAACATCCTCTACCGCGACACCTTGATAAAGCTTGGCCTCGAGGAGAGCCATCTGCAGCCAACTCGAACGGTCTTCCACGGCATCCTGCGGGGGTAATCCGGATCCCCCATCAGGAAGATTCGGCTTGACATTCTCTTCGAAACCAAGAGCCACTTCTGCCATGAGCGGATCTGGTTCAAGGTGGTGGACTTGAGAAGCCCCTACTACGTGCTTTTGGGTCGGCCCACTGTAGCAAAATTCATGGTTATCCTGCACTACGCCTACCTCAAGATGAAGACGCCAGGCCCCAGGGGAATTATCACCATCGATGGGGACTACAAGAAGTCCATCGAGTACACCCAAGACGGAAGCCGCGTGGTCAGGTCCCTAGTCATCTCCGAAGAGAGGTGCCAGCTTGACCTGCTTGTGGCGTTGGCTGGGGCAAAGCCGACAACCCTGGTTCTGCCTAGCCAACCGACAATAAGGCGACCTTCACACAGTCCAAGGACACCAAGTAGGTGCCACTCGACCCAGCCAACCCCAAGCAGTGCATCAGCGTTGGCCAAAACCTCAACAAAAAATGGGAAGGCAAGTTCGTCGATTTCCTTCAGGAGAATCGAGGCATTTTTACATGGTTCCCCAAGGATATGTTGGGTGTGCCGAGGCAGTAACCGAGGAAAACTCCATGTGCGGTCGGATGCAAAGACGGTCAAGCAACCCCTCCGAAGCTTATCCGAAGAGAAGCGGTGGGCAACATGCAAAGAAATTGTGTGACTACTCACAACAGGTTTCATGATGGAATTTTTCTACCCAGACTAGCTGGCCAACACAGTCTTGATACTGAAGAAGAAAAACAATAGGTGCATGTGCATCTACCATACGAGCATTAACAAGGGATGCCCCAAGGACCCTATTTCTCTACCTCAAATCGACTAGGTGATCGACTCCACCTCGACCACGGTTTGTTGTCCTTCCTGGACGCCAACTTATGCTACCACCAGATCAAGCTGGACCCAACGGACCATCTCAAGACCTCCTTCATCACCCCTTTTGGGGCCAACTGCTACATTACCATGTCGTTCAGCATGGAGAAAGCTGGATCCACCTTCCACGGCTGCATGTAGAAGTGCCTCCTATCAAAGATAGGCAGGAACATGTATGTATATGTGACAACATCATCTACAAGACCAAGAAGCATTTCAGCCTCCTCGATTTCCTCCGGGAAACCTGCACCAACCTTCGTGATTTCAAGGTCTGGCTCAATCCGGAAAAATGCGTGTTCAGCGTGCTAGCTTGCCAGCTCCTCGGTTTCTTTGTTTCCGCCCATAGAATCGAAGCCAACCGATACAAGATCAAAGCCATCCAGTGCATGGGCAAGCCGGCTCGGCTGCGTGACATCCAGAAGTTGGCCAGATGCCTGGCCTCGATCAGTTGGTTCACCACCTAGCTGGGTGAAAGGGCCATACCCCTGTACCAACTCATGAAGAAGAAGACACCATTCAAGTGCATGGACTAGGCGGGCAAAGACTTCCATGACCTCAAGCGCGTGCTCTCCACTGCGGCCGTACTGGCCACGCCGGCTAAGAATGAACCCATACTCGCGTAAGTCGCGGCGACTACGTGTGTGGTCAGCTTCGTCCTCGTGGTGGCGCGGCCAGAGGAGGCCAGGGCGTTGCTGGTCCAATGGCCCGTCTACTATCTGAGTGAGGTCCTCTCCAACTCCAAGCAGAACTAGCCCCACTACTCGAAAATGTGCTACGACATGATTTTGCCGCAAAGAAGATAAAGGAATACTTCCTCGAGAACACGATCACCATGGTGAGCACGGCTCCGCTTTCGGAAAGCATGGGCAACCGGGACGCCACCGCCCTCACCTACCATGACATATAGTACGAGCCCCGCACGACTAGCCAGTCTCACACGGTGGCAGACTTCCTTGTCGACTGGGCAGAGACCCAGTACGTGCTGCCTCCTCCCGATTCGATGCACTAGCCCATGTATTTCGACGGATCCAAGATGCACACCAGCTTGGGAGCCAACATTATCCTATACTCCCCCAAGGAAGATCAGCTCAAATACACGCCGCACTGATGGACAAGACATTTTGCAATGTTTTCTACTAGACAAAGGCTTTGGATGACTCCAAGGCACTGGTGGACAAGTGCGAGGGCTGCCATTGTTTGAGCAGCAGGAGCCACCTACCGGCTGTGGCCCACAGAACTATTCCCACCTCATGGCCTTTCACCGTCTAGGGCCTCGACATGGTAAGACCATTCAAAACCGCGCGAGCCGACCTGATGCACCTTTTGGTAGCGTCGACAAGTTCACCAAGTGGATCGAAGCCAAGGCCATCAAGAATATGGATGGCCGGACGACCGTCACATTCATCGAGGACATCACCGTCCGCTACAACATCCCACACAACATCATCACTGACAAGGGGACCAACTTTGGCAAAGGCGCACTGGCTCGCTTTTGCTCCTCCAAGGGCATCTGGCTCAACCTTGTGTCGGTGAACCATCTGCAGTGAAATGGCCAAGCACAGATGACCAATGACCTAATCCTAGCAGCATCAAGCCCCAACTCGTCGAGCCGCTGGTACGCTCGGTCGCCTACTGGATCGATGAGTTGCTGGAGGTTCTATGGATCCTTAGGACCACACCCAGTCGATCGAGCGACATCACCCCCTTCTTCCTCCTGTACGGGTCCGAGGCATCATCCTAAGGACA
This sequence comes from Hordeum vulgare subsp. vulgare, assembly GCF_904849725.1. Classification (NCBI taxonomy): domain Eukaryota; kingdom Viridiplantae; phylum Streptophyta; class Magnoliopsida; order Poales; family Poaceae; genus Hordeum; species Hordeum vulgare. The sequence goes on along the minus strand of NC_058523.1, from coordinate 280,106,862 downwards.
TCGAGTTTCACTCACCTTGCATCATGCTTTACATACAAATGGAAGCGAAGGAGGCATGAGAACAGGGCATCAACCTGCTCGAGGAAGCATGAGAGCTGGCCCTGAGCCAGTCAACCATTTAACACCAGAACCTGCAACGCTATCATACCAAGAAGACCCGGCCCCTCGCTTTATGAGAGGGTGACCTAGTGCTCCGGCGGTCAAGTGGACAGCCGGCCTTCACAAGCTGGACACCCCATGGGAAGACCCTTTCATTGTCAGCAAGACACTACACAACAATGCGTATTATCTCAAAGATGTGCAGAAGCCACAAAAGTGCAAAAGGGACGCCTCTGGCGAGGAGATGGAAGACATGTGTTACGCGGTGCTGCTCCACCTGTTTTACATCTAAACGAGGCTATATATGTATACCCCACCATTCGGGCTTTATGAATGCAAAAGGTGCTCGACGGATCTCGGGGGCTACCTTTTCACTAGCTCTCTTAAGTATTCTCCGCCACCATTTTGCTCATCGCACCCGGGTCTGGACTACAGGACTTGGGGACTCGTCATTTGGCCGGAGTCGACCCCCCCCAAGACGACCATGTAATGTGCATGGTGCCTAGGCCCACCCTTCGCCTAGCCATAGAACAGCTCCCGGCTGTCCAGCTGGCAAGTGTTCGGGACCTAAGGCACTATCACATGCAAAACGACTAGGAAGGTCGACTAACTTGGACTCGTCGACTCTGCCGGTCTTGTTTTTGGTTTCCAACACCCGTCGGCTACACCAGCTGGCCCACCACACGCTCGTCCTAGCCAAGTCACAGGGCCTCAAGTACCGCGACGCCTTCTTCGAAGTCGATGCTCTGTCCCGGTCATAGACCGGCTCCTGAGTTCTCGGTTGGCAGGGCAGAAACCGAGAAGAAGAACGTGCAAGAAAAAGGACCAAAGATAAAGGCGACGTGCGAGAGGATGCACATTTTGCTAAGAACAATCATGCATGCATAAGTAAACATAAGAAGAAGTCCCACGGCCATAGGTTCATTGCATCAAATACACCCCCAATGGGGGGAACCATGATCTAAAAAACAAGAGTACTAAGAAAAGGCAGAAGTTGCACCAAAAGCAGGGAAGATTAAGATCCTAGGCGACAGGCGCGCTACCATCTCGCTTCGTGTGCTTGCTGGCCTCCGTGCCTAGTCCAGACGTCGAGCCGGTGTCCGGGCCGATAGACGGTGGACCTGCAACATCGCCTGCCAAGGTAGAGCCGGTCCTTCAGCATCATCCTAAAGGGGAACACCGAAGGAATCTTCGGGGATCGTCTCTCCTTCATTCCGCTGGCCTAGAATGTACACATCAAGGTTGACGTATGATACCAACGCTTTGGCCTGGATCCCGATGGCCTCATCACGAGCCGCCATGTCGGCCACCCCGCGAGCACAGATGGTCGCCAACCGGTCTAGGTTAACGCATGGGTACGAGGACAAGTTAAAGGTCAATGTCATACGCACGCCAGCCCACGGCACGAAGGACTTCCAGACGTTGATGCGCCCCTCGTCGTGCTACAGCCACCTAGCCACCCAGATGTTGGGATCGGTTTCGTCCAGCTCAAGTAGAGAACATCAACGATGTCCATGCCAGCAGACTGAATCCGCTCTAGGAAGGCCATGAGATGGACTAGCCGGGACTCAGTGGCGAGGCCTATCTCCTCCGGCGACTAGCCAGCCGGTTCACTCATCTCTTCCACGACCTACGCTTGCCGGTCCAAGATGGCGCGTTCCACACGGTCCTGTGTCTCTGGAAAATGGCCTGGGAAGAGAAGAGAAGGAGAAGGGCAAGCAAAATCAAAACACTAAAGACCCCAAAGGATAAACCGAAAGGGCCAAAGAAGGGCGCTCACCCTGAAAAGCGTCGCCAACGTCGATGGAAAAAATGAGTGCCATTGACTGGTTCTCCGCCACCAACTTCTCCGCCTGGACGCGGGCCAACTAGTGCTTCCGGAGCTTGTCTCCAAGCCGGGCCACCTCGTTCCGGAGTTCCTCCGTGTGTCGGCTCGCGTTGACCACCTGGTTCACGACATCATCCATTGCTTCCATCTTCGCCTACTAGGCAGCGGTGAGGCGTTCGTGCATCGACTGGGTTTCAACAACCAGCTGGCCTAGTCGGTTCCGGTTCCTCATCACCACCTCGATGTCCTTGATCAGTCGATCCCTCTCACCTACGACATTATGCCGCTTCAGTTGGACCTGGCCCATGGTGGGGACAGTTAACAGCCCAAGAGCATTTCCAAACCCCCTTGTAATATTTCCATGAGTGAATCTTCCATGTAGTGCCTCGTGTGTTATGAAATATTAAACTTTGCTTCATGACTTCCAGTTGCATCATGTGGTCATATCATCATAGCCTTCATGTATGTTATTAGCTCCTTATTACTTCTGGTGATTGAATGTGGTGTGGGGCTTTGTTGTGTGATTGCTTCGTGATTGTTCATGAGTAAAACCCACTCCGTTCAAATGCTTGCAAGAAAACCCCTTCTCCTTTCATTAAAATCTAGTGCTTGATGAAATATTGTTTTGCCCAACACCAGGTTAAAAATGTTGCAATTGATGTAGATATTCTATTAGTATTTTAGAATCAAGTTTAGGTGTGTTGTATTTTTTTGCTATTTTAAAACCTTACAATACAGAGGCATTGTCTAAATTAAGTGCATTTATTTGTGTCTAAAAATTGTCCGATCAATTTTGTTAAATAGGGCATAATTTTATGAGTGCAAAACATATTTTGTTTTGATCAATACCCTTCTTTTCTTTCGCTTGGTGGTTTGTTTATTTTATAGTTAAATAAAATGGCAGGTTTTTTTTTCCGAGAGAGGCATCATGGGGCCTCTAACTCTCGCGGCCAAGCAAGAGCAGCGCCAGTAGCCCAGAAGCCCACAATGAGGCTCGCCGCGCCCGCCCTTTCCACCTGGACGGCGCGTGCGGACCCAACTACCAGCGTCTCTCCCCCGTTGCTTTTGTTGTGAATGGAATTGACAAGAAATGAATTGGTGTCCTTTATTGATTGATGAACAAGGTTTATATATACAGTGAAGAGGCGTCTCTAAAGGGACGCGATGGTTCTAATGCTGGTTCCCTGGGAGGCGACGCTCCGCGCGGGGTGCGTTCGTTCCACATCAGGATGGAACCGCCATGAGCAGTTGTGTTAGAAGGAGCCGGGATTCTTTCCCAAATAACCGTCGGGTTATTTTGTTCTTAACACTCCCCCTAATCACCGCTTGATTCACTACTTGATGATTATATGTAAAAGTCCATCTTGATTAAGTCTCCTCCAAAAACCCTGTGGGAAAAATGTGAGGAGTATGGTAGGATATGCTGCTAAAACTCCTTTAAACCCAGTGGGAAAATAAGGAGAAAATGATATAGCACATAATGATCTTATTGCCTCTCTTAACTCAATATGAAGTAGATCCATAGAATAGAGAACAACAAAATATGTCGTGTATACCATCCTAAAAACCCTGGTGCGGAAAAACGGGCAGTATGACATACTGATCTTGTATTGATATTACCTCATTAAAAACCATAATGAGAACCTGAACAGTAAACTCATTAACGGAAAAAGAGTGTAATATGATGCTTTGAACAGGCATAATTTAGGAAGACACTCCCCCTGATTCCTGCAAATCTCGGAGTCGTCGCACACCAATTCCATAAATATATTTTTGGAATGTAGAAGTTGGTAGAGACTTCGTAAATAGGTCAGCGAGGTTATCGCATGGTTTGACTTGCAAGACATTTATTTCCCCACTCTTTTGGAGCTGATGAGGATAAAACAACTTTGGAGCAATATGCTTAGTGATATCACAAGCAATGGTAGGTGATTCGACAGAACCAATTCCACATGACTGTTGTATGTGGTTTATCATTCTGCGAAGCCACGTGCATTCACGTGATGCCTCATATAAAGCAATTATTTCAGAATGATTGGTAGATGTTGCAACTAGGTTCTGTTTCGAAGACTTCCATGATATAGCAGTTTAACCATGTAGGAACACAAAACCGGTCTGCGATCTGGCATTATGGGGATCAGATAAATAGCCAGCATCTGTATATCCAATTATACCAGAGTCCAGTTTTTTCTGGAACTGAAAGAATAGGCCAAGATCCTTTGTGCCTTGGAGATATTGAAAGACATTCTTGACTCCCGACCAATGGTGTTTGGTGGGAGCTGCGCTGAGTCTAGCAAGTAGATTTACTGCAAATGCGAGGTCAGGTCTCGTGCAATTTGCTAGATACATAAGCGCTCCAATTGCACTAAGATATGGAACCTCGGGTCCCAAAATCTCTTCGCCATCATTCCTTGGCCTGAACGGATCTTTCTCTGCGTCTAGAGATCGAACCACCATGGGAGTTTTAGATGGGTAGGATTTGTCCATATTGAATTTCTCCAATATTTTCTGGATATAGGCAACTTGGTGTACCATTATTCCTGAGGTAAGGTGCTCGAGTTGGATACCCAAGAAAAATTTGGTTTGGCCCAAATCCTTCATCTCATATTCCATCTTTAGGTGATTGTGTGCTTCATCAATGTCTGGTGCACTGCCGATGATGTTGAGATCATCAACATACATAGAAATGATGCAAAATCCTGTACAAGAATTCTTGATGAAGACACATGGGCAATCATCACTATTGGAGTAACCTTTCTAAAGAAGGAACTCACTTAGTCGGTTGTACCACATCCGCCCCGACTGTTTTAAGCCATACAATGAGTTATTCAGCTTTACACAATATGTGTTGCGTTTTGCACAGTTATTCGGGACAGAGATTCCGTCAGGAACCTTCATATATATGTCTGAATCTAGTGACCCGTAAAGATATGCGGTCACGACGTCCATCAACTGCATGGATAGACGATTTTGTACTACCATAGATATGATATCGGAAAGTTGTTCCACTCATTATTGGAGAGTATGTCTCATTGAAATCAATGCCGGGTTTCTGCGTAAAACCTTGTGCTACGAGCCTTGCTTTATATCTCACCACCTCATTGTTCTCATTCCGTTTCCGGAGGAAAAACCATTTGAATCCCACAGGGAAAACATTAGGAGGTGTAGGTATTGCTTCAGTGAATACCTTCCTTTTGTTAAGCGAGGCAATTTCTGCTTGGATTGCATCCTTCCATTTAGGCCAGTCGGAGCGCCTTTGGCACTCCACGATAGACCTTGGATCATGATCAGTGATAAGGGTATCTGCAATCTTTTCAGCAAAATATATGTCGACAGTCGTAGTCTTGCGGTCAAATGATTCTCCAGAATCAACATAGTTGACGGAAATTTCTTGCACCCCTAGAAACTGTTCGTTATTTCCCAATACGATTGAGTCTGGGTGTTCCGATGTTCCAGCTAGTTTGTGCACACTGGAGCTGGATTGTGAAGGTTGCCCTTCCACTGGGTGCAAACTACCCATAAGGTGTTCATCAACATTGAGTTGACTTGCATTTACTGATTTTGAGGATTTTCTCCTCTCTCTCCTTTGCTGCTTGCGAGAAACAGGTTCCGGGTCAGAGGCCGTACTACTCCCCCTCTTTTTAGGAACAGGGAGTTGAGTGGTTTTAGTTGGTACCTCCACTCTTTCGGGCGCATTTCTGGCTGGAATCAAGGATTTTTTAACACCTTTTAGATCAGTAAATGAATCTGGCAGATTATTTGCAAGATGTTGCAAATTGATAATTTTCCGAACTTGTAGTTCGGTCTCTTGAGTACGTGGATCAGAGGCTGAAATGGCAATGGCATTCCAATCAATTTCCGGGGCATTCTTTCTGGTACTTGAAATCTCCCCCTAATGCCGGAAAATTTTCCTCGTGAAAAATGCAATCAGTGTGACGGGCTGTGAATAGATCCACAGTAAGGGCTTCCAGGTACTTGATAATCAACGGCGATTTGTACCCCACATAGATCCCAAGTTTCCTGTGTGGGCCCATGGATGTCCGCTGTGGTGGTGAGATTGGGACGTACGTAGCACACCCGAACTTACACAGATGGGAAATGCTGGGAGGATTTCCACGTACCAATTGCAGAGGGGAAGTACTGTGATATGCAGTAGGTCGCAATTGGATTAAGTCAGCAGCGTGTAAAATTGCATGACCCCAACACGAGGTTGGCAAGCTGCAATTCATTAACAAAGGTCTTGCAATGAGTTTGATCCTTTTAATTAGAGATTCGGCCAAACCATTTTGAGTATGGACGTATGGGATAGAGTGTTGAACTTCAATCCCCAAGGCCACGCAATAGTCATTGAAAGCACGTGAAGAGAACTCTGCAGCATTGTCCATGCGAATTGATTTAGTTCGACTTTCTGGATAATGGGCCTGTAACTTAATTACTTCCCGCATTATCTTGGCAAATGCATGGTTTCGTGTGGATAGAAGGCACACGTGTGACCATCGTGTAGATGCATCAATCAGAACCATGAAATACCGATATGGTCCAGATAATGGTTGGATAGGACCACAAATGTCACCTTGAATGCGTTCAAGGAACTGAAGTGGTTCAGCTTGTATTTTAAGGTGTGATGGCCTTAAAATTAGCTTCCCTCTAGCGCATGATGTGCAAATAAATTCTGATAACGGAGGAAACTTTGACTCAAGCAAATTATGACCAATGGAATTGCTAGTAATTTTCCTCATCATCCCAACACTGGGATGGCCAAGGCGATCAGGCCATGTTTGGAATGCATTAACATTCTAAAAAATTACCTTGTAGGCAACATGTTCTACGGGCTTGATGTACATATACTACAGTCCGGACGATAGTGAAGGAATTTTTTCAAGTACTTGCTTGCCATATCCGTAATCTTTTGTAAAGAGTAGAAACTCCTCTTTGTTGTCTTCATGGGTTTCAATGTGAAAACCATTTTTACGGATATCTCGAAAACTGATTTGGGTACGGGATGAATTGGGATACAGCAAGGCATCCTCAATTGTCACTTGTGTACCACCTAGGAGGGTAAATATGGCACGTCCAGTGCCAACAATTACCGTATCGCGTCCAGATATTGTCAAAATATCTCCATTCATCTTTTTCAGAGTCTGAAAATATTTCAACTCCCTCAGAATGGATTTTGTGGTAGCACTGTCCACAAGGCATAATTCCTCTTCCATCGGATTGTCCCCGTAGAAAGCTATATATAAAAATGAGGAATTTTCAATAAGAAAACCTTATTTCAATACATAGAATACAATCTTATTATATCAAAGTGCTGACACAATATATAAATGACAACAATACTTATGTTCTATTACAATCATCACACATGGATATGATTTATTTAATAAATCGATCACTAAGGAGATAATGGGACCAATCGAAGTCTCCAAACATGTCGGTTGAGGCGTACTCAACCATCATGTTCTGCGTGTCTGTAGGGTCCTCTGATGTATGGAGTGTCATGGTGTTGCTAGATCCGGGAGGAACATCTTGCGAACAACCAGCTCCATTGGTGCCATCTGGATGAAGGTTGAAGTTGGCTTCAAACCTTTTCCCTTGAGGTACTTTGCGTCCTTGAGATTGCTGATACAGAATTGCCAGATGCTTCGGGGTCTTGCACTTATTGGTAGGATGCGTGTAGCATCCACACTTGTCACAAAGCTTAGTTTTGTCAAACTTGGCTTTGCGGTGCCTTTCCCATGGTCCAAGTTTCTTGGCTTTTTGTTCCGGTTGCGCTTGCGTTTACCCTTAAAGTTGGATGGCTTGCCATGGGACGCACCATCAAAGTTTCGGCGCGAGCACAGGGGCGGAGGAGCCGCTCCCCATCTCGATAACCGCGGGGGTCGGAGATGGGAGCCGTGGAGCGGCGGCATTGGCATCGGTAGCCGCGGCGCTGGTGGAGCCGACTTCGGAGACGGTGGCGGGAGCCTGCTCAACGGCGTCCACGGCGGCGGCGGCATCATACCCATGAAGGGGGCAAACGACCCATCCATGGGCAGAGCACCAAAAGCCCGGCGGCGGCGCTCCCTGTGCTGCGTCGGCCCCAAGCATAGGCGGGGCAGGGCCGGCGAGGAGCCAGCCGAGGGCATCCAGCGCGAGCGGGGCGAGGGACGCGACGCCGTCCCTCGGATTAGAACTGCTCAAGGAGCGGGTGCGCAGGCCGTGGAAGCGGGGCACTCCGTGGCGGAGCGCTCGGTAGCCACCGGCGCCGTGGCGGCGGCTGATGTAGCGACCCGCTCCATGGTGCCGACCATCGAAGCGGCGGCGCTCTCCGAACCTGCGGTGGAGAGCAGCGAGGCGGCAACGACGGACGTCGTTCTACAGCAGGCAACGAAGTTCGTCGGCGTTGAGCGAGGCATCCTTCTCACCTTTTGCTTTCTTTCCTGTCGATCTCGTCGATCTCGTCGAAAATGCTCTCGAAGAGTCTGTGCTGATAATGTGTTGTTAATGGAATCGACAAGAAATGAATCGGTGTCCTTTATTGATTGATGAACAAGGTTTATATATACAGTGAAGAGGCGTCTCTAAAGGGACGCGATGGTTCTAATGCCGGTTCCCTGGGAGGCGACGCTCCGCGCGGGGTGCGTCCGTTCCACATCAGGATGAAACCGTAGTGAGAAGTTGTGTTAGAAGGAGCGGGGATTCTTTCCCAAATAACCGTCGGGTTATTTTGTTCTTAACAGCTTTCCCTTTCCTTCACAAATCATAGTAACTTTTCAAGCGCCAGCATTGTAGAGCAGTCATTGCAGCTAGCGAGGGCCTAGCCCCTCGATATAAACCCCCTCCCTCGGTGTTTGAGCCCTAGGGTTCCCTCTTTCCCCTCTCCGCCGCGGCTAGGGCAGTTATTCATCTAGATCGAGCCGGTCCACCCGGACCAGAGTGTGTCCTGCGAGCCCGTTGTCATCGGGGAGCCTTCCGACGGCCCCAAGGGGAGCTGATCGTCCAGGAGGTCCGCCTGGTCGTGCGGCTTCCCCGACTTCCACTACTGCCCCGAGGGAAGCCAAGTCCAGGAAGCTTTCCTCGTTCTTCTTCCTCATTTGACGTTCGTCACCGGCATCAATTTGTCGCGGAGAGTCATCCACGAGCCCATATGCCTACATGGAGCATCCGCGTGTCCTAGACGTTTTTCCCTTCGAATTATCCCATGTGATGCTAAAGCTAGTGAGACCCGAGTGTGTCACCGTCGAACCTCGTTGCCGGCGAGTGTTCCATCACTGTTTTTGGTGTTAAGTAGCGCGCAGATAGTCCACACTGACATGAGGTTCCGTTTTGATCTTCACGTAGTAGATTGCCTTATCGTAGCCAGCTAGTCAAGCTCGCCGTTGCCACCTCTATTTTCGGTCGTCGGTGTTAATCTGTTGCATGGGACAGTGTGTGTGTGCGTGCGGTAGTTAGCCGCGAAGTGCCTCGTGCCTTCCACCGTGTCTTCGGGTCGCCACAGCATTGCCGTCGTGTTTCGTAGACCCCTGCACTCACTGCTGTTGAACATTTGTCTTATGTTTGGTGTGATTCGCTCATTCATGGGGCCATTCCCCACGTAGAGAAGATTCATGTGGCTCGAGGTGCCCTTCTAGGCAAGCCAGACTCTCTAGCCCAGTTGGCTGGGCATGCGAGTTTGCATCCGAGGTCTTGGGTTGGAACCCCCTCCCCCCAGCTTCTTTTATTATTTCAATGTGTGTTGTGTGGATGAGGGCTGATAGTTGGCCTGCCCACATGTCACCATCAAGGGGTCCCTGGTGTCACTGCTAGTGGGCCCCCCTCTGAATTATTTTTTATGATCGTTTTGTTTGATATTAATCCATTTCTGGATTATTCCAAATAGGGAATTGTCCAAATATGGATCTGTCCATATGTGGAATATGCCAAATTTGGCATATGGTTGGGTATACAACAACATAGGCTTGTAATATATGTTTTTTGGGTAGAAAATTCCAAGGAAATAAATGGTGGCATTGGTTGTCATTTGAGCAAGTTTGTGAAAATGCTATTTTGTGCTAAGATGCCATTTTGATAATTTTGTATGATTTAATCCTTGCATCCTTTGTTAAACTTATGAACATGAAAGTTGTAGGGTTTTGGCAGTACCAGGTCCAGGTATTTTTCCTTCCCATGAAAACCTTGTGTATTGGTCGGTTTCTTGATGTGAACACGCCATCCCAATAATGTTGTTGTTGTGATAGGTTGAAATATGACCAAGTGTGAAAATTGTTTCAAGTTGTTGTGTTGCCATGATGATTCCATGCATCTACAAGTTTGTTGTGCTCGTACTTTGCTGTGATTTAAAGAGCTTGTTTCCCTCTGTCAAATGGTGCCATGACTTTCCAAAATAGGTTTTGCATCTTAGCTACCTTCCTATCAAACATGCCATGTTGATGTAAATTGGTGGTAACTCACTTTGTGAAATTTTGGCTAAGTCTCACAATCTTCTATTATCTTCATGCCATGTTTAGAGGATGCTATCATCATTTATGTGTAGATTTAGCTCATGTTTAGTGGCAGTGATTTGTAATAGTTTCTGCCCTCAATCACCCTGTTAAATTCCATGCCATGAAAGTTGCTTTAAATAGTGTTTTATTGTTGTCAACATGCCATCATGTTAAAAGGGCTTGTGTAAACTGAGTATTTCACTAAGTCCCAATCTGCTATATATTTTTCCATGTTATGAGCTTGATTGCTATTGATCCATGAAAATATCCATGTTGACATTAGTGATGGGTTATTATACTCTTTTGTAGCTTAATATTCATGTCTTGGTTGAACTTGTTGGGTGGCTGTAGCTACTACTATTACTATTACTATGAACAAGGTGGCATATTGTCGTTTGTGGACAGATTGGTTGTTGGATTGTTTTGTGTCCTGTGTGAGTTGTGCTCCTTTGTTTTGCATGAGCTTGAGGTCTCTTTCACCTAGAATTTCGTTCCCAATCTAGTGGAATACTTGGAATGCTAAGGAGTTACCCATAGCCTCTCTCAAATTCTACTTTATCATCGTTGCCTTCCGTATCTTGTTTTGTGAGTTTCGAGAGATTTGTAACTTGGTTTCCGACGTTCCTTATATGCATTTTTATCATTTTATCGTGATACATATATACTTTCCATGTTCATGCATGTCCAAATAATTAATCTTGAGGTTATGTCCAAAATGGTAAAAACTAAATAATTGCATGAGAAAGATGACTAGTGTAGCATTGCCATCCTTCTTTCATACCATATTCTTGCATCAAATAGTTTGAAGCATTGTGCCTTGTTGTCTGTTCATTGGATGTGTATTTTATTTGGGTAGCATCGGGTGTGGAAAATGAGTATGATTATCCCGTTGAGAACGTTCCTGAAGAGCAACAGCTTTATCCCTAAGTAGAAGTGCCAAGCAAGATGATTGTGACCATGATATCGTTTCGTATTTTCTTATGCTTCGCTGTCTCATTTCAATCGCTCTTTATTACTCCCTACCACCTAAATATAAAGCCTCCAAATATGGCCATGAAAGCCTCTAATCCCTCCACATCCTAGCAAACATCGATTGGCCAAGTTAGTGCTTGCTCAAACCATCTTATAGCATTGCTAGTTGGAGGTGCAGGTCGATCCTTGTGTTAACATGGACATTTTGAATATCATCTTATTATATATATTTAACTTAATGCACATATACACTTTGTGAATATGGAAGGCTTGGCCTTTTGCTAGGTGTTTTGTTCCACTTTTGCCGCCCTAGTTCCGGTTACCGGTGTTATGTTCCATACTGAGTGCTCCTAACACGCTTGGGGGTTGTTATGGGACCCCCTTGATAATTCATTTTCAATTAAGATTCTTCCCGCAAGGCCCAACATTGGTACTACCCGTGGATAATTAATCAACCACCCCGGCAATTGTTCCTCATGATTTTTGATTCAAACACAGCCACTTGTGTGGAACACCCGGGGCAACTTGGGGGATTTATATCCGGCCACCGTACGTACTGCTCGTGTGATTGTGTCCTGAGACAGAGATACGCGCGGATCCTATTGGGATGTGACCTGTCGGGCGGTCTTACTAGAATTGTTTTACACTTAACGAATGTGTTGTGCACTGGGATATCAGTGATACTTTGGGCTATCTCGAGGTTGAGATTTTCTCTCTAGGACAGCTTGTGTTAGTTTGTGATTGGCTAGTTGGAGCATCCCTACAGGGTTAATATCTTTCAAAAACCCTTGCCCGCGGTTATGTGGCAACTTGGAAATTTGTTTAAGATATGATTACACAAAATTTGAAGTAAACTTAATTAAAATATGCCAACTTTGTGTGTAACTATGGTTGTCTCTTTTGTGAGCTTATACTCCGACGAAGGACACTACGGGGTGATGAATGACATAAATATGTGTTCGGGGTCACCTCTTGACCATGCTAGGTCACATCCCTGAGGCGTAGACCACCCAATTTAAATTATGTTCTTACAAACTAGCCACTAAATAATGCTTAGTACTGTCACAACCTTAACACTTAACCTTACCTCACCTAGTAACTTCATTAGTCCGAGTATCATGGTCGCAAGAGTGTTGTGTCCCCGTGGCACAGAGATTACTACAACACCACAGGTCCAAGTACGGTAGATCTAGAGACATTTGACACTTTGCAGCTCTAGTGGGAGTTCGACGAGGGGAGCGGGCGCATGTACGTAATGTACCACGACGAGTAGAGGACCTTAGTCGTCTCCTCACTAGTGAGGTAGACTCATTGCTATTTTATCGTTCATTTTCGTCCATAGCTGGACCGTGTCTTATGGATGACTGAAATAATCTTGCCTGACTTGTAATTTAGCTTGTGGTGACTGTAATCCAATCAATATAATCATCTCTTCATAAATGTATCTACAATGCATTCTTTACTTGCGAAACACACACATACGCCTCTATCCATGTTAAGGCCTCGTCCACAAATATGGATAGTGCCACATCTTGGACGTTACAAATGTGTAATGAGAGCCATACGACCATACGAGCCTTTGCTTGATCGAACTTGTCCGAGGCGAGTCTAGTGAAAAACTATTTGAGTACTAGTTATATCCAAGAGTAGGATTGTTTTACCCTTCTTCCCTTCTTTGGTAAGATTTACGACTTAGGAATTTTAATTCTACTCCTCTTCTCGCTCAAAAAGGTTTTTAGTATCACGTGGGTATTTTGGAATCTATATGATACCGATGTGAAAGAGTTCTGACTTGGCGCTTCCTATCTGACTTGATTTCCTCCGGGGAGTTGAGCTCCAGGGGATTCTTGGCACATTGTTATTTTTCAGCTTCTTAAGTATCTCAGGACGCGGACATCGAAACACATCTATACTTTGCTTGGTGGAAAATAGTGTCGTGACTTCTTCAGTACTGGCGTAGATAGCGTGGATGATCTACCGGGTTTGGTATCGTTGTGTTTTTGAAGGTGTGAGGTAGATGAATTGGCGAAACTTCTCGGGTGTGTGTTGATAGTTGCGGGAAAGGTGCAGCTGATTACACTGAGTAGGTTCCCGGAACCGAAACCTGATAGCATAACCAAGAAAGATTTCGGAAGTTCCCAGGTGGGAATTCAAGTAGTCACCTAGAAAATTCTTTCCTCGCATGTATGTTGGGGTACACATTTCTTCTCAGCAACTCGAGCTGAAACTTGATAGTTGCAAGTGGCTTTCTGTCACACCCAATTTTCACATCACTTTGTCTTTGCTGTCTTTCTTTCAAAATTTGGTATAAATTAATACTTTTTAAGTATATTCCATGAGAGCCTGTGAGTAGATCTCTAAGAACAATATTTATTATTTATTATTTCCATAAAAATCCTTTTTAATTATTTTGATAACCCAAAACCTTGCCTTCGGGTTTGCACTACAAGTCCGTGAATTTAAGGGAGTGCTTTCACCCAAAGATTGTATTGTGATTCTAATATTAATATAACTCTTAAAAACCATAAAATAATTATTTTCACACCCATTTTTCTATTTTATTTATATGTCCTTTTCTAAGGCCAGAAATGATATTTCTTGGTGAAAATTGGGAATACTGAGAGGACATATATTTTCCATACATCAGAGTTTCAACCCCTAGTCCTGTTCAAAATATTGGAGCAAACCTTTGAAAACCAATTTTGTTTGTTTTGATATTTTGAAATATTTCCAATGGAAGTATTCCCAATAAATTTCCAGAAAATCCTAGCATGTCCCACGTGCTATACTTGGCTATCATGCCAAGTTTCACCTCCATCCAAGGTGATTTGATTCACCAAATAATTCAGAAACTCTTTCTGCCAAGAATCAAATTGGAGCAACTCTACATTGCCAAGTTTCTCCATTTGGTCTCAAACTATGCACGAGTGCTCAATACCCCAAATAAGGAGGATCATACCAAGATTTGGATTAGTGGGAATTGATTTGCTCACATTTACTCACAAGAGTGCAGGTCTACACATTTGTGGGTATTTTCAAGTTTGCATTCTCAAACATGTCAAATGGAGCTCAAATTTGGTAGAACCTCCTAATTATATCCAAAACCAAATCTTGTTAACTCTCAATGCAATTGGAGGAGGTTAAGTTACCCAAACATGCATCCAACACCTTATGCCAGATTTGAAAATCAGCATCTAGCAGCCTCCACAATTACTCCCTTCACTCCAAACTCTTGACACAGACTTCCCCTGCTTCCCCACAACTGCAGATGAAAGGACAAGCACTGGTTCATTCAGAGTGAGCCAAAATTCCTATTTTAGCACCTAAATCAAGACTAACAACATCACTTTACCACTCTCCCCTTGGCCAGCTTGATTCTTCTCGGGCCATAGGACCCAAGGAGGATCTAACCCTTCTCCCAGACACCGCACACACAGCCAAGACACGCAAGAGTGCGCCAGCATGTCGTGGCATGCCAAATTTGCGCTCTGGACAAGCTACAGGGTGGACTCGAGACCAAGGGGGGCAGCATCAGCCTGTTCTTGCACCCTCCCGTTGACCCTCTTTGACAACACCGATGACCAAGGCTAGGGCAGAGTTGGGTCCCTCTACTTCACCTCTCATCTGCCCCTGAAGAACCCCAGCACCTAGATGCCCAAAGAGACTGCCCCCGCTCCACTTGAAGATGTTTCGCGGTCCCAAACCGTGTCCGCAATACCACGGTTCACTCCCGAGCTATCTCTCCTTCTTCTAGCGCCGCAGCAAAACCACCAGCGCACCATCGTTCGATGACTCGTCGTCGGCCTACTTAAAGGCCCCCCGCTCTCCCCCGCACCTCCAGAACCTCCCTCTCCTCCCCAATCGACCACCCCGAGCACCCCCTTGACCTAAAAGATCTCTGGTACTAGAGATCTGCCCAGGCGCCACCATGTCGGGGCTCCGTCGATCTCGGGCTACACGCACGCTGCGACGCTCCTTTCACTTCCTCTATGACTGCAAAGACCTCCCGAACCTTCTCCACCACTCCCCCGTCCTTCTCCCTGCTTGGAGCACCATTGCCATCACCTTCCCGAAAGGCCTCCGTCGCGGCTTCGTCGTCGCCGGCGACACACGCAACCTCTGTCGTTCCCTCGACCCCATCTGGTAGGTGGAAGTTCCACGAGCCCATTCCCGTGCTCGCATGGCCTTGAGAACCCTAGAAATGCCGCTGGTGAGCCGCCATCCTCTCTGTTTGGAGGTAGGAGATGACCCTGACTGGAGGGCCCCACCTGTCGGCGGCCTCTCTCTCCCCCCCCTCTCCTCTCTGTCGTTGGCCGTAGGGTCCTACGCGTCAAGACTGAACGTGACGTCGTGCGCGCCTGGGCTGGCTGGCTGGCTGGCTGGCCGATTGGCCATCTGTGTTGGCCCAACTACTGGTCGAGCCACGCGAGTGAGCTAGTTTCTTTTTATTTATTTTATTTCTGGTTTTGAAAAATAAATCCACATGATTAATTCCTTATCCAAATGTAAATATTTTTCCACCATCATTTTTGTAAAATTGTATAGTATTTCATAGTACTGCTTGTGGAATTTTTATGAAAAATTTTGTGCACATGTTTATTTTAAAACCTATTTTAAGTAACTTTAGCTTCTGTTAAAAATACTTTAAAAATACTTTTTCATTCCAAATCCAGAAACAAACATTTTGATAAAGAATAATAGGATTTTACAGAATAGGTTAACATTTTTCATGTGAGTTTTTACTTTGTTTTTGGTTGTGGTCCTTATTATTATTATTGCTATTACGACGGTAGATCATGTGTTTGACGAAGGACTTGGACCTGAAGACCCCGGATACCTAGTTGATCAACGCAAGCTGCCCTTTGATCATGTCTGGGAAAGCATTTTTATGCATGCCATGTTGATTACTTTACTCCGATGCATATGATCATGATTAATTGGTAAACCTTCGATATGGTGTTACCGATGGCTTCTTTGGAGCACTTGCATTTGAGCATTACCTTACCATCTATGAGGGTCACGCTGATGAAAAGTTGATAAGTAGTTTGTAGTGCTACGCATAGGATGAACATATGCATGGTGATGGTAACAAAAAGCTGATATCAAAGGTTTTTCAAAAACCCCGTCAAGTGCCCCTAATGCCCAAGGGTGAGGGTGTTCTGATGGTGATGACTTAAGAAGGAAGTGGTGTACCGGAAAAGTTTTTCTGTGTGCGGTTTCGGAAATGGGATTAGATTTAAGAATTGCTGACCATCCCAACCTTACATGTGCGACCACAATACCTTTTATGGGACAGGGCTTTGTTGATTACTCTGTTGATCCTAGCAAAGAACCCGCATTACTAGTCGCGGGAGTGATACGGTCACTCTCGTGACGGGGTCATTCCAGGTAGGGCGACCATGCCGTTTTTACGTGTTCCGGGCACACCGTTGGTCCGTGCATGGATGATACGGTCTAGAGTTGGTGCTCGTAAGATGTACATTATGTGGGCTGGGTACCAATCGAGTGGACTCTTTGTCTAGTGTCATCAGGGGAAAGGCATTGATCGGGTACTTACCTAAAGTATGTTATATACCACGAGCCGTGGATGACAAGGAAGTTTCTCGGATCTCGTGGGTAGAGCGCTAAACCTCTGCGGAGTGTAAAACTATTCGAATAGTCGTCTCCACGATCAAGGATAGTTGGGTAATACCTCTTAGACTACGTTCAGTCGTTTCAACGTAAACCATGTGTATGTGAAAGGTGTTACATGAGAAAGTGATTACTTGGGTCAAGTCTGGTGACTTGGCATGAAGGTTGAACATGAGGTGTTCAGCCCTCGGGATATTTATGTTGATATTTGTAACCTGTTCTTATGGGTACTATTTACCTAGTGATGCATGACCATCTAAATACTTGACCATGCTTATGCATTAATAAAAACCTGCTTTCCGCAAAGGCTACATTACACTTCATAATGCACTCAATTACCTAATCTGCATCATGGGCTGTTTGCGAGTACATTCAAAGTACTAATTGGCTTGCCACTGGTTATTTTATTGAACACACATGGAGGAACCGGAATATGGAGAAGAATTCGTCGTCGGGGACGGACACGCGTACTAGGACGCTTCCCAGTCAGTATGCCTGTTGGTTAAGGCTGATGGCATGGGTTCATGTTTACTACCAAGATTGCACTATTAGTTGTGTTGGTGTGATTGGCCTTCATGGCCCTATCTATGTAGGACTTAACCATAATGGCCATTATCTGTATCAGACATTATTCATGGATGTAAGACTCTTATTATTCAGTATTTGTGCGTTCAATGAGCATTGATCTTTGGGATCACTATACACATTCATTTGATGGTCTCGACTCGTAAGTTGGGTTCCCCACACTTTCGAATCGTATGATGTCATCCCTAATATTATGGAAGCATTCTTACTAATTCTAGTTTGAACACAAATTGCAAAGACTTTATATTGCAATTTCAAGCCTTTGGTTCAACTACATCTTTTCATCGATGTTACAATATTCATGTCCATCTCAAGGATGGATCCATCGACTCGCCCGAATCCGTGTCGTGATGGAGAGCAGGTAGACCCTCCGCCACCCCCTTGTAACAACCCAAGTGCATTACCTTGCCATCTTTGTAATATTCCATGTACGAACCCTCCAAGTTGCCCTCATGTGTTGGTTTTAATAAATTGTGATTCATGACATTCATCATCTATCATGGCATCATGGCATCACCACATAATTATTTGTTGCATCTTAAAACTTGTGTGCTTGATGTGGTGTGAGTGTATGTGTGGGGAGAAGTGATTGCAAGTGAGTTGTTTGTGGATCCCCAACCAAACCCCTTTTACAAAACTATGCAAAGAAAAACCCTTTTAATTCCAATGGTGAGGTGTGGTGTTTTTACTTGTCCTAATCAACATAATAAAATGTTGCTCTTTCACCTAGTATTCTGTGGGGCATTTTAATTTAGCTGTTGGTAATGTGTGGTTATTCTTCCTTTTCTGACTTTTGCTAAAAACAACTTCTAAAGTATTATTTGAGTGGTTTAAATATTTGCTCAAAAATCCCCAATCTAATTTTGTTAAATGGAGCTTATTCTTGTGAAGGGACAAACTATTTTTTCCTTCCTCTCTATTCTTTCCAAAAGCTCCTTGGATATTATTTTGTTGCTGCTGTTTATTAAAAAAAGGAAAGCCTTTTATTGTTTCTTTCCTATGAGAGAGAGAAGCAGCCTAGCCCACCTGGTCCTTGCCACCCCTGGCCTAGTGGCAGCCGCCACAGCCCAGCAGTGCAGCCACAACGTAGCCCAGCCGGCCTAGCTTCCCCTCCCCTCACACGCACCAACTCCTGTGACGCAGTCGTCCCCATCACAGGGTAGCGCGCGAGAGAGACGGAAGCAGTGATCCTTCACGGACATAGAGCCCCCCCGCATTTAGCTGGCCCACCTCCATAGGGTTCCCGTCTCCTCCTTATCCCTCGCGCTGCCGCCACCTCTCTTTTCACCCTCGCCCCTTCTTCCTCTCTTCAGCAGTAGCAGGGAGAGAAACTGAAAGAGCAACAGAGTGCAGCCGAAGCCGCACCACTCATCACCATCGTCCTCGACTCATGTGCTTCCTCCAAGATGTCTAGAAGATTGGTATTGTCGTCCTCGACCCGTTCCCAGCGCTATGAAGCCCAGAGCATCTCCACGATGTTGGTCCCGTCATCGTCTTCGTCGCACGCCAGTAGCTCGGGGGCGCCAGTAGCTTCCCCTCCGCATCAATTCGAGCTCTTCCTGGACCTCCATGAAGTGAGCCCCGGAGGGATCCCCCTCTCTATGTTGCATCCATGCGTAGTGTCGTCAATGAGGTTGTGGCCATGCCGTAGCAGCGGCTCACGCCCGAGCGCGTCACGTGCTCGTCACCATGGCCCTCTTAGCCCCTCTACTACTGCATCGCCGCCCGAAGACCGCGGGAAAGGATTCCCCGCGAGATTGCTCGCCATCATCATCTTTTCTGGCTCCGGCCAGTGGGAAGATCAAGAGTTGGGGCTGGTTCAAAAGCCGACGAGCCATGTCCTATCCAAGTGGCTCCGCCTCCACTTAACTATCGGGGAGACCCGGGTTCGAGTCCGCGTCGCGCCCCCTTTTTCCCCATAAATTTCCCGGAGGTGATAGTGGGCCATGTCCCATATCTCATCCTTGCCAGGTTGGGCCTGCTGGTGTTTTTACTTCTAGTTTAATTTCTTACGTGTGTTAAATTAGTGTTTGAGATTATTTCCATTGAAGGAAATATGCCCGAATTGGATATTTCCCGATCTCTTTTTCTAGTTTAGGATATGCCAAATTTGGCATATTCTAAGTTATAAGAGATCCTTATCATTTTTTATTTGCATTTATGTGATTTTTTTCTACCGAAGCATATGGGTGTAATATATGATTTTGGGGTAGAAAAATCACAAGAATTTAGTAGTGCCACTAGTTTTTTTTCTTTTGAGAAACTTTTAGGAATGTTATGTTGTCATAAGATGCCATTTTGTTATATTTGCATCAGTTAATCCTTGCATTATATGGTAAATTAGTTGACATGAATGTGGTATAGTTTTGAGGGTACTAGGCCCTGATATTTTTTCCTTGCCATGATAAGCTTGTGGTTTAGTGGGTTTCTTGCAATAAACATGCTAAGAAAATAGTGATGTTTCACATGCCCAAATATTTCTAAGTATAGAATTTGGTTATTTTATTTCTATGTTGTCTTGATGATTCCCATGGATCTGTTGATCCTTTGTGGTATGTCCATTGCCATCATTTGTAGTGCTTATTTCCCTCGGTCAAATGGTGCCACCACCTTGCCAAATAAGTTTTGCATCCCCGACGGCTTCCGAGCTCCATGGCGAGGTCCTGACGCGCGGCATGGAAGCTTCCTGCAAGGGGGAGAGGGCAAAGGGAAGAACGAGGTGAGAGAGAGAGCAAGAAGGAAGGAAGAGAAGGTGGAGCGGGGCACCTGCATCGCTGCGCTCGGGCGAGGCACAACCATGGCACTCAGGCACGAGCTCCTCGGCGCCAAGCGGGAGCTTGCGCGGATGCGGTTGCCTGGCTGGATTGGATAGGAGGAAGGAGGAGACGGCTGCTATTAACTCGATGGAGAAAACTAGGTGGGGCGGCAACACTGTCGGGAGGGAATTGCTTGGCTAGGGTTAGGGTAGGATTAGACTACACTTTGTATATAAATAGCAACTATTTTCTACACGGGGTCTAGTTGGCCCTCCTGTCTCAATCGAACGGTCGCGGAAAATTAGGCTAGGGATCCTATTGAAAAACCGAATATGGTATGCAGTAAAACGGGGTTGATCAGGATACAATGGTCACGACCGCCCAGTTTGGGTCCGGGGAATGTTCTGGACTAGGTCACGGGCAGGTCAGTGCACTGTGCAGAGGGGCTAGGACGGGATGAGTGGGAAAATGGGCAACCCAGCGACAGAGTTTATAACAACTAAAAACGCCCGACGATGGGTCGGCTATAGTGCCGCTATGGGTTTAACGGTTCGGGTACCAAACGAACTCTGATTGCGGAAAAATTGACAGGCGGCCTACCTACACTATAAAAACACGCCAAGATACAACACAACCCGAGAATGTTTTATACACACCTATAAAAATAAGATTTCAACGATGTCGCGGGCATGTGCGTGTGTGGTTGGTCTCAAAACGAACAACGACGAAACGGAGAGAACCTACAACTAATAAGGGATGTCGGCTTGGAAAACTGGTAACAACGGAGTGCCGATGCAATGCAGATAATGCGAATGATGCGATGATGATTGCGACAAACAAATATATCACACGACGACAATGGAATAAAAGGGGAATCTTTTGGAGCGTCGGTCTCGGGATGTTACAACTCTCCTATACTAACAAGAGATCTCGACCTGAGATCTAAGAATAAAAAGTGGGAGAGGAAGAGAAAGAGCAAAAGGTAAGCTAAGTCACTTCTTTGACAAACAAGTGAAACCAACGATCCTTGAAGGTTGCAAAGAGGTTGAAGAATTACCGGAGACACAAGCAAGAATTCACACAAAATTTCAGCAGCACTTCGGTAGGAAATTGAGGACCAAAATTTGATAAGATGGAAAGATCTTGACAAGATTCACAACAAACCAACTAAATTGATAAACAAAGAAAGAACATGATTTTCACAAACGAAGATGATTGATATAAAAGAGCAACATCACAACATCTTCGAACAAGAGAATAGAAACTTGAGCATTGGAAAGAAAAGAATGGAGAAGAAAATGACACATTCTACCACAGTTGAACTAGAAGAGCACCCTTGGAAAGAATAATTGGGCAGAGTTATTGGAAACACAACAACGAAAGTACAATCTTGTACTGGACTTATGAAAAGCATCTCAAATAATGAGGTGACAACCATCCACGAATGAAAACAAACATTGCTCGGGAGCAACAAGATATGCAAAACTTCTTACACCAAGAATATACATTGAGAACTTGTTCAACAATAATCAACATAATAGCAACAATCCTTAGGAAAAAGCTTTAGGTGAAACTCAAATCAAGTTAGCTCAATGGAAGAAAAGATGGGTTGAAAAAAATCTCATGATTGAAGGAATTGGTCGGTTTGATTATCTCATTCTTGAAACAAATTATCTTTGGGACTCCTCCACTAACAAGAATGCTATAATACCACCTGAAAAGCAAAAGGAGGAAGAATTGCACTTGGAATGTAAAACACATGATATTTGAGCCTCTCCAACAAGAATGATGAAGAACACTTCGAGAAATAATTTAAAACTTGATGAATCACCATGATGAGCCACTTGAAGATCACCGGAATGAAAGGATGAAATAATGAGATTATGACCTTGCAAATATTAAGATGAAGCCTCGCGAAGAGATAATAGAGAAAAACATGGAACTCCGGAAGGAAAAGATGAAGCACTTGGGATGCAGAATTGATATCATGAACCACTCCGGGAGAAGAATTGAAATCACCTTGATGAACAAGAATAAGAATTTTGTTATGCGCATCCTTCATCAAGTAAAATTGATGACAAGCAACAGATTTGGCATACCACTTATTCTTCTTGAAAAAGATTGGGGAGATAGAGTTGGAGCATAAATCGAAGAAGTTTGAAAGAAACACCGGTAAGAATTTGGGATGAAAGAGGATAATACAAATGAACTGGGCTACAAGGACAAAGAGAGCACGATTCAATTAGAGCATGCTCTAACAAGATACAGGTAAGAATTCACAAATGAATGGGAATACCATGAATGGATGAAGATACATGAGAAGGAAGAGATCATGATCCACCTGAAGAATTAGAACAAATAGGGATATTAGAAATGAATGGAAAACATGAGAACGAAGAGATCTTAAGCCGCCTAATAGATAACTTGAATGACGCACCGGAATAATTGAGATACGAAAGAAGAGACGACAATTAAGAATAATTTGAGAATGAAAGCCGAAAGCTGAGAACGAAGAAATCGTCTGAAATTATGGCCTTCGGAGGATCAAGAAATGAAAACAACCCAGAAATGCACCGGATATATATGGAAGGAATTACTCATTATCGAAAACAAATGAGAGGATAACACGAAGCTGAGATGACAATCATCACAAGAATGGAGCAAGATTTAAGAGAAACTCTCCTTTGGTCTTCCAAGCTTAGAATGATGAGAAGGGACACCACCAAAATAACTAAGACACTCCGGAATGATGAAGAATGAAAAGTTGAGCAACCAAAGAAAATTAATTTGAAGACGATCTTCTAGAAAAAAATGTATGACTGCTACGACAACAAAAGTCCTTCCCCGGCAACGGCGCCAGAAATTCTTCTTGCTACTTCTCAAAAAACAGCGCCAGAAATTGACACATTGACGGAGACTTGCTTGCATTGGTTTTTCCCTTGAAGAGGAAAGGGTGATGCAGCAAAGGAGCAGTAAGTATATCCCTCAGTTTGAGAACCAAGGTATCGATCCAGTAGGAGGGTCTCATCAAGTCCAGAGTACCTGCGTAAACATAAATGAACTTGCACCCAACGCTTCAAAGGGGTTGTCAATCCCTTCAAGATTGTTTGCAACGCGAGATCTGAAGGCGGAAAGTGCAACGAAGTAAAAAGTGTAAGGCTGAAAATATAGTGTGGAGTAGACCTGGGGGCCATAGTGTTCACTAGAGGCTTCTCTCAAAATAGCAATTATTATGATGGGTGAACAAATTACTGTCGAGCAATTGATAGAACCGCGCAAAGTCATGGCGATATCTAAGGCAATGATCATACATATAGGCATCACGTCCGAGAGAAATAGACCAATACTTTCTGCATCTACTACTATTACTCGACACATTGACCGCTATCCAGCATGCATGTAGTGTATTGAGTTCATGACGAACAGAGTAACGCCTTAAGCAAGATGTAGAGGGATAATCTCAAACCAATGATGAAAACCCATGTTTTTACCCTTGATGGCAACAAAATGATGCGTGCCTCGCTACCCCTTCAGTCACTTGGTGAGGTCACCGCACGGTATGAACCCAAAACCAAGCACTTCTCCCATTGCAAGAATCATAGATCTACTTGGCCAAACAAAACCCACAACTCGAAGAGAATTACAAGGATATGAAATCATGCATAAGAGAGATTAGAAGAAACTCAAATAAGATTCATTGATAATCTGATCATAAATCCACAATTCATCGGATCTCGACAAACACACCGCAAAAGAAGATTACATCGGATAGATCTCCATGAAGATCATGGAGAACTTTGTATTGAAGATCCTAGAGAGAGAAGAACCATCTAGTTACTAGCTATGGACCCGTAGGTCTATGGTGAACTACTCACGCATCATCGAAGAGGTCATGGTGTTGATGAAGAAGCCCTCCGGATCCGAATCCCCCCTCCGGCAGAGTACCAGAACGTGCCCCAGATGGGATCTTGCAGAGACAGAAGCTTGCGACGACGGAAAAGTACTTTCGATGATCTCCTGATTTTTTGTGGAATTTTTGGGGATGTATCCCGAGGACTAAAGGGCAAAGGATGTCCAGGGGGCCCACAAGCCTGGTGGCCACGGCCTCCCCCCTGGCCGTGGGGAGGGGGCTTGTGGGGCCCCTGGGGACCCCCTGCCTTGGCTCTCAAGTCTCCTGATCTTCTTCTGTTACGGAAAAGTTCTTTTTGGGGATTTAATTCCGTTTGGACTCCGTTTCAAATTCTCCTTTGAAAGGGGTCAAAAACATGGAAAAAATAGGAACTGGCACTTGGCACTGAGTTAATAAGTTAGTCCCAAAAATATATAAAAGGCATGCAAAACGTCCAATGTTTGACGAGATAATAGCATGAAACCATCAAAAATTATAGATACATTGGAGACGTATCAAGCATCCCCAAGCTTAACTCCTGCTCGTCCTCGAGTACGGAAGCGATAAAGAATGAATTTTTGATGTGGAATGCTACCTAGCATAGTTGTCCTTTGCAACTTCTTTCATGTGACATGAATGTTCAGATCCGTAAGACTTGAAACAATAGTTTATTATTGACATGAAAACAATTATACTTCAAGCAAACTAGCAAGGTAATCATGAACATTCAAAATAATAAGGCCAAGGAAAGTTATCCCTACAAAATCATATAGTCTGGCTATGCTCCATCATCCTCACACACAACTAATGTAAATCATGCACAACCCCGGTATTGGCCAAGTAATTGCTTTCGCACTCTTACGTTCTCAAACTTTTTATAACCATCACGCAGTACATGAGCGCGAGCCATGGATATAGCACTATAGGTGGAATAGAGTGTGGTGGTGGTTGTGAGACAAAAAGGAGAAGATGGTCACATTGACTCGGTGTATCAAAAGGCTATGAAGATTCCCATTAATAGATGTCAATGTGAATGAGTAGGGATTGCCATACAAGAGATGCACTAGAGCTATAAGTATGTGAAAGCTCAAAAGGAAAACTAGTAGGTGTGCATCCAACTTGCTTGCTCACGAAGACCTAGGGCAATTTTGAGGAAGCCCATCATTGGAATATACAAGCCAAGTTATATAATGAAGATTCCCACTAGCATATGGTAGTGACAAAGCAAGAAGTTGTCAATCATGAAGAACATGGTGCTATTATGAAGCACAAGTGTGGAAAATGACAGTAGCATTGTCCCTTCTCTCTTTTTCTCTCTTTTTTTTATTTGGGCACTTGGGCCTCTCTTTTTTCTCTTTTCTCTCTTTTTTTCTCTTTTCTCTTTTTTATTTATTTTTGGGCTCTTTGGCCTCTCTATTTTTTTTGTTTCCACACATGGGACTATGCTCTAATAATGATGACCATCACACTTTTATTTACTCACAGCTCAAAGCTTAGAACGACGATGACTCTATAGGAAATGCCTTCGGAAGTGTACCGGGATGTGCAACGATCTAGCATGGCGTATGACGTTGGAACATCTCGCTAGCTACCTTATGATCATGCAATGGCAATATGAGAGTGACGGCACAAGTCATGAGATGGAACGGTGGGAGTTGCATGGCAATATATCTGAGAATGGCTATGAAAATGCCATAGTAGGTAGGTATGGTGGCTGTTTTGAGGAAGGCATATGGTGGGTTTGTGTACCAGCATGAATTGCATGGCACTAGAGAGGCTAGCAATGGTGGAAGGTGACAGTGCATCTATACCATGTACTCACATTAGACATGAAGAACTCACATACTTGTTGCGAAAGTTTTTATTAGTAATCGAAACGAAGTGCTAAACGCATACTCCTAGGGGAAGGGTTGGTAGGTGTTAACCATCGTGCGATCCCGACCTCAACACAAATGATGACAATCAATAGATCAATTATGCTCCGACTTCCTAATATAGAGGTTCACCATACGTGCATGCTACGGGAATCACTAACTTCAACACAAGTATTTCTAGATTCACAACACCCTACTAACATAGCTCTTAATATTACCAAATCCACGTCTCAAAACTAATTGAGAGGAATCAAAACTTCTCTTTCTACTCAATGCACATGAAGATGGAGGTTTTTGCATCCTCTTTGGGTACCTATCACCTTTGGGACTACTTTGATAGCATAAGCCAACTACCAAGTCACACACCGCCGTGCTATAAAAGATATAAGTGAAGCACATAGAGCAAAAGTATCTAGCTCAAAATATATAAGTGAAGCATTATGAGCATTCTAGCAAAATCACGATGAGTGCATATCTCTCTCTCAAAAAGGCGTGCAGCAAGGATAATTCTGACACAACAAAAAGAAAAGATTCCTAAGATACAAGACGCTCCAAGCAAAACGAATATCATGTGGTGAATAAAAATTTGGCTCCAAGTAATGTTACCGATGGATTGAAGACGAAAGAGGGGATGCCTTCCCGGGGCATCCCCAAGCTTAGGCTTTTTGGTGTCCTTGAATTTGGCTTGGGATGCCTTGGGAATCCCCAAGCTTGAGCTCTTTCCACTCTTTATCTCTTTGTCCATGAGAACATCACCCAAAACTTGAAAACTTCACAACACAAAACTTAAACAGAAACTCGTGATAACATTAGCACAAGAAAACAAACTACCACTTCTTTTGGTACTGTAGAAAACTTGAATTCTATCTATATTGGTGTTGGGATACTGTATTCTCACTTTTTCATGGCTAGTACCCCCCGATACTAACCATAGTTTCATCAAAACAAGCAACCAACTCAACAAAAACAGAATCTGACAAAAACAGACCAGTCTGTAGCAATATGTATACTTTGTATACTTCTGGTACCTCAAAAATCTGAAACATTACCACTGTCTGGGCAAAAGGCATATAAACCATCAGTAAAAAGAATCAACTCAAATCTCTTTCTGAATAAAAATGAAAAATCATCTCGTGAGCGACAAGTTTCTGTCTTTTTCCAGCAGGATCAAACAACCATTACCAAGACTAGTCATAAAGGTTTTGCTTGGTTCAAACACAAAAAGAAACACAAAAAACACAATCACAACAGAATCATGATGGTGTGGATGCAACAAAACAGAAATAAAAATATTAATAAATTGGGTTGCCTCCCAACAAGCACTATTGTTTAACGCCCTTAGCTAGGCGTAAAAGCGATAGAATCATGTATCGTCGTCTTTGGTGCTCAAACCATAAGTAGCGTGATCACTTATCATCTTAAGGTTTTCATCTTTCTTGCTAGATGATTCACCACTATTTTTGGGAACAAAAACAGATTTGGTGACCTTATTACGGGCAAAGTTTGGAGTATTCTGCACAGCGGAAAAAGCGGAACCCAAGTTGGTTATAACTTCCTCTAGTTTGCCAATCCTAGTGGAATCATGACCTAGTTTTTCGTTAACTGTGGGTTCCTTCTCCTTTAAATTTTTCAAAACCATTCCCAGCTTGGATCCATACTGAGTGATTTGATTGTGGATCTTTTTATCCAAATTCTCAATGAGTTCTTTCGTAGCAACTTTATTTTCAATGCGTCCAGCCTACGCATCACATGTTCCAGGGTTAAG
This sequence comes from Hordeum vulgare subsp. vulgare, assembly GCF_904849725.1. Classification (NCBI taxonomy): domain Eukaryota; kingdom Viridiplantae; phylum Streptophyta; class Magnoliopsida; order Poales; family Poaceae; genus Hordeum; species Hordeum vulgare. The sequence goes on along the minus strand of NC_058523.1, from coordinate 280,078,998 downwards.
GTAGTTCCATTAACCATGAGTGGGGGTGAGCCTACCAAATTTATTACAGCTCCGTAAGAATCAACGGTATGGCTACCCAAGAAATTTCCACCTACGATGGTGTCAAGAATATACCTATTCCAAGGAGAAACAATCACATAAAAACTGCGAAGCAGGACGGTAGTGGATTGCTTATGAGTAGATCTACTCTGAGCATTGCAAATCCTATAGCAAGCATCCTTTAAGTTTTCTTCCTCAATTTATTTCAAATTGAGAACTTCGCTCTCAGGAGTATCATTCGAAGTGGTGGATCTAGCCATGAGGACGGGTAGACTATCCCACATAGACGAACAAAAAACAAGCGAGAGAAAAGGGCGAACGAAAAGGCAAATGAAAAAGGCAAATTGGTGAAGTGGGGGAGAGGAAAACGAGAGGCAACAAGCAAAAAAAATAAATGCAAGAGATGAGTTTGCGACACCTACTTGCATGAGTTCTTGATTTGATCTTCCTCCCCGGCAACGGCGCCAGAAATTCTTCTGCTACGGCAAAAAAAGTCCTTCCCGGACAACGGCGTCAGAAATTCTTCTTGCTACTTCTCAAACAAGAGCGCCAGAAATTAACACATTGGCGGATTCTTGCTTGTGTTGGTTTTTCCCTTGAAGAGGAAAGGGTATTGCAGCAAAGGAGCAGCAAGTATTTCCCTCAGTTTGAGAACCAAGGTATCGATCCAGTAGGAGGGTCTCGTCAAGTCCAGAGTACCTACGCAAACACAAACGAACTTGCACCCAACATTTCAAAGGGGTTGTCAATCCCTTCAGGATTGTTTGCAAAGTGAGATATGAAGGCGGAAAGTACAACGAAGTAAAAAGTGTAAGGCTTAAAATATGGTGTGGATTAGACCCGGGGGCCATAGTGTTCACTAGAGGCTTCTCTCAAAATAGCAAATATCACGGTGATTGAACAAATTACTGTCGAGCAATTGATAGAACCGCGCAAAGTCATGACGATATCTAAGGCAATGATCACACATATAGGCATCACGTCCGAGACAAGTAGACCGATACTTTCTTCATCTACTACTATTACTCCACATATCAACCGCTATCCAGCATGCATCTAGTGTATTGAGTTCATGATGAACAGAGTAACGCCTTAAGCAAGATGACATGATGTAGAGGGATAATCTCAAACCAATGATGAAACCCCCATGTTTTTACCCTCGATGGCAACAACATGATGCGTGCCTCGCTACCCCTTCTGTTAGTGGGTGAGGTCACCGCACGGTATGAACCCAAAACCAAGCACTTATCCCATTACAAGAATCATAGATCTAGTTGGCCAAACAAAACCAACAACTCGAAGAGAATTACAAGGATATGAAATCATGCATAAGAGAGATCAGAAGAAACTCAAATAAGATTCACAGATAATCTGATCATAAATCCACAATTCATTAGATCTCGACAAACACACCGCAAAAGAAGATTACATCGGATATATCTCCATGAAGATCATGGAGAACTTTGTATTGAAGATCCAAGACAGAGAGGAAGCCATCTAGTTACTAGCTATGGACCCGTAGGTCTATGGTGAACTACTCATGCATCATCGGAGAGGTCATGGTGTTGATGAAGAAGCCCTCCGTATCCGAATCCCCCCTCCGGTAGGGCACGAGAACGTGCCCAGATGGGATCTTGCGAAGTCAGAAGCTTGCGGCGGTGGAAAAGTACTTCCGATGATCTCCTGATTTTTTGTGGAATTTTTGGGGATATATAGGTGCAAAACCTAGGGCAAAGGAGGTCCAGAGGGCCCACAGGACTGATGGCCGCGGCCTCACCCCTGGCCGCGGGGAGGGGCTTGTGGGGCCCCTGGGGACCCCCTGCCTTGGCTCTCAAGTCTCCTGATCTTCTTGTGTTACGGAAAAAATCTTTTCAGGGATTTTATTCCGTTTGGACTCCGTTTCAAATTATCCTCTGAAAGGGATAAAAACATGGAAAAACAAGAACTGGCACTTGGCAGTAAGTTAATAAGTTAGTCCCAAAAAATATATAAAAAGCATGCAAAACATCCAAAGTTTGACAAGATAATAACATGAAACCATAAAAAATTATAGATACGTTGGAGACGTATCAATGACTAATGGAATCCTTACTTAAGTCACCTTTGAAAAGATTAAAGATCTCCAGGAAAGATTAGAAGAGGCGGAAAGATCATGGGAAAACCTGTGGGTTATGGGGCCACTCAAAAGAAACCATCGTTGAAACACTTGATTAGAAAAGAGAGATTTTACCGGTACAAATGAAAAACTTGATGAGGTGAGAACCTCAAAATAATTGAAAGGATTTAAAACTAGAAACTTTGGAGATATCTTCAGCACTCTGGATAGAAAAAACAGAAAGATGAATAAAAACAGAGGCTTGAATGGGAATTACCAACATTGGAAAGAATTTAAGGGATGAAAAGGGTATGTTGAACACGGGGAGCTTGAATTGAGTCCATCGAAGATAACAAGAAAGAACAATGGTGAACTCGAACTCATGAGAATATTCATAATGAATCATCGGATACAAATGAAAAGAAAAGATAGAGGAAGCAAAATGAAAAGAAAGGCACTTAGATGATAACTGAATCACTAAACAAAAAGGGCGGCAGGGTGGGAAAAAAACAAAGACCACTTGGTACAAATGAGATAAACTCCATAAGAAACAAGAGACTGACCTTGAAAACATAGAAAAAGGATTTAAAACCAACTTGATTGAGCAAAAGAATTTGCATTCCCATAAAAATATGAGAACACCTCTCGGAAAGTTATGAATTCACCACTTGACATCGAAGCAACTCGCATTACCATACTCCAACAAAACAAAGGATGTGGCTTAAAAACAAGCCAGAACAAATTCATGACACATATTTCTTTCAATACTTTTGTCGATAGGATCGTACGGGCGCGATCGTACGTTGGATTGTCATATTAAAATGACGCTCGAGCATGCTCCCTAGGCGTAGGGAGCTACAGGGCTTGTCGAAGCATACTCATGACATATATCTAGACTATCCTCTATAAAAATGACCATGAACAAACAAATCCACTAGATGTCGAACCCCAACCTCAAATCATGTTGGAAGATTGTATTATAAGTAACTACTTGAATTCCCACCTAAGAACTCCCGATATTTTCAGGTCATGCAATCGGGTCCACAGATACAAGGAGTAAAATCAATCACTCAACTCCTATCTATGAACTAACCCGTCCAGTGTATGACATCCGTCAACTCATAACCAGAGATTTCGGAAACTCATCTATGTGAGACCCTTGTAATAACAATGATCCTAAGTATGGCGGTACCCCCGAACTCTCTGCACCAGTACTGGGGATGCCGGGCTTAACTCGCCACTACTAGTATTGAAGCAATTGCGAACATCCTCCATCCTAAGATACAAAGAAATCTGAATGAAAATGATGTGCTCAAGAATCCCCTGGAGCTCAACTCCCCGGAATAAAATCAACACAGCAGGAAGCACCAAGTCCGAACTCTGTCACATTGACATCATATAGATTCCAAAAATAGCCGCGTGATCCTAATTTTTTTTGAGTGAGAAGAGGAGTAGAATTAAAATTCCATGTCAAGATTCCTCACCACATCATAGAAGAGGAGAAAAAAGAATCCTACTCTCCGATATATAACTAGACTCAAAGCAGTTTTTCACTAGGCTCGACTCGGCAAGTTCGATCAATCAAGGGGGCACATAGGTCGGTACTGCTCTGATACCAACTTGTAACGACTGAGATGCGAGACTTACCTTAATTGGGGGCGAGGCCTCAAAAGGGGAAAGAGTCGCATCTAAGCATTTCGCAAGTAGGATAAACATTGCATTACATAAAAGATGGAAGAGTAATAAGATTTGGCTTACACTCGCCACAAGCTAAATTAAAGATCCACACAGTCGTATATTATTAAAATGGAAAATAGGGTCCCCCTACGGACAATATAAATGAAAAAAGCTAATGCTATCTCGCCTTACTAGGCCCACGATCATTACCAAGTGCCTCTAGTCCTCGGGATACATCACGTACAACCAGCCACTGTCCTCGTTGAACACCCACTTCAGTTGGGTATCCTCAGAAGCATATGTATCTGGGGTACCTCTACCTGTGAGTGGTTGTAGTAATCTATGATCCGCAAGGACTCAACAATCTCATGACCTTGGTATCGATTCTAACTAAGTCATTAGGGTCTGTGTTTGAGTTTGCAGCAACCTCAACATTTAGGTTGGCTAACTTACGTTAAACAAGAATTAAAGATATAGTGGTTTACGCATGACAGTCGTGAACTAAGAATAATCACTAAGTGATCTTGAACACCTACTTACGTCAGTCATAACCCCACCGTGTTCTTGATAAGAGAAGGAGCTTTGAAAGAAATAGTCGCGGTTACGCACACCGTTGGCAGGTTTTTAATTAAGTTACTTTAAGTTATCTAGAACCGGATGTTAACAAAATATCCATGATTGCGACATGACCGCGGGCATGGCTTTTCAAAAGTTGTAACCCTGCAGGGGTGCTCCAACTAATCCATCACAAATTACCACTGGCCGCATAGAAATCATCGATCACGAAACTTGCGATCACGTCGGATTCCTTAGTGGAAAACCTCAACTCTGAGAAGACTCAAAGTCTTACCGGAATCCCAATGCGCAAGATATATCGACACGGTAAGACAAGTCCAGCAAGACCACCCGACGTGGAGACGTCCCCAATAAGAGTCGCGTATCTCAGTCTTAGGACACGCAGGATAAGCGACGCACACGGTGGCCTGATATAAATCACCCAAGTTGCCTTGGGTTGGCCCCGCACAGTGCTCTAGTTTAGACCAACACTCATGAGGAGCACTGGCCTGGGGGTTGATTAAATCTCCTCGGGGTAGCTATTCCCTATACTTTAATTATTAAGTTGTTAGCAAATCTTAACACCAAAGTTGGGTCTTGCCAAAAAAGCCTTAGACTAAACAATTTATCAAGGGGGTCACCATAACAACCACGAACGTGTTAGGAGGGCTTAATTATGGAATAAAACACTAGTAACCGAAAACTAAGGCGACAAAAGCGAAACAAATCACCCGACAAAAGGCCAGGCCTTCCACTCCTTACCAAGTATATAGGTGCATTAATTAACTAGCATTTAAATAAGATGATAATCAAATGCCCATGTTATCACATGGACCAACTTGCACCTGCAACTAGCAACGCTAATGAAATGGTTGATCATGTCGAACTTAGCCAAACAATATTTGTTAGGAGGGGAAGTGTTAGAGGTTTTATGGCAATGTTTGATGGCCTATATATCAGGTGGTAGGCAGCGGAGAATAACAATGGAAAGGAATCAACTATGCATAAAAAAACTACAAACGGTGTCAAGGTCACGATCATCTTGCGTGTGATATCTTCAGAGTGGAACTGCTCCTGATCTTCCTGAATGAACTCACCAGACTCCTCGAACTCGTTTCCCATACCCGATGCTACCCAAAACAAAACAATCATCCAATAAACACCAGCAAGTGATAATGCACACACAATATGATGCACGTATGGCATACACTTCAAAGCACGCGCAGAAATAGTCCTACTCAAATGACAAAGTACCACCTCATCGCAATATGGCACTTTTGGAGAACTGCTCAAAACTGAAATCCACTGCAACCATTAGATTCATTGGGTTTTTATACCACAAATGCATATATCATACTGCTATACTTGCATGCATAAAAACACCACAAAATAGTAAATGATAACTACCCAGAATCATAAACCACTTATATCAAACACAAGCTGAACTTGCATATTCCAGATTTGGCATGTTCCTCTTTTGCAATTATTCCAAAAATGGATTTAACACACTAACAGAATAAAATTAACTCCAAAACATAATTTGACAGGGGGCCCCACTGGTCAGAAGCACCAGGGGCACCTAGTGCATGACACGTGGGCCCTATGGCCCACTATCAGTGGCATAACTACACCTAGGAATATTGCAGAGAAAATAAAAAGTGGGAAGTAGGGGACTCAAACCCACCACCTCCTGGTTCTACCACAGACTAGCAAATACTGCGCTAGGAGGGCTTCTCTGCTAGACCAGAGAAGGAAAACAACATAGCCAGTCTTTTCAACCTAATCAACCGGAGGGAAAAACAATAACCAAAAGGGGTGGTGCACGCTAGGGGACTCGAACCCACGACCATCAGGCACAGCTGTAGCTTGGTTGCCATTGCAGTAGCGTAGGGACTCTGCTAGAGCAGAAGCAGAAATTGACATATATTACCTCCGCTACTAATTCTACACATGTTAAAAAATACGCGGAATAAAAAGGGGGCTGGGGGATCGAACCCAAGACCGCAATATCTCTAGCTGCGCAACGAACAAGCTGGGCTATTGGGGGGATCTCCTCAAGGAGGGGATCCACCCCACATGATATGCAAAAAGGGGGCGCCTTCTGTGTTTAGCTTGAATCCCGAGGAAGAGAGACGTCGATCACGGGGAAAACATCGATCGGTGGCTCTCCCTGGTTCATACGACGCTAACGTCGAGAGGTGGGAGAAGGGTCGCGTTGGTGGGCTCTAGGCCAAAACATACAAAACCTGGGCCATGCTCTCTCTCTCTCTGGAATTAACTCCTTGCACTAAAAATTAAAATAAAATTTGAATACATGTGTGACGCTAAAAGTAAAAGAGTTCAACAAAAATAGAAATATATTTGGTCTTCTAAAATGTTGCCACTATTTATCAAAATAAGTGGAGCATTTTTAGAATAGCAAAATAAATTACTTTTATTTGAAATGCGACTCTGTTTTTAAATAAAACTAAAAGGAAAAAAATTCAAATAAAGGGTGTTACACCCGACAATTTATAGGAAGACAGTTTGAAGAGGAGGAACATTTTATTGAGGCAAAAATAGAAACTTTTAAATCTCCCTCAATTATAATTGGAACAGAGGTACTTTGAAACTACGGTGCAATAAGGCGTTTTTGAACGGACTCTTGTTGTACCCACTCACATTGCACATACCCAATCATATCCACACATTGCACTCACACTCATACCAAGGTGTAACACAACAACAAAAGAGCTGAACAAAAAAGATGATATGCATGATACCATGATGCCACATAAAATGATGACACAAACTTAAACTCTTTATACAAATCCAACATGCCAACATAGGAAGGTTGCTATACAAGGAAAGATATCACAATAGGGGAAAAGAATGCATTGGGGCTGTCATAACTCTCCCACACTACAAGAGGATCTTGACCTGAGATCTATGACTGGAAGAACTCTAGGAATTCAGAACGGAGGTGGTCCTCGCGCTCCCAAGTGGCTTCTTTGTGAGAATGATGTGACCATTGCACTTTGAGGAACTTGATTGACTTATTGCGGGTCTTGCGCTCAGTCTCTTCAAGAAATGCTATAGGATGCTCATGTAGGATAGGTCGGGCTGGAGATCGATATCCTGGAGATCAACAGTGAGCTCGGGAGTCTTGAAGCATCTCCGGAACTGAGAGATGTGAAACACATCATGCATATTGGAAAAGTTGGATGGAAGCTCTAACTGTTATGCAAGATCACCTCTCTTGCCAACAACCTTGAAACAACCAACAAATTGAGGAGCGGGCTTTCCTTTGATGCCGAAGCGCTAAGTTCCCTTCATGGGAGACACTTTGTGATACGCAAAATCATTGAGCTGAAAATTCATGTCATGATGCTTGCTATCGTAGTAGCTCTTCTGACAGGACTGGGCTGCTTTGAGATTATCCCGAATGAGACGGCACATTTGTTCTGCTTTAGCGATCATGTCATTCCCAAGAATCTGACGCTCACCAGTCTCTGACCAATTGAGCGGGTTACGACACTTCCTACCATATAGAATCTCGAATGGAGCCTTGCTTGAGCTTGCTTGAAAGTTGTTGTTGCATGAGAACTCAGCAAACGTTAGGCAATCTTCCCACTTCATGCTAAAAGAAATCACACAGGCTCTGAGCATATATTCAAGGATCTGATTAACTCTCTCAACTTGACCACTAGTCTGAGGATGGAAAGATGTACTGAAATGGATCTTAGAACCCATCGCAATATGAAAGAATCCTAGAACTTGGAAGTAAAGAGGCTTCCACGATCAGAAGAAATGTGCATTGCAACACCGTCCAAAGAGACTATCCTTGACGTATAAAACTCTGCAAGCTGAGCTGCCAAGATAGATTCTTTGACCGGGAGGAAGTGAGCAACTTTGGTCAACTTGTCGATCACGACGAAGATGGCATCGTTGCCCCTATTGGACTTCAGAATCCCATTGACAAAATCCATTTCCACATGATCGAATTTCTAGTCGTCTTTGGGCAAAGGATGAAGGAGGCCTGCTGGACGTTGATGCTCCGCCTTCACTCTGCGAGACACATCACACTCTATCATGAACTGAGCAATTTCACGTTTCATGCTAGTGCACCAAAAGATCTCCTTTAGATCTTGATGCATTTTGGAGCTACCTGGATGTGTTGAGAGGATGGAATTATGGGCTTCATCCATGATAACGTTCCTTAGCTCTCTTTTCGGAATGACAAGGCGGTTCTCTAAGAACAAGGTGTCTTTGTCATCAACACGGAAGCACTTATATTTCTGAATGCTCTTTGCCAAACCAATCTTCACTTTCTTCACCATCGCATCAAGAAGTTGAGTTTGGCAGACTTGGTCTTCCAAGTTAGAAGAAATATGGAGATTAGTAAGAAATCCCTAAGATACTATCTGAAGGTTGAGCTTCCTGAAAGGTTCACAAAGATCGGGCTGGAGAGGCTTCAGAATGAGACTGTTATAGTAAGCCTTTATGCTCAAAGCATCTGCAATGATATTTCATTTGCGTGGAGTAAAGTCAATACTTGGATTATAATCTTGGATCATTTCCACCCAACATGTTTTCCGAAGATTGAGACTAGGTTGGGTGAAGATGTATTTGAGATCTCTTGTGATCGGTGTAGACATCGACATGTCTTCCCAACAAGAGGTGTCTCGAAGTCATCAAAGCATGGACCACTACCGCCAACTCAAGATCATGAGTGGGATAGTTCTTCTCACTTGGCTTCAACTGCCTCGAGGTATAAGTAACTACTTTTTTCTCTTGCATCAGAACAACACCAAGACCTTGGAGAGAGGCATCACAGAACACTTGATAAGGCTTGGATTGAACAGGAGGAGTCAATACTAGAGTAGAGGTGAGCTTCTCTTTGAGTGTGCCGAAAGCCAACTGACACTCTGGAGACCAGACATACTTCACACTCTTTTGAAGAAGGTTGTACAAATGCTTCTCAATCTTGGAGAAGTTCTCAATGAACCATCTGCAAAAGCTTGCAAGACCGAGAAAGCTTCAAAGCTGCTTCAGATTCTGAGGAGGTTCCCACTCAACGATGGCCTGCACCTTTGTAGTATCAACTTTGATGCCCTCGGCAGAGATGATGTATCCAAGGTACACAACTTCCCTCAACCAAAATTCACATTTGGAAAACTTAGCTTACAACTTATGCTCTCTTAGCTTATCAAGCACAAGTCGGAGATGTATTTCATGCTCTTCCTCAGTTTCAGAAAAGACCATAATGTCATCAAGATACATCAAGACCAATTCGTTTCAGAAGGGATAGAAGATATAATTCATCATCAGAGAGAAAATTGGAGGAGCATTCGCAAGACCAAAAGACATCAATGTGTACTCATAAGAGCCAAAGCTTTTCCTCAAAGCAATATTGGGAATATCTTCTTCGCGAGTGCGGATCTGATGATAGCCCATCCGGAGATCAAGCTTAGAGAAAATCTTGGGCCCTTTTAATTGCTCGAACAATTCATTGATGTTGGGAAGTGGATACTTGTTCCTGATTGACTTCTTATTCAATAGATTGTAATCGATACACAGTGTGTCCGTGCCATCCTTCTCCTTGAAAAACAGAACACCACAACCCCAAGGAGATGAACTTAATCTGATCAGACCCAGACGTTCTTGCTCATCAAGTTGCTTCTTCAACTCTTTCAGCTCTTCCGGACAAAGTTTATACAGACGCTTGTAGACAGGTTACGAACTCAAGTGGCTGGTGCGGAGGCATTCCTGGCAATTCTTTTGGAAAGACATCTTCATGCTCATAGACCAGTGGAACTTGAGTATTGGGAGAGATTTCACCCATCTTATTGAGGGAAAAGAGGCGGATCATGTCATTGCGAGCAGCGAAAATGATCACATCCTCCGAAGGATGAGTCAACTTGACTTCTTTGGCTTCACAATCAATAGAAGCCTTGTTCATTGCCGAAAATTCCATTCCAAGGATCAGATCAATATCTGACTGGCCAAGGACCATTGGAGAAGCCAGAAAGGAATAGTTGCCCATCTTGATAGAGACATTCGGAAGGACCTTGTTGGCGCTCATGAGCGAGGTGAGTTATAGAACATGAAAGGCTTTGCTCAAATACTTAGAATCAAAATCATGCTCAGAGAAGAACATTCTAGATATGAATGAATGCGATGCACCAGAATCAAACAAAACATTCACAAGAATAGAATTAACCAAGAGATTACCCATGATCACATCTAAGGAGTTCTCTGCTTCAGCTACATTCACCATGTTCACCCTTGTACACTTAGGGTTAAACTTCACCATTGCATTGCTTGGAGGCCTGACTGGAGGAGGAGGCGGAAGAAGCCACTGGTTGGTCCACTTGTTATAGTAATGACCCTTCTGACCACACTTGTGACAAGTCTCCTCTAACAACGGACGGAACTGCCTTGAGGATTTCCTAACTCATGTTGCTAAAATTTCTACTGGAAAGGTGGGTTGGGTGGGTGGGAAGAACCACGAGCACCAGATTGCTTGAACTATTGAGGCTGTCGAGGTGGAGGAGAAACCCATTATTTTTGTTGCTTGGAAACAACCTGAGTTGAGGAAGAGGAACTGGAGTCTCTAAGAGACTTCCTTGAGTTCTCCACTTTGAGCAAGGCCGACTCAGCCCTGAGAGCCAAGTTATAGAACTGGTCGAATTCGGTGGGATCGTGCAAGGCAACGGCCAGCTGAAGTCTTCCTTTATACCACCACAAAACTGATAAATCTTGCTCTTCTGATCTGGAATGTCTTGTTTAGCATAACGAGCCAGCTCCTGGAACTCCACATTGTTGTTGTACACACACAAACTCCCTTGCTTCAAGCACCTGAATTTCTCATGCATCTCTTCCACAAAACTTGCTGAAAAATAGTGAGCCCTGAAATCCCTGCAGAACTCATACCAGTTGATCACTCTATCACCTCTGGAATCCTTCAATTGCTGCCACCATTATGTTGTCTACCCGTTGAGATGGAATGTTGCAAACTTGACAAAGTCCTCTCGTTTGACATTACTGCACTCGAAGTGATTGTTCATGTCGCGAATCCAGTTATCCGCATCGAATGGCCGGTCACAAGAGGTGAAGGAATTCGGCTTGTTTGCCAGAAGTTGATTCAGAGATGCAAACTGCTGACCACCATTGTTGAAATTACACTGGTGCCCTTGGTTCCTCTCTTACAACAACTAGAGCAACATCCGAGTGTTTGCATTGGTTGCTTCCATCACAACTTGCCATGCCTCATGAGGAGGAGGAGGTGGACAAAGGGGGTGGGTGGAGGGTTTGACTGATCAGTCTCACGACCCGGATTCTGGCGAGTTGGTGGAGCCATCATAGAGACGGACAACAACATTAGACGGGAGATGAAAATTAAAATTTTAAGCTAATTGAATGGACAGAAATATCTGAACAAGAATTCTTAGCAACTGCACTCAAACTAAAATTACTGAGAATGCTTCCACAAATTACTGTCAACAACATCTGACTGAAAAGACACTTTCAATCATCAAGTATGAGCGCGAATTGCTCGGAACAAATGTATAATCCCAACATACATCTGGTGAAAGAATTCCTAGGTTACTAATGGAATTCCCACCTAAGAATTTCCGAAATTTCTAGTCAAGTAATAGGGTCCATGGATACATAGATAAATTTATTAATCAACTCCTAGCATCTAACTCATCTAGTGTATCACATTCGTCAACACTTAACCAGAATCTCGGAACCTCATCAATTTCAGACCCTCGTAATCACAATGATACTAAGTATGGCAGTACCCCCGAACTCTCTGCACTAGTACCGGGGATGCCGGGCTAGTCTCGCCACTACTAGTATTGAAGCAATTTGAACATCCTCCCTCCTGAGACACTAAGAAATCTTAATGATAACGATGTGCTCAAGAATCCCTTTGATCTCAACTCCCCAGAATAAAATCAACACAGCAGGAGGCACCAAGACAGAACTCCGTCACATCGGTATCATATAGATTCCAAAACATCTGTGTGATCCTTTTTTTTAGCGAGAAGAGGAGTAGAATTAAAATTTCCGAAGTCATGAACCTCACCAGAGCATAGAAGAGGAGAAAAAAGAAACCTACTCTTCGATATAACAAAGACTCAAAATATTTGTTCACTAGACTCGACTCGGGCATGTTCGATCAACCAAAGGCTCCTATGGTTGTAAGGCTGTGATTACCAACTTGTAACGACTAGGATGCGGCACTTTCCTTATTTGGGGGCGAGGCCTCAAAAGGGGAAAGAGTCGCATCTAAGCGTTTTGCAAGCAGGATAAACATTTGTTTAGATAATAGATGGAAGAGTAATAAGATTTGGCTTACACTCGCCAGAAGATAAATTACAGATCCACACTATCATACATTAGTCAAATGGAAAACAAATTCCGCCTACGGACAAGATAAACGACAAAAGCTAATGCTAGCCTCCTTTCTAGGCCCACGATCATGACCAAGTGCCTCTAGTTCTCGGGATATGTCACGTATAGCCTGTCACTGTCCTCGTCGAACTCCCACTTCAGCTGGGTATCCTCAGAAGCATCTGTATCTAGGGTGCCTATAACTGTGGGTGGCTGTAGAAATCTGTGAGCCACAAGGACTCAACAATCTCATGACCTTGGTATCGAGTTTAACTAACTCATTAGGTGAGGTTTGGGTATGTGTTTGAGTTTGCGGCAACCGAAGCATTTATGGTGGCTAACTTACGTTAAATAATAATTAAAGATATAGTGGTCTACGCATGACGGTCATGAACTAAGAATAATCACTAAGCGATCCTGAACACCTAGTTACATTAGTCATAACCCCATCGTGTTCTCGATCAGAGAAGGAGCTGTGAAAGAAACAATCACGGTTACGCACACTATTGACAGGTTTTTAATTAAGTTACTTCAAGTTATCTAGAACCGTATGTTAACAAAATATCCATGATTGCCACCTAATCGTGGGCACGGCTTTTGCAAATATTTAACCATGCAGAGGTGCTCCAACGAATCCATCACAAGTTACCACATCATGCATAGAAATCATGGATCATGAAATGCACGATCTCGTCGGTTTCCTTAGATGAAAACCTCAACTCTGAGAAGACCCAAAGTCTCACCGGAATCCCAATGCACAAGATATATCATTAAGGTAAGACAAGTCGAGCAAGACCACCCGACGTGGAAACGTCCTCGATAGGAGCCGCGTAACTCAGTCTTAGGACACGCCCGATAAGCCACGCGTACGGTGGCCTGATAGAAATCACCCAACTTAGTATGGGTTGGCCCCGCACAGTGCTCTAGTTTGGACCAACACTCAAAAAGAGCAATGGCCCGGGGGGGTTGATTAAATATCCTCAGGGTAGTTATTCCCTATGCTTTAATTATTAAGTTGTTAGCAAATCTTAAGACCAAAGTTGAGTCTTGCAAGACAAGCCTTATACTAAATGATTTATCAAGGGGGTCCCCACGACAACCCCGAACGTGTTACGAGCGCTCACGTATGGAATAAAACACTGATAGCCGAAAGTTATGGCGACAAAAGAGGAAAAAATCACCCGAAAAAAGTCCAGGCCTTCCTCTCTTTACCAAGTATATAGGTTTATTAATTAACTAGCATTTAAATAAGATGATAATCGAATTCCCATGTTATCACATGGACCACCTTGCACTTGCAACCAGCAATGCTAATGAAATGGTTGAGCAAGCCTAACTTAGCCAAACAATATTGTCTAGGAGGGGAAGTGTTAGAGGTTTCATGGCAATGTTTGATGGCCTATATATTAGGTCATAGGCAGTAGAGAATAACGATGGAAACGAATCAACTATGCATAACAAAGCTAGAAACAGTGTCAAGGACACGATCATCTTGCCCGTGATATCTTGAGAGTGGAAGTACTCTTGATCTTCCTGAATGAACTCACTATGCTACTCGAACTCGTTTCCCATACCCGATGCTGCCCAAAAGAAACAATCACCCAATAAACACCAGCAAGTGATAATGCAACTGACAATATGATGCATGTATGGCACACACTTCAAAGCACGTGCAGAAATAATCCTACTCAAATGCAACTCACAAAGTGCCACCTCATCACAACATGGAACTTTTGCAAAACTGCTCAAAACTGAAATCCAATTCCACCATTGGATTCCTTGGGGTTTTCTACCCGAAATCCATATATCATACTCCTATACTTGCATGCATAAAAACACGACAAAACAGAAAAGGAAAACTACCCAGAATCATAAATCACTTATATCAAACAAAGGGCGAACTTGCATATGCCAGATTTCGCATATTCCTCTTTTATAATTATTCCAAAAATGGATTTAACACAGTAACAGAATAAAATTAAGTCCAAAACATAGTCTGACAGGGGGCCCCACTGGTCATAAGCACCAGGGGCTCCTAGTGCATGACAGGTGGGCCCTATGGCCCATGCTTAGTAGCACAACTAGAGCCAGCAATATTGCACAGAAAATAAAAAGGACGAAGCTGGGGAACTTGAACCCACCACCTCCTGATTCTACAACAGACTAGCAACCCCTAGGCTAGCAGGGCTTCTCTGCTGGAAGAGAGAAGGAAAACGAAAGAGCCAGACGCTGCAACCTAATCAACAGAAGGGGAAAACATAACCAAAAGGGGGGTGTGCGCTAGGGGACTCGAAACCACAACCATCTGGCACATCTGTATTTGAGAAGTCACAAAGCTTGGTGTTTTCATTCATGGTAACTTCAGCAAGCAAGCAAGCACACAACAGAACGAAGAGCAAGCGAGAAAAAGGGCAAACGAAAAAGGAAAATTGGTGAAGTGGGGGAGAGGAAAACGAGAGGCAACTGGCAAACAAAGTAAATGCAAGAGATGAGTTTGTGACACCTACTTGGATGAGTTCTTGACTTGATCTTCATCCCCGGCAACGGCGCCAAAAATTCTTCTGCTACGGCAACAAAAGTCCTTCCCCGGCAACGGCACCAGAAATTCTTCTTGCTACTTCTCAAACAACAGCGCCATAAATTGACACGTTGACGAAGACTTCCTTGCGTTGGTTTTTCCCTTGAAGAGGAAAGGGTGATGCAGAAAGGAGCAGTAAATATTTCTGTCAGTTTGAGAACCAAGGTATCGGTCCAGTAGGAGAGTCTCGTCAAGTCCAGAGTACCTGCGCAAACACAAACGAGCTTGCACCCAACGCTTCAAAGGGGTTGTCAATCCCTTCATGATTGTTTGCAAAGTGAGATCTGAAGGCGGAAAGTGCAACGAAGTAAAAAGTGTAAGGCTGAAAATATGGTGTGTGGAGTAGACCCGGGGGCCATAGTTCTCACTAGAAGCTTCTCTCAAAATAGAAAATATCACGGTGGGTGCACAAATTACTGTTGAGCAATTGCTAGAACCGCACAAAGTCATGATGATATCTAAGGCAATGATCATACATATAGGCATCACGTCCGAGACAAGTAGACCGATACTTTCTGCATCTACTACTATTACTCCACACATCGACCGCTATCCAACATGCATCTAGTGTATTGAGTTCATGACGAACAGAGTAACGCCTTAAGCAAGATGACATGATGTAGAGGGATAATCTCAAACCAATGATCAGAACCCCATCTTTTTACCATTGATGGCAACAACACGATGCGTGCCTCACTACCCCTTCTGTCACTGGGTGAGCTCACCGCACGGTATGAACCCAAAACCAAGCACTTCTCCTGTCACATCCCTAACCCTTAAGCAAGTTAGTCTTGTGCTCATGTCCTCTTTGCATTTGCATCTAATATTTTCCAACAAGATCAATAAAGTGGCAAAGGAAAAACTCAAAACCCTAGCCACTACTTCAAATAAAGAAAATCTCAAACTAGTTAAAATCAATGAACCCAAAATGGCCTCAAGAAATGTCCAAACTTTCTGATAAATCATGAAAGTAAATGAGCATTGGAGAAAACTATTTTCTTGACACTTTAAGCATTTTATTTTAATGCAAAAGCCACTGGTTTCAAATTTTAAATTTGAAATCAGAAACTATAAATTTTCAAAAATGTTGAAAACTTTGGAAATGGTTGGGAATATTATAACAAATATTCAGGTGTGTTTAAAATAGTTTTTGCATTTTGTTTTGGAGCTGAAATAAATAGCAAAATATTGAAGAAGCTAAAACAGAAACAAAAATAGAAAAAAAATGGGAAACTCTTACGTGTCGCCTAAGCCTGGCCCGGCCCATCCCAGCTCCTGTCGTCTCCCTCGCGCCAGTAGGAGCAGGAGGTGGCCGCCGCCTCCTCCGGCGCGGCCACGCACCTGTGCGCCTGCCTGGCCGCCGCCTCCTGCTGGCAAGGCCAGGGATAAGCTCCCCGAGGCCTCACGTATCCATTCCCAGCGTCGGCTCTCTCCCTCCTCCCGGATCTCTTCCTCCTCCCTGCTGCCGCCATTGGAGCCGAGCAAAGCTCGAGCTGCCCGTGCCCCTAGCCATAGGATCCCCTCTCAGAGCACGCCATTAGCTCCGCCTCGTTGGTCTGGTCCTCCCTGCAGAAGCCGAAGCCACCCCGAGCCCTGCAACGCCCGCGGCGCCATCGTCTTCCACCTCCGGCCGCCGGACCCCTCCCGTCGATTCGTCGCCCCCAGGCCTTCCCCGAGCCGTCTAAGCCCTGCTCTGCAGTCCCCGTGAGCATGCGGTCATTTCCCCTAAGTTTTCCCCGTCGATCCCCTCCTCTAGCTCTAGTTTCACCGGAGACCGACGAGGACCGCCGCTGCCGCTCGTCACCGGTAGCCCTCCGATGATCAGCTCGTCCTTCCGAGGGCACCAGCAGCTTCAGGTTGACGCGTAGATGCTGTAGGAGCTAAGAACCGAGCGTAGTTCCCTCTAAATCAAAGACCCCGATGACGCCCGAGCCTTGGCCGCTGCCAAGCTCGTCGCCGGCGTCATCTCCGGCCAGATCAGCCCCGGCTAAGTGCAGAAATGGAGCTGCGGGAGATGTGCAGTTCTTCTGGTGCTCTCCGCACAGCATTTGGCCCCCTGTGCGCCATTTCCAAGCCCCTCCGCCGTGCTGGTGGTCGCCGGAGGCTCCACGCCGGCGAGGACGACCTCGCCGCCGGTGGATCTCGGCTGGCCTGAGCCACTGACTGGTGGGGCCAGCCTCTGGCAAGTTTAAAACTAATAAAAATAAATCAAATAAGTTAATCAGTCACTAACATGTGGGTCCAGCAAGGTTAATCAGTTAATTAAGTTTAAACTTAATCTAAAATTGACCAGAGCGACTGACCAGTGGGTCCCACTGGTCAGGTTTGACTTTCAACGGCCAGATGGACCTGCTGATGTCATGCTGATGCAATAAAAGCATTTTCCAGTATAGAAATAATTCCAAGAAATTGCTAAAACTTGTAAAAATCATAGAAATTAATCTGTAACTCCAATGAAAATAATTTATATATGAAAAAGTATCAGAAAAATTCAAGGATTCTGATTATGCTATTTTCAACCATGTTTGAAAAAGTTACAGAACCCTAACATGTAGAATAAGGAATAACTCAATTCTTATAATTACTTTTAAATGGAATTTGGAAAATATTCAAATTTCATTATGAATGCCATGATCACACACTATCCTAACTACAAATCAGTACCATAACATGACATTTCATGCATGCTAACATCAAGTTGATCTGAGCATCAGGTCGAATTAATTAAAACGGTATCCGAGAATACCCCGTTTGAATTGATATTCGAATGTGATTCAAATCAACTCTAAACCTAATACATGTTGACTATAATAACTTATCACCTTGCATTCTCATGCCATGCTCATGCATCATTTTGATTGCATATGATTGTTATTGAATGTTGCCATTTATTTCGGTAGGCTCCGCACCCCCGGATTCCACAGAATATCCGTCTGACGGATATCGTTCCTCCTCTGAGAAACAAGGCAAGCAACCCTTTTGATCATCCCGATAAATCCCATGTTCTTGCTCCTGCACCTATTTATTGCATTAAGGTCAAATGCTTCAACTGCTTTTGCCACGATAGTTGAACCCACTTCCTTTGCATGACCTAACCTTGTCACAGTAAATAGCCGAACCTTGCAACCTAGCATACCTGGTAGTTGTCTGAGCTATGATATGCCTTATCCTGCTATGCATGCTATGCTTAGATTTGTGTATGGTCTGTCATCTCGGAGATGAACAGAATTGTGGAATGTGTTCGGTGAGCAAAGGTTGTGTGTTGAACTTGATTTGGTAAAGGTACCAGTGAAAGGCTGTGTAGGAGTACATGGCGGGTTGTTTCATTGGAACCGTCCTTAGGAACTGAGTTCCGTGTATGTAATCCAAGACTAGATACTACCACATGATGGGCCCTGAAATATGACCCCGCTCGGCCTATTAATCGCGTAGTACTCGGTCCAGGAGTTGCAAGTAGTTTCTGGTGTTTATAGTAATGCTGGAGGCCGTGCATGGTGCTAACCTGAGAGGTGGACCGTGATGCGGTAGGCAGTGGCACGGTGTACCAAGTGGCACCCGGATGGTGGGCTTGGGAACCCTGCGCACATCGTTTGAGGCCGTGGCGGAAACCTCGGCCGGACTTCCGTACGGGTTACTCTCAGATAGGCGATAAACCTGGACTAGGTACTAGTGTGGTTAATGGTCGTGGCCGACTCCCTCGCTGGGCTTCCGCTTGAAGGTTGCCGAGGTGCATGACGTGCACATGGCGATAAGTGGCGAGAGCGTGTGTGACGAAGTACACCCCTGCAGGGTTATGATCTATTCGAATAGCCGCGTCCGCGGATATGGACTACTTGGAGACATATGTTGTTCATAGATAACTTCAATGGCTACTCATAAAATTGCCAAGATAAGCGTGAGTGTCGTGGCCGGCATTTCCGTAGGGAGACGGAATGATTCCACGATAGTGTATTGTTGTGGTGTTAGTGGACTCATGTGCGAGAAAACAAGTTGTCAAAATTATTTAAAAATGCAAGTTGTCTAGCCACGAGTCAAATGCTGGCTTTCCGCATGAAACCCCACAATACATTTTGATACCTTGCATGAGTAGTTAGTTATCCTAAAGTCTTGCTGAGTACCTTCGTACTCATGTTTGTTTAATAAATGTTGTAGAGGTTGCTAATGACCCTAATGGAGGGTTCTTCGTAGACATCGACGACGACGAGTAGCTGGTGTCCCAGCTACGATCTGGCCCTACGTTGGATCTGTAGTATAGTCAGGCCATGTGCCTTCTAGTTGTCCTGTCTGTACTCAGACAGTTTAAACTCTTCCGCTGGCTTGTAATTGAATGACTGCTATTATGGGTCGTGAGACCCTTAATGTGTAATATTATGTGTGTGGCTCTTCCGAGCCTCTTAAATAAAGCTTGTATGTTTATGGTTATGTTGTGATGCCATCGATGTATCTATACATATTGGTATGCCATGCGTACGTGTGTCATGCTTGATATGTATGGGGTTCGATTACCTAGTCGTGAACTTTAGTAGCACTCCTTACGAGGAAATGCCCCTTTGTGATCCAATGAGCCTTGTAGTTCGCTACTGCTCCGGACACATTGGTTGACCGGCATGTGTCCTTCTTAGTTGTTGTGTCTGTCCTCTTTGGGGAAATGTCACGCGATGTAATGGAGTCCTTGTAGCTTGCTACGACTCGTCTACATTCACTGATGACCGACACCTGCTTTGTTGGGTCATGTATGCCTGTCCTTGTGCGGTACTGCCACTTTGGTTTATGACTAGACATGTCGATCCGGGTTCTTTGACATGGGAATGCTAGCGACACTATTGCATACGTGAGTCCAAATACGCAAACGGTCCCGGCTAAGGTAAGGCTGCAGCCGAGGAGTTAACCGTGCGTGAGACCGCAAAGAGATGCGATGTGTTACAGGCTAGATTCCTATGGCTTAGGATCGGGGTCCCGACAGCGTTGGTATCACAGCCTGACTGACTGTAGGATTACTAAGCCAAACTGGTCGAAGTTGAGTCTAGAATTGCTTTAGTTATATATAAGGGAATTGTTTGTGGAAGGGAACGTAAGACTCTTGTTCTCTTCTCAAGTTATTCTATTCTGGTCATCCTCGTCTCTTCTGCGGGAATTAAGGACTAGGTTACTCATCTTCTCCTAGTCTCGTGTTTCTGATCGGTAGATTATAGGACTACGGGTCAAGAGATATTGGGTTCTTTTATTCCTAGGAAAAAGGAAGTCAGTTTGATGATCAGAGAGTTGAACCTGATGGTTGAGTGGTTACGCTATTCCATCTTGGGTTGTCTCAAAATTTGTTTTTGAGCATTTACTACCGTTATGCTGCCAAAATTTTGCATTCAGAGCTCTAATGCTTTTGCATTACTCTCTATTTACAGATGCCTGGCCGTCCTTCTCGTCAGGTGGTACGTCTGACCAGGTGCATTGATGTGCCGGGTCATACGGCCATGCTGGTCAGGGTGATGTTGGTGTGCGGTTACCGCTGGTACCCCGAGTACACAGTAGAGGAACAGTACCGAGACTTCAACCAGAGCCAGTACATCTGCACTGTTAGGGTATTTCCAAACTACCCTAGAGCTGAGAAGCCAATCCATTGGTCCTATGGGTTGGGGGTCACCGTTGACATGGCAGTACAGGATGCTGCCTATTCAATGCTGACCATTATGAGAGCGAGACATGCACTGCTGCAGAATTCAGAGTTCTGCTATGTTCCGGCCTCTCAGCCTGGTGAAGAGGGATACCTCAGTGGAGTCTATTTTGATTCTTCTATGGAGGATCCACTACTGCAGTCGACTGTTGAGATGCTAGAGAACAGAGACAGGGATGCTTGTGCTCTCCGCATGGAGCTTTATGCTACCCGTGCCCGTCTGTGGATAGCTTTGACGCAGCTGGCACCGGTAGTCCAGACAGGGTATGGAGAGATGGAGATGCTGAACCCTGTTAGGACCCATCTTCCGGCCCACGTTGACTGGCGACCTATAGGAGGAGTCACACCTCTTCGGGGACCCCTCTTACCACCAGTCACGGGACCAAGACCACATCCGTGTCCTTATGGATCCCAGGGATCTCAGGCTAGAGTGTTTCCTGATCCGCAGGTTGAGCTTCCAGGCCATGGAGGTAATCTCTATGAGATGATCTATGCGGATGCCTGAGCTGTGAGTGGAAGGATAGTATGGTAGTAGCCGTACGTTCACAGTCCTGCGTGACTTGTGAAGTATGTATGTAATGTGAAATGAATTCCGGAGGCCTAGATAAATAATGTATAGGCAGCTTGTAAGCCTCTGATGAGTAGTTTCACAATTTCAGTAGTTTGCTCTTCGGTTAAGGGTGTACTGAACTATGTAAGGGTGTGTATGAACCATGGTGTATATATAGCAGTTGCTTGTTACCATGCTGTTCGGATATTCATTTCCGCATTCCGTGTGTTCAGTACATTCTTAATCCATAGTTAGTATTGATATGATATTGGTCTAAGCTATGAGTTTCTTTGTCAGGATGGTGTTCACCAGGTTGAACCGTGCCCCTGCTCATGAGCAAGGTGAGGGTAGTCAAGCGTCGCAGGAAGACCTGCCTCACCCACCTTCTCTGGTGGAAGTGATGCTTGAGGCAGAGAGAAATAAAAGGGAGACCAATCGACTGCTAGAGCGTATTGAGAAGAATACGGCTCGACATCCTAGGAATGCTGCAGTGTCCCTCAATGACTTTGTGAAGCTGAATCCTCCAAAGTTTCATCATTCCGTCGATCCCCTCGACGCTGATGACTGGCTGTGCAGCATCTCACGCAAGATTCGCTCTCCGAATGTGTCTGAGGCCGACAAGGTGACCTTTGCGGCGTATTTCCTGGAAGGACCCGCCAATCTGTGGTGGGAGAATTTTGAAGCTATGCGTCCCACTGAACCAGTGGCCACATGGGCAGACTTCAGTGCAGCTTTTCGTCTGCACCATATTCCAGAGGTCCTGATGGACAGGAAGAGAGAGGAGTTCTGTGCCTTCACTCAGGGCAAGTTGTCTGTGGATGCCTATAGCCGCGTGTTCGGTAACCTCGCCCGCTATGCAATAGAGGAGGTGTCTACTAACGCCAAGAAGCAAGCAAGGTTTCGTAAGGGTCTGAGCCCTGAGCTCCGTCGTGATCTGCGCCTCCATGAGTGTACAAATTTTCAAGCCCTAGTCAACAAAGCGATCAGTGCCGAGACTGGTCATACTGACTTCGAAGCCACAAGGAAGCATTCCCGTGACTTTGGCTCGTCTTCTGGTTCCGCGTTTCGAAAACGCGGGTTGTGGGTTCCAAACAGCTCTCTGCCACGAAGATACACTCCGAGGCCATCCTACGTGGCGCCTCAGACGAATCAGGCCAACCCTCCAGCAAAAGCTTATGGTGGTCCAGCTAGCAATGTTGCACCACGTGCCAACCAGGTGATATGCTACAAATGTGGAGAACTAGGGCACTATTCCCGTGAGTGTCCTCAGAATGTGGGTGCCAAGCAACCCGGAAAGTCCGTCGGGCAAGCCAAGTCGGGCAAATCTTATTATGTGAAACCAACTCCTGCACGTGGCCGTGTGAACTATGTGTCAGCAGAAGAAGCTGCAGAGGATCCCGACGTCATGCTGGGTACGCTTCTTGTTAATCATCACCCAGCGTCCGTTCTCTTTTACACTGGGTCTTCTCATTCCTTCATTTTAGAAAGTTATGCACAGTTGTATAACATGTCTTTTTGTGATATGCCAATCCCATTGGTTGTCCAAACCCCTGGTAGTAAATGGCAAACCTCTAGGATAACCTATGACAATGAGATTCTAGTAGACAGGCTAGTTTTTCTAGCCTCATTGATAGCCTTGAAATCTTCGGATATTAATATCATCTTGGGCATGGACTAGATGTCAGCTCACTATGCCAAGATTGATAATCATTCTAGAAATTTCCAGCTTACCCATCCCTCGGGTGAGATAGTAAATGTCTCTACTCGAGTTGCCAAATGCCAACTCTATTCCCTAAATGCCAACCCTCTTCCGGAACTTGAAGACATTCCGGTAGTCCGTGACTTCCCGGATGTTTTTCCAGAGGAACTGCCAGGAATTCCACCTGACAAAGATGTAGAGTTTGTAATAGATCTTGTTCCGGGAACTGTCCCAATAGCCAGAAGACCATATAAGATGGCACCCCTGGAGCTAGCCGAACTTAACAAGCAATTAGATGAGGCTTTGAACAAAGGATTCGTTCGTCCTAGCTCTTCTCCTTGGGCTTGTCATGTCCTCTTCGTCAAGAAGAAAGACGAAACGGATCGGATGGTTGTAGATTACCGACAAATGGATTTGAGGTTGGGATACCATCAAATCAAGATTAAGAACGGGGACATTCCAAAAACGGCTTTTGTTACTCGTTATGGCCAATATGAGTACACCGTTATGTCCTTCGGTTTAACCAATGCCCCAGCCACCTTCTCTCGGCTGATGAATTTAATCTTCATGGAGTATTTGGATAAATTCGTCGTGGTATACCTCGATGATATTCTCATCTACTCGAAGAATGAATAAGAACATGCCGAGCATCTAAGGCTGGTATTGATGAAACTTCGAGAGCATCGCCTTTATGCCAAATTTTCAAAATGTGAATTCTGGTTACCAGAAGTGACCTATCTAGGCCACGTAATCTCTCGTAAGGGTATTGCTGTCAATCCCGAGAGAGTTCAAGCTGTCCTTGATTGGACTCAACCTGAATCGGTTAAGCAAGTTAGGAGTTTTCTTGGTCTAGCGAGCTATTGTCGCCGCTTTGTCGAGAATTTCTCCAAGGTTGCAAAGCCTCTAACTGAACTCCTCAAGAAAGATAAAAAGTTCGAGTGGACACCACAGTGTGAGCATAGTTTTCAGGAACTGAAAAGACGCCTGACTTCCGCAACTGTGTTGCTACCACCAGATTTTTCTAAGGACTTTGTTATCTATTGCGACGCCTCGCGACAAGGATTAGGTTGCATTCTCATGCAAGATCGTCATGTGATCGCATACGCATCTCGACAGTTGCGTCCACATGAGGATAATTATCCCACACATGACCTTGAGCTTGGAGTTGTGGTCCATGCACTAAAAACCTGGCGACATTACCTTCTCGGTAATCGTTGCGAAACATTCAGTGATCACCAAAGTCTGAAATATATCCTCACCCAGCCGGATTTGAATCTCAGGCAAAGACGGTGGGTTGAGTTGATCTCGGATTACGACTTAGGGATAACTTACACCCCGGGGAAGGCCAATGTTATGGCCGATGCTCTAAGTCGTAAATCTTATTGTAACAATTTGATGCTACAACAAGGTCAACCACATCTCCATGAGGACTTTCGGAAGTTGAATCTTCATATTGTTCCTCAAGGATTCCTTTCTACCCTGGTGGCGAAGCCTACTCTTAAGGATCAAATTATAGCTGGCCAAAAGCGTGACAAGGGTATCTCACGGATCAAGGACAATATTTTTAGCGGAAACGCTAAGGAATTTTCCATGAATGATCAAGGTGTTGTGTTCTTCCAGAATCGTCTAGTGGTTCCTAAGAACCCACATCTAAGGCAGTTAATCCTTAAGGAGGCTCATGATTCTCCTCTCACCATTCATCCCGGTAGTACTAAGATGTATCAGGACCTACGCCAGAGGTTCTGGTGGACTAGGATGAAGAGAGAAATTGCCGAGTTCGTGGCTAACTGCGACGTTTGTCGTCGAGTTAAGGCAGAACATCAAAGGCCTGCTGGCACCCTTCAACCTCTAGCTATTCCTGAATGGAAATGGGATAAAGTTAGCATGGATTTCGTTACCGGATTTCCCAAGACCAAGAAAGGGAATAATGCTATTTTTGTGGTCATTGACCGTCTTTCCAAAGTGGCTCATTTTCTCCCTGTTCGTGAGAGTATAACAGCTAGCCAGCTAGCAGAGTTATATATCTCTCGAATAGTGTCTCTTCATGGTGTTCCCCTGGAAATTAACTCGCACCATGGAAGTATCTTTACTTCTCGCTTCTGGGAAAGTTTTCAGAATGCCATGGGGACTCACCTATCTTTTAGCACTGCTTTCCATCCCCAATCAAGTGGTCAAGTAGAAAGAGTGAATCAAATCCTAGAAGATATGCTCCGAGCTTGTGTTATTTCGTCCGGTATGAATTGGGAGAAGTGCCTTCCATTCGTCGAATTCGCTTATAACAATAGTTACCAATCAAGCTTGGGCAAAGCCCCTTTTGAAGTTCTCTATGGACGAAGATGTCGAACACCTCTAAATTGGTCAGAAACCGGAGAGAGGCAACTCTTTGGCCCGGATATGATCCAGGATGCAGAAGAGCAGGTTCGCATTATTCGTGAAAAGTTGAAAACAGCCCAGTCTCGTCAAAAGAGCTAATATGATCGCCATCATAAGGCTGTGACCTTTGAAGTTGACGAGAAGGCTTACCTTCGGGTTACACCTTTGAAGGGTACCCATCGTTTCGGTATCAAGGGCAAATTGGCTCCTCGTTACATTGGTCCTTTTCGCATTCTTGCCAAACGAGGAGAAGTTGCCTACCAGTTGGAACTTCCTCCGCATCTTTCCAAGGTTCATGATGTTTTCCACGTCTCGCAACTCAGGCGTTGCTTTTCGGATCCTATCCGTGAAGTGGACCACGAAACGCTTGATCTCCAAGATAACCTTTCATACCGAGAATACCCCGTGCGTATTCTTGATCAAGCTGAGCGTACCACTCGACGTCGAAACCTCAAGTTTCTTAAAGTTCAATGGTCAAACCATTCTGAAAAGGAGGCAACTTGGGAAAGAGAGGATCGTCTCCGACTTGAATATCCTGTGTTATTCCCGACGACTTCTAAATCTTGGGACGAGATCCTTTTGAGTGGGGGTGAGTTGTCACATCCCTAACCCTTAAGCAAGTTAGTCTTGTGCTCATGTCTTCTTTGCATTTGCATCTAAGATTTTCCAACAAGATCAATAAAGTGGCAAAGGAAAAACTCAAAACCCTAGCCACTACTTCAAATAAAGAAAATCTCAAACTATTTAAAATCAATGAACCCAAAATGGCCTCAAGAAATGTTCAAACTTTCTGATAAATCATGATAGTAAATAAGCATTGGAGAAAACTATTTTCTTGACACTTTAAGCATTTTATTTTAATGCACAAGCCACTGGTTCCAAATTTTAAATTTGATATCAGAAACTATAAATTTTCAAAAATGTTGAAAACTTTGGAAATGGTTGGGAATATTATAACAAATATTCAGGTGTGTTTAAAATAGTTTTTGCATTTTGTTTTGGAGCTGAAATAAATAGAAAAATATTGAAGAAGCTAAAACAGAAAAAAAATAGAAAAAAAAATGGGAAACTCTTACCTGTCCCCTAAGCCTGGCCTGGCCCATCCCAGCTCGTGTCGTCTCCCTCGCGCCAGTAGGAGCAGGAGGTGGCCGCCGCCTCCTCCGGCGCGGCCACGCACCTGTGCGCCTGCCTGGCCGCCGCCTCGTGCTGACAAGGCCAGGGATAAGCTCCCCGAGGCCTCAACTATCCATTCCCAGCGTCGGCTCTCTCCCTCCTCCCGGATCTCTTCCTCCTCCCTGCTGCCGCCATTGGAGCCGAGCAAAGCTCAAGCTGCCCGTGCCCCTAGCCATAGGATCCCCTCTCAGAGCACGCCATTAGATCCGCCTCGTCGGTCTGGTCCTCCCTGCAGAAGCCGAAGCCACACCGAGCCCTACAACGCCCGCGGCGCCATCGTCTTCCACCTCCGGCCGCCGGACCCCTCCCGTCGATTCGTCGCCCCCAGGCCTTCCCCGAGCCGTCTAAGCCCTGCTCTGCACTCCCCGTGAGCATGCGGTCATTTCCCCTAAGTTTTCCCCGTCGATCCCCTCCTCTAGCTCTAGTTTCACCGGAGCCCGACGAGGACCGCCGCTGCCTCCCGTCGCCGGTAGCCCTCCGATGATCAGCTCGTCCTTCCGAGGGCACCAGCAGCTTCAGGTCGATGCGTAGATGCTGTAGGAGCTAAGAACCGAGCGTAGTTCCCGCTGAATCAAAGACCCCGATGACGCCCGAGCCTTGGCCGCCGCCAAGCTCGTCGCCGGCGTCATCTCCGGCCAGATCAGCCCCGGCTAAGTGCAGAAATGGAGCTGCGGGAGATGGCCCGTGCAGCATTTGGCCCCTTGTGCGCCGTTTCCGAGCCCCTCCGCCGTGCTGGTGGTCGCCGGAGGCTCCCCGCCGACGAGGACGACCTCGCCGCCTGTGGATCTCGGCTGGCGTGAGCCACTGACTGGTGGGGCCAGCCTCTAGCAAGTTTAAAACTAATAAAAATAAATCAAATAAGTTAATCAGTCACTCACATCTGGGTCCAGCAAGGTTAATCAGTTAATTAAGTATAAACTTAATCTAAAATTGTCCAGAGAGACTGACCAGTGGGTCCCACTGGTCAGGTTTGACTTTCAACAGCCAGATGGACCTGCTGATGTCATGCTGATGCAATAAAAGCATTTTCCATTATAGAAATAATTCCAGGAAATTGCTAAAACTTGTAAAAATCATAGAAATTAATCTGTAACTCCAATGAAAATAATTTATATATGAAAAAGTATCAGAAAAATTCAAGGATTCTGAATATGATATTTTCAACCATGTTCGAAAAAGTTACAGAACCCTAACATGTAGAATAAGGAATAACTCAATTCTTATAATTACTTTTAAATAGAATTTGGAAAATATTAAAATTTCATTATGAATGCCATGATCACACATTGTCCTAACTACAAATCAGTACCATAACATGACATTTCATGCATGCTAACATCAAGTTGATCTGAGCATCAGGTCGAATCAATTAAAACGGTATCCGAGAATACCCCGTTTGAATTGATATTCGAATGTGATTCAAATCAACTCTAAACCTAATGCATGTTGATTATAATAACTTATCACCTTGCATTCTCATGCCATGCTCATGCATCATTTTGATTGCATATGATTGTTATTGAATGTTGCCATTTATTTCGGTAGGCTCCGCACCCCCGGATTCCACCGAATATCCGTCTGACGGATATCGTTCCTCCTCTGAGCAACAAGGCAAGCAACCCTTTAGATCATCCCGATAAATCCCATGTTCTTGCTCCTGCACCTATTTATTGCATTAAGATCAAATGCTTCAACTGCTTTTGCCACGATAGTTGAACCCACTTCCTTTGCATGACCTAACCTTGTCACAGTAAATAGCCGAACCTTGCAACCTAGCATACCTGGTAGTTGTCTGAGCTATGATATGCCTTATCCTGCTATGCATGCTATGCTTAGAGTTGTGTATGGTCTGTCATCTGGGAGATGAACAGAATTGTGGAATGTGTTCGGTGAGCAAAGGTTGTGTGTTGAACTTGATTTGGTAAAGGTACCGGTGAAAGGCTGTGTAGGAGTACATGGCGGGTTCTTTCATTGGAACCGTCCTTAGGAACTGAGTTCCGTGTATGTAATCCAAGACTAGATACTACCACATGCTGGGCCCTAAAATATGACCCCGCTCGGCCTATTAATCGCGTAGTACTCGGTCCAGGAGTTGCAAGTAGTTTCTGGTGTTTATAGTAATGCTGGAGGCCGTGCATGGTGCTAACCTGAGAGGTGGACCGTGATGCGGTAGGCAGTGGCACGGTGTACCAAGTGGCACCCGGATGGTGGGCCTGGGAACCCTGCGCACATCGTTTGAGGCCGTGGCGGAAACCTCGGCCGGACTTCCGTACGGGTTACTCTCAGATAGGCGATAAACCTGGACTAGGTACTGGTGTGGTTAATGGTCGTGGCCGACTCCCTCGCTGGGCTTCCGCTTGAAGGTTGCCGAGGTGCATGACGTGCACATGGCGATAAGTGGCGAGAGCGTGTGTGACGAAGTACACCCCTGCAGGGTTATGATCTATTCGAATAGCCGCGTCCGCGGATATGGACTACTTGGAGACATATGTTGTTCATAGATAACTTCAATGGCTACTCATAAAATTGCCAAGATAAGCGTGAGTGTCGTGGCCGGCATTTCCGTAGGGAGACGGAATGATTCCACGATAGTGTATTGTTGTGGTGTTAGTGGACTCGTGTGCGAGAAAACAAGTTGTCAAAATTATTTAAAAATGCAAGTTGTCTAGCCACGAGTCAAATGCTGGCTTTCCGCATGAAACCCCACAATACCTTTTGATACCTTGCATGAGTAGTTAGTTATCCTAAAGTCTTGCTGAGTACCTTCGTACTCATGTTTGTTTAATAAATGTTGTAGAGGTTGCTAATGACCCTAATGGAGGGTTCTTCGTAGACATCGACGACGACGAGTAGCTGGTGTCCCAACTACGATCTGGCCCTACGTTGGATCTGTAGTATAGTCAGGCTATGTGCCTTCTAGTTGTCCTGTCTGTACTCAGACAGTTTAAACTCTTCCGTTGGCTTGTAATTGAATGACTGCTATTATGGGTCGTGAGACCCTTAATGTGTAATATTATGTGTGTGGCTCTTCCGAGCCTCTTAAATAAAGCTTGTATGTTTATGGCTATGTTGTGATGCCATCGATGTATCTATACATATTGGTATGCCATGCGTACGTGTGTCATGCTTGATATGTATGGGGTTCGATTACCTAGTCGTGAACATTAGTAGCACTCCTTACGAGGAAATGCCCCTTTGTGATCCAATGAGCCTTGGTAGTTCGATACTGCTCCGGACAAATCGGTTGACCGGCATGTGTCCTTCTTAGCTGCTGTGTCTGTCCTCTTTGGGGAAATGTCAAGCGATGTAATGGAGTCCTTGTAGCTTGCTACGACTCGTC
Source organism: Hordeum vulgare subsp. vulgare (assembly GCF_904849725.1). Taxonomy (NCBI): domain Eukaryota; kingdom Viridiplantae; phylum Streptophyta; class Magnoliopsida; order Poales; family Poaceae; genus Hordeum; species Hordeum vulgare. The sequence goes on along the minus strand of NC_058523.1, from coordinate 280,048,869 downwards.
TACATTCGCTAATGACCGACACCTGCTTTGTTGGGTCATGTATGCCTGTCCTTGTGCGGGACTACCACTTTGGTTTATGACTAGACATGTCGATCCGGGTTCTTTGACATGGGAATGCTAGCGACACTATTGCATACGTGAGTCAAAAGACGCAAACGGTCCCGGCTAAGGTAAGGCTGCAGCCGAGGAGTTAACCGTGCGTGAGACCGCAAAGGGATGCGATGTGTTACAGGCTAGATTCCTATGGCTTAGGATCGGGGTCCCGACATCTCCCATTGCAAGAATCATAGATCTAGTTGGCCAAACAAAACCCACAACTCAAGGAGAATTACAAGGATATGAAATCATGCATAAGAGATATCAGAAGAAACTCAAATAAGATTCATTGATAATCCGATCATAAATCGACAATTCATCGGATCTCGACAAACACACCGCAAAACAAGATTACATCGGATAGATCTCCATGAAGATCATGGAGAAATTTGTATTGAAGATCCAAGAGAGAGAAGAAGCCATCTAGTTACTAGCTATGGACCCGTAGGTCTATGGTGAACTACTCACGCATCATCGGAGAGGTCATGGTGTTGATGAAGAAGCCCTCCGGATCCGAATCCCCCTCCGGCAGGGCACCAAAACGTGCCCCAGATGGGATCTTGCGGAGACAGAAGCTTGCGGCGGCCGAAAAGTACTTTTGATGATCTCCTGATTTTTTGTGGAATTTTTGGGGATATATAGGTGCAAAACCTAGGGCAAAGGAGGTCCAGGGGGCCCACAAGCCTGGTGGCAGCGGCCTCCCCCCTGGCCGCAAAAAATCAGGGGGGGGATTTGACAAAAAATGTATAAAAGGCATGCAAAACGTCCAAAGTTTGACAAGATAATAGCATGAAACCATCAAAAATTATAGATACGTTGGAGACGTATCAAGCATCCCCAAGCTTAACTCCTGCTCGTCCTCGAGTAGGGAAGTGATAAAGAATGAATTTTTGATGTGGAATGCTACCTAGCATAGTTGTGCTTTGCAACTTCTTTCACGTGACATGAATGTTCAGATCCGTAAGATTCGAAACAATAATTTTCTATTGACATGAAAACAATAATACTTCAAGCAAACTAGCAAGCTAATCATGAACTTTCAAAATAACAAGGCCAAGGAAAGTTATCCCAACTAAATCACATAGTCTGGCTATGCTCCATCATCCTCACACAACTAATGTAAATCATGCACAACCCCGGTATTGGCCAAGTAATTTCTTTCGCACTCTTACGTTCTCAAAGTTTTTATAACCATCACGCAGTACATGAGCGCGAGCCATGGATATAGCACTATAGGTGGAATAGAGTGTGGTGGTGATTGTGAGACAAAAAGGAGGAGATGGTCACATTGACTCGGCGTATCAAAAGGCTATGGAGATGCCCATTAATAGATATCAATGTGAATGAGTTGGGATTTCCATACAAGAAATGCACTAGAGCTATAAGTATGTGAAAGCTCAAAAGGAAAACTAATGGGTGTGCATCCAACTTGCTTGCTCACGAAGACCTAGGGCAATTTTGAGGAAGCCCATCACTGGAATATACAAGACAAGTTATATAATGAAGATTCCCACTAGCATATGGTAGTGACAAAGCAAGAAGCACTCAATCATGAAGAACATGGTGCTATTATGAAGCACAAGTGTGGAAAAAGATAGTAGCATTGTCCCTTCTCTCTTTTTCTCTATTTTTTTATTTTATTTGGGCACTTGGGCCTCTCTTCTTTTTTTCTCTCTCTTTTTTTGGGCACTTTGGCTTTTTTTATTTCCTCACATGGGACAATACTCTAATAATGATGACCATCACACTTTTGTTTACTCACAGCTCAAAGCTTAGAACGATGATGACTCTATAGGAAATGCCTCCTATAGTGTACCAGGATGTGCGACGATCTAGCATGGTGTATGACGTTGGAACATCTCGCTAGCTATCTTACGATCATGCAATGGCAATATGAGAGTGACGGCACAAGTCATGAGATGGAACGGTGGGAGTTGCATGGTCAAATATCTCGGAATGACTATGAAAATGCCATAGTAGGTACGTATGGTGGCTGTTTTGAGGAATGCATATGGTGGGTTTGTGTACCGGCGAGAATTGCGCGGCACTAGAGAGGCTAGCAATGGTGGAAGGTGAAAGTGCATCTATACCATGGACTCACATTAGTCATGAAGAACTCACATATTTGTTGCGAAAGTTTTTAAGTGCTAAACGCATACTCCTAGGGGAAGGGTTGGTAGGTGTTAACCATCGCGCGATCCCGACCTCAACACAAATGATTGCAATCAATAGATCAATTATGCTCCGACTTCCTAACATAGCGGTTCACCATACATGCATGCTACGGGAATCACTAACTTTAACACATGTATTTTAAGATTCACAACACCCTACTAACATAGCTCTTAATATGACCAAATCCACGTCTAAAACTAATTGAGAGGAATGAAAAGTTCTCTTTCTACTCAATGCACATGAAGATGGAGGTTTTTGCATCTTCTTTGGGTACCTATCAACTTTGGTTCTACTTTCATAGCATAAGCCAACTACCAAGTCACACACCGCCGTGCTCTAAAAGATATAAGTGAAGCACATAGAGAAAAACTATCTAGCTCAAAAGATATAAGTGAAGCGCTATGAGCATTCTAGCAAAATCACAATGAGTGCATGTCTCTCTCTCTCAAAAAGGTGTGTCGAAAGGATGATTGTGAGACAACAAAAAGAAAAGACTCCTACGATACAAGACGCTCCAAGCAAAACACATATCATGTGGTGAATAAAAATGTAGCTCCTAGTAATGTTACCGATGGATTGAAGACGAAAGAGGGGATGCCTTCCCGGGGCATCCCCAAGGTTAGGATTTTTGGTGTCCTTGAATTTGGCTTGGAATGCCTTGGGAATCCCCAAGATTGAGCTATTTCCACTCCTTATCTCTTTGTCCATGAGAACATCACCCAAATCTTGAAAACTTCACAACACAAAACTTAAACAGAAACTCGTGATCACATTAGCACAAGAAAACGAACTACCTCTTCTTTTGGTACTGTAGCAAACTTGAATTCTATCTATATTGGTGTTGGGATACTGTATTCTCACTTTTCCATGGCTAGTACCCCCCGATACTAACCGTAGTTTCATCAAAACAAACAACCAGCTCAATAAAAACAGAATATGTCAAAAACAGACCAGTCTGTAGCAATATGTATACTTCGTATACTTCTGGTGCCTCAAAAAATCTTAACAATTACGACTTCCTGGGAAAAAGGAATATCAACCATCAGCAAAAAGAATCAACTTAAAATCTCTTTCTGAATAAAAATAAAAAAATCATCTCGTGAGCGAAAAGTTTCTGTCTTTTTCCAGCAGGATCAAACAGCCATTACCAATACTAGTCATAAAGGTTTTGCTTGGCTGAAACACAAAAAGAATCACAAAAAACACAATCACAACAGATCATGATGGTGTGGACACACCAAAACAGAAAGAAAAAGATAAATTCATTGGGTTGCCTCTCAACAAGCGCTATTGTTTAACGCTCTTAGCTAGGCATAAAAGCGATAGAATCACGTATCGTCTTCTTTGGTGCTCAAACCTTAAGTGGCCCTCATCATGGATTCATAAGGCAATCTTATTTTCTTTCTAGGAAAATGTTCTATGCCCTTCCTTAAAGGAAATGGAAATCTAATAATCCCTTCCTTCATATCGATGATAGCACCGATAGTCCTTAGGAAAGGTCTACCAAGAATAATAGGGCATGTAGGGTTGCAATCAATGTCAAGCACAATGAAATCCACGGGTACATAGTTCATATTTGCGATAATACGAACATCATTGATCCTTCCCATGGGTTTCTTGAGAGTAGAATCATCAAGATGCAAATTAAGAGAAAACTCTTCAATCTCATTAAACCCCAGAACATCACATCAAGACTTTGGAATCACGGAAACACTAGCACCCAAATCACACAAAGCATTGCATTCATAGTTTTTGATTTTGATTTTATAGTAGGTTCCCACTCATCATGAAGCTTTCTAGGGATAGAGACTTCCAATTCAAGTTTCTCTTCAAGAGATTTCATCATAGCTTCGACGATATGATCGGTAAAGGCCTTGTTTTGGCTATAAGCGTGTGGAGAGTTTAACATGGATTGCATCAAGGAAATGCATTCAATCAAGGAGAAACTATCATAATTGAATTCCTTGAAATCGATAGTAGTAATTTCATTATGACTCCAAGTTTTAATATCTTCTACTCCACTTCCAATGCTTTTAGCATCAAGATAGATGGACTCCGAATCATTGGGGCACTTCTCAACCAAAGTGGATTCATATCCAGCTCCATAATCATTAGGTTTGACACAATAAAACAAAGATTCAATGGGAGTCACACCAAGCACTTTAAGATCTTCGTGATTCTTATCACGAGAACACGCCTTTTAAGCCATTCATGTCTAGCACGAATTTGGGCGGTTCTTTCTTAGCTCTCAATCATGGAAACACGCATAGCTTTCAAAGTTTCATCCAGGGAATCCGACGAGATCGCGAGCTTCGTGATTGAGGATTTCTATGCGGCTTGTGGTAATTTGTGATGGACTAGTTGGAGCACCCCTGCAGGGTTAAATCTTTCGGAAAGCCGTGCCCGTGGTTTTGTGGCAACGTGGAAACTTTGTTTAACACTGGTTCTAGATAACTTGAAGTTAACTTAATTAAAAACTTGCCAACTGTGTGCGTAACCGTGATTGTCTCTTTCGTGAGTTCCTTCTCCGATCGAGGACACGGTGGGGTTATGCCTGACGTAGGTAGGTGTTCAGGATCATTCATTTGATCATCAGTAGTTCACGTCCGTTATGCGTAGATCTTCCCCCTCTTATTTCTTGTACTCGTAAGTTAGCCACCAAATATATGCTTAACCGCTGCTGCAACCTCACCACTTAACCTTACCTCACCCATTAAGCTTTGCTAGTCTTGATACCTTCGGAAATGAGATTGCTGAGTCCCCTGTGGCTCACAGATTACTACAACACCAGTTGCAGGTACAGGTAAAGGTTACTTGACGCGAGCGCGTTGATTGTTCATTTGGAGCTGCTTCTTCTTCTTCTTCATCGATCTAGGATGGGTTTCAGGCCGGCAGCCTGGGATAGCAAGGATGGACGTCGTTCTTCTTTTGGCGTTTGTTTTCGTCCGTAGTCGGACCCTGCTCTTACTCTTGATGATTATGTAATGTACTGATGTGACTCTGATGTAGCCTGTGGCGAGTGTAAGCCAACTCTTTATATATCTCTTCTTTTCAGTACATGTACTTGTGACGATATCCATTCTTGCGACACGGCGAGATACGCTTCTATCCCTGACGAGGCCCTCGTGCCAAATTGAGGATAGGGTCGCATCTTGGGCGTGACAAGTTGGTATCAGAGCAAGGACCGACCTAGGAGCCCCCTTGATTGATCGAACTTGGCCGAGTCGGGTCTAGTGAAAACCTATTTGAGTCTAGTTATATATTTGAGGGTAGGATTCTTTTTTCTCCTCTTCAATGCTCTGGTGAGGAATCTTGACGTAATAATTTCATTCTACTCCTCTTCTTACTCAAAAAAAATTAGGATCACGCGGATATTCTTGGGATCTATATGATGCCGATGTGACGGAGTTCTGTCTTGGTGCCTCCTGTCTGACTTGATTTTCTTCCGGGGAGTTGAGCTCCAGGGGATTCTTGAGCACATCGTTATCATTCAGATTTCTTAGTATCTCAGGACGAAGGATATTTGTAATTGCTTCAATACTAGTAGTGGCGAGATAACCCCGATGTCCCCAGTACTGGTGCAGATTGTTCGGGAGTACTGCCATACTTTGTATCGTTGTGATCACGAGGGTCTGTAGTAGATGAAGGTCCGAGATTCTGGTCGTGTGTTGACGGATGTCATACAGGTGACGGGTTAGTATAGGAGTTGTGTAATTATTACTCCTTGTATCCGTGTACCAGATTGCATGACCAGATATTTCGGGAATTCATAGGTGGGAATTCAAGTAGTTACTTATAGGACATTCTTCCAACAAATGCATGATGTTAGGTTGGGGTTCGACATCTAGTGGATTCGTTTGTTCACGGTCGACTTACAGCGGTACACATTGTGTCTTAAAGAGTCCTTGTAGCTTGCTACGACTCGGGGGCGCTACGTATGTCAGGTGCAATGCCTTGCACTTGATGGCTTCTGTAAATCGTTCCCGTGCGATCCTGTCCACGAAAATATCGAACGGAAATCTTTCTCATGAGTTTGTTCTGGCTTGTTTCATAAGACGCACCCTTTGTTTTGTTGAATATGGTAATTCAAGTTGCTTCGATGTCAAGTGGTGATTTCCGATCATTTCCAAGAGGTGTTCTCATATTTTTATGAGAGTATTAATTCTTTTGCTCTATCAATTCCTTTCAACCGGAGTCATCGTATCAATTCTTTCCAACCGGTGTGTTTCTCCCCAAGTGGATTCAATCCTCTCCAATTTTTGCAAGATCATTCTCTCGTTTTATTCCGGAGTTCATCTCATCTGTCCCATGTTGTCTTTGTTTTCCCCGCCCTCCCACCCTTTTCTGCAGTGGTTCAATTTTCTTTTCATTATGCTTCCGCTGTGTGTTCTTTTCTCTCTTACCCGGTGATTCGTTGTGAAGATTCTCATGAGCTTCATGTTCATCTTTGTTCATTCTTGTCATCCTTACCGGTGAATTTAATTCAATTGTCCGTGTTCATCGTATCCTAATTATCCTTGTAATTCTTTTCATGTTGGAGATTCTTTCAGCCTATTTTGGTTATTCATTCCTCTCTTTTCATCCCGAGTGTTGAAGATATCTCGGAAGTTTCGTGTTTTCTATTCTTTAAGTATTTCGAGGTTCTCAACCTCATGAAGTTGTCATTTGTACCGGTGCATTGAGTCTGTCTTTCAATCTTTTCTAACGGTGGTTTCTTTGAGTGGGCCCATGACCCACAGGTTCTTTCCCAGGATCTTTCCTGGCTCTTCTAATCTTTCCGGAGATTTTTAATTCCTTTCAACTATGACGTAAGTATGATTTTCATCAGTCATATTCCTTCTTCAAGATCAATTGGAGTTAATTCTCATATTTGGATCAATCTTGCATTCTTCTTTATTCCGGAGGTCTCAGCTATTCTTGGTGTTGTTCCTCGTCATCATTCTTAGCTTGCAAATTCGAAGGAGTGTTTCTCTCAGTCTTTTTCCATTCTTGTGAAGATTGTCATCTCAGCTTCGTGTTATCATCTTGAATTTGTTTTCAATCATGAGTAATCCCTTTCTTGTTATCCGGTGCATTTCTGAGTTGTTTTTTTTATTTTTTGTTCCTCCGAAGGCCATCATTTAGAAGATTCTTCGTTCTCAGCTCTCACCTTTCGTCCTCAACTCTTCTCCATTGCTGTCTCTTCGTTCGTCTCTCGATTATTCCGGTGCCCTATTCTAGTTTTCTCTCAGGTGACTCATGATCTCTTCATTCTCATGTTTCTCCATTGATTCTTGGTTTCCATTCAAGTGTGACTTTTTACCGATGCTTCCTTCAATTATGCCTCAAATGGTGATTTTCTCTCTGTCTCTTCAAGATTCTTTCAAGAGGAATAAGTTGTATGCTAAATCCGTTGCTTGTCATCAATTTAATTTGATGAAGGACGAGCATATCATAATTCTTATTATTGTCCTTCCTTCTTCCAAGAGATTTCAATTCTTCTTCCGGAGTGGCTCTTGATATTAATTCTTTTCTCTAGCGCTTATCTTTCTTTTCCGGAGTTTCAAGTTCTTTTAAGTATCTCTTTGTGAATCTTCATCTAAATCTTGGCAAGCCCATAATCTTATTCTGTTCTACCTTCATGTCTTTGCATCATTCATTTGTATATGGTGGTCCTTCTTGGTGGTTCATCAAGGTTTCTATCCATTCTCAAGTGTCGTTAAGATTCGTGTTGGAGAACCTCAAGTATCCTTTCTCTTGCGTTTCTATGTGTAATTGTTCTTCCTTTATCCTTTGAGGTGGTATTATAGCCTTCTTGTTAGTGTAGGAGTCTCGAAGAGATTTTATTTCAAGAGTGAGATAATTAAACCCACCAATTCTATGATCATAAGACTTTCTCAACTCATGATTTCTTCTTTGAGTTATCTTGGTTTGGACTTCACCTAAAGCTTTTCCTAGGGATTGTGCTATCTTGGTGCTTGTCATTAATCCGAGTTCTCGACGTATCCTCTAGGTGTAAGAAGTTTTGATTCTTGTTGCTCCCAATCTATCCTTGTTTCTTTTAGTGGTTGTTTGTCACCTCATATTTGTTGAGACGATTTTCATAAGCCCACTACTATCTTGTTCTTTCGTTGTTGATTTTCCAACTACTCCGTCAATTCTCTATCCGGAGGCTCTTCAATTCTATCGTGATGATAGTTGTCATTTCTTTCTTTATTCTCTTCTTCCGTATGAGCTAGTTCATATTCTCTTGTTCCGGAGGCTTTGTGATGTTGCTCTTTTGGGTCTATCTTGTTGTTCTATCAAGATCTTGGTGTTCCTAGGCTCTGTTTAGTTGTTTGTTACGAATATTGTCTAATTCTCTCTTCTTATCGAATTTTTTGTTCCATTTTCCTACCGAAGTGCTGCCGAAAATTTCCGTGAATTCTTGCTTCTTTCTCATATCATTCTTCTTCTCTTTGCAACCTTCAAGTATCGTTGGTTTCACTCGTTTGTCAAAGAAGCGACTAAGTTTTACCTTGTTCTTTCTCATCCTCCACCCTTTCATTCTTGGATGTCGGCGCGAGATCCTCTTGTAGTGTAGGAGAGTTGTGACAGCCCGATGCCGACGTTCTAGAAGCTTCCCCTTTTCTTTCCATTTTCGTCGTGTGGGTATTTTCAGTTGCCGCATCATCATCGCTTCATGCGCATCATCTGCATTGCATCGGCGTCTCCGTTGCCGCCCATTTTGAAATCCAGCATCCGTTGTTAGTTGCCGGTTAACGTCGTTGTTCGTTCCGAGCCTGACTCCACACGCACGCACCCGCGGCACCGTCGTAACTCTGTTTTTAAAGTGCGTTTAAAACTTTCTCTGATCGGGTTGAGATTTGTCGTGCGGTATTATATATATATATAGCGAGGCCCCTGTCGAATTTTGTCGCAACCAGAGTCCGTCTGGTACCCGAACGGTCGACCGTAGCGGCACCGTATTCGGTCTACCGTGGGACGGTCATCGGTGTTTTAAAAATTGTTGCCGTGCCGCCCGTTCTCCCTCTCGTCCCCGGATAACCACCCTACACAGCCACGTACCCGTTCCCGCGTTCGGAATCGTCCGAATCCGACCCCGCGGTTGGATCCGGAGAGCGATTCCGGTTAACCGAGCCCCTCTTTTCCCTATAAATACCCCCTCCCCCTAATTTCTAGGCAGCCATCCCTAACATGCCTCGTTTTCCGCGCCCCACCTACCCGAAACCCTAATTTCCCACCTCTCTCTCCTTAGCCTCCAGCCGCCGCGGGCCCGCCCCGGCCCATCTGGAGCCCACCCGGGCCCGAACCAGCGCCGCCGTCTGCGCAAGCCCGAGCTCCCTGCCCGGCGCTCGCTCCTTCTATGCCCCGCGCCGCCGCCCGTGCCCCACGCCTCCAGCCGCGACGCCCAGCCGGAACCCCACCGCTCGACCCCCGGCCTCTCCCTACCTGGGGCACGAGTAGCTCGCCGGAGCAGAGCCATGCCCGCCGCCAGGAGCTCGGCCTCCTCCGTCTCTGGCCCCGTTCGCCGCCAGCCGCCCAGTTTCGGTCGGGTCCGGCTAGGCCCGACCGAGGAACCCCCATTCCCGAGCTCCGCCGCACCTTCCCGTGGTGGCCGCCTCCCCGTAGCAGCTGCCGCGAGCTCCCTCCCTCGATCCCGATCTGGATCGGGAGGAGCGGCTCGCTCGCCTTGGGCGTTGACCGGCTCCCGTCGCCAGCACGTGGCTCGGCCCAGGCCTGCCTCCCCACGCGGCCGAGGTGGCGCCGAGCTAGCCCAACCGCCCCACCTCCGTCATGGGCCGAGCCCATCAGGTGATTAGCCCCCACTTCACCTCTATTGTACGCCTAGGGCGTTGTCTAGTTTTTCACGTCCGTGTACTGTAGGCCCAATAGTTAGAATCGGCCCAATAGTATTTTGGGATTTATTGCGAATTTAGTTATTTTTTTTAGGTTATAGACGTATTTTAAAACGCGTGTATCTTTTCAACCGTTAGTCGGTTTGCAACGTTTTATATATGTAAAACGTGTAGTTTCTCATGTAGAACCCGATTATAAGTCTTGCATATTTATTTGACGTTGTTTGACGTATCGTATGCATGGATTTACGTGCTGTCTCAATAGGAAAGTGCCCGCATTTATTTTCCGCGCGTGTTTGAATTGCTCGAATGCCATGATAGAAATGTCCATGTTTTAGGAATCATTTTTGCATGCATTTTAGAGCGGTCATTGGTATTTTTACGTGTAGGGATTTGCCGGTAGTATATTTTCCCGTATGTAGGTTAGTTTCCCGCTTTAATGTGTGGCATTATTTTGTATTGCAAACCCCACATATTTTATATGTTTCCGGGGTAGAAAAATCCCATGGATTTTTCTGTGCAATTAGTTTTAACTTTTGAGTAAATTAGTTCGCGCGATATTTTGCCGTGATGCCCTCTTGTTTAATTCGTAGGATTTATTCCGTGCGTCGTTTGACGGAGTTGTCAACTAGAGAGTTGATGTTGGATGTTTTGTTTAGCCCCTGGTATTTTTGGTTGCAATAGAAATGCATGTTTAGGTGTAGTTTGCTTGCCCTCAAGTTGCTAGAAATAGTGCTGTTTTAGAGGAGCTGAAATATTTCTAAGTCTGGAATCTGATATTATTTTGTTGCTGTCTTGTCTTGCTTGTATCTTGTGATCTGTAGCTCTTTTGAGGTTGGTCCAATGGAGTTAGTTGTACCCCTTGTGTTTCTCTAGCATGCTGTGAATTTTCATGCCATTTGGAGTCTTGTAGCTATAGGTTTTGCTGCTGTCAATATTGCTTCAGGCTGAAAACTGCACTTTCATGAGGTGTTATTTTCACTAAGTCTGAAATAGTGTGTGAGTTGCCTTTTTGAGACTTCTTTCCCTAGTGATCCATGATGCCATGCTAGTTGTTGTTAGTTGTTTGTAGTAGTGCTTCTTGCCCTCTTCCGTGCCATGCCTTGCTTGAGCATATCGGAGTTGTGTAGCTCGTAGTTGTGGGGCGTAGAAAGTGCTATGTGGCTGATTTTGGCAGATTGTAGTGTTTTCTTGTTTTGCTCGTAGTTTTCGAACCGTAGCTCCGATTTGATCATGTCCTATATGAAACTTGATTAGAATCTCGTGTAGTTTCATTTTCCCTTGCTGGTTGGATGTTTTGATGTGCTCGTAGCCGCCGTTGCACACATTTTTGCATTCATGCCATCATATCTTGCGATGCTTGTATCTTTTGAACCGTAGCTCCGTTGGAGATGTTCTTTATGTCTAGGTTGCTTGCCTTGACGCGTAGAATCACGTGAATCTATTTGTTTAGCTGTTTAACAACTAATTAAAGGTGTCAATTCAGATCTGTACAGAATTGTAAATTAACTTGTGAGGTCGTTTCGGAGGTGCTATATGTCATTTCCGACCTCATTTAAAATGCCTAGATAGGAAGAATAGTTATGCTTCACCTGTTGCCATGTTTAATCACACTTAATATTGCCGTGTAACTAATCGGGATAGAACTAAATAATTAACGTGGAGTTTCGTCAATATGCAACTCGGTGCATATTGAACTTCACTTAATGTGTAGTGTTTGATTGTTTGAATTGTCATGCCGTGACTTGCATTTATTCAGCTGGTCATGCATCATTTGTGTTGTGCATCGTGTGGTGAATTCCCTGTGTTGATGCTTGTTTCCGTTTTTTCCCCGTCTCGTTAGAGTTCCGCAAGCGTGTCGGATTGTGAGAACCCGTTCGACTACGTCGGTTCGTCTACTTCACGGAGGCATTCTTCTTCCAAGCGGGATCTCAGGCAAGATGATCATTTCCCCAGATACCATTACTATCATTGCCATGCTAGTTTACCGTTTCTGTCGATTATGTCTCGTTGCCTACCACATGTTAAATACCAGCCTCTCAACAATGCCATGATTACCTTCAACCTGTTCGACCTAGCAAACCACTGATTGGCTATGTTACTGCTTGCTTAACCATGTTGTTAGCGTTGCTAGTTGCAGGTGCAGATGCTTCCATGTGCTAACATGGGTTCCTTGTTATATCACCATATTAAATGCTATTTAATTTAATGCACCAATATACTTGGTAAAAGATGGAAGGCTCGGCCTTTCTAGCTTGGTGTTTTGTTCCACCTTTGCCCCCTTAGTTTTCGGCTACTAGTGTTATGTTCCATAAATGAGCGCTCCTAACACGATCGGGGTTGTTATGGGGACCCCCTTGATAATTCGTTTTAGATTAAAGCTGGTCTGGCAAGGCCCCACTTTGGTACTACATTTGCCTATACACCTAATAAAATTGCATAGGGACTTTCCGGACCCCGACGATAATTTAATCAACCCCCGGGCCAGTGCTCCTCATGAGTGTTGGTCCCACCTGAGCGATGTCCTGCACCCCTCTGGTCACCCGGAGGTTTAGCGATCCCGACGTCTAGCTCATCCGCCGTGTCCTGAGAACGAGGTACGCGACTCCTATCGGGATCGTCGACAGGTCGGGCGGCCTTGCTGGATTAGTTTTACCTTTGACAAGATATCTTGTGCATCGGGATTCCGGTGATGCTTTGGGTAATCTCAGAGTTGAGGTTTTCCACTAGGGAATCCGACGAGATCGCGAGCTTCGGGATTGAGGATTTCTATGCGGCTTGTGGTAATTTGTGATGGACTAGTTGGAGCACCCCTGCAGGGTTAAATCTTTCGGAAAGCCGTGCCCGTGGTTATGTGGCAACGTGGAAACTTTGTTTAACACTAGTTCTAGATAACTTGAAGTTAACTTAATTAAAAACTTGCCAACTGTGTGCGTAACCGTGATTGTCTCTTTCGTGAGTTCCTTCTCCGATCGAGGACACGGTGGGGTTATGCCTGACGTAGGTAGGTGTTCAGGATCATTCATTTGATCATTAGTAGTTCACGTCCGTTATGCATAGATCTTCCCCCTCTTATTTCTTATACTCGTAAGTTAGCCACCAAATATATGCTTAGCCGCTGCTGCAACCTCACCACTTAACCTTACCTCACCCATTAAGCTTTGCTAGTCTTGATACCTTCAGAAATGAGATTGCTGAGTCCCCTGTGGCTCACAGATTACTACAACACCAGTTGCAGGTACAGGTAAAGGTTACTTGACGCGAGCGCGTTGATTGTTCATTTGGAGCTGCTTCTTCTTCTTCTTCTTCTTCTTCTTCTTCTTCATCGATCTAGGATGGTTTCAGGCCGGCAGCCTGGGATAGCAAGGATGGACGTCGTTCTTCTTTTGTCGTTTGTTTTCGTCCATAGTCGGACCCTGCTCTTACTCTTGATGATTATGTAATGTACTGATGTGACTCTGATGTAGCCTGTGGCGAGTGTAAGCCAACTCTTTATATATCTCTTCTTTTCAGTACATGTACTTGTGATGATTTCCATTCTTGCGACACGACGAGATGCGCTTCTATCCCAGACGAGGCCCTCGTGCCAAATTGAGGATAGGGTCGCATCTTGGGCGTGACATTTTTTGACCAGGCATTGAAAGCTCTTTGCTAGCAGTACGAAAGCAATACCCGTTGATGTCGTACTTCTGAAATGTACGGACCTTAAAGTCGAAACCATTAGCTATTTGTCTCAATTCATCGTCGACTTGCTCATTTGAATTAGCCTAGAAGTTAAGAAAAGATATAATTTGGTGTGTTACTCATGAGTAATATCAACAAAGGAAATCACCTAATATATATAAGGGAGGTACCGTTTTTTTGAACCAAGAGATGAAACCGGGATAGCCGCCTCTTGTCTTTTCAAGAAGTTCATACTCGAGAATGGTTTCTCTTTCAATTGCAACACCATTCGAGAATTGTTCGACGTATCGACTGTATCAATTAATAATAGTTGTTAGACACAAAACTTGTTAAAAGTTGCGAAACAATGTACAGAGCACTGACTCGATGTATGGCCGAACTTCGGTTAAGTTGTTCAATATATACATTGTTAGTGTGCGCCATTCCTCGACGCACAACAAATTTGGTTTTCCCACACCAGAAGGTGCGAGCTTCCCTTTCAAGAGGCTGAGATTGGATTCACGTCATTTGGTGTCGCCCAGATTGTACCGAGGCTTTGGATTATGCAAGCTGTGCATAGTGGCATCATAGTGTGCTGTTACAAAATTTGCCGCCTCCTTGGTAATGAACGCCTCGGCCATCGATGCTTCAATTCTACGTTTATTTTCACATTTTCCTCGAAGTGTCTTTTGCATTCTTTCAGTTGCGTAGCACTAACGATTTTGCACAGGGCCACCCAATCTTGCCTCGGTTGGGAGATGCAAAATCATGTGTTGCATCGGATTATAGAAGCCCGGTGGAAAAAATTTCTCTAACTTGCAGAGCAACTCTAGCGCCAACTCTTCCATGTCATCTATCAAGGCACGCGAAAACTCCTTAGCACAAAGAACACGGAAGAAATAGCTCAACTCGGCCAATACTAGCCATTCAGCCTCGGGGATATAGCCACGCAACATCACAAGCATTATCCGCTCAAGCCATATGTGCCAATCATGACTCTTGAGCCCAAAATTTTTCATTTTTCCAATGCTCGCTCCCCTCGCTAGATTCGCAGCATACCCATCGGGGAACAACAACTTTTTTTGCACCCACAAGAGGATTTCCCTTATTGCTCCCTTCTCAAGATTGTACCAGGTAGGTTGTTTGGACCAATTTTTTCTTCCTTTCGGTTCTCGCATGTTTAGTGATGGCCTATCACACAGAGTCTCCTGGTCAACTTTAGCCTTTGTATTATCTTTGCCCTTATCAGTGCCGAAAAATGTGCCATGAAGGGCCTCGGCGATATTATTTTCAGTGTGCATCATGTCAATCTTGTGTGGAAGTAAGAGGTCTTCGAAGTAGGGGAGATCCCAGATGCATGGCATGTGGGTCCAGGCGTGTTCCTCATTATAACCCAAGAAATACCCTGGACGGTTTGGAACAGGATCCATAGATTTTAACTTTTCATTAATTTGTGCCCCCGTCAACGCAGGTGGTGCTGAGTGTTTGACAACTTTACCTTTCATGAAATTCTTCTTGTCTTTTCTGAATGGATGGTCCATAGGCAAGAACTGTCTATGCAAGTCAAAGCAGGAATACTTCCCACCCGCCGGCAACCAATGAAACTTAAGAGCTGCCTTGCATTGTGGGCATGGGAACCTTCCATGCACACACCAGGCAATGAAAAGCGCAAATGCCGGCAGATCATGCAACTAGTATTGGTACCAAACATACATTTGAAAGTTCTCTTTCTTAGCTGCGTCGTATGTGTTGATCCCATTCACCCAAGATTCTTTCAAGTCATCCATCAGCGGTTGCATGTACACACTCATATTCTTCCCCAGGTAGTTTGGCCCTAGAACTATCAACGTCAGAAATATGTGCTTTCTTTGCATAATGGATGATGGTGGAATATTGAGGGGAATGACAAATATAGGCCAGCAACTATATTGGGTAGCCATCATACCAAAAGGATTGAACCCATCGAGGCTGATGGCGATTCGACAATTCCTTGGTTCTTTAGCTTTTTCCTTATGTATACTATCGAATGCCTTCCATGCATCACCATCTGAAGGGTGTACCAACATCGGAACTCCGTGTTCATCTAATTCTTTCCTAATTCCATGTTTGTGCAATGTCATCTATTTTTTTGTTTCTTCAAGCGTGTAAAGTCGTTGAAGTCTTGGTAGGATCGGCAGAAACCGTAGGACACTCATGGGGATTTTGCTCTACTTCTTCTCACCTTCACGGTTTTCTACCTCAACATATCTGGAGGACTTGAAAAATGAACAATATGTTTCGCCCGCATACTCTTTCCTAAATAAGGCACATCCTTTCTCACAAGCATGTATCTGCTCATACGGCATCTTGAGTGCACTAAGGATTTTGTCTGACTCATATAGGTTTGAAGGCATAATATGACCTTCGGGTAGAAAGCGCCCAAATAGGGTCATCACTGAGTCAAATGGGTCTCTTCCAATGTTGAATTGGGCTTTCAGAGCCATTACTTGTGCGATGGCATCTAGCTGAGAAATCTTAGTGTGCTCGTGAAGAGGACGTTTTGAAGACTCCAACATGGCATAGTAGGTTTTCACGGATTCCTCCATCTCTTCGTCCTTGTTCCGAGCATCATCAAAGTCATTCACCATGTCTTCAATCCATGTACCATAATCATCGGTGCGCCGATGCAACACCTCGTCTCTGTTATGTTGGGCCGACTCACCAGGAAATGTCCACAAGGTATAGCCAGGAGTAAAACCACGCATCTGCAGGTGTTTACCCATTACATCCTTTGTCTGTCGCGAATAATTCTTGCACTTAGTGTAGGGGCACCATGTTTTTTGCTGGCCTTTAGAAAATGTCGTTTCCACGAATTCATAGGTTTTGCTCAACCATTTATCGGTCATATCTCTCTGACTATGGTGACCGGTGTACATCCATTCACGATCAGTCATTCTGGCAAGCTAGCTACATAGTATCCACATATAAAACAATATAAATTATCAGTTCATCAAGTATGTTAAATTAATTATGGTCATTTTTGAATCATGGTTAATACATTGGGATGCACGACATGCACACCTAACAGCTACTAGGTAAAGATGGGTCCTAATCCCACCCGAGTATGTGTAGATTGGGTCATTTCCCCATGCTCTCCTCTCGATCCAACGCAAAATATCGGCAGCACCTCCCCGTTGTTCTCCTGATACACGTCTCGGCAACTAACCGAGAGGATGTGTACCCGGAGAACAACAAGGAGGAGCTGTCGAAACTCTGCATGGGATCCGGAGCAAAGCGTGGGAAACGACCCAATCTACACATACCCGGGCTGTCCATGGATAGTATTGGATAATTCAAAAGAATCGCCGTTATAAATATGCAAATGCATGCATATTTATAACAAGAACCCTTTTGAATGGGAGACACATATTCATTAAGCAACAACTTTGCATTTTAATACTAAAAATACCTAGCTAGATAGTGTCATCAACACGAAGGCCGGAACAGAGCAAAATAAAGGGAGTGGAGGAGGAGTTAACAAATGTGCTCACTTTCGACTGCAGGGGAGGTCGTCCAACCAAACCCACGCAGAGAAGCTACTACACATTTAAATGCACTCAATCAACACAAATACGCACTCGCAGTAATTAAGTTAACTAATACTAACATCTATTATTAATAATTTATTATTCAAGTTTTGTTACTCTTCTCTTCTTCTATTTCTTTTCTTCTTATTATTTTCTTTCTATAGCTAACAGCTAGCTAACTAATACTAACAACTAGCTAACTAATACTAACATCTCCTAACATCCCAGGTCTGCTTCAGCAACAAGGTATGTCCACTTTTAGTATAGCCTGACTCATACCTTATAGCATTATGCTCTCTCTCTCTTTGTATGGTCTAATTTTTCTTTTCATTCCTCAGGGTTCTTATTTCCATTAATCGAACAAAATTACAAATAGGGTTAAGAAGTTTGAAATAGAGTGTTCTAAATATTCCGATGCCCGCACACGGATGCAAGGAAGAAAGCTTAGAAGGTGGCTGAAAAAAAATTGATGGATGAATTTTTGGGAAGAAGGTACTACGTACCCTATTTCGTTGTTCATGGAAGATTTATTCTATTATGTAAATCCTCGGCTGCTTATATAGTTCTGCATTTTCATGTTTTACTTTAGGTTCAGGAAGACATGGACTTGTTAAAAAATTGATAGCATTGGGTTATGGTCTTGAATTTGTGCCCTGTACTATGCATTTGGTAACATTGCACAATATCTGTCACATCCCTAGATTATAGCTTGTAGTTAGTTGCATCAATAAGCATTCATGAATGCATTCAAATCAATTTAATTCAAATTTGGATGATCTACCAATGGGGATGACCAAACCCTAACACCAAACAACATCCAAATAGGTTCAACAAGAGAAAAATCCTAGCTACTCCATATTCAAAACAAAACCCTAGCAACTCTATATGCAAAACAATTCAAAAGTGGTGACAAATCAATGAACCAAAATGGTTTCAATAAAAGTCCATCACTTTTGATAAATGATGGAAAGAAAATATCAGGGGTGATATATATTTTCGAAATACTTTTGGCATTTTATTTTAAACTCAAAAGCCACTGAAATCAATTAATTAATTGATTCAAATACTTCCTAGTTTTATAAAATGTTGAAAACATCACATGGGGTTGGAAATATTCCAAATAACACCCCACAGTTGTTTAGCTATTTTCTTTGAATTAGTTGGAACCAAAACAAATAAAAAAATGTTAGAAATAACAAAACAGAAAAGAATAGAAGAAAAAAAGGAAACGTTTACCTGTCGCCCCTGTAGGCCCGGCCCACCACGGCCTCCCCCTGCTCGTCGTGTTCCCCGAGCAGCTGCGTGGCAGCAGCGCGTGCGCCGGCTCCACCGCCTGCTTGCCTCATCCTGTTCGTCCGCGTCCTCATCCTCTCGCCCGGGGATGCCCCAGATCCCCTCGAGCTCATCCGCCTCTTCTCTCTCCAGTTCCCTCTTCTCTCTCTCTGCTTTCGCTCGTTGCCGACATTGCCAAGATCTCCAAGCTCGCCTCCAGCTCGTCTCCGGCCACCCCTCGCCTTCCCAACCGGCTCATTAGCTCCGCCTCATCGAGAAGCTCCTCGCCGTCAACCTCCCCGAGCCACTGGAGTGTCGCCATTGCCACCTTCTTCCTTCTCCGGTCGCCGGAGCTCCCCACCTCGATTCGCCGGCCAGGGTCCCTCTCTCGTCCGCCCGATGCCAAAATCGGAGATGCAGTGAGCCCTACTCCTTTCCCCTCTCACCCCACGCACTTCCGTGCCCCATAGCCTCGATTCCCACCATGGCCGACTCCGGCCACCACCCGAAGTCGTCATCGGCCTACCTCCGGCCACCTCCTGGCCCGTGGCTTGGTCGGAACGGATGCGGTGCAGATCCAGCTTCCTGTAGAACCCAACCGCGCTCGATTTGGACCTCTGTAGCGCAATTCCGGCCAACTCCGGCGAGCCCTCCGCCGTGGGCTTGGTCGCCGGCGACCACCCTCCCGTGGGGGCCGACGTGGCCAGCTATTAGCCACTAACCACTCTTCCCAGAGACGCTGCCAGAGGGCCCCATGCCTGGTCAAACCCCAATTAGGGGCTGGTCAGCGCGGGTTTAGCCTCTGGGTCACTGACTAGTGGGCCCCACTTGTCAGATTGACCTGGACCGGCTGGTTGACCTGCTGACGCAGGGATGACATCAGCGAGACGTAGTAATAGCTTTTCTGATTTATTAGAATTCCAGAAAATGTTGAAAACTTCTAAAAATCATATAAAATAATTTGTAAGTCTAATGAAAATAATTTATATATGAGAAATGATCAGAAAAATCCAAAGAATTTGAATATGGCTATTTCATGCATGTTTGAAAAGTTAACATCACCAAATAGGCAAAATGGTGTATAGGATAAATTTCATATTAAGTTTGGAGATGGAATTTGATACTTATTTGAATTCCACTTCAATTGTTATGACCAAACATTGGTCAATGCAAATCAGTACCTCAAAATACTAACTCCATGCATGTTGGAACAATTTATGATGAGCATCAGGTCGAATCAATTATAAGGGTACTTGGAAAAATACCCGGCTTGAAGTGATGTTTGAATCCTAATTCAAACCAACTTCAACTTAAGAAATGATAGCCACATTAGCCCTGCCACCTTTCATTTCATGTCTTGAGCATGCATCATAGTGATGCATTTTCGTGAAGTAATTGTTGTTCTTTCTTGTTTGCCGGTGTTGTTCCCTCTCGGTAAACGATGTTTCCGATGATGTGATCGTTGACATTGATGAAGACTCATTGCTATCTTCAGACGAGTCACGCAAGCAAACCCCCTTGAGCATATTGAAATAAACCCACTCTCTCGCTCCTGCTCTCTTTTACTGCATTAGGACAAACACGATTCAACTGTACATGTTATCGGTAATTGAACCCATTCCTCCGCATGACCTGATTTTCTCACAGTAAATAGTTGAAACCACTGAGCATGAGTAGCAACTGCTTGAGCCTTGTTGTGCTTACTCATCCATGCTTGCTTACAATGCCTGCTATGCTTAGGGTCGTGTTGGGTCTGATCCGTCTGGATGATGAATCGGAATGGTTGTGTGCATGTCGTACAGTGTGAGAGTAAAAGGGTGAATCTGATTTGGTAAAGGTAGCGATGAGAGGCCATGTAGGAGTACATGGCGGGTTGTCTCATTGGGACCGTCCTTAAGAACTGAGTTCTGTGTGTGTTATCCAAGACAAGATACTACCACACATTGGAATACTTAATTGAGCCTCTCGTCTTATTAATCGCCTAGATCTCTATCCAGGAGTTGTAATTAGTGTCTGGTGTTTGTAGGAAAAGTGTTGGTGGCTGTGTTTAGCTCTGCCCCACGGGGTAGGCTTCACTAGGGTAGATACACAGTTGCACGGTGTACCAAGTGGCACTCGGATGGTGGGCTTGGGAACCCTGCGCACATCGTTTGGGGCCATAGAGGAAACCTCGGCCAGACTTCCTTGCGGGTTCAGTCTCAAATAGGCGATATACCTAGACTAGGGTCTTGTGTGGTTAACGGTCGTGGCCGACACCCACGCCAGTGCTTCCGCTTGAAGGTTGCCGAGATGCATGACGTGCACATGGTGATAAGTGGTGGGAGCGTGTGTGAAGAAGTATACCACTGAGGGTGATTTAATCTGTTCGAATAGCCGCGTCCTCGGATATGGACTACTTGAAAACATTATGTGGTACATAGACAATTTAAATGGATACTCTAAAACATGCAAGATAAGTGTGAGTGCTATGGAAGGCCTTCTCGTAGGGAGACGAGAGTGGATCTCTAGTGGTGTATTTAATTCTCGAATATGTGGACTCGTGTGTGCTATCCCACCTCAAAGAAAGAACTTGTAGTCGTAGTACAGGTTAGCCAAGAGTCAAAGATGGCTTGCTGCAATCAAACCCCACAATCCTTTCATTGAAATATGATGCATATGTAGATAGTTCTGATGTAAGACCTGCTGAGTACCTTTGTACTCACGGTTGCTTTATTTATGTTGTTGCAGAGAAGACTTAGACTCATTAAAAGGTTCTACCCGATGTGTTCGATGTTGACCGGAATAGCTTGGGAATCCCAGACATTGGTCTGGCTCCTTTGGTAGGGTCGTAGTAGCTCTTTCGGCTCTTCCAGCCACTTTTAGTAGATGTCTGTACGCAGACATGTTATGCTTCCGCTTGATGCTTGTATGACTTGAGTGCCGGGTCATGTGACCCCTGTTGGTAATATCATATTATGTTGACTCTTATGAGTCTTTAATAAATGCTTGAGTCATAGAGTTATGTTGTGATGCCATGTTGTATCAACACATATCGTGCATAATGGGTGTATGTATGTAATGCATTATATGTGTGGGATTCAACACCTAGTTGTGTGCCCTTAGTAGTACTCTTTACAGGGAAATGCCTCTTTGTGCTTCTATCGAGCCTTGGTACCTTGCTACTGCTCTAGACACATTGATTGACCGGCGTGTATCCTTCTTTGCTGCCGTGTTTGTCCCCTCGGGGAAATGTCACGCGGTGTAATGGAGTCCTTGTAGCTTGCTACGACTCGTCTACACACACTGTTGATCGACACCTGCTTTGCTGGGTTATGTATGCCTGTCCCTGTATGGATGTACCGCTTGGGTTTATAACTAGTCATGTCGACCGAGGTTCTTCGTCGTTTGAACGCTAGCAACATATTCATATACGTGCGCCAAAAGACGCAAACGGTCCCGGCCAAGGTAAGGTGGCAGCCGTGGAGTTTACCTTGCGTGAGGCCGCAAAGTGATGTGATGTGTTACATGATAGGTTCTTATGACTCTGGATCGGGGTCCCGACATCTTTGGTATCAGAGCTTGACTGCCTGTAGCATAACCAAGCCAAACTGGTCGATGTTGAGTCTACCAACTCTTTAGTTATATAAGGGAATTGTTTGTGGAAGGGAACGTAAGGCTCTTTTTACTCGTTTCCTTGTGTCATTCTTATTCTCAGTCACCCTCTTCTTTATTCTACGGGGTTTAAGAATTAGGCTTTCTCATATATTCATTAGGATGACGAGTTACTATGTTGGAGACTTATAGAAAAGTTATTGTCTTCCTGGATCAGTGTCTTCGTAAGAATTCATTGTTATAATGTCAGTTTTCTTGCAGGTTGCCTTATATTTCATGCCCGCACAGCCGTTATGCTGTTCGAGTTTTCCAAAGTTCCCAAATACTCTAATGCGATTGCAAATTCCTTCCTCTTTTCCCAATGTATTTTGGCCGGACAAAGCACACTAACAATTGTGTTGAGGTACTCTATTACCTCGACGTTTTGTTGAAGTATTAGGAAAACATGTTACTCCGAAAACTACCCAATAGTCTCGATGTGTGCTATGTCTTCCAGTGTGATAGTTCTGGCCATCATTTTCAAAAATATCTCGTGATGTTATTTAGTTTTTAGGTATTCTATTTATGGGTCATTGAATCCAAGGATCATTCTGCTCATCTCTGTTGATAGTGTTGCTAGTTCCTTTAGAATGATTAGTAACCTTGTTGTAGCTCCCAAGGATCATGGTATATCATTTTTCCAACACCATGAATCATCTTTGGCAGAAGTTCTCCGTGAACTAAAGATTATAACAAGAGTGCTCGTGATGAGTTCTCTACTCCATATTGTGATTCTGCCTACCTCCCCTTCTGCATGGGTTATCTGGAAGAATTATGTTGAACCCGTTCGACATGCTAATCGATGCATCCACAACTCAAGAAACCATGTGCTTCTGAGTTGGCCCTATCTAGTTGTATCCTCATCTTCAATTATGAGAGGATAGTCAAGAGTAATTGTGCATTCGTGCCATCAATGTCTTTTATTCCTGTGGTCTGTCAAATTTTTCTATTCTCGAGTGACTGGGAGAAGCAAACTCCAGTACCTCATTCATATCTTGGATTGGGTCAAAGTAGTTGTATTCCGCAGATCGAAATGCTAAACCAGCTTTTGTTCTGTTCTATCTTGGAGTATTACCCTCTTTTTGTCAAGAGTATTGTGAGAATTGCATCATCTCTTAGGAACTCTTGATGTAGTGATACTTCTCGCTATCATTGTTCATCCCTCGGTTTTCGTGTTGGTTGTA
The DNA here is from genome assembly GCF_904849725.1 of Hordeum vulgare subsp. vulgare. Taxonomy (NCBI): domain Eukaryota; kingdom Viridiplantae; phylum Streptophyta; class Magnoliopsida; order Poales; family Poaceae; genus Hordeum; species Hordeum vulgare. The sequence continues at coordinate 280,025,445 of NC_058523.1, read as the reverse complement.
ACCGGAATATCGTCAAGTTAACCATGACGTGTGAAATCAATACTCCTAGCAATGCCATTGTTTAGTATTTAATGGACAATAAATTCACTATTATGGTGATGATGATTGAATCGTCATCCTAAGATTGACTGTGCTACCTAGTCCATGTTTCATGGTGCACCTTTTGATCAATGAGTTAGGATTTTGTCAATCCCTCGTTCTATTGATCACATCATCTTGCCCTAAAAAGCAAGATTGTTCCCGAGCTTAATAACATATCGGTGGTTCATGATTTTCCAAATATCTTCTCGGAAGTATTACCAGGTTGTTTCCTGACTGTTATGATAGAGCTCGTGATCAAGTTGGTTTCTCTATAAGCCATCTTCTCCAAGAATCCGTATTGGATACCCCGAGCTAGTTGGTTAAGCTAAACAACAACTTGGAGAGTTGTAACATAAAAGCTTCGCCTAAACTTAGTTCATTTTAAAGGGACATCTTTCCTGTTGTGAGAGTCTTGCAGAAAGATGATATTATCATCAGATGATTCATGTGATCAATTGTTGCATATATTATCTTGTTCAATTTTGATTTGAGTATGGGCTATTGTCAAATCAAACTCAGAGCCAAAGATTTTCATAACAGTGTCTTACTCAGGGATTTCCTTGAGCCTACACTATTGTATTCTTTGACCTGACAATTGCTATTATCTTGCTCACATAGTTGTGGAAATCCATTTATATGGGTATCTTGATGAATTGTTGTTGAGCCCATCAGCAACATTTTCATTTGTTCCATGATTTATGTTGAACATTAAGTTAGTGTTGGAAACTTGGTAGACATTGTCTTTGTGTCTCATGCACGAGGTATATGTTAGGTGTAAGAAGTGACTTCCTCTAATTCATGTGCATCTGATGCAAGTTGTCGCCGTGAATTCGAGAAAAGTTAATTTGTTTTCTTGGGATTCATCTCAAGTCAGTCATGCACGTGCGAAGTATTCTATGGTCTGAGAGATTAACTACCTCCATTCCATATGTATCTCCTAGCACACCAAGCCACTGATTGATTTGTTCAAGGAAAACAAGTTACGTGTCATTTCCGAAGGGCCCAGACGGAGTTGCACATGGCTTCTATATCCGCAATGATGGCTCCCAAATCAGAACTCAGTAGTGTTTTGTTGTAAGATTTATATGTGTTCATAGTTGTCTTGGGCAGTGTGTTCACGTGTGTCTTGCGATCCAGCTCATGTTTTGGAGTTGTCTTCCATAGTTCATTTCCTGAGAATCACGCAACGTTATCTCGTCGATTTGTGTTGCAAACTTTCTTTTTGGACATGCTGAGTCCGAGGCATCATGTCACCAACCGGAGCTGAATCTCAGGCAGTTATAATGGTTGGAACTTTCCCCAAGAATTATAATATTGGTCTCTATGTAACCAGTAAAGTGATGTAATGGCTAACACACCTAGCCGGAAGACTTGATATTATAATATCTTGTATCAGCAATCTTAGCCATGTCCCGTGAGGTTTTGTATGACTTATTTTGGAAGTTGTTCCTCATGGACTCCCTTTGATGCCCCGAATTCCGACCTATACTTGATTTGCTAGATATCAAGCATGATCTATAATTGGGTTGTGCTAGTACATCAAGGAGAACATTAGAAGCAGAGTGCTAAATGTCTCTCAGTCGATCAACTAGATTTCATTCCCTTGGCACAGCTAAGGTGAAATCTGAGGAAGTGTTGTCTTCCTTTGCTTCTGCATCCTCCATCACTGTTCATCATGGTAGTATGTTGTGTCACCAAGATCCTTGGCACGGATGTTGGTAAACCTTGATGAATATGGAATTGCTCAAGTTCCTGAGAGCACGCTCACACACTAGGTTATATCCTCGGTAATAATTGGATTGTGACTTCCGTTTGCCGAGTTGTTCAATAACTCTAGTTTTTTCCAACCTGAGTATGCCATTCTTTCAACTTCCTTCAAACAATCATTTGTGAATTGTCTTCCCTCGTAGGAAGAGTTTCAATGATCTTAGGATCAAAAGTAATTCTTTTTGCCACTTAAGGGGAATAACTCTAAGAGTCACCTTCCTAAGGTGCCCCGTTGTGGTATGAAGGGTAACTTAATCCTCGCTACTTTGAAACCTCGCCACCATCTGTTTTAAGCCTGGATTTGTTGCCTACAAATTGAACCTCTGTCATATGTCTCATTTCCTCGTCTGTGTTATGTGTGTTGTGTCTCAGCTCAAGGGACGTTCCTACGTCTCATTCTATGAGTTGATCTTGAGTTGCTCGATCTTCGAGGAGATCGAATCTTGTGTAGTCTCCCTGTTCTTTTGTCGTCAAGCTAGATGAAGACCTCAAGGACAAAGATGTCAAGATCAACATGGTGCGATGAATCAACGTCCTCGAGAGGAGCAAATGGATCGTGAAGATTGTGATAGTTTAGTGTCCCCTCTTCCTCTTCCCGACTACGCTTGAATCTCGGGACGAGATTCTTGTTTAGTGGGGGTGAGTTGTCACAACCCTAGATTATAGATTGTAGTTGAAAGTGCGTTATATCAACTAGAGGGGGGTGAATAGGAGATTTTAAGAATTTCATCACTGAGGAAATTCCTTTTGAGGAAATTCCTCACTGATGACTAACTTACAGCGGAAACAGTGAAGGATCAGTCGTGCAAATGTTCACAACAGCAGTATTACAGAGTGAAGATTGTGAAAACAGATTGCAAAGTAAGCAGACACGCAGAATATAGATGATGATTAACTCAAGTGAAGAATTTGGGGTTGAGGAAATTCAGAGAAAGTCTTCAGCAAATTCTTCAAACAGTCACAGTGAAAGTCATCAACACATAATACAGAGAATGTAAAGAGTTGAGGAATTAGAACCCGATTCTTGGTGAAGACTGTTGTTGATGACCCAGTTCCAACTGCTGTGACAGTTGTACATCTGGTTTGGAGCGGCTTGGTATTGAAACCAAAGGACACCCAGTCCCGGGATACGCAGTCCCTACCGTATTCTCCTTGAGCTAAGGACACACAGTCCTCGCCCAACACTCGTGGTAAGTCTTCAGGGCAGACTTCCAAACCCTCACAAACTCGGTCACCCGGCGATCCACAATTGACTGCTGGATTGCTCTAGACCATGACGCCTAACCGTCTGGAGGATGCACAGTCCTCAAAGGTAAAAGGCTTCAGTCCCACACAGGAACAACTTCTTCAGTGATGCTCAATCACTAGGTTTGGTTTGTGGTTTCGGTGGGTGGTGTATTTCCTCACTGATGATTTACTCTCGAAGGCTCTCAGGAATTTGGGTTGCTCTTATGACAAGTGTCACTTTCTAACGGAGCAGCCAACCAGCTAGTGGTTGTGGGGGTGGCTATTTATAGCGTGGGAGCATCCCGACATGATTTTACACTAATGCCCTTAAATAATATGACCGTTGGAGTGGATAAGACCAGTGACTTGGCGTGGTTATCGAAACAGTCGGGACCCTCAACTGTGAGAGTCCTCATGTCACTCATATTCCTCACTTGAGGCTTTTGGTAGGATTAGGCTTGGGTTGAGCACCAAGAGGAAATCCATTCCATAGTGTTACTTTGACCCCCTTTAACAGTACGGTGTTCCTATTCATCAAATGCGAAGAAATTAAAATAGAAAACGTAAATCTTCACGCTTCAATTTCTTCAGAATGATTTTATTCAGGAACCACCGGTCTTCTCAATATCAGTATCTTCATGAGGAATATCAATTTCATCGCAGATTCCTCGCGGTTCATTTCTTCAGCTTCAGACCAATTTCTTCAACTAAAGATATACAATTTTAGGGGTCGATATTCTTCAAATATCTCAAACTCCTCAATGACTTATAGATCCCGTGTATACTCATAAACACATTAGATACTTAACCTATAAGTCTTCAAACCACCAAAATCACAAAGGGGCACTAGATGCACTTACAATCTCCCCCTTTTTGGTGGTTGATGACAATTAGGTTAAGTCTTCAACAGGGATCAAAAATGTGAAGTGTAAATACTCATTTGAGGAATTTGAAAACAAGATTCAGAGAGACTCCCCCTGAAGATGTGCATACCTTGATGATTTTGCTTTTATAGCAAATGCACATTGATGATCTATTTCATGGAGATCTCCCCCTGAGTCTTGTAAATCATGCATACATATAACATATCATATGAGGAAAATGAATATGCATGATGGCAAATGGTATCTTACGAATTCCAGCATGCGTGCATTAAAACTTGAGGAAAAAAACATGCGAAGAAAAGCGTTCAAAAGCATCCGAGTACCATCGGGCTTAAGTTACAACTCATTACATAAAAACTTCAGAAGAGCCAAGAGTTTGTAACTTAATATAGTTTATAAGCACCAAAAATAAATCCCGTTTGAAGACTAACTCTCAAGTTTCTCCCCTTTGTCATCAAGTGACAAAAAGGGACAAACTGAGGACTAACGCCCGTGAAGACTTCATTTCTTGGCGGTCGATGAAGATCCTTGACGCTTCTTGGGTGTAGTCTTGTTCCTTGGGCCTGTTGCGGTGTCGAGTTGTTCCTCATCAGACTCAGCGGTGCGGAATGAAGAGAAGGAGTTGTCTTCAAGATCTGGCACGGGAATGGGCCTGAACTTCTTCTTGGGAGGCCACGACCAGTCAAAGTCCTGCTCAAAGTTCATTTCTTCAAGCTCAGTCTGTGTCTTCAGATGTGCAAGTGTAGCCGAGGTGCGATCAAAAACCTCATGCAGATAGTGATGATTAATCTTCACAGAGTTCTGGGTTTCAGTGAGGGTTGTCAAAATGGCACCAAACTAGCGTTTGACCCATTTGTGGTTGTGATCCACCTTCTGATGAAGACTGAGGAGATGCTCTCTGGTGTTTAGCACGCGAGGAGGAATAGGGCTGGGTGGACGAGTCTCAGTATCGTCCAATGAAGAATAAGCATCTGGTTCTTTAAACTGGCCATCAAGGGGCCTGGTGCCTTCGTCAATCACAGACTTTCCTTTTCCCTCAATGGGCTCGAAAGTCTTCTTGTTGACCCGGATAGGAGGCATATAACCAACATGGTTTTGGAAATCAGCGTGGAAGTTGATGCCTGTCCTTGTCCTGAGGAATCTCATGATCCATGGTGCATAAATCTTGTGATCATAGGGGCACATTGCATTGTCAGCCAAAGTCCTCAAGAAGAAATCATGGATATTCATAGGAATACCGTGAATGATGTTGAAGAGGATATTCTTCATGAGGCCTACAACATCTTCTTCATCGTCATGGCCTTTGATTGGCGCGAGCACACTGGAGAGAATGCGATAGACAGACCGGGGTGTGTACTTGAGCTCATGGACGAGGAATGTGGTTCTTGAGGGTGTTCCTGCAGCCAAAGGCTTCATGAGGACTTCCATCATTCCATTTGGCAGCTCACGCTCACCATAAAGCGTCACTGCCCCGTCTGAAGGAACTGGTACGGGCAGTTCTCTGAGGAGTTCAGAAGCAGGAGCCTTGTAGTGAGTGTTTTGGGTCATCCAATCAAACACCCAAGTGTTGATGTCATCAGCATTGCCAAAGATGTGCAGAGTTGCATTGAACTGAAGAATAAGTTCACTATTCTAGTCTAATATATCTGAGCACATAGGGAGCAAACCTGCATCATGGAGTACACTGAGGACAGGTTCCATGCAGGGTATTTCTTCAAGCTCATCATGAGGAATGTGCCTGTGCTCGAATATCTTGTTGCGTCCACAGAGCACAGAAGCATAGTAGTTCATCTGAGTCCTTGTCCAAAACTTCAGATGCCTCATTTGAGGCTTGTCATATGGGTCTTCTCCGATGAAATACATGCGTTCCTCAAAGAAATTTTCTTTCTGAAACTTTGGACGCTTGGAGAAGGGCTGGCGCTGAACTGGCTTGATAGTGTGCGGAGGAATGCGAGGGGAAACAACCAGGGCTGTCTCTGGGTTGAGTACAATGAAGTCATTGTCAGGGGCGGGAACATTTTCTTCAGCAGTTTCCTCAGGTTGAGGATTTTCATCAGCTGGTACTTCTTGCTCTGGCTGAGCTTCAGGCTGAGGAATTTCTGCTTTCTTCTCAGCTTGAGGAGTTTGATCAGCCTGTTCAGAGTGAGGAGCCTACTCAGGATGGACATTTTCATCAGCTTGTTTTTCTTCAGCTGACTTTGTGGCAGAGGCATTTTCATCAGCTGTTGCAGCTGAAGCTTGAGTAGTCTCTGTCTGAGGAACATGAGGTTGAGGACTGTCATCAATCTGGATTTCCTCATCAGTATGTTCCTCAGAGACGACATCCTTCATTTCCGCATCTGCCCTTGTAGTTTGGTCACCAATGATGACCATTTCATATGAAGGTGCAACATTTAGAGGCACCGGGTCCAGAGGGGCAGATTCTTCAGTTTCTTTGAGGCGCTTTGCCTCTATCTTTTCTTCTGCTGAGGAAGCTTTTCTCTTCTTTGCTTCCTTCTCAGCAGCTCTTGTCTTCTTCGCGTCTGATGCAGACGGGATTAACTTCTTCACCTTTGAAGCTTTTGGTGAAGGTGTTCTTTCTGCAGATTCTTCAGCTGGTAGTGAGGAACCAGCTGGTACAGAGTCATCGGCCTGCTTTGATGAAGTAGCTGGATCAGAAGAAGTTGCATCAGGGGTTGCAATTTCATCAGTAGCGGTCTCGGTGATGATTTCTTCAATGGCCGGCTCATCAGCACGGCGCTCTTGGTGTTGTTCCTCAGCTTGAGGAATTTCCTCCTCATCAGGAGATGCATCTTCTGGCTGTTCAACCAGGGGCTGAGGAGTTGGTGCTGGTGGTGGGTGTCGTTTGTTGAAGTTATCAATAGCACTATTGGCTAGCTTGATGAAATTGCGCTTGATGCTTTTGCGGTCTGACAGTTTGTCACACTTGTCAGTCAAGACTTGCAGCTCTGCCTGGGTTGACACCAGTGCTTCAGGAGTCAGCTTGAGGAGATTTTGCCTAAGGAATTTCTCCTTTTTGGCCTTTGCAATCTTTGCCTGCTTGGCCTTCTATTCCTTCCACTTGGCTTCGTTTATGAAGGTGGCCACCATGTGGCTGATGCCAGGAGGAAGTTTCAAATCATCAATGGGTGTTTGGGTCTTCATACCATACATTGATGAAGTCGAGGAGGACCTTGGGGTCCATTGCCAGAGGAATAGCACTGCCTGATGCTTGTGCTACCCGTTCTTGCTTGTTTTTGATGATGGCTTGCAAGGTTTCATCATTATACTCATCACTTCCCTCTGATGCAGACGGGACTGCGATGATTTTGCTGGGTCTTGGCAGAAGTGCACGTTCAGTAGTGGCCAAAGTCTTCACAAGTGGTGTTGAAGACTTTGTCTCCGAGCTTGTTGCAGCTGGGAGTGAGGAGCTGGAGCTGGCTGTCGTAGGCTTCACGACATTCTTCTGTACTGGCTTTGGAGGTGGAGTTGAGGATTTTGGTGCAGAGGAGATGGGTGCTGAGGGTTTTGGCGCTGATGGTTTTGGTGTTGACGGTTTTGGAGCTGAGGGTTTTGTGACAGAAGCCTGTGCAGACTTCTCTTGAGGCTTTGGAGCCTTTGGCTTTGTTGGCGCAGACTGCTTTTGAGGAATCTCTGAGCCTGAAGTTTCTGCTGCTGAGGAATGAGCAGCACCTGAGGCAGCAGATGAGGATTCATTAAATTTCTTCACAACAGCTTCTGCTTGCTTCTTGAGCTTGGCCAGATGCCTTTCTTTTTCATATGTGTAGTCATCAATTGTCATAAGACTAGAGGGATGTGCATCTTGATGATCTTCATGTTGGGGAACGTTGCATGGGAAACAAAAAGTTTCCTACGCGCACGAAGACCTATCATGGTGATGTCCATCTACGAGAGGGGATGAGTGATCTACGTACCCTTGTAGACCGTACAGCAGAAGCGTTAGAGAACGCGGTTGATGTAGTGGAACGTCCTCACGTCCCTCGATCCGCCCCGCGAACAATCCCGCGATCAGTCCCACGATCTAGTACCGAACGGACGGCACCTCCGCGTTCAGCACACGTACAGCTCGACGATGATCTCGGCCTTCTTGATCCAGCAAGAGAGACAGAGAGGTAGAAGAGTTCTCCGGCAGCGTGACGGCGCTCCGGAGGTTGGGGATGACCTTGTCTCAGCAGGGCTCCGCCCGAGCTCCGCAGAAACGCGATCTAGAGGAAAAACCGTGGAGGTATGTGGTCGGGCTGCCGTGGAAAAGTCGTCTCAAATCAGCCCTAAAACTTCCGTATATATAGGTGGGAGGGAGGGGGCCTTGCCTTGGGGCTCAAGGAGCCCCAAGGGGGTCGGCCGAGCCAAGGGGGAGGACTCTCCCCCCCCAAACCGAGTTGGACTAGGTTTGGTGGGAGGGAGTCCCCCTTCCTTCCCACCTCCTCCTTTTTTTTTTCTTTCTTTCTTGATTTTCTTCTCCTTGGCGCATAGGGCACTTGTGGGCTGTCCCACCAGCCCACTAAGGGCTGGTGTGTCTCCCCAAAGGCCTATGGGCTTCCCCGGGGTGGGTTGCCCCCCTCGTGAACTCCCGGAACCCATTCATCATTCCCGGTACATTCCCGGTAACTCCGAAAACCTTCCGGTAATCAAATGAGGTCATCCTATATATCAATCTTCGTTTCCGGACCATTCCGGAAACCCTCGTGACGTCCGTGATCTCATCCGGGACTCCGAACAACATTCGGTAACCAACCATATAACTCAAATACGCATAAAACAACGTCGAACCTTAAGTGTGCAGACCCTGCGGGTTCGAGAACTATGTAGACATGACCCGAGAGACTCCTCGGTCAATATCCAATAGCGGGACCTGGATGCCCATATTGGATCCTACATATTCTACGAAGATCTTATCGCTTGAACCTCAGTGTCAAGGATTCGTATAATCCCGTATGTTATTCCCTTTGTCCTTTGGTATGTTACTTGCCCGAGATTCGATCGTCAGTATCCGCATACCTATTTCAATCTCGTTTACCGGCAAGTCTCTTTACTCGTTCCGTAATACAAGATCCCGCAACTTACACTAAGTTACATTGCTTGCAAGGCTTGTGTGTGATGTTGTATTACCGAGTGGGCCCCGAGATACCTCTCCGTCACACGGAGTGACAAATCCCAGTCTTGATCCATACTAACTCAACCAACACCTTCGGAGATACCTGTAGAGCATCTTTATAGTCACCCAGTTACGTTGCAACGTTTGATACACACAAAGCATTCCTCCGGTGTCAGTGAGTTATATGATCTCATGGTCATAGGAATAAATCTTGACACGCAGAAAATAGTAGCAACAAAATGACACGATCAACATGCTACGTCTATTAGTTTGGGTCTAGTCCATCACGTGATTCTCCTAATGATGTGATCCCGTTATCAAGTGACAACACTTGCCTATGGCCAGGAAACCTTGACCATCTTTGATCAACGAGCTAGTCAACTAGAGGCTTACTAGGGACAGTGTTTTGTCTATGTATCCACACAAGTATTGTGTTTCCAATCAATACAATTATAGCATGGATAATAAACGATTATCACGAACTAAGAAATATAATAATAACTAATTTATTATTGCCTCTAGGGCATATTTCCAACAGTCTCCCACTTGCACTAGAGTCAATAATCTAGTTCACATCACCATGTGATTCCAACGAATCCAACACCCATATAGTTCTGGGGTCTGATCACGTCTTGCTCGTGAGAGAGGTTTTAGTCAACGGTTCTGAAACTTTCAGATCCGTGTGTTCTTTACAAATCTTTATGTCATCTTTATAGATGCTGCTACTACGTGCTATTCGGAAATGCTCCAAATATCTACTCTACTATACGAATCCGTTTCACTACTCATAGTTATTCGGATTAGTGTCAAAGCTTGCATCAACGTAACCCTTTACGACGAACTCTTTAACCACCTCCATAATCGAGAAAAAATTCCTTAGTCCATTAGTGACTAAGGATAAATTTTGACCGCTGCTAGTGATTCAATCCTGGTTCACTCTCTGTACCTCTCAACAGACTTTGAGTCAAGGCACACATCAGGTGCGGTACACAGCATGGCATACTTTAGATTCTACGGCTAAGGCATAGAAGACGACCTTCGTCTATTCTCTTTATTCTGTCGTGGTCGGGTTTTGAGTCTTACTCAAATTCACACCTCACAATGCAACCAAGAACTCTTTCTTCGCTGATCTATTTTGAACTCCTTCAAAAACTTGTCAAGGCATGCATCTTATTGAAACTTTCATTAAGCGCTTTTGATCTATCTCCATAGATCTTTGATGCTCAACGTTCAAGTAGCGCAATCCAGGTATTCCTTTGAAAACTCCTTTCAAACAACCTTATATGCTTTACAGAAATTCTACATCACTTCTGATCCACAATATGTCAACCACATATACTTATCAGAAATTCTATAGTGCTCCCACTCACTTCTTTGGAAATACAAGTTTCTCATAAACCTTGTACACACCCAAAATCTTTGATAATCTCATCAAAGTGTATATTCCAACTCCGAGATGCTTGCACCAGTCCATTGAAGGATCACTGGAGCTTGCATACTTGCTAGTATCTTTAGGATCGACAAAACCTTCTGGTTGTATCACATACAATGTTTGCTCAAGGAAACCGTCGAGGAAACAATGTTTTGACATCCTACGTGCAATATTTCATAAATAATGCATCAACAACTAACATAATTCTAACAGACTTTTAGCATCGCTATGAGTGACAGAGTCTCATCATAGTCAACTGTTTGATCTTGTCGAAAAAAAAAATTCGACAAGTCGAGATTTTCTTAATAGTGACTTGTCACCATCATTGTCTGTCTTCCTTTCAAAGATCCATCTTTACTCAATAGTCTTATGACCGTCAAGTAGTTCTTCCAAAGTCTACACTTTGTTTTCATACATGGATCCTCTCTCGGATTTCATGGCTTCCAGCCATTTGTCGGAATCCGGGCCCACCATCGCTTTCTCCATAACTCGTAGGTTCACTGTTGCTCAACAACATGACCTCCAAGACAGGGTTACCGTACCACTCTGCAGTAGTATGCGACCTTGTCGACCTACGAGGCTTGTAGTAACTTGATCCGATGCTTGATGATCACCATCATCAGCTTCCACTTCAATTGGTGTAGGCGCCACAGGAACAACTTCCTGCGCCCTGCTACACACTGGTTGAAGTGATGGTTCAATAACCTCATCAAGTTCTACTACCCTCCCACTCAATTCTTTCGAGAGAAACCTTTCCTCGAGAAAGGATCCGTTTCTAGAAACAAACACTTTGCTTTCGGATCTGAGATAGGAGATGTACCCAACTGTTTTGAATATCCTATGAAGATGCATTTATCCGCTTTGGGTTCGAGCTTATCAGACTGAAACTTTTTCACATAAGTGTCGAAACCCCAAACTTTCAAGAAACGACAGTTTAGATTACTCTAAACCTCAGTCTATACTGTGTCATCTCAACGGAAATACGTGGTGCCCTATTTAAAGTGAATGCGGTTGTCTCTAATGCATAACCCATAAACGATAGTGGTAATTCGATAAGAGACATCTTAGTGTGCACCGTACCAAATAGTGCATGGCTATGATGTTCAGACACATCATCACACTATGATGTTCCAGGTGGCATGAACTGCGAAACAATTTCCACATTGTCTTAACTGCGTACCAAAACTCGTAACTCAGATATTCATTTCTATGATCATATCGTAGACAGTTTATCCTCTTGTCACGACGAACTTCACTCCGAAACAGAATTGAACTTTTCAATATTTCAGACTTGTGATTCATTAAGTAAATACTCTAGTATCTACTCAAATCATCATTGAAGTAAGAACATAATGATATCCACTACTTGCCTCAGCACCCATTGGACTGCATACATCAAAATGTATCACTTCCAACAAGTTACTATCTTGTTTCATCTCAATGAAAACAAGGCCTTGCTCATGTGGTATGATTTGTAGTGATTCGAAATCAGGTGAGTACAAAGATCCATCAGCATGGAGCCTCTTCATGCAATTTATACTGACATGAGTCAAGCGGTAGTGCCACAAGTAAGTGGTACTATCATCATTAACTCGTATCTTTTGGCACCAATATCATGAACATGTGTAACACTACGATCGAGATTCAAATAAACCATTGAAGGTGATTATTCAAGCAAATAGAGTAACCATTATTCTCTTTAAATGAATAATCGTATTGCAATAAACACGATCCAATCATGTTCATGCTTAACGCAAGCACCAAATAACAATTATTTAGGTTTAACACCAATCCCGATGGTAGAGGGAGCGTGCGACGTTTGATCATATCAACCTTGGAAACACTTCCAACACGTATCGTTACCTCGCCTTTAGCTAGTCTCCGTTTATGCCGTAGCTTTCATTTACTAATCATTTAGCAACCGAACCGGTATCCAATACCCTCATGCTACTAGGAGTACTAGTAAAGTACACATCAACACCATGTATATCAAATATACTTCTTTCGATTTTTGCCAGCCTTCTTATCTACCAAGTATCTAGAGTTGCTCCGCCTCAGTGACTGTTCCCCTCATTACAGAAGCACTTAGTCTCGGGTTTGGGTTTAATCTTGGGTCTCTTCATTAGTGCAGCAACTGTTTTGCCGTTTCACGAAGTATCCCTTCTAGCCCTTGCCTTTCTTGAAACTTAGTGGTTTTACAAACCATCAACTATTGATGCTCCTTCTTGATTTCTATTTTCGCAGTGTCAGACATGGCGAATCTCTCAAGGATCATTGTATCTATCCTTGATATGTTATAGTTCATCACGAAGCTCTCACAGCTTGGTGGCAGTGACTTTGGAGAACCATCACTATCTTATCTGGAAGATCAACTCCCACTTGATTCAAGCGATTGTCGTACTCAGATAATCTGAGCACACGCTCAACGATTGAGATTTTCTCCTTTACTTCGTGGACAAAGAATCTTGTCGGAGGTCTCATACCCCTTAACAAGGGCAGAAGCATGAAATCACAATTTCATCTCTTTAGAACATCTCTTATGTTCCATGATGTTTCAAAACGTCTTCGGCGCCTTGCTTCTAAGCCATTAAGTATTTTGTACTGAACTATCGTGTAGTCATCAGAAACCTGTATGTCGGATGTTCACAACATCTACAGACGACGCTCGAGGTGCAGCCCACCGAGTGGTGCATTAAGGACATAAGCCTTCTGCGCAGCAACGAGGACAATCCTCGGTTTTACAGACTCAGTCTGCAAAGTTTGCTACTATCAACTTTCAACTAAATTTTCTCTAGGAACATATAAAAACAATAGAGCTATAGCGCAAGCTACATCGTAATTCGCAAAGACCATTAGACTATGTTCATGACAATTAGTTCAATTAATCATATTACTTAAGAACTCCCACTCAAAAAGTACATCTCTCTAGTCATTTGAGTGGTACATGATCCAAATCCACTATCTCAAGTCCGATCATCACGTGAGTCGAGAATAGTTTCAGTGGTAAGCATCTCTATGCTAATGATATCAACTATACGATTCATGCTCGACCTTTCGGTCTCATGTGTTCCGAGGCCATGTCTGCACATGCTAGGCTCGTCAAGCTTAACCCGAGTGTTCTGCGTGTGCAACTGTTTTGCACCCGTTGTATGTGAACGTTGAGTCTATCACACCCGATCATCACGTGGTGTCTCGAAACGAAGAACTGTAGCAACGGTGCACAGTCGGGGAGAACACAATTTTGTCTTGAAATTTTAGTGAGAGATCACCTCATAATGCTACTGTCGTTCTAAGCAAAATAAGGTGCATAAAAGGATTAACATCACATGCAATTCATAAGTGACATGATATGGCCATCATCACGTGCTCCTTGATCTCCGTCACCAAAGCACCGACACGATCTTCTCTTCACCGGCAGCACACCATGATCTCCATCAACGTGTCGCCATCGGGGTTGTCGTGCTACTCATGCTATTACTACTAAAGCTACATCCTAGCAAAATAGTAAACGCATCTGCAAGCACAAACGTTAGTTATAAAGACAACCCTATGGCTCCTGCCGGTTGCCGTACCATCAACGTGCAAGTCGATATTATCTATTACAACATGATCATCTCATACATCCAATATATCACATCACATCGTTGGCCATATCACATCACAAGCATACCCTGCAAAAACAAGTTAGACGTCCTCTAATTTTGTTGTTGCATGTTTTACATGGTGACCAAGGATATCTAGTAGGATCGCATCTTACTTACGCAAACACCACAACGGAGATATATGAGTTGCTATTTAACCTCATCCAAGGACCTCCTCGGTCAATTCTGATTCAACTAAAGTTGGAGAAACTGACACCCGCCAGTCATCTTTGAGCGATGAAACCAGTCTCTCGTAAGCGTACGAGTAATGTCGGTCTGAGCCGCTTCGATCCAACAATACCGCGGAATCAAGAAAAGACTAAGGAGGGGAAAAAACGCACATCACCGCCCGCAAAAACTTTTGTGTTCTACTCGAGATTACATCTACGCATGAACCTAGCTCTGATACCACTGTTGGGGAACGTCGCATGGGAAACAAAAATTTTCCTACGCGCACGAAGACCTATCATGGTGATGTCCATCTACGAGAGGGGATGAGTGATCTATGTACCCTTGTAGACCGTACAGCAGAAGCGTTAGAGAACGCGGTTGATGTAGTGGAACGTCCTCACGTCCCTCGATCCGCCCCGCGAACAATCCCGCGATCAGTCCCACGATCTAGTACCGAACGGACGGCACCTCCGCGTTCAGCACACGTACAGCTCGAGGATGATCTCGGCCTTCTTGATCCAGCAAGAGAGACGGAGAGGTAGAAGAGTTCTCCGGCAGCGTGACGGCGCTCCGGAGGTTGGTGATGACCTTGTCTCAGCACGGCTCCGCCCGAGCTCCGCAGAAACGCGATCTAGAGGAAAAACCGTGGAGGTATGTGGTCGGGCTGCCGTGGAAAAGTCGTCTCAAATCAGCCCTAAAACCTCCGTATATATAGGTGGGAGGGAGGGGGCCTTGCCTTGGGGCTCAAGGAGCCCCAAGGGGGTCGGCTGAGCCAAGGGGGAGGACTCTCCCCCCCCAAACCGAGTTGGACTAGGTTTGGTGGGAGGGAGTCCCCCTTCCTTCCCACCTCCTCCTTTTTTTTCTTTCTTTCTTGATTTTCTTCTCCTTGGCGCATAGGGCACTTGTGGGCTGTCCCACCAGCCCACTAAGGGCTGGTGTGTCTCCCCAAAGGCCTATGGGCTTCCCCGGGGTGGGTTGCCCCCCCTGGTGAACTCCCGGAACCCATTCGTCATTCCCGGTACATTCCCGGTAACTCCGAAAACCTTCCGGTAATCAAATGAGGTCATCCTATATATCAATCTTCGTTTCCGGACCATTCCGGAAACCCTCGTGACGTCCGTGATCTCATCCGGGACTCCGAAAAACATTCGGTAACCAACCATATAACTCAAATACGCATAAAACAACGTCGAACCTTAAGTGTGTAGACCCTGCGGGTTCGAGAACTATGTAGACATGACCCGAGAGACTCCTCGGTCAATATCCAATAGCGGGACCTGGATGCCCATATTGGATCCTACATATTCTACGAAGATCTTATCGTTTGAACCTCAGTGCCAAGGATTCGTATAATCCCGTATCTTATTCCCTTTGTCCTTCGGTATGTTACTTGCCCGAGATTCGATCGTCAGTATCCGCATACCTATTTCAATCTCGTTTACCGGCAAGTCTCTTTACTCGTTCTGTAATACAAGATCCCGCAACTTACACTAAGTTACATTGCTTGCAAGGCTTGTGTGTGATGTTGTATTATCGAGTGGGCCCCGAGATACCTCTCCGTCACACGGAGTGACAAATCCCAGTCTTGATCCATACTAACTCAACCAACACCTTCGGAGATACCTGTAGAGCATCTTTATAGTCACCCAGTTACGTTGCGACGTTTGATACACACAAAGGATTCCTCCGGTGTCAGTGAGTTATATGATCTCATGGTCATAGGAATAAATACTTGACACGCAGAAAACAGTAGCAACAAAATGACACGATCAACATGCTACGTCTATTAGTTTGGGTCTAGTCCATCACGTGATTCTCCTAATGATGTGATCCCGTTATCAAGTGACAACACTTGCCTATGGCCAGGAAACCTTGACCATCTTTGATCAACGAGCTAGTCAACTAGAGGCTTACTAGGGACAGTGTTTTGTCTATGTATCCACACAAGTATTGTGTTTCCAATCAATACAATTATAGCATGGATAATAAACGATTATCACGAACTAAGAAATATAATAATAACTAATTTATTATTGCCTCTAGGGCATATTTCCAACACTTCAAGTGGGGCCCTTCAGCCAGGAGGCTTCAAAGCGAATTTCTTCGCATATTTTGGAGTCACAAACCTATACTCCTTCCATTCCTTCGCCCATCTGCGTTCAATCTTCTGCAGCCTGATCTTTCTCTTGGCCATTGTCTCAGGTTCTTCATCAGGCGTACAATAGTCCAAGTATATGTCCTCAGGAATATCAACAGCTGTGTTCTGCTCCAGTTTCTTTCCTCCCTTCTGTTTCCTTTCTTCCTCCATTTTCTTCAGATGTTAGAATTAAAACAAATAAAACAAATGTTAGAAATAACAAAACAGAAAAGAATAGAAGAAAAAAAGGAATATCAACAACTTGAATTAGTTGGAGCCAAAACAAATAAAACAAATGTTAGAAATAACAAAACAGAAAAGAATAGAAGAAAAAAAGGAAACGCTTATCTCTCGCCCATGCCGACCCAGCCCACCAGGGCCTCCCCCTGCTCGTCGTCTTCCCCGAGGAGCTGTGTGGCAGCAGCATGTGCGCCGGCTCCACCTCCTGCTCGTCCCCGTCCTCATCTCCTCGCCCAGGGATGCCCCAGACCACCTCGAGCTCATCCTCCTCTTCTCTCTCCAGTTCCCTCTTCTCTCTCTCTCTGCTTTCCCTCGTTGCCGCCATTGCCGAGATCGCCAAGCTCGCCTCCAGCTCGTCTCCGTCCACCCGTCGCTTTCCCGACCGGATCATTAGCTCCGCCTCGTCGATAAGCTCCTCGCCGTCAACCTCCCCGAGCACCCGAGCCACTGCAGCGTCGCCATCGCCACCTTCTTCCTTCTCCGGTCGTCGGAGCTCCCCACCTTGATTCGCCGGCCAGGGTCCCTCTCCGGTCTACCGGATGCCAAAAACGGAGATGCAGTGAGCCCCTGCTCCTTTCCCCTCTCACCCCATGCTCTTCCGTGCCCCGTAGCCTCGATCCCCACCGTGGCCGACTCCGGCCAACGCCCGAGGTCGTCGTCGGCCTCCCTCCGACCACCTCCTGGACTGTGGGTTGGTCGGAACGGATGCGGTGCAGATCCAGCTTCCTGTAGAACCCAACCGCGCTCGATTTGGACCTCTGTAGCGCAATTCTGGCCAACTCCGGCGAGCCCTCCACCGCGGGCTTGGTCGCCGGCGACCACCCTTCGGTGGGGGCCGACGTGGCCAGCTATTAGCCACTAACCACTCTTCCCAGAGACGCTGCCAGAGGGCCCCACGCCTGGTCAAACCCCAATTAGGGGCTGGTTAGCGCGGGTTTAGCCTCTGGGTCACTGACCAGTGGGTCCCACTAGTCAGGTTTGACCTGGACCGGCTGGTTGACCTGCTGATGCAGGGATGACATTAGACTGACGCAGTAATAGCTTTTCAGATTTATTATAATTCCAGAAAATGCTGAAAACTTCTAAAAAATATATAAAATAGTGTGTAAGTCCAATGAAAATAATTTATATATGAAAAATGATCATAACAATCCAAAGAATCTAAATATGGCAGTTTCGTGCATGTTTGAAAAGTTAACATCACCAAATAGGAAAAATGGTGTATAGGATAAATTTCATATTTAGTTTGGAGATGGGATTTGATACTTATTTGAATTCCACTTCAATTGTTATGACCAAACATTGGTCAATGCAAAACGGTACCTCAAAATACTAACTCCATGCATGTTGGAACAATTTATTATGAGCATCGGGTCGAATCAATTATAAGGGTACTTGGAAAAATACCCGGCTTGAAGTGATGTTTGAATCCTAATTCAAACCAACTTCAACTTAAGAAATGATAGCCACATTAGCCCTGCCACCTTTCATTTCATGTCTTGAGCATGCATCATAGTGTTGCATTTCTGTGAAGTAATTGTTGTTCTTTCTTGTTTGCCCGTGTTGTTCCCTCTCGGTAAACGATGTTTCCGACGATGTGACCGTTGACATTGATGAAGACTGATTGCTATCTTCAGACGTGTCAGGCAAGCAAACCCCCTTGAGCATATTGAAATAAACCCACTCTCTCGCTACTGCTCTCTTTTACTGCATTAGGAAAAACACGATTCAACTGTACATATTATCGATAGTTGAACCCATTCCTCTGCATGACCTGATTTTGTCACAGTAAATAGTTGAAACCACTGAGCATGAGTAGCAACTGCTTGAGCCTTGTTGTGCTTACTCATCCATGCTTGCTTACAATGCCTGCTGTGCTTAGAGTCGTGTTGTGTCTGATCCGGCTGGATGATGAATCGGAATGGTTGTGTGCATGTCCTATATTGTGAGAGTAAAGGTGTGAATCTGAATTGGTAAAGGTAGCGATGAGAGGCCACGTAGGAGTACATGGCGGGTTGCCTCATTGGGACCGTCCTTAAGAACTGAGTTATGTGTGTGTTATCCAAGACAAGATACTACCACACATTGGGATACTTAATTGACCCTCTCGTCTTATTAATCGCCTAGATCTCTGTCTAGGAGTTGCAATTAGTTTCTGGTGTTTGTAGGAAAAGTCTTGGCGGCCGTGTTTAGCTCTTCCCGACGGGGTAGGCTTTACTATGGTAGATACACAGTGGGACGGTGTACCAAGTGGCACCCGGATGGTGGGCTTGGGAACCCTGCGCACATCGTTTGGGGCCGTAGAGGAAACCTCGGCCAGACTTCCTTGCGGGTTCAGTCTCAAATAGGCGATAAACCTGGACTAGGGTCTTGTATGGTTAACGGTCGTTGCCGACACCCACGCCAGTGCTTCCGATTGAAGGTTGCCAAGATGCATGACGTGCACATGGTGATAAGTGGTGGGAGCGTGTGTGAAGAAGTATACCCATGTACGGTGATTTAATCTGTTCGAATAGCCGCGTCCTTGGATATGGACTACTTGGAAACATTACGTGGTACATAGACAATTTAAATGGATACTCTAAAACATGCAAGATAAGTGTGAGTGCTATGGAGAACTCGTAGGGAGACGAGAGTGGATCTATAGTGGTGTATTGAGTTGGTGCATATGTGGACTCGTGTGCGCTATCCCACCTCAAAGAAAGAACTTGTAGTCATAATACAGGTTAGCCAAGAGTCAAAGCTGGCTTGCTGCAATCAAACCCCACAATCCTTTCATTGAAACATGATGCATATCTAGATAGTTCTGATGTATGACTTGTGGAGTACCTTTGTACTCACGTTTGCTTTATTTATGTTTTTGCAGAGAAGACTTAGACTCATTAAAAGGTTCTATGCGATGTGTTCGATGTTGACCGGGATAGCTTGGGAATCCCAGATAGAGGTCTGGCTCCTTTGGTACGGTCGTAGTAGCTTTTCAGGCTCTTCCAGCCACTTTTAGTAGATGTCTGTACCCAGACATGTTATGCTTCCGCTTGATGCTTGTATGACTTGAGTGACGGGTCATGTGACCCCTGTTTGT
Organism: Hordeum vulgare subsp. vulgare; assembly: GCF_904849725.1. Lineage (NCBI taxonomy): Eukaryota > Viridiplantae > Streptophyta > Magnoliopsida > Poales > Poaceae > Hordeum > Hordeum vulgare. Next base: position 280,005,688 of record NC_058523.1, on the reverse strand, counting down.
AATGTCATACTATATTAACTCTTATGAGTCTTTAATAAATGCTTGAGTCATAGAGTTATGTTGTGATGCCATGTTGTATCTACACATATCGTGCATAATGTGTGTATGTATGAAATGCATTATATGTGTGGGATTCGACACCTAGTTGTGTGCCCTTAGTAGTACTCTTTACAGGGAAATGCATCTTTGTGCTTCTATCGAGCCTTGGTAGCTTGCTACTTCTCTAGACACATTGATTTACCGGCGTGTATCCTTCAGGGAAATGCATCTTTGTGCTTCTATCGAGCCTTGGTAGCTTGCTACTTCTCTAGACACATTGATTTACCGGCGTGTATCCTTCTTTGCTGCCATGTCTAACCCCTCGGGGAAATGTCACGTGGTGTAATAGAGTCCTTGTAGCTTGCTACGACTCGTCTACACACACTGTTGATCGACACCTGCTTTGCTGGGTTATGTATGCCTGTCCCTGTATGGATGTACCGCTTGGGTTTATAACTAGTCATGTCGACCCGGGTTCTTTGTCGTTTGAACGCTAGCAACATATTCATGTACGTGAGCCAAAAGACGCAAACGGTCCCGGCCAAGGTAAGTTGGCAGCCGTGGAGTTTACCGTGCGTGAGGCCGCAAAGTGATGTGATGTGTTACAGGCTAGGTTCTTATGACTCAGGATCGGGGTCCCGACAGTATCACTATAAACTGAATAAAGTTTGGTATCATTGGGTTATGGTCTTGAATTTGGTAACATTGAACAGTATAAAAAATGCAGATACTGTACTATGCAAGTGTATCACTATAAACTGAATTTGTAAATAAAGTTTAACAACACAAATAAAATGCAGACCGGAATAAAGTTTAACAGCACAAATAAATACCTTGGTCAGAATGAGTTGCCGGACCGGAGTAATGAAGCTGCAAGACGGAAGGAGAAGATCTGCCGGATTGGCACGGAAGACCGAAGCAGATGCAAGCTGCAGGACGGAAGAAGTCGTAGGAGATCTGTGCCTCGAGCAAGAAGAGCACGGTCGGCGGATGACCTCTCACAGATGAGCTTGCGGCCTGAATGAACGGGAAGGGGCGGCGGCGAATGGCGACCGGCGGGGAGGCGCGAACCGGTCGGTCTCCTCGCTCACGGTGGTGCGGGAACAGAGCGGAGACCGACGGTGACGATGACAGGTGAGGGCGGTGACCACCGGTAGGGGAGCAGCGGCGACCGAGGAGGCCAGCGGCGGTGGGGAACCCTAGCAGCTCTGCGAGAGGTGAGGTCACGAGAGAAAGGTGGGCATGGGGAGCTTCTCTCGATCAGGTGTGGCTGGATAAGGCACGTGGCTTTGCCCTTAGCCAGCTGTCGGCACAGACAGCCGTTAGTCTTTGCCCTCAGCCGGCTGTCGGCAAAGACAACCGTTAGTCTTTGCCCTCGGCTGGCTGTCGGCAATGACGGCTCCCGTTAAGCACTGGTTGAACGTGGGACCGGGTTAGCTCCCTATGCCGTCAGCCTCCCTATGCCATCAGTTTTTTTCTCCTTTGCCGTCAGCTGGCTGACGGCTTAGACAAAGCAGACGGCATAGATTATCTATGCCGTCAACCTCTCCTATGCCGACAGCGTTTGTTTTGGTTGAGGGCAAAGTCTCTTTGCCGTCATCCCCGTGAAATAGTTGGCGGCAAAGCTGAAGCTGTCGGCACATTATGTTTTTCCAGTAGTGTAGGATCTAAAGGAGCACTTCTACTAGCAACCAAATTCATTAACTCATCCATCTTAGCACTCAACGAGTTAATTTCTTCTATAGCATGTACCTTCTTACTAGTAGGTGACCTTTCAGTGTGCCACTGAGAGTAGTTCGTCATGATGTTGTCTAGGAGCTTTGTGGCTTCCCCTAACGTGATTTCCATGAACGTTCCACCTGAGGCGGAGTCCAAGATATTTCTAGAAGCGAAATTCAAGCCAACGTAAAAGATTTGAATAATCATCCAAAGACTCAAGCCAAGAGCGGGACAATTTCTAATCATTAATTTCATTCTCTCCCAAGATTGTGCAACATGTTCATGATCAAGTTGCTTGAAATTCATGATATCATTACGGAGAGAGATGATCTTAGCCGGCAGAAAATACTTGGATATATAAGCATCTTTGCACTTATCCCAAGAATCGATACTATTTTTGGGCAAAGAAGAAAACCAAGTTCTTGCGCGATCTCGCAACGAGAAAGGAAAAAAGCTTCAATTTAATCACGTCATTATCCACATCTTTCTTCTTTAGCATATCGCAAAGCTCAATGAAGGTATTGAGATGGGATGCGGCATGTTCACTAGGAAGGCAGGAGAATTTCTCTTTCATGACAAGATTCAGCAAAGAGGCATTGATTTCGTATGACTCCACACTTGTGGCGGGAGCAATGGTAGTACTAATAAATTCATTATTATTAATATTCGAGAAGTCACAAAGTTTGGTGTTTTCATTCATGGTGACTTTGGCAAGGAAGCAAGCACACAAGCGAACAAAGAACAAGCGAGAAAAATGGCGAACGAAAAGGCAAACAAAAAAGGCAAATGAAAAAGGCAAATTGGTGAAGTGGGGGAGAGGAAAACGAGAGGCAACTGGCAAACAAAGGAAATGCAAGAGATGAGTTTGCGGCACCTACTTGGATGAGTTCTTGACTTGATCTTCCTCCCCGGCAACGGCGCCAGAAATTCTTCTGCTACGGCAACAAAAGTCCTTCCCCGCCAACGGCGCCAGAAATTCTTCTTGCTACTTCTCGAACTACAGCGCCAGAAATTGACACGTTGACAGAGACTTGCTTGCGTTGGTTTTTCCCTTGAAGAGGAAAGGGTGATGCAGCAAAGGAGCAGTAAGTATTTCCCTCAATTTGAGAACCAAGTATCGATCCAGTAGGAGGGTCTTGTCAAGTCCATAGTACTTGTGCAAACACAAACGAGCTTGCACCCAACGCTTAAAATGGGTTGTCAATCCCTTCAAGATTGTTTGCAAAGTGAGATCTGAAGGCGGAAAGTGCAACGAAGTAAAAAGTGTAAGGCTGAAAATATGGTGTGGAGTAGGTCCGGGGGCCATATTGTTCACTAGAGGCTTCTCTCAATATAGCAAATATCACAGTGGGTGAACAAATTACTGTCGAGAAATTGATAGAACCGCGCAAAGTCATGATGATATCTAAGGCAATGATCATACATATAGGCATCACGTCCGAGACAAGTAGACCGATACTTTCTGCATCTACTACTATTACTCCATACATCGACCGCTATCTAGCATGCATCTAGTGTATTGAGTTCATGACGAACAGAGTAACGCCTTAAGCAAGATGACATGATGTAGAGGGATAATTTCAAACCAATGATGAAAACCCCATCTTTTTACCCTTGATGGCAACGACATGATGTGTTCCTCGCTACAAAACCCCTTCTGTCAACCCCTTCTGTCACTGGGTGAGGTCACCGCAACCAAGCACTTCTCCATTGCAAGAATCATAGATCTAGTTGGCCAAATAAAACCCACAATTCGAAGAGAATTACAAGGATATGAAATCATGCATAAGATAGATCAGAAGAAACTCAAATAAGATTCATAGATAATCTGATCATAAATCCACAATTCATCGTATCTCGACAAACACACCATAAAAGAAGATTACATCGGATAGATCTCCATGAAGATCATGGAGAACTTTGTATTGAAGATACAAGAGAGAGAAGAAGCCATCTAGTTACTAGCTATGGACCCGTAGGTCTATGGTGAACTACTCACGCATCATCGGAGAGGTCATGGTGTTGATGAAGAAGCCCTCTGCATCCGAATCCCCCCTCCGGCAGGGCACCAGCACGTGCCCCAAATGGGATCTTGCGGAGACAGAAGCTTGCGGCGGCGGAAACGTACTTCCGATGATCTCCTGATTTTTTGTGGAATTTTTGGGAATATATAGGCACAAAACCTAGGGCAAAGGAGGTCCAGGGGGCCCACAAGCCTAGCGGCGCGGCCTCCCCCTGGACACGAGGAGGGGGCTTGTGGGGCCCCTGGGGACCCCCTGCCTTGGCTCTCAAGTCTCCCGATCTTCTTCTTTTATGGAAAAAATCTTTTCGGGGATTTTATTCCGTTTGGACTCCGTTTGAAATTCTCCTCTGAAAGGGGTCAAAAACATGGAAAAACAGGAGTTGGCACTTGGCACTGAGTTAATAAGTTAGTCCCAAAAAATATATAAAAGGCATGCAAAACGTCCAAAGTTTGACAAGATAATAGCATGAAACCATAAAAAATTATAGATACCTTGGAGACATATCACGGCTCACCAAGGGGAGGAGAATAAGATCTGGCGCATGAGAGGAGGGAGGTCAACGAGCTGGAGCGGAAGAAGCTCACTGGAGGGAGTGGAAGAAGCTGTCGTCGGGGACATCGTGGAAGAATATCTCGGCTCCTGATCTTCACGAAAATGGAATGCCACCGTGCAACGCGTGCTCCTAGTTCAAACTGGGGAAGAAGGGGTCAATGCTACTCCAGCGTCGAGCAGCTGCAACACCCGGCCATGGCGATGGCGGTGGTGCTCGGGGTATCGCCCTGGCAGCGCTAGGGTAGAGGGGGAGAAGGGCGAGGCTAGTTCTAGGAGAGGGGAGAAGGAGCTTTATAGGTCGCACCCCGAGGCGGAGAGCCGTCGATAGCGGGGAAAAGATCGATCGGTGGCTCTCCCTGGTCCGTACGACGATGATGTCGATAGGTGGGACAAGGATCGCGTTGGTGGGCTCTGGGACGAAACTTACACAACATCGGCCGCGCTCTCTCTCTCTCTGGAATTAACTCCTGGCAATAAAAATTAAAACGTAATTTGAATAAATGTCTAAGGCTAAAAGGAAAAGAGTTTAACAAAAATATAAACATATTTGGTCTTCTAAAATGTTGTCGTTGTTTATCAAAATAAGTGGTTCTTTTAAATCTGTTTGAAATGGGGCTCTGTTTTTAAATAAAACCAAAAGGAAAAAAGTTCAATGAAAGGGTGTTGCACCCTCAATTAATAGGAAGATAGTTTGAAGAGGAGGAACATTTTATTGAGGCAAAAATAGAAACTTTTAAATCTGCCTCATTTATAATTGGAACACACGGAGTTTGAAACTATGGTGCAACAAGGGGTTATTGAAGGGACTCTTGTTGCACATACCCAATCACATCCACACATTGCACTCACACTCATACCAAGGTGTAATACAGCAACAAAAGAGCGGAACAAAAGATGTGATGATATGCATGATGCCATGATGACACATAAAATGAAGACACAAACTTAAACTCTTTATACAAATCCAACATGCCAACATAGGAAGGTTGCCATACAAGGAAAGATATCACAAGAGGGAAAGGAATGCATTGGGGCTGTCACAACTCTCCCACACTAACAGAGGATCTCGACCCGAACCACAATGTTAGATGCGAGTCCACCAGAAGGTCTGCTTCAGATCTTGATACATTTTGGAGCTTCCTCGATGTATCGAGGGGATGGAATTATGGGCTTCATCCATGATAACTTTCCTGAGCTCTCCTTTCGGACGACAAGGCAGTCCTGGAAGAACAAAGTATCTCTGTCATCAAAATGGAAGCACTTATATTTTGGAATGATCTTTGCCAAGCCATTTTAACTTTCTTCACCATCTCATCCACCAGTTCAGCTTGTCGGACTTGGTCTTCCAAGGTAGGAGAAATCTGAAAATTAGCAAGAAATCTCTGAGGTACTATCTGAAGGTTGAGCTTCGTGAAAGATTCACAAAGATCAGGCTGGAGAGGCTTCAGAATGAGACTGTTGCAGTAAGACTTTCTGCTCAAAGCATCTGCAATGACATTTGCTTTGCCCGGAGTAATGTCAATGCTCAGATTATACTCTTGGATCATTTCCACCGAATTAGTTTGTCGAAGATTGAGACTAGGTTGGGTGAAGATGTATTTGAGACTCTCGTAATCGTGTAGACTTTAACCTGTCTTCCCAACAAGAGGTGTCTCCAAGTCATCAAAGCATGGATCACTGCCGCCAACTCAAGATCTTGAGTGGGATAGTTCATCTCACTTGGCTGCAACTGCCTCGAGGTATAAGCTACCACTTTCTTCTCTTGCATCAGAACTGCACCAAGACCTTGGAGAGATGCATCATATAACACTTTATAAGGCTTGGAATCATCAGGAGGGGTCAAGACTGGAGTTGAGGTCGGCTTCTCTTTGAGTGTATTGAAAGCCAACTAACACTCTAGAGACCACACAAACTTCACACTCTTCTGAAGAAGGTTGGACATAGGCTTAGCAATCTTGGAGAAGTTCTCAACGAACCTTCTGTAATAGCTTGCATGCTCGAGAATGCTACGAAGCTGCTTCGCATTTTGATGAGGTTCCCACTCAACAATGTCCTTCACCTTTGTAGGATCAAATTTGATGCCCTCGGCAGAGATCATGTGCCCAAGGTACACAACTTCCTTCAACGGGAATTCACATTTGGAAAATTTAGCATAGAACTTATGCTCTCTTAGCTTATCAAGTACACGCCGAAGATGTTCTTCATGTTCTTCCTGAGTTTCAGAAAAGACCAGAATGTCATCAAGATACACCAAGACAAATTCATTCTTGAATGGATGGATATATAATTCATCATCCAAGAGAAGGTCGGAGGAGCATTGGCGAGACAAAAGACAACACTCTGTATTGATAAGAGCCCAACCTTGTCCTGAAAGCAGTCTTTGGAATATCTTCTTCGCGAATGCGGATCTGGTGATAGCCCATCTGAAAGCAAGCTTAAAGAAAATCTTGGCCCCTTTCAATTGCTCGAACAATTCACTAATGTTAGGAAGTGCATATTGGTTTCTGATTGTCGGACGGTAATTGATACATAGTCGGTCCGTGCCATCCTTCTTTTTGACAAAAAGAACACCACAACCCTAAGGAGATGAACTTGGTCTGATCAGACCGAGACGTTCTTGCTCATCAAGCTGCTTCTTCAACTCTTTCAGCTCTTCGGGACGAAGTTTATACGGGCGCTTGTAGACCGGTTCAGTTCCACGTCCAAGCTCAATTACAAACTCAACTGGCCGTTGTGGTGGCATTCCTAGCAATTCTTCAGGAAAGACATCTTCATACTCACAAACAACTCAAAACATGGGAAATGGGAGAAATTTTACACTTCTCATTGACAGAAAACAAACGGATCGTCTCGTCGCGAGCAGCAAAAATAATCACGTCCTCCGAAGGATGAGTCAACTTGATGTCTTTGGCTTCACAATCAATATATGCCTTGTTCATCGCCAGCCAGTCCATGCCAAGGATCAGATCAATATCCGACTGGCCAAGGACAATTGGAGAAGCCAGGAATGAATAGCTGCCCATCTTGATAGAGACACTAGGAACCACCATGTGAGAACTCATATGCATGCTCGAAGATACCACACGAAAAGGTTCTTCTAGAACCTCCGAAGGAAAATCATGCTTGTTCACAAATGTCTTAGACATTAAACAATGCGATGCACCAGAATCAAATAAAACCTTTGTGGGAATATCATAAACCAAGAGATTACCCATGGTCACATATGAGGAGTTCTCTGCTTTAGCTGCATTCACCATATTCACCCTTGCAGACTTGGGGTTGAACTTCACCATTGCATTGCCTGGAGTCCTGACTAGAGGAGGAGCCAAAAGATGCTGCTGGTTGGTCCACTTGTTAAAGTAATGACCTTTCTTACCACACCTGTGACAAGTCAACTCTGATAGCGGACGTACATACACTTGAGGATTCCCTTGCTTCTGTTACTGAAATCTATGCTGGAAAGCTAGGTTGGGTGGGTGGGAAGAACCACGACCACCAGACTGCTTGAACTGCTGAGGCTGCCGAGTAGGAGGAGACACCCAATATTTAGGTTCCTTCTGAACCACCTAACTTGAGGACGAGGAACCAGAATCTCTGAAACGCTTCCGTGAGTTATCCAGTTTGAGAAAATGCGCCTCGGCCCTGAAAGCCAAATTGTAAAACTGGTCGAACTCAAAAGGATCATGCAAGGCAAAGGCCAGCTCCAAGTCTTCCTTCAGACCACCTCGGTACTAAAAAACCTTGCTCTTCTGATCTGGAATGTCGAGCTTAGCATAACGAGCCAGCTCCTGGAACTCCACATTGTAGTTGTACCCAGACGAAGTCCCTTGCTTCAAGAGCCTGAATTTCTCATGCATAGCTTCCACACAACTTGCTGGAATATAGTAGGCCCTGAAATCCCTGCAAAAATCATCCGAGCTGATCACTCTGTTGCCTCTGGAATCCTTTAATTGCTGCCACATTCTACTGCCTGCCCCTTGAGCTGGAACGTTGCAAACTTGACGAAGTCCTCTGGTCGCACATTACTAGACTCGAAGTGTTGGAAATATGCCCTAGAGGGAATAATAAAATAGTTATTATTATATTTCCTGTTTCAAGATAATCGTTTATTATCCATGCTATAATTGTATTGAATGCAAACTTCAATGCATGTGTGGATGTATAGACAAAACGGTGTCCCTAGTGAGTGTTTAGTAGACTAGCATGTTGATTAAAGATGGTTAAGGTTTCCTAGCCATAGAAAAATGTTGTCACTTGATGATGGGATCACATCATTAGGAGAATGATGTGATGGACTAGACCCAAGCTATGAACGTAGCATATTATCATGTCATTTTGTTACTATTGTTTTCTGCATGTCAAGTATTCATTCCTATGACCATGAGATCATGTAACTCATTGACACCGGAGGAATACCTTTTACGTATCAAACATCGCAACCTTACTGGGTGACTACAAAGGTACTCGACAGGCATATCCGAAGGTGTCCGCTGAGTTAGCATGGATCAAGACTGGGATTTGTCACTCCGTGTGACGAAGAGATATCTCCGGGCCCACTCGGTAATACAGCATCACATATAAGCCTTGCAAGCAATGTGACTAAAGAGTTAGTCATGGGATCTTTTATTACGGAACGAGTAAAGAGACTTGCCGGTAACGAGGTTGAAATAGATATGGAGATACTGACGATCGAATCTCAGGCAAGTAACATACCAAAGGACAAAGGGAATAGTATACGAGACTATATGAATCCTTGACACAGAGGTTCAAACAATAAGATCTTCGTAGAATATGTAGGATCCAATATAGACATCCAGGTCCCGCTATTGGATATTTACCGGAGAGTGTCTCACGTCATGTCCCCATAGTTCTCGAACCCGCAGGGTCTGCACACTTAATGTTCGATGACGTTTCGGTATAGTTGAGTTATAGGTGCTGGTGACCGAAGTTTTGTTCAGAGTCCCGGATGAGATCCCGGACGTCACGAGGAGTTCTGGAAGGGTCCGGAAACAAAGATTGATATATAGTAAGTTGGTATTTAGATTCCAAAGGAATTTCTGGCATTGTCGGCAGTGTACCGGGTGTGACGAATGGCTACCGGGGGTCCACCACTCCCTAAGAGGGCCACATGGACTTGATGGTGGTGCTATAGTTCTTAGTGGGATGACTAGTACACCAAAGAAATCCCATGAGGTAAAAGTGAAAAAACAAAAGAGGTGGACAGCATGGGGAGGAGTCCTACTCCAAGTAGGATTGGAGGACGATTCCTCCTCTCTAGGTTTGGTCGAGCCCAAGGGGGTTTCCCTTCGTGCTCAAGGCTAGCCCCTCCTTCCTCCTATATATACTAGAGGTTTTAGGGTTTTTGACACACAATTTCAGCCACGTGCAACCCTCTCCTCTAGTTTGTAGTTCCTCCTCTAGATCGGATTTCTGCCGTGCTTAGGTGAAACCCTGCCGGAATAGATCACCACCATCACCGGCGCGCCGTCATGCTGTCGGAGAACTCATCTACTTCCCCATCTCTCTTGCTGGATCAAGAAGGTGGAGATCGTCATTGAGCTATATGTGTGCGGAACCCGGAGGTGTCGTCCGTTCGGTGCTACATCGGGACGGATCGTGGGACGGCGACGATTTGGATCACGAAGACGTTCCACTACATCAACCGCGTTTCTTAACGCTTCACACTTAGCGATCTACAAGGGTATATTGATCCGATATCCCTCTCGTAGATGATTATCACCATCATAGGTCTTCGTGTGCGTAGGAAAATTTTTGTTTCCCATCCAACGTTCCCCAACAGTGGCATCATGAGCTAGGTTAATGCGTAAATGATATCTCGAGTAGAACACAAAAGAGTTTGTGGGCGTTGATGTTCACTTTGATGCCCTCATTAGTCTTTTCTTGATACGGCTGTATTGTTGGATTAAAGTGGCCCGGCAAACTTTACTCGTACGCTTACAAGAGACCGTTTCCATCGACTGACATGAAACTTGTTGCATAAAGATGAGTGGCGGGTGTGTGCTTCTTCAACTTTAGTTGAATCGGATTTAACCAAGGTGGTCCTTGGAGAAGGTTAAATAGAAATTTGCATATCACCGTTGTGGTTTTGCGTAAGTAAGATGCGATCATACTAGATACCCATAGCAGCCACCTAAAACATGCAACAACAAATTAGAGGACGTCTAACTTGTTTTTCCAGGGTATGCATGTGATGTGATATGTCCAAAGACATGATGTGATATATTGGATGTATGACATGATCATGTATTAATAGTTAAATATCGACTTACACGTCGATGCTATGGCAACCGGCAGGAGACATAGGGTTGTCTTTAAATTAACGTTTGTGCTTGCAGTTGCGTTTACTATATTGCTTGGTAGTACCTTTAGTAGTGATAGCGTAGATAGCACGACAACCTCGATGGCAGCACAATGATGGAGATTATGATGATGGAGAATATGGTGTGGCGCCGGTGCCGATGAATATTATGCCGGTGCTTTGGTGGTGTAGATCACGAAGCACAAGATCATGGCCATATCATGTCACTTATGAATTGCATGTGATGTTAATCCTTTTATGCACCTTATTTTTCTTAGAATGACAGTAGCATTATAAGGTGATCCCTCACAAAAAATTCAAGATAAAATTGTGTTATCCCCGACTGTGCACTGTTGCGAAAGTTCATCGTTTCGAGACACCACGTGATGATCGGGTGTGAGAGACTCAACGTTCATATACAACGGGTGCAAAAAAGTTGCACATGTGGAACACTCGGGTTAAACTTGATGAGCCTAGCATGTACAGACATGGCCTCGGAACACAAGAGACTGAAAGGTCGAGCATGTATCATATAGCTGATGTGATCAACATGGCGATGTTCACCACTGAAACTATACTCAACTCACGTGATGATCGTACTTGAGTTAGTAGATTTGGATTATGCGCCACTTGAATGACTAGAGGGATATCTATTTGAGTGGGAGTTATTAGTAATATGATTAGATAAACTCAATTATCATGAACATAGTCAAAATCTCTTTACAAATAAAGTTGTAGGTTGCGCTGTAGCTCTACTGTCTTTTATATATGTTCCTAGAGAAAATTTAGTTGAAAGATGATAGTAACAATTATGCGGACTAGGTCCGTAAACTAAGGATTGTCCTCATTGCTACGCAGAAGGCTTATGTCCTTAATGCACCGGTCGGTGTGATGAACCTCGTGCGTCGTGTGTGGATGTTGCGGACATCTAACATACAAGTTTTTGATGACTACGTGATAGTTCAGTGCGTAAATGCTTTACGGCTTAGAACTGAGGCGCCAAAGACGTTTTGAACGTCATGTAACATATGAGATGTTCCAAGAGATGAAATTGGGATTTCATGCTCGTGCGCTTGTTCAGAGGTATGAGACCTCGGACAAGATTCTTTGTATAAAAAGTAAGGGAGAAAAACTCAATCATTGAGCATGTGCTCAGATTGTCAGATTGCTACAATCGCTTGAATCGAGTGGGAGTTAATCTTCCACGTGAGATAGTGATGGTTCTCCAAAGTCACTGCCACCAAGCTACTAGAGCTTCGTGATGAACTATAAAAGATCAGGGATAGATATGATGATCCTTGAGCTATTCATGATGTTTGACACCACGAGAGTAGAAATCAAAAAGGAGCATCGATTGTTGATGGTTAGTAAAACCACTAGTTTCATGAAGGGCAAGGGCAAGAAGGGATACTCCATGACACGGCAAACCAGTTGTTGCTGTTGTGAAGAGACCCAAGGTTGAACCCAAACCCGAGACTAAGTGCTTCTGTAATGAGGGAAATACTCACTTAAGAGGAAGTACCCTAGATACTTGGTAGATGAGAAGGCTGGCAAAGTTGACAGAAGTATATTGGATATACATGATATTGGTGTGTACTTTACTAGTACTCCTAGTAGCACGAGGGTATTACATACCGGTTCGGTTGCCAAGTCTTAGTAAATCAAAGTAAAAGCAACGGAATAAACAAACACTATATAAAGGCGTGGTGACGATAAGTGTTGGAAGTGTCTCCAAGGCTGATGTGAATAAACATTGCACACTCCCTCTACCATCGGGATTAGTGCTAAAAGTAAATAATTGTTATTTGGTGTTTGCGTTGAGCATGAACATGATTAGGTCGTGTTTATTGCAATACGATTATTCATTTAATGAGAATAATGGTTATTCTATTTGCTTGAATAAATACCTTCACTGGTTTATTGAATCTCGATCTTAGTGGTACACATGTTAATAATATTGATGCCAAAAGATGCAAAGTAGTAATGATAGTACCACTTACTTGTGGCACTGCCGCTTGAGTTATATTGGTATAAAATGCATGAGGGAGCTCCAGGCTGATGGATCTTTGTACTCACTCATTTTTGAAACATTTGAGACATGCAAACCAAGCCTATTGGTATAAATGCATGAACAAACTCCATGCAGATGGATCGTTTGGACTCACTTGAGGCATGCAAATCATACCACATGGGTAAGATGACTGAAGCCCTTGTTTTTCCAGTGAGATGGAACAAGAAAGTAACTTGTTGGAAGTAATACATTTTGTTGTATGCAGTCCAATGAGTGCCGAGGCACGCAATGTATATCGTTATGTTCTTACTTCACTTACGATTTGAGTAGATACAGGAGTATTTGTTTGATGTACCACAAGTCTGAAATATTGAAAAGTTCAAGCTATTTCAGAGTGAAGATCGTCGTGCCAAGAGGATAAAATGTCTACGATATGATCGTAGAGATGAATATCTGAGTTGCAAGTTTAGTACATAGTTAAGACAATGTGGAAATTGTTTCGCAACTCATGCCACCTGGAGCACCATAGTGTGATGGTGTGTACGAACGTCATAGCCGCGCCTTATTGGATATAGCGCATACTATGATGTCTCTTATCGAAATACCACTATAGTTTTGGGTTAGGCAATAGAGACAACTGCATTCAATTTAAATTGGGCACCACGTAATTTCATTGACATGACAACGCATGAACTATGGTTTGGAGAAACCTAAGTTGTCGTTTCTTAAAAGTTTGGGGCAACGACGGTTATGTGAAAAGGTTTTAGTCTAATAAGCTCGAACCCAAAACGGATAAATGCATCTTCATAGGATACCCAAAATAGTTGGGTACATCTCGTATCTCAGATCCAGAAGCAAAGTGTTTGTTTCTAGAAACGGGTCCTTTCTCGAGGAAAAGCTTCTCTCGAAAGAATAGAGTGGGAGGATGGTGGAAAATTGATGAGGTTATTAAACCGTCACTTCAACTAGTATGTAGGAGGGCGCAGGAAGTTGTTCCTGTGGCATCTATACCAATTGAAGTGGAAGTTGATGATAGTGATCATGTAGCTTCGGATCAAGTTACTACAAACCTCGTAGGTCGACAAGGTCACGTACTGCTCCAGAGTGGTACGGTAACCCTGTCTCATAGGTCATGTTGTTGAACAACAATGAACCTACGAGCTATGGAGAAGCGATGGTGGGCCCTAATTCCGACAAATGGCTGGAGTCCGTGAAATCCGAGAGAGGATCCATGTATGAGAACAAAGTGTGGACTTTAGAAAAACTACTTGATGGTTGTAAGACTGTTAAGTACAGATGGATATTTAAAAGGAAGACAGACGATGATGGTGACAAGTCACCATTAAGAAAGCTCGACTTGTCTCAAAGATGTTTCCGACAAATTCAAAGAGTTGACTATGATGAGACTTTCTCACTCGTAGTGATGCTAAAAGTCTATTGGAATTATGTTAGCAGTTGCTGCATTATTTATGAAATCTTGCAGATAGGATGTGAAAACATTGTTTCCTCGACAGTTTGCTTGAGGAAAGGTTGTATGTGATACAACCAGAAGGTATTGTCGATCCTAAGAATGCTAACAAGTATGCAGGCTCCAGTGATCCTTCTATGGACTAGATCAAGCATCTTGGAGTTGGAATAAGTACTTTGATGAGTGATCAAAGCTTTTGGTTTTATACAAAGTTTATGAGAAACTTGTATTTCCAAGAAAGTGAGTGGGAGCACTATAGAATTTTTGATGAGTATATGTGGTTGACATATTGTTGATCGAACATCATGTAGAATTTCTGGAAAGCATATAGGGTTGTTTGAAAAGTGTTTTTCGAAGGAAAACCTGGATTAAGCTACTTGAACACTGAGCATCAAGATATATAGAGATAGATCAAGATGCTTGATAAAACTTCCAATGAAATGCATGCCTTGACAAGTTTTTGAAGGAGTTCAAAATAGAACGACAAAGAAGGGGTTCTTGGCTGTGTTGTAAGGTGCAAATTTGAGTAAGACTCAAAACCCGACCATGGCAGAAGAGAGAGAAAGGACGAAGGTCGTCCCCTATGCCTTAGTCATAGGCTCTGAAGTATGCCATGATGTGTACCACACCTGATGTGTAGCTTGCCATGAGTTTTTCAAGGGGTACAAAGAGTGATCCATGATTAAGTCACTGAACAGTGGTCAAAAGTTATCCTTAGTAACTAGTGGACTAAGAAATTTTTCTCGATTATGGAGGTGATTAAGGAGTTCGTCATAAAAGGTTACGTCGATGCAAGCTTTGACACTAATTCAAATGACTTTGAGTAGTAAACCGAATTTGTATAGTGGAGAAGTCATTTGCAATAGTTCCAAATGGCGTGTGGTAGCAGGATTTATAGGATGACATAGAGATTTGTAAAGCACACACGAATCTGAAAGGTTCATACCCATTGACTAAAAAAGTCTCTCACAAGCAAGACATGATCAAACCCCAAAATTGTGTGGGTGTTAGATTCATTACAATCACACAGTGATGTGAACTAGATTATTGACTCTAGTGCAAGTGGGAGACTATTGGAAATATGCCCTAGAGGCAATACTAGAATGGTTATTATCATATTTCCTGTTTCAAGATAATCATTTATTATCCATGCTATAATTGTATTGAATGGAAACATAAATGCATGTGTGGATGTATAGACAAAAATGTGTTCCTAGTGAGTCTCTAGTAGACTAACCTGTTGAACAAAGATTGTTAAGGTTTCCCAGCCATAGAAAAATGTTGTCACTTGATGATGGGATCACATCAGTAGGAGAATGATGTGATGGACTAGACCCAAACTATGAACGTAGCATATGATCGTGTCATTTTGTTGCTATTGTTTTCTACATGTCATGTATTCATTCCTATGACCATGAGATCATGTAACTCACTTACACCCGAGGAATACCTTGTCTGTATCAAACGTTCAAACATTACTGGGTGACTAGAAAGGTACTCTACATGCATCTCCGAAGATGTCCGTTGAGTTAGCATGGATCAAGACATGGATTTGTCACTCCGTGTGATGAAGAGGTATCTCGGGGCCCACTCAGTAATGCAACATCTCATATAAGCCTTGCAAGCAATGTAACTAAAGAGTTAGTCATGGGATCTTGTATTACGGAACAAGTAAAGAGACTTGCCGGTAACGAGATTGAAATAGGTATGGAGATACAGACGATCAAATCTCGGGCAAGTAACATACCGAAGGACAAAGGGAATGGTATACGAAATTATATGAATTCTTGACATAGAGGGTCAACCGATAAGATCGTCGTAGAATATGTAGGATCCAATATGGACATCCAGGTCCCTCTATTGGATATTGACCGGAGAGTGTCTCGGGTCATGTCTGCATAGTTCTCGAACCCGCAGGGTCTGCTCACTTAAGGTTCGGTGACGATTCGGTATAGTTGAGTTATATGTGCTGGTGACCGAAGTTTCGGTCTAACTCCCGGATGAGATCCCGGACGTCACGAGGAGTTCCGGAATGGTCTGAAAACAATGATTGATATATAGGAAGTTGGTATTTGGATTCCGGAAGAGTTTCACGCATTGCCGGCAGTGTACCGGGAGTGACGAATGGGTACCGGGGGGCCACTAGGTGGGCCCACCACTCCCCAAGAGGGCCTCGTGGACTTGAGGAGGAGTCCTACTCCAAGTAGGATTGGAGGAGGTCTCCTCTTCTCTAGGTTCGGCTGAGCCCAAGGGGGTTTCCCTTGGTGCTCAAACTAGGTTTTTGACACACAATTTTAGCCACATGCAACCCTCTCCTCTAGTTTGTAGTTCCGCCCCTAGATCAGATTTCTGCGGTGCTTAGGCAAAGCCATGCAGGAATAGATCACCACTATCACTGGCGCGCAATCATGCTACCGGAGAACTCATCTACTTCCCCGTCTCTCTTGCTGGATCAAGAAGGCAGATATAGTCATCGAGTTGTATGTGTGTTGAACACGGAGGTGTCGTCCGTTCAGTGATAGATCAGGACGGATCGTGGGACAGCGACAATTTGGTTCACGAAGACGTTCCACTACATCAACTGTGTTTCTTAACGCTTCCCTCTTAGCGATCTACAAGGGTATGTAGATCCGATCTCCCTCTCGTAGATGATCATAACTATGATAGGTCTTCATGTGCGTAGGAAATTTTTTGTTTCCCATTCAACGTTCCCCACCACGAAGTTCTTGTTCATGCCACGAATCCAGTCATCCCCATCGAAAGAAAAAAAGGAGACCCATGCCATGATTTTCAAATCTTTTCTATTTAAATGGCTGGTCACATGAAGTGAAGGACTTCGGCTGGTTCGCCAGGAATTGAATCAGAGTTGCAAACTGTTGTCGACCATTGTAGAAATTACCCAGATGATGTTGGTTCCTCTCTTGCAACAACGGAAGCAACATATGAGTGTTTGCATTGGTTCGCGCCATCACAGCTTGCCATGCCTCAGGAGGAGGAGGCAGTGGTGGAGGGGGTGGTGGAGGGTCAACACTCTCACGACCCGGATTCTGGCGAGTTGGAGGAGCCATCTTGGAGACAGACAACAACATTAGACCAGAGATGAAAATTCAAATATTAAACTTATTCAATGGATAGAAATATCCAAAGAAGAATTCTTAGCAAATGCACTTGAACTATAATTAGTAAGAATGCTTTCTCAAAATAACTGTCAACAAGATCTCATTGAAAAGCCACTTGTAAATACCAAGTATGAGCTAGGATTGCTCGGAACAAATGTATATACCCAACATACATGTGATCAAAGAATCCCTAAGTTGCTAATGGAATTCCCACCTACGAACTTCCAAAATTTCTGGTCATGCAATCTGGTCCACGGATACAAGGAGTAATATATCACTAAACTCCTAGCATCTAACCAATCCAATGTATCACATCCGTCAAGACATAAGCAGAATCTCGGAACCTCATCTATCTCATACCCTCGTAATCACAACGATACTAAGTATGGCGGTACTCCTGACCTCTCTCCACGAGTACTTGGGATGCCGGGCTTATCATGCCAGTACTAGTATTGAAGCAATTTCAATCATCCTCTGTCCTGCGATACTAACAAATCTGAATGATAACGATGTGCTCAATAATCCCCTGAAGCTCAAATCCCTGTAATAAAATCAACACAGTAGGAGGCACCAATTCAGAACTCCATCACATCGGTATCATATAGATTCCAAAATACTTGCGTGATCCTAAAAAAAGTTGAGTGAGAAGAGGACTAGAATTAAAATTTCCTAAGTCGTGAACCTCACCAGATCATAAAAGAGTAGAAAAAAAGAAACCTACTCTCTGATATAACTAAGACTCAAAATAGTTATCACTAGACTCAAATCAGCCAAGTTTGATCAATCAAAGGCTCCTATGGTCGTAAGGCTCTGATACCAACTTGTAATGACTAAGATGCGGGACTTTCCTATTTGGGGGCGAGGCCTCAAAAGGGGAAAGTGGCGTATCTGAGCGTTTTGCAAGCAGGATAACATAGCAACACACAAAAGATGGGAGAGTAATAAGACTTGGCTTACTCTCGCCAAAAGCTAAATTATAGGGTCACAAAGTCTTACATTATTCAAATGGGAAAAAACAGGGTCCGACTACGGACAAGATAAATGACAAAAGCCCATGCTATACCGCCTTGCTTGGCCCACGATCATGACCAAGTGCCTCTAAACCTCGGTGTAAATCACGTATAGCGTGCCAGTGGCCTCATCGAACTCCCACCTCAGCTAGGTATCCTAGGGAACGTCTGCATGTGGGGTACATGTACATGTGGGTGGTTGTAGTAAACTGTGACCCACGAGGACTCAGGAATCTCATGACCTTGGTATCGAGTCTAACTAAGTTAGTAGGTGAGGTTGGGGTAAGTGTTTGAGTTTGCAGCAACCTAAGCATTTATGGTGGCTAACTTACGAAGAACAAAAACAAGTTATCATGGTCTATGTAAGACGGTCGAGGTTTTATTTAAGTTACTTTTAGTTATCTAGAACCGGATGTTAACAAAATATCTATGATTGCCACATAATCGCGGGCACGACTTCCGAAAGATTTAACCCTGCAAAGGTGTTCCAACTAAGCCATCACAAATTACCATAGGCCGCATAGTAATCCTCGACCATGAAACTCGCGATCTCGTTGGATTCCTTAGAGGAAAACCTCAACTGTGAGAAGACCCAAAGTCTCACCGGAATCCCAATGCACCACATTTATCACTAAGGTAAGACAAGTCCAGCAAGACCTCCCGACGTGTCGACGAACTTGATAGGAGCAGCCTATCTCATTCTCAGGGCACGACGGATGAGCTATGGTTACCACGGCAAAACACTGAGTTGCCTTGAGGAGCGTTAATAAGCTTGCAACGACTAAGATGCGGTCCTTTCCGATTTAGGGAACGAGGCCCCGAATTGGAAAGAAGCGCATCTAAGTGTTTGGCAAGCACGGTAACATAGCACATACAAAATAATAGTAGAATGACACTTATGGATTGAACTGCCATCTCATAAATATATCAGAGCTACATCACGCATCCAAACAAGGTAGTTCCGCTACGGACTACAAAACATGAGAAATGACAATGCTACCTTGCATGCTTGCCCACGATCACGGCCACGCCTCAGTCTTCTGGATAGTTCATGTATAGGCAGTCCTTCTCCTCATCGTACTGCCACGCCAGCTACGTGCCGTCGGGATCACCTGACTCGGGGTTACCTGAACTTGTTGGTGTTTTGAAGGAATCTGTGAGCCACGGGGCCTCAGCAATCTACGACCTCGGTGCCAGAACTAGTCAAGTTATTAGGTATGGAAGGTGGAGTATTTAGGTTGCAGCATCCTAAGAATTATGGTGGCTAACTTACGTAGAACAAGTATTGAAGGTGGTCTATACTAGCGATCGATGATTAGCTGATCACTAAGTGATCCTGAACACCTACTTACGTCAATCATAACCCCACCGTGTTTCCCATCGAAGAGAGGTCTTCGACGGGGACAGTCACGGTTACGCACACAGTTGGCAATTTTATTAGAGTTACGTTTAAGTTATCTATAATCGGATGTTAACAAATATTCCAAGTTGCCACATAACCGCGGACACGGCTTTCCGAAAGATTAAACCCTACAGGGGTGCTCCAACTAGTCCATCACAAACGGTCACGGGCCGCAAAGTAATCCTCTATCATGAAACTCATGATATCGTCGGATTCCTTAGTGGAAAACCTCAACTCTGGGGAGAACCAAAGCTTCACCGCGATTCCTATATGCCAGATATATCACTAAGGTAAGACAAGACTAGCAAGACCTCCCGGTGTGTAGACGACCCTGATAGGAGCCGCGTATCTCAGTCTCAGGACAACACCGTCTATGCATAGTGGACAATGACCAAACCTCAAGTTTCCCCGAGGTGGTATTGCCGACTGCTAGGTGGGTGGACCAACACTCATGAGGAGCACTGGCCCGGGTTGTTGATTAAATTCCTCGTGGTAGCTATTCCCTATGCAGATTATTATTAAGTGATTAGCAAATTAAAACCAATGTTGGGTCCTGCCAGACAAGTCTTAACACTACACGATTTCTCAAGGGGGTCCCCATAACAACCGAGAACATGTTAGGAGCGAACAATTATGGAATCAAACACCGGTAGCCGGTAACTATGGAGGTAATAACGGGACAAAACACCTGGCAAAGGCTAGGCCTTCCGTTATTTACCAACTATATAGGTGCATTAATTAAATATCAGATTTAACTTAATGATATCAACCCATGTTTCCACATGAGACAAGGCACCTGCAACTATCAACGCTAACATTAGAAGCTTAGCAAAGCCTACTTAGCCATTCAAGATTTTCTAGGAAGAGATAAGTGTTTGGGTTTCATGGTAATATCAGGAGGCAATTATTTCAGTGGTAGGCGGCGAGCATATGACGAAGAAACGTAATCTAGCATAACAAGTCTAGATATGGAATCAAGGTCATATCATCTTGCTTGTGATGTCCTCAGCTTGGAATTGCTCTTGTTCGTCCTGCACGTACTCTCCCGATCCACCTACTCGTTCTCCGATCCCGGTGCTACCCAACATAAAAATAGCATCCAATGAACAACAGCACAACAAACTGCAACAAGCACATGATGCATGAGATGAAAATGAACATGCATCTCTATTCTAGTCACTAGCACAAGCATGAGAAGAAAATACAAGTTCCTGGACAGAACTGCACTCTAGGCTATCTTGACATGCATGAGGATAACATGAACAGATGCGTCACGCGAAAATGATGCAAAAACATATAAAGATCGTTACGAACCGAGCTACGGATCAACCAGAAACAACGAAAGAAGAAATAGAGTCCTACGTACCCAATCCATCACAACACACTCCAATGGCATACTTCTGGTATTCCGAGGTTACCAAATCACAAAACAAACAAGAATGGATGGTTTGGTGCAATGAATATCACCACACCATCATCTATGCACTCACAAGCATCAAAACATCAAAACTACACAATCTGCCATAAACAGCATCGTAGCAGTTTGAGGGCTACATGCAAAGCACCTACAGCCACCCAAATATTCCAAATAGGATATGTGGCAGAAGCTATTCAAAAGTACTACAAGAACAAGCTAAAAGATAATACAAAATAGTTTCGCACAGAAAGTTACACAGCTGCTAACTTGGCCAAAAATATCAGTTTTTAGGGACTTGGTGAAAATTCCAGATTCTCACTAGCCGTTTATGCTCTGAAGCATTTTGACAGCACCCAAAACAATATCTACAAGATTCCAAATGGAATGAAAATTGATAGAGAGCTAGACAAACACAAAAGCTACAACATTCGAGTTGATAGCAAAGGCTGATTCCCAACACATGGACTTCTAAGAGCACTACAACAGGAGAACAAAATATAAGCAGATTCTCACACTTAGTGAAAATCATAGATTTTCACTAAATTGGAATTTCATCCACATGCCTACTTTGACTAGGCACATCTTGCATACATGAACTACTAAGCATGAAACAAAACCAACATGTGGAAGAGGGGTTCACCCTCTACTGCCACAACAAAGAATCAACCTCTTGGGCTCATCACATCACATGGAACCAAGCTCTAAACATGGAACAAAAGTGAAATATGACATTCCCAGAAAGTGTTCCAAAGGCAAAACTGATTCCACCAATGGATTCCTGGGATGTTTCTACCCCAATAACATATATAATACATAGGCACTTGCATAGAACAAATAGGCACAAACTAGAAAGGAAAATCCACATGGAATCACATAGAGTGAATAGTGCATCATCACATGTGCTATTGACTAGAACAACACCTACACAAGCATATGCACACTCTCACAAGTACAGTGGTGCACATGAGGGGTGGACCTCATGTTCATGTGCTTTAGCACACCACCACACACACACATACATCAAGCACCACTTAAGCAAGCCCCTACACATGCTAATATCACACACACCCTAGCTTACACTCACAAATGCATTCGTACACCTACACATACATCTTGCATGTGTGCTCTTCAAGGCACATCATACCTTGGGCATGTGTGTGTCAAACACACACATACACACTCACACATGCACACACAAACAACACATGAACAACTATCTACACACTCACATGTCGAGGGAAACCCACTCACACACAAACACCACACTAGCACAAGCTTGTGCATCAGCTCTACAACCTGCACACATGTATCACATACACACACATGCATAAATATTCTAGTGCACACCCACAAGCTAAAACACACACACACATATAGTATCTAGCTCACATGGCACATAAGCATAACTTGTAAGCATGAACATACATCTACTAAGCTAGCAAAAACTATCAACACATGTTGTTTGTGAGGAGAGTAACTCCCCACATGGTGTAGATCACACCATAGCAACACACACATGAAAAAAAACCAGCAAGAAAAGCAAAAGAAAAAAATAAAAGGTTGGGGTAGGTTTCGAACCCACGACCCCCTGGTTACAAACACTGAATCAGCACCACCCTGCTACCGCGCATGCACTTGACAGATCTAGCAAAGAGAGCAGGTTCTGCTCTCAGCTGCAGTTACTGTGCCGGAAAAACGAAATACAAAAGGTGCGCCGAGGGGATTCAAACCCGCGACTAGCCACTGCACCAAACGACCACTACCACTCTGGTACTGCATCGAGACTTAACAGAGGAGGGGAGTAAACTCTCTTGAGCAACCCCCTCATGCAGCTCCTCTGTCCGACGGTGGCCGGAACAGGGGAAGGTGCTCGCCGGCGTTACACACAAAATTAACCTATGGCTACTTGATGGAAGGAAGCCCATGCTCCCACGGTTCCATTTCACCTACTAGCACTACTCGAGAGGGCCTACAGCGACGGCTCGACGAGGCACGGCGGCGCCGGTGACAGAGAAGGAACGGCGAGGAAGCTACGGCCTACTGCTCGCGATGTGGGACAGGGAAGAAGGGGAGACGGATCTACCTCACCTGCTGGACGAGGTGGTCGCGTGGGCCGGAGATGAAGTAGAGGAAGAAGGGGAAGAAGCCGCTCGGGGAAGATCGTCGGGGAGGTCGCCGTCGTCGAGGTAGTGGAAGCAGGGTCGATCTCGTTGAAGTAGCCGCGGGAATGGGCTCCTGGTAGATCACGCGTGCTTGCCGAGGTGTTGGAGGGGCCGCAGGTGTACGGGCGCGACGACGAGGAGTTTCTCAGCTCGCGGCCATAGCGGAGGAGGCCGATCACCTTACCTGATGTCTGTGCAGAGATGGAGAAGGAGATGGGAAGGTGGTGGCGGCGCGAGAGGAGGAACCCTAGGCTGCACGGACCCCAAGGGGGGAACTTATAAGGAGGAGGAGGCGAGGGACACGCCTCGACCTTCGTGACGGCGTCTGCAGCGCCGCGCTATCTCTGCTCTCTGAAGAAACTTGACAGAGGAGGGGGAAAGGGGAGACGACGTCTACACGCACGGCTGCTAGCGAGGGCAGGTAGCTCGGCCTGCTAGTGGGAGGAGGCCCACTAGTTGGCGCTAGATAGAAGACAATTTAAATCCCTGGGGTTTTCCAAATAGAAAATAACGAGAGAAAGAAAATAAAGCAAAGTCAAATCTGTTGGGGTTAAAAACAAAACAAAAATGCCCCTGGTCATAAGGAATTATGACCTATTTAACTAAATTAGAAAAGAAATATTTGGACCAATTAAATATTAACAAAACAGAATTCATTGGACCTGTTTTGTGAATATTAGCACCTTTAAAACATATTTTCAAATCAGCAAAACACATCCTCACAATCACCAATAATACATGCCAAAACATAGGCATTTCTAAAACAGGAAAGTATCAAGTAACTTTTGGGCTTGAGAGATAAAAGAGAGGGGGATGTTTTTTAAACCCTTGGGAAAATCCACATAGTGCTCCTACTATCACTTGCACTCACAGCATTCACATAACACCATCACACCATCACGTAATTCATCACACCACAAACACACATGGATTCACAAAGGCACAAACACAAGACATGGGTGAATGATAGATGCATGCATGCAAAGGAAGAACAATGCAAGGTGACACACATGAAATCATATGGATCGAGCTCTCATATCAATGACAAGGTCGACCCACATAGAGAAGGTTCCAAATAGGGAAATACACACTCTTGGGGCATTACAAACTCTCCCACACTACAAAAAGATCTCTCCCCGAGATCTAAGCCTGAAAGAACTCCGGAAATTCAGAACGGAGGTGATCCTCGCGTTCCCAAGTAGCCTCTTTATCGGAATGGTGTGACCATTGCACTTTGAAAAATTTGACAGTCTTGTTGCGGGTCTTGCGCTCAGTCGCCTCGAGAACCGCAATTGGATGCTCATGATAGGATAGGTCGGGCTAAAGGTCGATGTCTTGAAGATGAACAGTGCGCTCGGGAGTCTTGAAGCATCTCCAAAGCTGAGAGACATGGAACACATCATGCACATTTGCAAAGTTTGACGGGAGCTCGAGCTGGTACGCAAGGTCGCCTCTCTTGCCAACAACTCTGAACGGACCAACGAAGCGAGGCGCAAGCTTGCCTTTGATGCCAAAGCGCTGCGTACCCTTCATAGGGGACACCTTGAGATATACGAAGTCATCAAGCTCATAAGACATGTCACGATGCTTGCTATCATAATAGCTCTTCTCACGGGACTGAGCTGTTCTGAGATTATCTCGAATGACCCGACACATCTCTTCAGCTTCTTCTATCAAGTCACTCCCAAAAATCTGACACTCGCCGGTCTCGGACCAGTTGAGCTCGGTACGGCACTTCCTGCCATAGAGAATTTAAAACGGAGCTTTGCCAGAACTAGCTTGATAACTGTTGTTATATGAGAACTCAGCAAAAGGCAGACAATCCTCCCACTTCATGCCAAAAGAGATAACACATCCTCTCAGCATATCCTCAAGAACTTGATTGACTCGCTCCACTTAACCACTAGTCTGAGGATGAAAAGTTGTGCTGAAGCGTATCTTCGTGCCCATCGCAGACTGAAAAGAGTTCCAGAACATGGAAGTGAAGATACTTCCGCGATCCGAAGAAATCATCATAGGCACGTCATGCAAAGACACTATCCTGGAAGTGTACAACTCTGCAAGCTGAGCTGCAGAAATGGATTCCTTGACTGGAATAAAATGAGCCACTTTACTCAACTTGACGATGACGACGAAGATGGCATCATTACCCTTCTTGGACTTTGGAAACCCGGTGACGAAATCCATCTCAATATGGTCAACTTCCACTCGGGAATGGGCAAAGGATGCAAAAGACCTGCTGGACGTTGATGCTCTGCTTTCACCCTTCGACATACATCACATTCATTTACGAACTGAGCAATCTCATGCTTCATGTGAGTCCACCAGAAGGTCTGTTTCATGTCCTGATACATCTTGGAGCTTCCTGGATGTATTGAGAGCAAGGAGTTATGAGCTTCTTCCGTGATTACCTTTCTGAGATCACCTTTCGGAACGACAAGATGATCCTCAGCGAACAACGTGTCTCTGGCATCAACACTGAAGCACTTATATTTGGGAAGACTCTTTGCCACGCCAATCTTGAATTTCTTCACCATTGCATCAAGAAGTTGTGCTGCTCGGACCTGATCTTCAAGGTAGGAGAGATCTGAAGGTTTGCAATAAATCCCTGAGGTACTAATTGAAGGTATAGATTTCTGAAGGACTCACAAAGGTCAGGCTGGAGAGGCTTCAGAATGAGACTGTTGCAATAAGCCTTCCTACTCAAAGCATCTGCCACGACATTAGCTTTGCCTGGCGTGTACTCAACACTCAGATTAAAATCTTGGTGCATTTCCACCCAACGAGTTTGTCGGAGATTCAGGTTAGGCTGAGTGAAGATGTACTTCAGACTCTTGTGACCGGTGAACACTTCAACCTTTCGTTCCAACAAGAGGTGTCTCCAAGTCATCAGAGCGTGTACCACAGCTGCTAGCTCAAGATCATGCACAGGACAATTCTTCTCCACTGGCTTCAACTTCCTGGAGGTATAAGCAACCACTTTCTTCTCTTGCAACAGAACCGCACCAAGACCCTGAAGAGAGGCGTCGCAGAACACTTGGTAAGGCTTGGAATCATCAGGAGGAACCAAGACTGGAGTAGAGGTGAGCTTCTCTTTGAGTGTGTCGAAGGCCAACTGACACTCTGGAGACCAAGCATACTTCACACCTTTCTGAAGAAGACATGAGAGCGGCTTAGCAATCTTGGAGAAGCTCTCAACGAACCTTCTACAATAGCTTGCAAGCCCGAGAAAGCTTCGAAGTTGCTTCACATTCTGCGAAGGCTCCCATTCAACAATGGTCTGCACATTCGACGGATCAACTTTGATGCCCTCGGCGGAGATAATGTGACCAAGATAGATGACTTCTTTCAACCAGAACTCGCAATTCGAAAACTTGGCATACAGCTTGTACTCTCTCAGCTTATCAAGCACCAATCTGAGATGTTCTTCAAGTTCTTCCTCAGTTTCAGAAAAGACCAGAATATCGTTGAGATAAAGCAAGACAAAGTCATTCTTGAACGGAGAGAATATGTAGTTCATCAATCGACAAAATGTCGTAGGAGCATTTGCCATACCAAAAGACATGAGCGTATACTCATACGAGCCAAAACTAGTCCTGAAAGCAGTCTTGGGAATATCCTCTTCTCGAATGCGAATTTGATGATAGCCCATTCTGAGATCGAGCTTGGAGAAGATCTTAGCCCCTTTCAACTGTTTGAACAACTCAGTTATGTTCGGAAGTGGATACATGTTCCTAATTGTCTTCTTGTTCAATGGACGGTAATCGACACACAACCGGTCCGTGCCATCCTTCTTCTTGACAAACAGAACTCCACAGCCCCACGGAGACGAGCTAGGTCTGATCAGACCCAAACACTCCTGCTCATCGAGTTGCCTCTTTAGTTCCTTCAACTCTTCTGGACCCAACTTGTATGGTCGTTTGCACACAGGCTCAGTACCTGGTTCAAGCTCACTGACAAATTCAACTTCTCGGTGCGGAGGCATTCCTGGTAGCTCTTCTGGAAACACATCTTCATATTCGCAGACCATTGGGACTTGCGAAATAGGATTAATCTCACCCTTTTCATTCAACGAGAACAGACAGATTGTATCATCGTGCGCCGTGAATATAATAACGTCCTCCGAAGAGTGAGTATGCTTCACTTCTTTAGCTTCACAATCAATCGATGCCTTATTCATTGCCAACCAGTCAATACCAAGGATCAAATCAATGTCGGAATTGCCCAAGACAATAGGAGACGCCAGAAAAGAATAACTACCCATCTTGACAGAAACATTCGGAACCACCATGTGGGAATTCATGATCTTGCCAGGAGACACAATTGATAGAGGCTTAGGAAAATCACGAGTTGAGAACCCATGCTTAAATGAGAATGGCCTTGATATAAACGAATGCGATGCAACAGAATCAAATAACACTTTAGCAGGAATATCATTGACGCGGAGGTTACCCATGATCACATCTGACGAGTTTTCTGCCTCAGCCGCATTCACCATGTTGACTCGAGCTGACCTGGGGTTGAACTTCATAAGAGCATTGCTTGGAGGTTTGCCTGGAGGAGGAGGTGGCAGACGGAGCTGAGAAGTGCACTTGTTGGCATAGTGACCCTTCTGCCCACACTTGTGACAAGTAACATCTGCTGGCTGACAGTACTGTGTGTGAGGACGCCCTTGCTTGTGTTGCTGGAATCTCTGCTGAAAGGCTGGGTTGGGTGGGTGGGAAGAACCACGGCCACCAGAATGCTTGAAGTGATGCGTGTGTCGAGGAAGAGGAGCTGGAATCTCTAAAGCACTTCTTAGAATTCTCCACCCTGAGCAAAGCTGCCTCAGCCCTGAGAGCTAAGTTGTAGAACTTATCGAACTCCTCAGGATCGTGCAAAGCGAGAGCTAACTGCAAATCTTCTTTCAAGCCACCTCTGAACTGATATATCTTGCTCTTCTGATCAGGGATATCCCGCAAGGCGTAACGGGCTAGCTCGTGGAACTCGATTTTGTACTTGTACACGGAGTTACCACCCTGCTTCAAGCGCCTGAACTTCTCACGCATTTCCTCCATGAAGCTGGACGGAATGTAGTGGGATCTGAAGTCACGGCAGAACTCATCCCAAGTGATCACTCTAGCAACCCTGGAGTCCTTCAACTGTTGCCACCAGATAGATGCTTGCCCCTTCAGCTGGAATGTAGCAAACTTGACGAAATCCTCAGGACGAACATTGCTGCATTTAAAGTGCTTGTTCGTTTCACGAATCCAATCCTCAGCATCAAACGACTGGTCACAGGAAGTGAAAGTCTTCGGCTGATTTGATAGGAACTGACTCAGGTTAGCAAACTGATCAACACCATGCTGGAAATTGCCTTGTTGCTGATTAGCCCTCTCTTGCAACAACTGTTGCAGCATCTGAGTGTTTGCATTTGTAGCAGCCATCACCGCTTGCCAAGCCTCTGCAGGAGGAGGCGGCGGAGGAGGATTCTCCGGAGGAGGTGGTGGTGGCGGCACATCCTCACGCCCTGGATTCTGACGAGTTGGTGGAGCCATCCTGAAGACGGACAACACGTTAGCCCACAAAATAAATTGAAGGTATAGCTGAATCAAAATGGCTAGAATATCTGAACAAGAATATAGCAATAGCAGTCGAACAAAATAGTAAGAATCCTTCCTCAAAGTGATGGTCGACAAAATTCTGATTAAGACCACTTGCAAACAAGTATGAGCTAGAATTGCTCGGAACAAACATATGATCGAGATTTCATCTGATATCTTCGTGGATAAGATTGCACGGGCTCGAATTTACAGTAGCCATCCTGTGCAAGGTAGTGCACACGACTTACGAAGTATTCCCGAGTCATAGCGAGCTACAAGGACTCTTTAAGACACAACGAGAACCGTTGTAAGACGACCGTGAACAAACAAACCCACTAAATATCGAATCCCAACCTCACATCATGCATCTGTAGGAAGATTGTCCTATAAGTTACAACTTGATATCCAACCTATGAATTCCCGAAATATCTGGTCATGCGATCTTGTACACGGATACAAGGAGTAATAATCACACAACTCCTATACTAACCCGTCACCTGTATCACATCCGTCAACACATAACCAGAATCTCGGACCTTCATCAACGACAAACCCTCATGATCACAATGATACAAAGTATGGCAGTACTCCCGAACAATCTACACCAGTACTGGGGACATCGGGGTTATCTCGCCACTACTAGTATTGAAGCAATTACAAACATCCTTCGTTCTTAGATACTCAGAAATATGAATGATGGCGATGTGCGCAAGAATCCCCTGGAGCTCAACTCCACGGAAGAAATCAAGGCAGACAGAAGGCACCAAGACAAAACTCCGTCACATCGAAATCATATAGGTTTCAAAAATACCCGCGTGATCCTAATTTTTTTTATGCGAGAAGAAGAATAGAATTAAGATTTCCTAAGTCGGCAACCTCACCAGAGCATGGAAGAGGTGAAAAAGAATCCTACTCTCCGATATAACTAAGACTCAAAACATTTTAGTAGACTCGACTCGGCCAAGTACGATCACACAAAGGCTCCTATGGTCGTAAGGCTTTGATACCAACTTGTAACGACTAAGATGCGGTCTTTTCCGATTTATGGAACGAGGACCCGAATTGGAAAGAAGCGCATATAAGTGTTTCGCAAGAACGGTAACATAGCACATACAAAGTAATAGTAGAATGACAATTAGGGATTGAACTGCCATCTCATAAATATATCAGAGCTACATCACGCATCCAAACAAGGTAGTTCCTCTACGGACTACAAAACATGAGAAATGACTATGCTACCCTGCATGCTTGCCCACGATCACGACCACGCCTCGGTCTTCTGGATAGTTCACGTACAGGCGGTTGTTCTCCTCATCGTACTGCCACACACGCTGCGTGCCGTCAGGATCACCTGACTCGGGGTTACCTGAACCTGTTGGTGTTGTGAAGGAATCTGTGAGCCACAGGGACTCAGCAATCTATGAGCTCGGTGCCAGAACTAGTCAAGTTATTAGGTAAGGATGGTGGAGTATTTAGGTTGCAGCATCCTAAGCATTATGGTGGCTAACTTACGTAGAACAAGTATTGAAGGTGGTCTATACTAGCGATCGATGATTAGCTGATCAATAATTGATCTTGAACACCTACTTACGTCAATCATAACCCCACCGTGTTCCCGCTCGAAGAGAGGTCTTCGAAGGGGACATACACGGTTACGCACACAGTTGGCAATTTTATTAGAGTTATGTTTAAGTTATCTATAACCGGATGTTAACAAATATTCCAAGTTGCCACATAACCGCGGACATAGCTTTCCGAAAGATTAAACCCTGCAGGGGTGCTCCAACTAGTCAATCACAAATGGTCACGGGCCGCAAAGTAATCCTCTATCACGAAACTCGTTATCTCGTTGGATTCCTTAGAGGAAAACCTCAACTACGGGGAGAACCAAAGCTTCACCGGGATTCCTATACGCAAGATATATCGCTAAGGTAAGACAAGACTAGCAGGGCCTCCCGGTGTGTCGACGACCTTGATAAGAGCCACGTATCTCAGTCTCAGAAAAAAACCGTCTATGCATAGTGGACAATGACCAAACCTCAAGTTTCCCCGAGGTGGTATTGCCGACCGCTAGGTGGTTGGACCAACACTCATGAGGAGCACTGACCCAGGTTGTTGATTAAATTCCTCGGGGTAGTTATTCCCTATGCAGATTATTATTAAGTGATTAGCAAATTTGAACCAATGTTGGGTCCTGCCGGACTAGTCTTAACACTACACGATTTATCAAGGGGGTCCCCATACCAACCCCGAACGTGTTAGTAGCGAACAGTTATGGAATCAAACACCGGTACCCGGTAACTATGGTGGCAATAACGGAACAGAACATCGGCAAAGGCTAGGTCTTCCATTATTTACCAAGTATATAGGTGCATTAATTAAATATCAGATTTAACATAATGATATCAACTCATGTTATCACATGAGACAAGGCACCTGGAACTAGCAACGCTAACATTAGAAGCTTAGCAAAGCCTACTTAGCCATTCAATATTTGCTAGGAAGGGATAAATGTTTGGGTTTCATGGCAATATAAAGGAGGCAATTATTTCAGTGGTAGGCAGCGAGCAGATGACGAAGAAACGTAATCTAGCATAACAAGTCTAGAGATGGAATCAAGGTCATATCATCTTGCATGTGATGTCCTTAGCTTGGAACATCTCTTGTTCGTCCTGCACGTACTCTCCCAGATCCACGTACTCGTTCTTCGATCCTGGTGCTATCCAACATAAAAAATAGCATCCAATGAACAACAGCACAACAAACTGCAACAAGCACATGATGCATGAGATGAAAATGAACATGCATCTCTATTCTAGTCACTAGCACAAGCATGGGAAGAAAAATACAAGTTCCTGGCCAGAACTGCAATCTAGGCTATCTTGAAATGCATGAGGATAACATGAACAGATGCGTCACGCGAAAACGATGCAAAAACATATAAAGATCGTTACGAACGGAGCTACGGATCAACTGGAAACAACGAAACAAGAAATAGAGTCCTACGTACCAAATCCATCACAACACACTCCAATGGCATACTTCTGGTATTCCCAGGTTGCCAAATCACAAAACAAACAAGAATGGATGGGGTGGTGCAAAGAATATCACCACACCATCTTCAATGCACTCACAAGCATCAACACATCAAAACTACACAATCTGCCATAAACAGCATCATAGCAGTTTGAGGACTACATGCAAAGCACCTACAGCCACCCAAATATGCCAAATAGGACATGTGGCAGAAGCTATTCAAAATTACTACAAGCACAAGCAAAAATATAATACAAAGGAGTTTCACACAAAAAGTTACGAAGCTCTAACTTGGCCAAAAATATCAGTTTTCAGGGACTTAGTGAAAATTCTAGATTCTCACTAGCTATTTATGCTCTGAAGCATTTTGAAAGCACCCAAAACAATATCTACAGGATTCCAAATGGAATGAAAATTGACAGAGAGCTAGACAAACACAAAAGCTACAACTTTTCAGTTGATAGAAAATGCTGATTCTCAACACATGGACTTCTACAAGCATTACAATAGGAGAAGAAAATATAAGCAGATTCTAAGACTTAGTGAAAATCACAGATTTTCACTAAACTGGAATTTCAGCCACATGCCTACTTTGACTAGGCACATCTTGCACACATGAACTAGTAAGCATGAAACAAAACGAACATGTGGTAGAGGGGTTCACCCTCTACTGCCACAACAAAGAATCAACCTCTTGGGCTCATCACATCACATGGAACCAAGCTCTAAACATGGAACAAAACTGAATTATGACATTCCCAGAAAGTGTTCCAAAGGCAACACTAATTCCACCAATATATTCCTGGGATGTTTCTACCCCAAAACCATATATAATACAAGGCACTTGCATAGAACAAATAGGCACAAACTAGAAAGGAAAATCCACATGGAATCACATAGAGTGAATAGTGCATCATCACATGTGCTATTCACTAGAACAACACCTACACAAGCATATGCACACTCTCACAAGTCCAATGGTGCACATGAGTGGTGGACCTCATGTTCATGTGCTTTAGCACACCACCACACACACACATACATCAAGCACCACTTAAGCAAGCCCCTACACATGCTAATATCACACAGACCCTAGCTTACACTCACAAATGCATTCCTACACATACATCTTGCACATGTGCTATTCAAGGCACATCATGCCTTGGGCATGTGTGTGTCACACACACACATACACACTCACACATGCACACACAAACAACACATGAACAACTATCTACACACTCACATCTGGAGGGAAACCCACTCACACACAAACACCACACTAGCACTATCTTGTGCATGACCTCTACAACCTGCACACATGTATCACATACACACACATGCATAAATATTCTAGTGCACACCCACAAGCTAAAACACACACACACATATAGTATCTAGCTCACATGGCACATAAGCATAACTTCTAAGCATGAACATACATCTACTAAGCTAGCAAAAACTATCAACACATGTTGTTTGTGAGGAGAGTAAATCCCCACATGGTGTAGATCACGCCATAGCAACACACACATGACAAACAAAAGAAAAACAGCAAGAAAAGAAAAATAAAAAAATAAATGGTTGGGGTAGGTTTCGAACCCAGGACCCCCTAGTTACCAACACTGAACCAGCACCACCCTGCTGCCGCGCATGCACTTAACAGAGACAGCGAAGAGAGCAGGTTATGCTCTTGGCTGCACTTACTGTGCCGGAAAAATGAAATACAAAAGGTGCGCCGAGGGTATTCGAACCCGCAACTAGCCATTGCACCAAAAGACCACTACCACTCTGCTACTACATCAAGACTTAACAGAGGAGGGGAGTAAACCCTCTTGAGCAACCCCCTCATGCAGCTCCTCTGTCCGACGGTGGCCGGAAAAGGGGAAGGTGCTCGCAGGTGTTACACGCAAAATTGAACTACAACTACTTGATGGAAGGAATCCCATGCTCCCATGGTTCCATTTCACCTACTAGCACTACTCGAGAGGGCCTACAACGACGGCTCGATGAGGCACGGCGGTGCTGGTGACAGAGAAGGAACGGCGACGAAGCTACGGACTACTGCTCACGATCTGGGACAGGGAAGAAGGGGAGATGGATCTACCTCACCTGCTGGACGAGGTGGTCATGTGGGCCGGAGAGGAAGTAGAGGAAGAACGGGAAGAAGCCGCTCGGGGAAGATCGTCGGCGAGGAAGGTCGCCGTCGTCGAGGTTGTGGAAGCGGGGTTGATCTCGTCGAAGTAGCCACAGGAATGTGCTCCTGGTAGATCCCGCGTGCTCGTCGAGGTGTTGGAGGGGCCGCAGGTGTACGGGCGCGACGGCGAGGAGGTTCTCAGCACGCGGCCATGGCAGAGGAGGCCGATCCCCTTACCTGATGTTGATGCGGAGAGGGAGAAGAAGAATGGAAGGAGGTGGCGGCACGAGAGGAGGAACCCTAGGCTGCACGGATGCCAAGGGGGAACTTATAAGGAGGACGAGGCGAGGGACGCACCTCAACGTTCGTGACGGCGTCTGCAGCGCCGCGATCTCTCTTCTCTCTGAAGAAACCTGACGGAGGAGGGGGAAAGGGGAGACGGCGTCTACAGGCACGGGCTGCTACTGAGGGCAGGTAGCTGGTCCTGCTAGTGGGAGGAGGCCCACTAGTTGGCGCCACATAGAAGATAATTTAAATCCCTAGGGTTTTCCAATTACAAAATAACCAGAGAAAGAAAATAAAGCAAAGTCAAATCTGTTGGGGTTCAAAACAAAACAAAAATGCCCCTGGTCATAAGGAATTATGACCTATTTGACTTAATTGGAAAAGAAATATTTGGAGCAATTAAATATTAACAAAACAGAATTTATTGGACCTGTTTTGTGAATATTAGCACCTTTAAAACATATTTTTAAATCAGCAAAACACATCCTCACAATCACCAATAATACATGCCAAAACATAGGCATTTTTAAAACAGGAAAGGATCAAGTAACTTTTGGGCTTGAGAGATAAAAGAGAGGGTAAAACCCTTGGGAAAATCCACATACTGGTCCTACTATCACTTGCACTCACATCATTCACATAACACCATCACACCATCACATAATTCATCACACCACAAACACACATGGATTCACAAAGGCACAAACACAAGACATGGGTGAATAATAGATGCATGCATGAAAAGGAAGAACAATACAAGGTGACACACATGAAATCATATGCATTGAGCTCTCATATCAATGACATGGTGGACCCACATAGAGAAGGTTCCAAATAGGGAAAGATACACTCTTGGGGCATTACAAAGCTGCTCTGGGTTGGACCAACACTCATGAGGAGCACTGGCCCAGGTTGTTGATTAATTCGTCTGGTTAGCTATTCCCTATGCTTTTTATTATGTTCTTAGCAAATTAACAGCAAAATTGGGTCTTGCCAGACAAGCCTTAACACTAAACGTTTTACCAAGAGGGGCCCCATAACAACCCCGAACGTGTTAGGAGCACTGAGTTATGGAATAAAACACCAGTAGCCGAAACTAAGGCGCCAACAACGGAACAAATTACCCTGCAAAAATCTAGGCCTTCTACTATTTACCAAGCATATAGGTGCATTAGTTAAATAACACTTAAATAAGATGATATCGATGTTGGGGAACGTCGCATGGGAAACAAAAATTTTCCTACGCGCACGAAGACCTATCATGGTGATGTCCATCTACGAGAGGGGATGAGTGATCTACGTACCCTTGTAGATCATACAGCAGAAGCGATGTGAGATCGCGGTTGATGTAGTGAAACGTCCTCACGTCCCTCGATCCGCCCCGCGAACAATCCCGCGATCAGTCCCACGATCTAGTACCGAACGGACGGCACCTCCGCGTTCAGCACACGTACAGCTCGACGATGATCTCGGCCTTCTTGATCCAGCAAGAGAGACGGAGAGGTAGAAGAGTTCTCCGGCAGCGTGACGGCGCTCCGGAGGTTGGTGATGATCTTGTCTCAGCAGGGCTCCGCCCGAGCTCCGCAGAAACGCGATCTAGAGGAAAAACTATGGAGGTATGTGGTCGGGCAGCCGTGAGAAAGTCGTCTCAAATCTGCACTAAAAGCCCCATATATATAGGAGGAGGGAGGGGGACCTTGCCTTGGGGTCCAAGAGAACCCCAAGGGGTCGGCCGAGCCAGGGGGGAGGACTCTCCCCCCCCCCCAAACCGAGTCCTACTTGGTTTGGTGGGAGGGAGTCCTTCCCCCTTCCCACTTCCCCTCCTTTTTTTTCTTTCTTTGATTTTTCTTCTTTGGCGCATAGGATTTGGTGGGCTGTCCCACCAGCCCACTAAGGGCTGGTGTGACCCCCCCAAATACCTACGGGCTTCCCCGGAGTGGGTTGCCCCCCTCCGGTGAACCCCCGGAACCCATTCGTCATTCCCGGTACATTCCCGGTAACTCCGAAAACCTTCCGGTAATCAAATGAGGTCATCCTATATATCAATCTTCGTTTCCGGACCATTCCGGAAACCCTCGTGACGTCCGTGATCTCATCCGGGACTCCGAACAACATTCGGTAACCAACCATATAACTCAAATACGCATAAAACAACGTCGAACCTTAAGTGTGCAGACCCTGCGGGTTCGAGAACTATGTAGACATGACCCGAGAGACTCCTCGGTCAATATCCAATAGCGGGACCTGGATGCCCATATTGGATCCTACATATTCTACGAAGATCTTATCGTTTGAACCTCAGTGCCAAGGATTCGTATAATCCCGTATGTCATTCCCTTTGTCCTTCGGTATGTTACTTGCCCGAGATTCGATCGTCAGTATCCGCATACCTATTTCAATCTCGTTTACCGGCAAGTCTCTTTACTCGTTCCGTAATACAAGATCCCGCAACTTACACTAAGTTACATTGCTTGCAAGGCTTGTGTGTGATGTTGTATTACCGAGTGGGCCCCGAGATACCTCTCCGTCACACGGAGTGACAAATCCCAGTCTTGATCCATACTAACTCAACTAACACCTTCGGAGATACCTGTAGAGCATCTTTATAGTCACCCAGTTATGTTGCGACGTTTAATACACACAAAGCATTCCTCCGGTGTCAGTGAGTTATATGATCTCATGGTCATAGGAATAAATACTTGACACGCAGAAAACAGTAGCAACAAAATGACACGATCAACATGCTACGTCTATTAGTTTGGGTCTAGTCCATCACGTGATTCTCCCAATGATGTGATCCAGTTATCAAGCAACAACACCTTGTTCATAATCAGAAGACACTGACTATCATCGATTAACTGGCTAGCCAACTAGAGGCATGCTAGGGACGGTGTTTTGTCTATGTATCCACACATGTAAATGAGTCTTCATTCAATACAATTATAGCATGGATAATAAACTATTATCTTGATACAGGAATTATAATAATAACTATACATTTACTATTGCCTCTAGGGCATAATTCCAACAGTCTCCCACTTGCACTAGAGTCAATAATCTAGCCCTCACATCACTATGTGAATTACATTGTAATAAATCTAACACCCATACAGTTCTGGTGTCGATCATGTTTTGGCCGTGGAAGAGGTTTAGTCAGCGGGTCTGCTACATTCAGATCCGTGTGCACTTTGCATATATTTACGTCCTCCTCCTCGACGTAGTCGCGGATGAGGTTGAAGCGTCGTTTGATGTGTCTGGTCTTCTTGTGAAACCTTGGTTCCTTTGCTAAGGCAATGGCACCAGTGTTGTCACAGAACAAGGTTATTGGATCCAGTGCACTTGGCACCACTCCAAGATCCGTCATGAACTGCTTCATCCAGACACCCTCCTTAGCCGCCTCCGAGGCAGCCATGTACTCCGCTTCACATGTAGAATCTGCTACGACGCTTTGCTTGGAACTGCACCAGCTTACTACACCCCCATTAAGAATAAATACGTATCCGGTTTGCGACTTAGAGTCGTCCGGATCTGTGTCAAAGCTTGCATCGACGTAACCTTTTACGGCGAGCTCTTCGTCACCTCCATACACGAGAAACATCTCCTTAGTCCTTCTCAGGTACTTCAGGATATTCTTGACGCTGTCCAGTGATCCACTCCTGGATTACTCTGGAACCTACCTATCATACTTATGGCCAGGCTAACATCCGGTCTAGTGCACAGCATTGCATACATGATAGAGCCTATGGCTGAAGCATAGGGGACGGAGCGCATATGCTCTCTATCTTCATCAGTTGCTGGGCACTGAGTCTTACTCAATCTCGTACCTTGTAACACTGGCAAGAACCCTTTCTTGGACTGTTCCATTTTGAACCTCTTCAAAACTTTGTCAAGGTATGTGCTTTGTGAAAGCCCTATCAGGCGTTTTGATCTATCCCGATAGATTTTAATGCCTAGAATGTAAGCAGCTTCTCCTAGGTCCTTCATAGAGAAACTTTTATTCAAGTAACCTTTTATGCTCTCCAAAAGCTCTACGTTGTTTCCAATTAGTAATATGTCATCCACATATAATATTAGAAACTCCACAGAGCTCCCACTCACTTTCTTGTAAATACAAGATTCTCCAACCACTTGTATAAACCCAAATGCCTTGATCACCTCATCAAAGCGCTTGTTCCAACTCCGAGATGCTTGCACCAGTCCATAAATGGATCGCTGGAGCTTGCACACTTTGTCAGCATTTTTAGGATCGACAAAACCTTCGGGTTGCATCATATACAACTCTTCCTTAAGGAAACCGTTAAGGAACGCCGTTTTGACATCCATCTGCCAGATTTCATAATCGAAAAATGCAGCTATCGCTAACATGATTCTGACGGACTTAAGCATCGCTACGGGAGAGAAAGTCTCATCGTAGTCAATTCCTGGAACTTGTGAAAAACCCTTTGCCACAAGTCGAGCTTTATAAACGGTCACATTACCGTCAGCGTCCGTCTTCTTCTTAAAGATCCATTTGTTCTGAATAGCCTTGCGGCCCTCAGGTAGTATCTCCAAAGTCCATACTTTGTTCTCATACATGGATCCTATCTCGGATTTCATGGCTTCTAGCCATTTGTTGGAATCTGGGCCCACCATTGCTTCTTCATAATTTGGAGGTTCATTGTTGTCTAACAACATGATTGTCAAGACGGGATTACCGTACCACTCTGGAGCAGCGCGTGATCTCGTCGACCTGCGTGGTTCAACAGAAACTTGAACTGGAGTTTCATGATCATCATCATTAACTTCCTCCTCAACCGGCGTCGCAATCACAGGGGTTTCCCCTTGCCCTGCGCCACCATCCAGAGGGATGAGAGGTTCGACAACCTCGTCAAGTTCTATCTTCCTCCCACTCAATTCTCTCGAGAGAAACTCCTTCTCGAGAAAAGTTCCGTTCTTAGCAACAAACACTTTGCCCTCGGATTTGAGATAGAAGGTGTACCCAACTGTCTCTTTTGGGTAACCTATGAAGACGCACTTTTCCGCTTTGGGTTCCAGCTTCTCAGGCTGAAGCTTTTTGACGTAAGCATCACATCCCCAAACTTTAAGAAACGACAACTTTGGTCTTTTGCCATACCACAGTTCGTATGGTGTCGTCTCAACGGATTTTGATGGTGCCCTACTTAAAGTGAATGCAGCTGTTTCTAATGCATAACCCCAAAACGATAACGGCAAATCAGTAAGAGACATCATAGATCGCACCATTTCTAACAAAGTACGATTACGACGTTCGGACACACCATTACGCTGTGGTGTTCCAGGCGGTGTTAACTGCGAAACAATTCCACATTGTCTTAAGTGAGTACCAAACTCGAAACTCAGATACTCACCCCCACGATCAGACCGTAGGAACTTGATCTTCTTGTTACGATGATTTTCCACTTCACTCTGAAATTGCTTGAACTTTTCAAATGTTTCAGACTTGTGCTTCATCAAGTAGACATAACCATATCTACTTAAATCGTCAGTGAAGGTGAGAAAATAACGATATTCGCCGCGTGCCTCCACGCTCATCGGACCACACACATCGGTATGTATGATTTCCAACAAGTCACTTGCAC
The DNA here is from genome assembly GCF_904849725.1 of Hordeum vulgare subsp. vulgare. Taxonomy (NCBI): domain Eukaryota; kingdom Viridiplantae; phylum Streptophyta; class Magnoliopsida; order Poales; family Poaceae; genus Hordeum; species Hordeum vulgare. The sequence continues at coordinate 279,965,809 of NC_058523.1, read as the reverse complement.
GCTCCATTGTTCCGGAGAACGGAGTTTTAGTCATCTTGCCCATGAGGCATGGTTCGCACGTGTCAAGTGAATCAAAGTCAAGTGACTCCAAAAGTCCATCAGCATGGAGTTTCTTCATGCGCTTTACACCAATATGACCCAAGCGGCAGTGCCATAAAAATATGGCGCTATCATTGTTTACTCTAACTCTTTTGGTCTCAATGTTATGTATATGCGTATCTCTATCAAGATTCAATATGAACAATCCTCTCACATTCGGTGCATGACCATAAAAGATGTTACTCATAGAAATAGAACAACCATTATTCTCAGACTTAAAAGAGTAACCGTCTCGCAATAAACAAGATCCAGATATAATGTTCATGCTCAACGCAGGCACTAAATAACAATGATTTAAGTTCATCACTAATCCCGATGGAAGTTGAAGTGACACGGTGCCGACGGCGATTGCATCAACCTTGGAACCGTTTCCTACACGCATCGTCACTTCGTCTTTCGCCAGCCTCCGTCTATTCCGCAGTTCCTGCTTCGAGTTGCAAATGTGAGCAACAGAACCGGTATCGAATACCCAGGCACTACTACGAGAGCTGGTTAAGTACACATCAATAACATGTATATCGAATATACCTGATTTTTCTTTGCCCGCCTTCTTATCTGCCAGATACTTGGGGCAATTGCGCTTCCAGTGACCCATACCCTTGCAATAGAAGCACTCTGTTTCAGGCTTAGGTCCAGCCTTGGGTTTCTTCGGCGGATTGGCAACAGGCTTGCCGCTCTTCTTCGAATTGCCCTTCTTGCCTTTGCCGTTTCTCTTGAAACTAGTGGTCTTGCTTACCATCAACACTTGATGTTCTTTACGGAGTTCAGACTCTGCGACTTTCAGCATCGCAAACAACTCGCCGGGAGACTTGTTCATCCCTTGCATGTTGTAGTTCAACACAAAGCCTTTATAGCTTGGCGGCAGTGATTGGAGGATTCTGTCAGTGATAGCTTCTTGCGGGAGTTCAATCCCCAGTTCAGCTAGACGGTTTGAGTACCCACACATTTTGAGCACATGTTCACTGACAGACGAGTTTTCCTCCATCTTGCAAGCATAGAATTTATCGGAGGTCTCATACCTCTCGATCCGGGCGTTCTTCTGAAAGATAAACTTCAACTCCTGGAACATCTCAAATGCTCCATGACGCTCAAAGCGACGTTGAAGTCCCGGCTCTAAGCCATACAAGACTGCACATTGAACTATTGAGTAGTCCTCCTTACGTGCTAGCCAAGCGTTCTTAACATCCTGATCAGCCGTAGCGGGTGGTTCATCTCCTAGCGCAGCATTAAGGACATAATCCTTCTTTCCAGCTTGTAAGATTAGCTTAAGATTACGAGCCCAGTCTACAAAGTTGCTTCCATCATCTTTCAACTTAGCTTTCTCTAGGAACGTATTAAAATTGAGGATGACACTTGCGTGAGCCATGATCTACAACACAAATATATTCAAAGTGGACTTAGACTATGTTCAAGATAATTAGAGTTCAACTTAATAAAATTATATGCTAAACTCCCACTCAAAAAGTACATCTCTCTAGTCATTTGAGTGGTTCATGATCCACTTACGCTATCCCAAGTCCGATCATCACGTGAGTCGAGAGTAGTTTCAGTGGTAAGCATCCCAATGCTAATCATATCAACTATATGATTCATGATCGACCTTTCGGTCTCATGTGTTCCGAGGCCATGTCTGCACATGCTAGGCTCGTCAAGCTTAACCCGAGTGTTCCGCGTGCGCAACTGTTTTGCACCCGTTGTATGTGAACGTTGAGTCTATCACACCCGATCATCACGTGGTGTCTCGAAACGACGAACTGTAGCAACGGTGCACAGTCGGGGAGAACACAATTTCGTCTTGAAATTTTAGTGAGAGATCACCTCATAATGCTACCGTCGTTCTAAGCAAAATAAGGTGCATAAAAGGATTAACATCACATGCAATTCATAAGTGACATGATATGGCCATCATCACGTGCTTCTTGATCTCCATCACCAAAGCACCGGCACGATCTTCTTGTCACCGGCGCCACACCATGATCTCCATCATCATGATCTCCATCAACGTGTCGCCATCGGGGTTGTCGTGCTACTTATGCTATCACTACTAAAGCTACATCCTAGCAAAATAGTAAACGCATCTGCAAGCACATATGTTAGTATAAAGACAACCCTATGGCTCCTGCCGGTTGCCGTACCATCGACGTGCAAGTCGATATTTCTATTACAACATGATCATCTCATACATCCAATATATCACATCACATCATTGGCCATATCACATCACAATCATACCCTGCAAAAACAAGTTAGACGTCCTCTAATTTTGTTGTTGCATGTTTTACGTGGTGACCAAGGGTATCTAGTAGGATCGCATCTTACTTACGCAAACACCACAACGGAGATATATGAGTTGCTATTTAACCTCATCCAAGGACCTCCTCGGTCAAATCCGATTCAACTAAAGTTGGAGAAACCGTCACTTGCCAGTCATCTTTGAGCAAAGGGGGTTACTCGTAACGATGAAACCAGTCTCTCGTAAGCGTACGAGTAATGTCGGTCCCAGCCGCTTCGATCCAACAATACCGCGGAATCAAGAAAAGACTAAGGAGGGCAGCAAAACGCACATCACCGCCCACAAAACCTTTTGTGTTCTACTCGAGAAGACATCTACGCATGAACCTAGCTCATGATGCCACTGTTGGGGAACGTCGCATGGGAAACAAAAATTTTCCTACGCGCACGAAGACCTATCATGGTGATGTCCATCTACGAGAGGGGATGAGTGATCTACGTACCCTTGTAGATCGTACAGCAGAAGCGATGTGAGATCGCGGTTGATGTAGTGGCACGTCCTCACGTCCCTCGATCCGCCCCGCGAACAATCCCGCGATCAGTCCCACGATCTAGTACCGAACGGACGGCACCTCCGCGTTCAGCACACGTACAGCTCGACGATGATCTCGGCCTTCTTGATCCAGCAAGAGAGACGGAGAGGTAGAAGAGTTCTCCGGCAGCGTGACGGCGCTCCGGAGGTTGCTGATGATCTTGTCTCAGCAGGGCTCCGCCCGAGCTCCGCAGAAACGCGATCTAGAGGAAAAACTATGGAGGTATGTGGTCGGGCAGCCGTGAGAAAGTCGTCTCAAATCTGCACTAAAAGCCCCATATATATAGGAGGAGGGAGGGGGACCTTGCCTTGGGGTCCAAGAGAACCCCAAGGGGTCGGGCGAGCCAGGGGGGAGGACTCTCCCCCCCCCAAACCGAGTCCTACTTGGTTTGGTGGGAGGGAGTCCTTCCCCCTTCCGGTGAACCCCCTCCGGTGAACCCCCGGAACCCATTCGTCATTCCCGGTACATTCCCGGTAACTCCGAAAACCTTCCGGCAATCAAATGAGGTCATCCTATATATCAATCTTCGTTTCCGGACCATTCCGGAAACCCTCGTGACGTCCGTGATCTCATCCGGGACTCCGAACAACATTCGGTAACCAACCATATAACTCAAATACGCATAAAACAACGTCGAACCTTAAGTGTGCAGACCCTGCGGGTTCGAGAACTATGTAGACATGACCCGAGAGACTCCTCGGTCAATATCCAATAGCGGGACCTGGATGCCCATATTGGATCCTACATATTCTACGAAGATCTTATCGTTTGAACCTCAGTGCCAAGGATTCGTATAATCCCGTATGTCATTCCCTTTGTCCTTCGGTATGTTACTTGCCCGAGATTCGATCGTCAGTATCCGCATACCTATTTCAATCTCGTTTACCGGCAAGTCTCTTTACTCGTTCCGTAATACAAGATCCCGCAACTTACACTAAGTTACATTGCTTGCAAGGCTTGTGTGTGATGTTGTATTACCGAGTGGGCCCCGAGATACCTCTCCGTCACACGGAGTGACAAATCCTAGTCTTGATCCATACTAACTCAACTAACACCTTCGGAGATACCTGTAGAGCATCTTTATAGTCACCCAGTTACGTTGCGACGTTTGATACACACAAAGCATTCCTCCGGTGTCAGTGAGTTATATGATCTCATGGTCATAGGAATAAATACTTGACACGCAGAAAACAGTAGCAACAAAATGACACGATCAACATGCTACGTCTATTAGTTTGGGTCTAGTCCATCACGTGATTCTCCCAATGATGTGATCCAGTTATCAAGCAACAACACCTTGTTCATAATCAGAAGACACTGACTATCATCGATTAACTGGCTAGCCAACTAGAGGCATGCTAGGGACGGTGTTTTGTCTATGTATCCACACATGTAAATGAGTCTTCATTCAATACAATTATAGCATGGATAATAAACTATTATCTTGATACAGGAATTATAATAATAACTATACATTTACTATTGCCTCTAGGTCATAATTCCAACAATCGAATGCCCATGTTATCACATGGACCAGCTGGCACTTGCAACTAGCAACACTAAAAATAATGGTTGAGGATGCCTAACTTAGTCAAACAATATTTGCTAGGAGGTTTCATGGCAATGTTTGATGGCCTATATATCATGTGGTAGGCAGCGGAGATATAACGATGGAATCGAATCAACTAAGCATAACAAAGCTAGAAACGGTGTCAAGGTCACGATCATCTTGCCTGTGATATTTTCAGAGTGGAACTGTTCCTGATCTTCCTGCACGAACTCACCGGACTCCTCGAATTTATTTCGGGACCCAATAGCTACCCAAAAGAAATAATCATCCAATAAACACCAGCAAGAGATTATGCAACAATAAAAATGATGCATGGATGTACAAATTCTAACTATGCACAAAATCAATCCTACACAGATTACCAAGTGCTACCTCATCACATAAATGAAACTTTTGCAGAACTGCCCAAATCTGTAATCCAATGCCACCATTGGATTCCTGGGATTTTTCTACCCCAAATCCATATATCATACTGCTATATACACATGTAAAAAAACCTCACAAAATAGCAGCGAAAAACTAATCAGAATCGAACTCTACTAATGTCAAGAAGAAGATCTGTTCTTGAACCTATCATATTTGGTATATCCCAGATTAGGAAATTCCACTTCTGGTTATTTCAAAAATGGAATTAACACACAAAGAGATAAAACAAATAAATAAACACACTATTGGCAGGGGGTCCCACTAGTCATAGGGACCAGGGGCCCTTAGTGCATGACACGTGGGCCCTGGAATCACTGTCAGCGGCACACAAGCAACAACTGCACTAAAATAAAAATGGGGAGAGACAGGGATCAAACCCTGCACCTCCCTGGTCTAGTAACAACGCTCTGCCACTGGGCTACACTCGTGTAGCTGCTCTACTAGGGGCAGTAACGCAAACGTGCTGCCTCTGCTACTTAGCAACACAAGGAAAAAACAAAACTAAAAAGGGGCTCAAGGGGGTATCAATCGCACGACTTATCAGTCACATGCGCACTTAGCGAGCGAGTTGGCTACGGAAGGGGGATCTGCGCGAGGGGGGTTACAACCCAGGTGAAATAACCCTAGGCGTTCTCTGTGTTAGAGCAGAGAGACGTCGGCGACGTTCTCGTCAGTGCACCCGCACCACATCCACACACACTAGCGCACCACACGAAACACAGCAGGAAGGAGGTTGTTGCTGCGTTCTGCTGCGCTGCTACTACTAACGCTGCATGATGCTGCTACCGCTGCATGGTGCTGCTGCAAGCTACTCTCCGCCGGCGCAACTCTGGCAGGGCTTCGGCCTTTTGCGCTACGCGTCTAGCAGAGGGGAGGGGAGGAGAGCGGGGGAGGCTCACCTAAGGGAAATGAAGAAGAACCGCGTGACGAGGAGGAAGCCGCATGATGAGCCGGTGCACAAAAGCTCGCCGAAGAGGAAGAAGACCGCCAGTCACCGGCGCGGAAGAAGATTGTTCTGTTTGGAGTTTCTTTTTCAGAAAGTCTAGCAAGGCCACCCGACATGTCGACGAACCCGATAGGAGCCGCGTATCTCGTTCTCAGGACACAACGGATAAGCAACACGTACGGTGTCCTGATACAAATCACCCAAGTTGCCCTGGGTTGGCCCCGCACAGTGCTCTATTATGTACCAACACTCATGAGGAGCACTGGCCCGGGGGTTGATTAATTATCCGCGTGTGCTGGCGGGTCCTATGTTTTTATTAGTTATTAGGCAAATGTAGTACCAAAGTTGGGCCTTGCCACACCAGTTTTAAACTAAGACGAATTATCAAGGGGGTCCCCATAACAACCCCGATCGTGTTAGGAGCGCTGAGTTATGGAATATAACACCGGTAGCCGAAACTAAGGCGGAATAGGTGGAACAAAACACCAGGCTAGAAGGCCGAGCGTTCCACCTTTTACCAAGTATATAGGTGCATTAGTTTCGATAGCATTAATACGGTGATATAGAAAGGAACACATGTTATCACATGGAAGCAACTGCACCTGCAACTAGCAATGCTAACACATGGTTAAGCAAGCGGTAACATAGCCAATCAGTGGGTTGCTAGGTTGTAGAAAGGTTGAAGGTTTCATGAAAATGTTGAGAGGCTAACATTTAACCGGTGGTAGGCAGTGAGACACAACGAAAGAAACGAGACAACTAGCATGGCATTGATAGGAATGGTATTTAGGGAAATGATCATCTTGCCTGAGATCCCGCTTGGAAGAAGAATGAATCCGTCAAGTAGGTGAACCGACGTAGTCGAACAGATCCTCACATTCTAACAGACTTGCGGAACTCTATCAAGAAGAAGCAAACCAGAAATAAGAATCAACACACAATATTCACCACACCACATGCACGATATGATGCACAACACATATGATGCATCATCAGTTTAAATTATGCAAGACATGGCATGGCAATTCACAACAATCAAACATTACACATTAAGTGAAGCCCAATATGCAACGAGTTGCACATTGACGAAACTCCACATACATATTATTTAGTTCACTCCGTGTTTAGGTACACGGCAATATTAAATGTTGTTTAACCATGGCAAGAGGACAAGCATGTGATCCTACTGGTCATTCTCGTCGGTTTACAAAGATAGCTCATCTATCGGAGCTATGGTTAACAGATACGTGCAACAAAAGATAGTATGCCATGAATGCAACATGCATGCAATTTTATGAAAACACCGGCAAGAAGCATATGAAGCACGTGTCTCCATGGAGAATGAAAGGGAAACATGGTGGCAAAATGGAAACGATGACATGGCAACGTTCCGGTTTCGATAACTCAATGAGATACCGGTGCCAACGAATTGGGAGCGTCTGCGTGTCATGCCAATAATAATGGGGTGATCCCGGTTACTGGGTTCCCATGTGTCGGGGTCATGGCAAAAGAGGAACGACGTGTAACTAGCATGACATCAAAGAAACGGACAACATCGCACCTCACACGACAATGCATTCGGTCCACGCTTATTGTCTCGGCGGTATACCTTTGAAGCATGCCTCTTGGAGCGGATCGATTCGTTACATAGTAGTTCTGCATCGATTGTCGTGGATGTCGTGGTTCCTGCGATGGTAGTTGAAGTAGTGTTACACGGATCTTCGGCGGCGCTAGTTGTACATGGTTCCATAGATGTTCGGGTTCGTCGAGGACGTCATGGTCAACGAAGAGGCCAAACGAGGCAGGCAGCCTAGGCACACAACACGGCGGCTCATCTCCCTGGACCCGTTCGATGGAGACAGAAGAAGAGCTGGAGGAGTGTGGTTGGATGCGGTTGGGTCTCCTAGGCTAGGCTGGGATGATGGGGGGCTCGAGGTGGACGCTGAGGCTAGCGCTCGTCTACATTCGCCCGTGGAGAAGCATGAGAACTCGCAGGTCTTGGCAGGCGACGCGACCTTCACGGCACGGCTCCAGTGCAGCGAGGAAGGAAAGTGAGGTCGGATCCACATCAGAGCTCCCCGGATCCGTCCATGCCCGACGGCTTCCGAGCCCGACAGTGTGTTCCTGACACGCGTCGTGGAAGCTTCCTAGGAGGGGGAGAGTGCAGGGGAAGAACGAGGTGAGAGGGATGAACAAGGAAGGAAGATAAGGAGGAGCAGGGCACCTACACCGCTATGCTCGGTTGCGCGGCCATGGCGCTCGGGCACGAGCTTCTCGGCGCCAAGCAGGAGCTTATGCGGCTGCAGTTGCATGGCTAGATCGGATAGGAGGAAGGAGGAGACGGCTGTTGTTGGCTCGATGGGGAAAACTAGGTGGGGCGGCAGCGCTGTCGGGAGGGAATTGCTTAGCTAGGGTTAGGGTAGGATTAGACTACATTTCGTATATAAATAGCCACTATTTTCTACACGGGATCTAGTTGGCCCTCCGATCTCAATCGAACGGTCGCGGAAAAATAGGCTAGGGGGTCCTATTGAAAAACCATAGATAGATTGCGGTAAAACGGGGTTGATCCGGATCCAACGGTCATGACCGCCCGGTTCTGGTCTCGGGAACGTTCCGGACTAGGTTGCGGGCAGGTCGGTGTACTATGCAGAGGGGCTAGTGGGGATGAGAGGGAAAACGGTCAACCCGGCAACAGAGTTTAAAGCAACAAAAAACGTCCGACGATGGGCCGACTATAGTGCCGCTATAGGTTTAGCGGTTTGGGTATGAAACGAACTCCGATTGCAACGAAAATTGATAGGTGGCCTACCTACACTATATTAGGACCGCACGCCAAGTTTAACCCAATCTGAGAATGTTTTATACACACCTTTAAAAACAAGATTTCAATGATGCCGCGGGCGCGTGCATGTGTGGTTGGTCTCAAAATAGACAACGACGAAACGTAGAGAACCGACAACTAATAACGGATGCAGGTTTTGAAAACTGACGACAATGGAGTGCTGATGCAACGCAGATGATCCGAATGATGCGGTGATGATTGTGACAAACAAATAGATCACACGACAACAACTGAATAAAAGGGGAATCTTTTGGAGCGTCGGTATCGGGCTATTACGAGATGAGAAGAGCCAGATCTATCAGTTTTGAGGTGGTCTCAAAGAAGATTTGCATTTTTATCTAGCTCTACACGACCCTCTGGAGTTTGACCAGTCCTATCACTTAGCTATCCGGGTTGAGTCACCTTTGCTCAGGGTGGAAAATTCAAGGAAACTCGTTAGGGAGTCCAACACTTTTTCGTCCTCAACTCAAATTGTCCCAAAGAAGCTAAAGTTCTGGGTCCCTCCTCCACCTCATCGGCCTGAGCAGTTCAAGTAGTCTGGTGGTCGTGGATCTACCCACCCACCCTAACCCAGTTTTCTAACAGAAGTCTCAGCCACCTAAGTCAGGAGCTCCTCCAGCTCACTTTCGCCTGCTACTAGAGGTGACTTGTCACAAGTGTGTTCAGAAGGTCCACTACTCCAACAAGTGTACCAGTCAGCGGCGTCTTCCACCTCCTACTCCAATTAGGCCCTCGGGCAATCCATTGATGAAGCATAACCCCAAGTCAGTAAGGGTGAACATGGTCAATGCAACTGAAGCAGAAGATTCCTCAGATGTGATAATGCGTAATCTCTTGGTTAATCCTATTCCCGCAAAAGTTATGTTTGATACTCGTGCTTCGCATTGCTTTATCACTCTTCCATTCTTTTCAAAGCATGAGTTTGTTTCTCAAGATTTTCTTAAGCCAGTATCAATGGTTTCCTCTGGGAAATTTATGAACTCCAACTGCTTGGTTCCGGATGTCTTTGTCGAGATGGGTAATTATTCCATTCTAGCTTCTCCAATTGTTATTGGTGGTTCATATATCGATCTTATTCTTGGCATGGATTTCTGGCGATGAACAAGGCATCCATTAACCGTGATGCCAAAGAAGTCAAATTGACTCATCCTTCTGAAGACATGATCATTTTTGCTGTTTGCGATGACACGATTCGTCTATTCTTGCTGAATGAGAAGGGTGAAATTTCAGCCATTTCTCAAGTGCCTATTGTGTGTGAGTATGAATACGTATTTCGAGAAGAATTGCTACGAATGCCTCCTCACCAGCCAGTAGAGTTTGTAATTGAAATCGACCCTGGAACTGAACCGGTTTGCAAGCATTCTTATAAGCTTGGTCCCGAAGAGCAAAAAGAGTTGAAGAAACAGCTTGATGAACAAGAACGTGTGGGTCTGATCACACTAAGTTCTTCTCCTTGGGGTTGTGGTGTTCTTTTTGTCAAGAAGAAAGATTGCACGGGCCGGCTTTGTGTCGATTACCGTCCATTCAATAAGAAGACAATCAAGAACAAGGATCCACTTCCCAACATCAATGAATTGTTTGAGAAATTAAAAGGGTCCAAGTTTTTCTCTAAGCTTGACCTTCAGATGGGCTATCATCAGTTCCGCATTCGTGAAGGATATATTCCGAGGACTGCTTTCAGCACAAGCTTTGGCTCTTATGAGTACACATTGATGTCTTTTGATCTCGCAAATGTCTTTTGGTCTCTCGAAAGTTCTTATTTTTGTATCTTGATGAAATTCTAGTCTTCTCAGGGACTGATAAATAACATGCAGAACATCTCAGGATTGTTCTTGATAAGGTAAGAGAGCATAAATTCTAGGCTAAATTCTCAAAATGTGAGTTTTGGCTCAATGAAGTGTTGTACCTTGGGCACATCATCTCTGCCAATGGCATCAAGGTAGATCCTTATAAGGTTCAAACCATTGTTCAGTGGGAGCCTCCTCAGAATGTGAAGCAGCATCGAAGCTTTCTCATGCTTGCAAGCTATTGCAGAAGATTTGTTTAGAACTTCTCCAAGATTGCTAAGCTTGTGTCCAACCTTCTTCAGAAGAGCATAAAATATGTATGGACTCCGGATTGTGATTTGGCCTTTACTACACTCAAGCAGAAGCTCACCTCAGCTCTGGTTCTGACTCATCCTGATGATTCCAAACCAATCCAAGTGTTCTATGATGCATCTCTCCAAGGTCTTGGCGGTGTTCTGACGCAAGAGAAGAAAGTGCTAGATTATAATTCTAGGTAGTTGAAGCCAAGTGAGAAAAGCTACCCCACTCATGATCTTGAGTTGGCGGTAGTTGTACATGCTTGGGTGGCTTGGAGATACCTCTTGTTGGGAAGACAGGTTGAAGTCTACACCGACCACAAGATTTTGAAATACATCTTCACTCAATCGAATCTCAGTCTTCGTCAAACACGTTGGGTGGAGACGATCCAAGATAACAATCCAAGCATTGATTATACTCTAGGCAAAGCAAATATGATTGCAGATGCTTTGAGCAAAAAGGCTTACTGCAATAGTCTCATCTTCAAGCCATTCTAGCATGATCTTTGTGAATCTTACAAGAAGGTTAACCTTTAAGTAGTACCTCAAGGATTTCTTGCCAACCTCTAGATTTCTCCTACCTTGGAAGACCATGTCCGCCAAGCTCAACTTCTTGATGCTATGACGAGCAAAGTGAAGATAGGCTTGGCAAAGAGCATTCCAAAGTATGAGTGCTTCCATGTCGATGAAAAATATACATAGTTCTTCAAGGATCACCTTGTGGTTCCGAAAGGAGATCTCAAAAAAGTTATCATGGATGAAGCCCACAACACCCTTCTCTCGATACATCCAGGCAGCTCAAAGATGTATCAGGATCTAAAGCAAACCTTCTGGTGGACTCACATGACATGTGAGATTGCTCAGTTCATGAATGAATGTGATGTGTGTCGCAGAGTGAAGGCATAACATCAACGCCCAACAGGTCTTCTTCATCATTTGCTGATACCTGAGTGGAAATTAGAGAATGTGGAGATGGATTTCGTAACCAGGTTTCCTAAGTCCAAGAGGGGCAACAATGTCATCTATGTGGTCATCGATAAGTTGACTAAAGTTTCCCATTTCCTTCTAGTCAAAGTGTCTATCCCGGGAGCTCAGCTGGCAGAGCTATGCACTTCAAGAATAGTTTCTTTGCATGGTGTTCCCATGCTCATTTCTTAAGATAGTGGAAGCATCTTCACTTCCAAGTTCTCGGATTCCTTACAGACTTCAATGGGCACCTAGCTCCGTTTCAGTATTGCCTTCGATCCTTAGACTAGTGATCAAGTGGAGAGAGTCAATCAAATCCTTGAAGATATGCTTAGAGCTTGTTTGATTTATGTTCTCATGAAGTGGGAAGACTGCCTCCCGTTTGCCGAGTTCTCATACAACAACAGTTATCAACCAAGTTCATGCAAGGCCCCATTCAAGATTCTTTGTGGCAGAAAGTGATGTAGCCCGCTCAATTGGTCTCAGGCATGTGAACGTCATATTTTGGGGAATTACATGATCACTGAGGGAGAAGAAATGTGTCATGTCCTTTGGTATAATCTCAAAGATGCTCAATCCAATCAGTAGAGCTATTATGATCGATGATTTTCTCTATCTCAAAGTGTCTCCCATGAATGTCACTAATCGCGTTGGCATCAAAGGAAAGCTTGCTCCATGATTTTTTGGTCCTTTCAAGATTGTTGGCAAAAGAAGTGACCATGCTTATGAGCTAGAGCTTCCACCCAATTTCTCCAATGTGCATGTTGTGTTTCAAGTCTCTCAGCTCCGGAGGGGTTTCAAGACTCCCGGGCGCACAGTTAAATTCCAAGACATATCTTCAACCAGACCTTTCCTATCATGAGCATCCAGTTGCCATTCTCGAAGAGACCGAATGCAGGACTCGCAAAAAGCCTATGAAATTCATCAAAGTTAAATGGTCACGCCATTCTGATAAAGAAGCCACTTGGGAACGCGAGGACCTTCTCTGTTCCGAATATTCTGAGCTCTTTCAATCCTAGGTCTTAGGTCGAGATCTTCTTATAGTTTGGGACACTTGTAATAACCCAAGTGCATTACCTTGCCATCTTTGTAATATTCCATGTTTGAACCTTCCTAGTTTCCCTCATGTGTTGGGTTTAATAAATTGTGCTTCATGTCATTCATCGTCCATGATAGCAATTATTTGTTGCATCTTAAAGCTTGTGTGCTTGATGTGGTGTGAGTGTATGTGTGGAGAGGGGTGCTTTCAAGTGAGTTGTGTGTGGATCCCCAAGCAAACCCCTTTTACAAAACTATGCAAATTAAAACCTTTTTAATTCCAATGGTGAGGTGTGGTGCTTTTACTCTCCCTAATCAACTTAATAAAATGTTGCTCTTTCACCTAATATTTTGTGGGGCATTTGAACTTAGCTCTTGGTCATGTGTGGTTATTCTTCCTTTTGTGACTATTCCTAAAAACAGCTTCTAAAGTATAATTTGAGTGTTTCAAATATTTGATCAAGAATTCCCAATCTAATTTTGTTAAGTGAAGCTTATTGTTTTGAAGGGCAAAACTATTTTTACCTTCCTCTCTATTCTTTCCAAAAACTCCCTAGATATTATTTTGTTTCTGTTGTTTATTAAAAAAATCAAGCCTTTTTTTCTTTCATATAAGGGTGAGAAGCAGCCCAGCCCACCTCGGCCTTGCCTCCCTTGGCCCAGCGGCAGCTGCAAAAGCCCAGCAGTGCAGCCTAGCCGGCCCAGCTTCCTCTCTCCTCATGGACACCTGCTCACCTCACGCCGTCGTCCCCGTCAAAGGCAGCAAGAGAGAGAGAGAGTGAAGCCGTGATCCTTCACGGACGTTGAGACCGCCCCCCCTATTTAGCCGGCCCACCTCCCTAGGGTTCCCCTCTCCTCCTTCTCACTCGCACCACTTCCACCTCTCTTTTCACCCTCGCCCCTTCTTTGTCGCTTCGACAACAGTAGTGAGAGAAACACATAGAGCAACCGAAGCTGCACCGCTCGTCGCCGTCAACCTCGACTCCGAAGCTTCCTCCAAGATGTCCATAAGATCCGTGTAGTTTTCCTTGACCCATTCCCAGTGCTAGGAGGCTCGGAGCATCTCCGTTACGTTGGTCCCGTTGTCGTCTTCGTCGCGCGCCAGACGCTTCGGAGCACCAGCGGCTTCCCATCTGCATCCCTTCAAGCTCGTCCTTGACCTCACCAAAGTGAGCCCCGACAAGATCGCCCATCTTTGCATTGCATTCGTGCGTAGTGTCGCTGACGAGGTCGTGGCCATGCCGTAGCAGCAGCTCATTCCCAAGCGGCTCGCGTGCTCGTCGCCATTGCCCTCTTAGCCCCTCTACAGCTGTGTCGCCGCCCCAAGCACGTAGGAATGGATTCCCCATGAGATCCCACGTCCCCAAAGGAATTTTGTCGCCCCGTTTGTAGCCGCGGTAGCCTGTCGCCATCGTCGTCTTCTTTGGCCCCGGTCAGTGGGAAGGTACAGAGTTGGGGCTGGTTAAAAAGGCCCTGAGACCTTCCTCTGTCAAGCCCCTATGTCCTAGCATAGTGGTTGTGCCTCCACTTCACAATCGCGGAGACCTAGGTTCGAGTCCGTGTCGCGTCCACTTTTTCCCCTAAATTTCCCCGAGCTGACGCTGGGCGAGGGCCCACGTGGCATCCCCCTAAGGCCCATGGTGTCCATTCTAGGTGGGGCCTAGTGTTGTTTTTATTTCTATTTTTATTTATTTTGTGTGTTAGATTAATGTTTTGAGATTATTTCCTCTTGAGGAAATATGCCAGAATTGGATATTTCCTGATCTCGCAGTTCTAGTTTAGGATATGCCAAGTTATAAGAGACCCTTGTAATTTTCGATTTGCATTTGTGTGATGTTTTTGCTACAGAAGTATAGGGGTGTAATATATTATTTTGGGGTAGAAAATTCCCAAGAATTGAGTGGTGCCATTAGTTTTGTATTTTGAGCAACTATGTAGAAATGATGTTTTGTGATAAGATGTCATTTTGTAATTTTTGCATGAATTAATCCTTGCACTATTGGGTAAACTTGTCAACATGAATGTGGTAGAGTTTTGAGGGTACTAGGTCCTGGTATTTTTCCTTGCAATGATAAGATTGTCGTTCAGTGGGTTTCTTGCTGTAAACATGCTAAGAAAATAGTGTTGTTTCATATGCCTAAATATTTCTAAGTATATAACCTGGTTATTTTGTTGCTATGTTGTCTTGATGATTCCCATGGATCTGTTGGTTCTTTCTGGTTGGTCCGGTGCTATGATTTGTAGTTCTTGTTGCCCTATGTCAAATGGTGCCACCACCTTGCCAAATAAGTTTTGCATTCTAGAGTTTCTTGGTGTCAAATATGCTACGAAGTTGTAAATTGATGTGATTCCCTTTGTGAAATTTGACTAAGTCTTTGAATCAGCTCTTATTTGCATGCCATGTTTATGGGATGCTCCCATGTTTTCTATGCAATTTCATCTCATGCTTAGTGGGAGTGACTTGTAGTAGTTGTTGCTCTCTTCATCATGTTAAAGTTTATGCCATGAAACTTGATGTAGAGTAGAGTTTTATTGGGGACGTGGGATCTTGATGTAGTAGTTGTTGCCCTCTTTCAACATGTTAAAGTTGGTGACTGCAGGTTAAACTTCTCGTGCTAACTAGTCATAACATGCCATCAGGTTAAAAACTGCAGGTCCAAACTGAGATTTTCATAAAGTCCTAATCGCTATTGTTTTTAGCCATGTTGACAGCTTGTTTGCCATTGTTTCATGAACCTATCTAAGTTTCTGTTAGTTAGGTATTATTGTGCACTTTGTTAGCTTCATATTCATGTCTTGGTTGAACTAGTGGTTGTAGCTACTATTTTTTACATGATCAAAGTTGTATGTTGCTGTTTGTGGACATATTGGTTGCTAAATTGTTTTGTACTTTCTGTGAGTTCTGCTCCTTTGTATTGCATGATCTTCAGGTCTATTCCCCCTGGACTTCCGTGCCACGTTTAGTGTCATACTTGGAGTGCCAAGGAAATACCCATAGCTCCCTCTCAATACTGGTTAGTCATTGTTGCCTTCCTTATCTTGTTTTGTGGATTCTGAAAGCTCTGTAGCTCGATTCGTGGTGTTCCTTCCATTTTTTATGCACCGTTTTCTCATGATGCATCAATTAATGCCATGTTTATGCATGTCCAAATTAATAAACTTGAGCTTCTGCCCAGATTGCTAAACAACTTAATAAATGCACGAGAAAGATGACTAGTTAGCGTTGCCATGCTCCTTTCATAAGCACACTCATGCATCATGTTATTTGAACCATTGCACCATGCCTTGTGTTCATTAGATGTGTATTTTCTTGGGTAGAATCGGGAGCTGAGAACGAGTGCGAGGATCACATTGAGTATGTTCCTGAAGAGAAAGAGTTGTACCCGTCAGAAGAACCAACAGGCAAGATCATTGTGACCTTGATATCGTCTCTAATTTTGTTATGTTAGATGACTCGTTTCCATTGCTACTATCGCTGCCTACCACCTGAATATTAAGACTCCAAACATTAACATGAAAAACCTCTAACCCCTCCACAACCTAGCAACCCTTGATTGGCTAAGATAGTGCTTGCTGAACACTTTTATAGCATTATTAGTTGTAGGTGCAGGCTGACCCATGTGTTGACATGCATTTTCAATATCATCTTATTACTTCTATTTAATCTAATGCACCTATATACATGCTAAAAGGCGGAAGGCTTGGCCTTTTGCTGGGTGTTTTTCCGCTTTTGCCGCCATAGATTCGACTACCGGTGTTATGTTTCATATTGAGCGCTCCTAATACGCTTGGGGTTATTACGGGGAACCCTTGATGACTCATTTTGGTTTAAGACTTGTCTCGGAAGACCCAATTGTTGGGGAACGTCACATGGGAAACAAAAAATTTCCTACGCGCACGAAGACCTATCATGATGATGTCCATCTACGAGAGGGGATGAGTGATCTACGTACCCTTGTAGATCGTACAGCAGAAGCGTTAGAGAACGCGGTTAATGTAGTGGAACGTCCTCACGTCCCTCGATCCGCCCCGCGAACAATCCCGCGATCAGTCCCACGATCTAGTACCGAACGGACGGCACCTCCGCGTTCAGCACACGTACAGCTCGACGATGATCTCGGCCTTCTTGATCCAGCAAGAGATACGGAGAGGTAGAAGAGTTCTCCGACAGCGTGACGGCGCTCCGGAGGTTGGTGATGACCTTGTCTCAGCAGGGCTCCCCCCGAGCTCCGCAGAAACGCGATCTAGAGGAAAAACCGTGGAGGTATGTGGTCGGGCAGCCGTGAGAAAGTCGTCTCAAATCAGCCCTAAAACCTCCGTATATGTAGGTGGGAGGGAGGGGGCCTTGCCTTGGGGTCCAAGGACCCTCAAGGAGTCGGCCGAGCCAAGGGGGAGGACTCTCCCCCCCCCAAACCGAGTTGGACTAGGTTTGGTGGGAGGGAGTCCCCCTCCCTTCCCACCTCCTCCCTCTTTTTTTTCTTTTCCTTTGATTTCTTATCCTTGGCACATAGGCCCCTCTTGGGCTGTCCCACCAGCCCACTAAGGGCTGGTGCACCACCCTCATAGCCTATGGGCTTCCCCGGGGTGGGTTGCCCCCCCCCCCCCGGTGAACTCCCGGAACCTATTCGTCATTCCCGGTACATTCCCGGTAACTCCGAAAACCTTCCGGTAATCAAATGAGGTCATCCTATATATCAATCTTCGTTTCCAGATCATTCCGGAAACCCTCGTGACGTCCGTGATCTCATCCGGGACTCCGAACAACATTTGGTAACCAACCATATAACTCAAATACGCATAAAACAACGTCGAACCTTAAGTGTGCAGACCCTGCGGGTTCGAGAACTATGTAGACATGACCCGAGAGACTCCTCGGTCAATATCCAATAGCGGGACCTGGATGCCCATATTGGATCCTACATATTCTACGAAGATCTTATCGTTCGAACCTCAGTGCCAAGGATTCGTATAATCCCGTATGTCATTCCCTTTGTCCTTCGGTATGTTACTTGCCCGAGATTCGATCGTCAGTATCCGCATACCTATTTCAATCTCGTTTACCGGCAAGTCTCTTTACTCGTTCCGTAATACAAGATCCCGCAACTTACACTAAGTTACATTGCTTGCAAGGCTTGTGTGTGATGTTGCATTACCGAGTGGGCCCCGAGATACCTCTCCGTCACACGGAGTGACAAATCCCAGTCTTGATCCATACTAACTCAACTAACACCTTCGGAGATACCTGTAGAGCATCTTTATAGTCACCCAATTACGTTGCGACGTTTGATACACACAAAGCATTCCTCCGATGTCAGTGAGTTATATGATCTCATGGTCATAGGAATAAATATTTGACACGCAGAAAACAGTAGCAACAAAATGACACGATCAACATGCTACGTCTATTAGTTTGGGTCTAGTCCATCACGTGATTCTCCCAATGACGTGATCCAGTTATCAAGCAACAAAACCTTGTTCATAATTAGAAGACACTGACCATCATTGATCAACTGGCTAGCCAACTAGAGGCATGCTAGGGACGGTGTTTTGTCTATGTATCCACACATGTAAATGAGTCTTCATTCAATACAATTATAGCATGGATAATAAACTATTATCTTGATACAGGAATTATAATAATAACTATACATTTATTATTGCCTCTAGGGCATAATTCCAACAGTCTCCCACTTGCACTAGAGTCAATAATCTAGCCCTCACATCACCATGTGAATTACATTGTAATAAATCTAACACCCATACAGTTCTGGTGTCGATCATGTTTTGGCCGTGGAAGAGGTTTAGTCAGCGGGTCTGCTACATTCAGATCCGTGTGCACTTTGCATATATTTACGTCCTCCTCCTCGACGTAGTCGCGGATGAGGTTGAAGCGTCGTTTGATGTGTCTGGTCTTCTTGTGAAACCTTGGTTCCTTTGCTAAGGCAATGGCACCAGTGTTGTCACAGAACAAGGTTATTGGATCCAGTGCACTTGGCACCACTCCAAGATCCGTCATGAACTGCTTCATCCAGACACCCTCCTTAGCCGCCTCCGAGGCAGCCATGTACTCCGCTTCACATGTAGAATCTGCTACGACGCTTTGCTTGGAACTGCACCAGCTTAATGCACCCCCATTAAGAATAAATACGTATCCGGTTTGCGACTTAGAGTCGTCCGGATCTGTGTCAAAGCTTGCATCAACGTAACCTTTTACGGCGAGCTCTTCGTCACCTCCATACACGAGAAACATCTCCTTAGTCCTTTTCAGGTACTTCAGGATATTCTTGACCGCTGTCCAGTGATCCACTCCTGGATTACTCTGGAACCTTCCTGCCATACTTATGGCCAGGCTAACATCCGGTCTAGTGCATAGCATTGCATACATGATAGAACCTATGGCTAAAGCATAGGGGACGGAGCGCATATGCTCTCTATCTTCATCAGTTGCTGGGCACTGAGTCTTTACTCAATCTCGTACCTTGTAACACTGGCAAGAACCCTTTCTTGGACTGTTCCATTTTGAACCTCTTCAAAACTTTATCAAGGTATGTGCTTTGTGAAAGTCCTATCAGGCGTTTTGATCTATCCCTATAGATCTTAATGCCTAAAATGTAAGCAGCTTCTCCTAGGTCCTTCATAGAGAAACTTTTATTCAAGTAACCTTTTATGCTCTCCAAAAGCTCTACGTTGTTTCCAATCAGTAATATGTCATCCACATATAATATTAGAAACGCCACAGAGCTCCCACTCACTTTCTTGTAAATACAAGATTCTCCAACCACTTGTATAAACCCAAATGCTTTGATCACCTCATCAAAAGCGTTTGTTCCAACTCCGAGATGCTTGCACCAGTCCATAAATGGATCGCTGGAGTTTGCACACCTTGTCAGCATTTTTAGGATCGACAAAACCTTCGGGTTGTATCATATACAACTCTTCCTTAAGGAAACCGTTAAGGAACGCCGTTTTGACATCCATCTGCCAGATTTCATAATCGAAAAATGCAGCTATTGCTAACATGATTCTGACGGACTTAAGCATCGCTACGGATGAGAAAGTCTCATCGTAGTCAACTCCTGGAACTTGTGAAAAACCCTTTGCCACAAGTCGAGCTTTATAAACGGTCACATTACCGTCAGCGTCCGTCTTCTCCTTAAAGATCCATTTGTTCTGAATAGCCTTGCGGCCCTCAGGTAGTATCTCCAAAGTCCACACTTTGTTCTCATACATGGATCCTATCTCGGATTTCATGGCTTCTAGCCATTTGTTGGAATCTGGGCCCACCATTGCTTCTTCATAATTTGCAGGTTCATTGTTGTCTAACAACATGATTGATAAGACGGGATTACCGTACCACTCTGGAGCAGCGCGTGATCTCGTCCACCTGCGTGGTTCAACAGAAACTTGAACTGGAGTTTCATGATCATCATCATTAACTTCCTCCTCAACCAGCGTCGCAACGACAGAGGTTTCCCCTTGCCCTGCGCCACCATCCATAGGGATGAGAGGTTCGACAACCTCGTCAAGTTCTATCTTCCTCCCACTCAATTCTCTCGAGAGAAACTCCTTCTCGAGAAAAGCTCCGTTTTCAGCAACAAACACTTTGCCCTCGGATTTGAGATAGAAGGTGTACCCAACTCTCTCTTTTGGGTAACCTATGAAGACGCACTTTTCCGCTTTGGGTTCCAGCTTTTCAGGCTGAAGCTTTTTGACATAAGCATCACATCCCCAAACTTTAAGAAACGACAACTTTGGCCTTTTGCCATACCACAGTTCGTATGGTGTCGTCTCAACGGATTTTGATGGTGCCCTATTTAAAGTGAATGCAACTGTTTCTAATGCATAACCCCAAAATGATAACGGCAAATCAGTAAGAGACATCATAGATCGCACCATCTCAAAGTACGATTACGACGTTCGGACACACCATTACGCTGTGGTGTTCCAGGCGGTGTTAACTGCGAAACAATTCCACATTGTCTTAAGTGAGCACCAAACTCGAAACTCAGATATTCACCCCCACGATCAGACCGCAGGAACTTGATCTTCTTGTTACGATGATTTTCCACTTCACTCTGAAATTGCTTGAACTTTTCAAATGTTTCAGACTTGTGCTTCATCAAGTAGACATAACCATATCTACTTAAATCGTCAGTGAAGGTGAGAAAATAACGATATCTGCCGCGTGCCTCTACACTCATTGGACCACACACATCGGTATGTATGATTTCCAACAAGTCACTTGCACGCTCCATTGTTCCGGAGAACGGAGTTTTAGTCATCTTGCCCATGAGGCATGGTTCGCACGTGTCAAGTGAATCAAAGTCAAGTGACTCCAAAAGTCCATCAGCCTGGAGTTTCTTCATGCGTTTTACACCAATATGACCTAAACGGCAGTGCCACAAAAATATGGCGCTATCATTGTTTACTCTAACTCTTTTGGTCTCAATGTTATGTATATGCGTATCGCTATCAAGATTCAATATGAACAATCCTCTCACATTCGGTGCATGACCATAAAAGATGTTACTCATAGAAATAGAACAACCATTATTCTCAGACTTAAAAGAGTAACCGTCTCGCAATAAACAAGATCCAGATATAATGTTCATGCTCAACGCAGGCACTAAATAACAATGATTTAAGTTCATCACTAATCCCGATGGTAGCTGAAGTGACACTGTGCCGACGGCGATTGCATCAACCTTGGAACCGTTTCCTACGCGCATCATCACTTCGTCTTTCGCCAGCCTTCGTCTATTCCGTAGTTCTTGTTTCGAGTTGCAAATGTGAGCAACAGAACCGGTATCAAATACCCAGGCACTACTACGAGAGCCGGTTAAGTACACATCAATAACATGTATATCAAATATACCTGATTTTTCTTTGCCCGCCTTCTTATCTGCCAGATACTTGGGGCAATTGCGCTTCCAGTGACCCATACCCTTGCAATAGAAGCACTCTGTTTCAGGCTTAAGTCCAGCCTTGGGTTTCTTCGGTGGATTGGCAACAGGCTTGCCGCTCTTCTTAGAATTGCCCTTCTTGCCTTTGCCGTTTCTCTTGAAACTAGTGGTCTTGCTCACCATCAACACTTGATGCTCTTTACGGAGTTCAGACTCTGCGAATTTCAGCATCGCAAACAACTCGCCGGGAGACTTGTTCATCCCTTGCATGTTGTAGTTCAACACAAAGCCTTTATAGCTTGGCGGCAGTGATTGAAGGATTCTGTCAGTGATAGCTTCTTGCGGGAGTTCAATCCCCAGTTCAGCTAGACGGTTTGAGTACCCACACATTTTGAGCACATGTTCATTGACAGACGAGTTTTCCTCCATCTTGCAAGCATAGAATTTATCGGAGGTCTCATACCTCCCGATTCGGGCGTTCTTCTGAAAGATAAACTCCAACTCCTGGAACATCTCAAATGCTCCATGACGCTCAAGGCGACGTTGAAGTCCCGGTTCTAAGCCATACAAGACTGCACATTGAACTATTGAGTAGTCCTCCTTACGTGCTAACCAAGCGTTCTTAACATCCTGATCAGCCGTAGCGGGTGGTTCATCTCCTAGCGCAGCATTAAGGACATAATCCTTCTTCCCAGCTTGTAAGATTAGCTTAAGATTACGAGCCCAGTCTACAAAGTTGCTTCCATCATCTTTCAACTTAGCTTTCTCTAGGAACGTATTAAAATTCAGGATGACTGTCGCGTGAGCCATGATCTACAACACAAATATATTTCAAAGTGGACTTAGACTATGTTCAAGATAATTAGAGTTCAACTTAATCAAAT
This sequence comes from Hordeum vulgare subsp. vulgare, assembly GCF_904849725.1. Classification (NCBI taxonomy): domain Eukaryota; kingdom Viridiplantae; phylum Streptophyta; class Magnoliopsida; order Poales; family Poaceae; genus Hordeum; species Hordeum vulgare. Next base: position 279,943,224 of record NC_058523.1, on the reverse strand, counting down.
TATATGCTAAACTCCCACTCAAAAAGTACATCTCTCTAGTCATTTGAGTGGTTCATGATCCACTTACAGTATCCCAAGTCCGATCATCACGTGAGTTGAGTATAGTTTCAGTGGTAAGCATCCCTATGCTAATCATATCAACTATATGATTCATGATCGACCTTTCGGTCTCATGTGTTCCGAGGCCATGTCTGCACATGCTAGGCTCGTCAAGCTTAACCCAAGTGTTCCGCGTGCGCAACTGTTTTGCACCCGTTGTATGTGAACGTTGAGTCTATCACACCCGATCATCACGTGGTGTCTCGAAACGACGAACTGTAGCAACGGTGCACAGTCGGGGAGAACACAATTTCGTCTTGAAATTTTAGTGAGAGATCACCTCATAATGCTACCGTCGTTCTAAGCAAAATAAGGTGCATAAAAGGATTAACATCACATGCAATTCATAAGTGACATGATATGGCCATCATCACGTGCCTCTTGATCTCCATCACCAAAGCACCGGCACGATCTTCTTGTCACCGGCGCCACACCATGATCATCCATCAATGTGTTGCCATCGGGGTTGTCGTGCTACTTATGCTATTACTACTAAAGCTACATCCTAGCAAAATGTAAACGCATCTGCAAGCACAAGCGTTAGTATAAAGACAACCCTATGGCTCCTGCCGGTTGCCGTACCATCGACGTGCAAGTCGATATTTCTATTACAACATGATCATCTCATACATCCAATATATCACATCACATCGTTGGCCATATCACATCACAATCATACCCTGCAAAACCAAGTTAGACGTCCTCTAATTTTGTTGTTGCATGTTTTACGTGGTGACCAAGGGTATCTAGTAGGATCGCATCTTACTTACGCAAACACCACAACGGAGATATATGAGTTGCTATTTAACCTCATCCAAGGACCTCCTCGGTCAAATCCGATTCAACTAAAGTTGGAGAAACCGTCACTTGCCAGTCATCTTTGAGCAAAGGGGGTTACTCGTAACGATGAAACCAGTCTCTCGTAAGCGTACGAGTAATGTCGGTCCATGCCGCTTCAATCCAACAATACCGCGGAATCAAGAAAAGACTAAGGAGGGCAGCAAAGCGCACATCACCGCCCACAAAACCTTTTGTGTTCTACTCGAGAAGACATCTACGCATGAACCTAGCTCATGATGCCACTGTTGGGGAACGTCGCATGGGAAACAAAAATTTTCCTACGCGCACGAAGACCTATCATGGTGATGTCCATCTACGAGAGGGGATGAGTGATCTACGTACCCTTGTAGATCGTACAATAGAAGCGTTAGAGAACGCGGTTGATGTAGTGGAACGTCCTCACGTCCCTCGATCCGCCCCGTGAACAATCTCGCGATCAGTCCCACGATCTAGTACCGAACGGACGGCACCTCCGCGTTCAGCACACGTACAGCTCGACGATGATCTCGGCCTTCTTAATCCAGCAAGAGAGACGGAGAGGTAGAAGAGTTCTCCGGCAGCGTGACGGCGCTCCGGAGGTTGGTGATGACCTTGTCTCAGCAGGGCTCCGCCCGAGCTCCGCAGAAACGCGATCTAGAGGAAAAACCGTGGAGGTATGTGGTCGGGCAGCCATGAGAAAGTCGTCTCAAATCAGCCCTAAAACCTCCGTATATATAGGTTGGAGGGAGGGGGGCCTTGCCTTGGGGTCCAAGGACCCTCAAGGAGTCGGCCGAGCCAAGGGGGAGGACTCTCCCCCCCCCAAACCGAGTTGGACTAGGTTTGGTGGGAGGGAGTCCCCCTCCCTTCCCACCTCCTCCCTCTTTTTTTTTCTTTTCCTTTGATTTCTTATCCTTGGCGCATAGGCCCCTCTTGGGCTGTCCCACCAGCCCACTAAGGGCTGGTGCGCCACCCTCATAGCCTATGGGCTTCCCCGGGGTGGGTTGCCCCCCCCCCCCCCGGTGAACTCCCGGAACCTATTCGTCCTTCCCGGTACATTCCCGGTAACTCCAAAAACCTTCCGGTAATCAAATGAGGTCATCCTATATATCAATCTTCGTTTCCGGATCATTCCGGAAACCCTCGTGACGTCCGTGATCTCATCCGGGACTCCGATCAACATTCGGTAACCAACCATATAACTCAAATACGCATAAAACAACGTCGAACCTTAAGTGTGCAGACCCTGCGGTTCGAGAACTATGTAGACATGACCCGAGAGACTCCTCGGTCAATATCCAATAGCGGGACCTGGATGCCCATATTGGATCCTACATATTCTACGAAGATCTTATCGTTCGAACCTCAGTGCCAAGGATTCGTATAATCCCGTATGTCATTCCCTTTGTCCTTCGGTATGTTACTTGCCCGAGATTCGATCGTTAGTATCCGCATACCTATTTCAATCTCGTTTACCGGCAAGTCTCTTTACTCGTTCCGTAATACAAGATCCCGCAACTTACACTAAGTTACATTGCTTTCAAGGCTTGTGTGTGATGTTGCATTACCGAGTGGGCCCCGAGATACCTCTCCGTCACACGGAGTGACAAATCCCAGTCTTGATCCATACTAACTCAACTAACACCTTCGGAGATACCTGTAGAGCATCTTTATAGTCACCCAGTTACGTTGCGACGTTTGATACACACAAAGCATTCCTCCGGTGTCAGTGAGTTATATGATCTCATGGTCATAGGAATAAATACTTGACACGCAGAAAACAGTAGCAACAAAATGACACGATTAACATGGTACGTCTATTAGTTTGGGTCTAGTCCATCACGTGATTCTCCCAATGATGTGATCCAGTTATCAAGCAACAAAACCTTGTTCATAATCAGAAGACACTGACCATCATTGATCAACTGGCTAGCCAACTAGAGGCATGCTAGGGACGGTGTTTTGTGTATGTATCTACACATGTAAATGAGTCTTCATTCAATACAATTATAGCATGGATAATAAACTATTATCTTGATACAGGAATTATAATAATAACTATACATTTATTATTTCCTCTAGGGCATAATTCCAACACCAATTTTGGTACTCAATTCGCTAAACAAGTTAATAAAAAAATCATAGGGAATAGCTACCCTGAGGATAATTAATCAACCCCCCGGCCAGTGCTCCTCATGAGTGTTGGTCCAACCTAGAGCTGTGTGCGGGGCCAGTCAGGGGCAACTTGGCAGATTTGTATCAGGCCACTGTATGTTGTGCTTATCCCTCATGTCCCGAGAACGCGTTACACGGCTCCTACCAGGTTCGTCGACATGTTGGGTGGTCTTGCTCGATTTGTCTTTACCTTTGCTAGGCGTCTTGTGCATCAGGATTCCGATGATACTTTGGGCTATCTCAAGGTTGAGGTTTTTCACTAAGGAAATCGAGCATATCAAGGGTATGTGTGGTCCAGGCTTAATATGGAGCTTGTCGTAGTTTGTGATGGACTCGTTGGAGCACCCCTGCAGGGTTAATATCTTTCGAAAAGCCGTGCTCGCGGTTATGTGGAAACTTGGAAATTTTGTTTAACATCCCGTTCTAGATAACTTGAAGTAAAATGAATTAAATATGCCAACGGCGAGAGTAATCTTGATTGTCTCTTTGGCGAGCTTCTTCTCCGACTGAGGACACGGTGGGTTTATGACTGACGTAAGTAGCGGTTCAAGATCACCGTGTTTTATGGATGATTGAAATAATGTTATGTGGCTTGTAACTTAACTTGTGGCAAGTGTAAGTGAATCCGTATACTCATCTCTTCATGTATGTATTGCGATGATTTCTGTACTTGCGAAACGCTAAGATGCGCCTCTATCCATATTAAGGCCTCGTCCCCAATTATGGATAGTGCCGCATCTTGGACGTTCTGGATAGTACCGCATCTTGGACGCATCATCACCATGCCATAACAAATATTTAGACGAATAACAAATTATCACCCTTTTACTATCAATATTTTTACTAACCAACAATCATGCATTCACGCCCTTTCATATTACCACATCAATATCAATAACCCACAATTTCTATTTTATGTGCTACCTAAAGGTTTCGATTATGCACTCCTTGAATACCTATTATTTTTAGATTTGTCTTAGAACTCATGTAAATTACTGTCACTATTTATTTAACTCTAAAACAAATTTTAGTGAAGAACGAGAGTGCAATTATTTCTATAAAATTTGTACTCCATCGTGCTCTAAAAGATATAAGTGAAGAACTAGAGCAACTGCTTAGCTCAAAAGATATAAGTGAAACACATAGAGTATTCTAACAAATCATGGTGCGTCCGGAAAACAATGATTGTGTAAAACTAAAATAAAATAAAACTATAATACACAATGCTCCTGTAATGTCCAAGATGTGATCCTATCCTTATTTTGGCATGAGGGCCTCGACAGGGATAGAAGCGCATCTCGTTGTTTTGCAAGAATGGGTATCAGTAAAAGTACATGTATAGAAGAGATGCGTATATGGAACTGGCTTACACTCACCACAAGCTAATCATGAACATCACAATACACCAATAGATTCAGTCATCATGTAGAAGAGCAGGGTCCGACTACGGACCAAATCAAACGAATAAAACGACGTACATCCTTTCTATCCGAGGTTGTCGGCCTGGAATCCATTCTTGATCAATGAAGAACAATAAGAACAAACTCCAAATAGAACAATCAACGCGCTCACGTCAAAGTATCATTTTACATGTACGAGCAAATGTTGTTGTAGTAATCTATGTGCCACAGGTACTTAGCTATCTCATTTACAAAGGTATCAAGACTAGCAAAGATTAATGGGTGAGGTATGGTTAAGTGGTGAGGATGCAGCAATCACTAAGCATTTATTTGAGGTGGCTAACCTACGAGTACAAGAAATAGAGGGGTGGTGATCTACGCATAACGAATGTGAACTAATCATAATCACGAAGTGATCTTGAACCCCTACCTGCGAGTCAAACATAACCCCACTGTGTCCTCTCTCGGATGCAGAACTCACGATCAGAGACACCCACGGTTATGCACACAGTTGGCATATTTCAATTAAGTTTACTTCAAGTTTGCTGTGAATGGGTGTTGAACAAATTAACAAGTTGCCACAAAATCGTGGGCATGGCTTTCCGAAAGATTTAGTCCTGCATGGGTGCTCCAAACTAGTCCACCACAAACTACCACAAGTTGCCCTGGAGAGAAAACCTCAACCTCGAGATAGACCGACGTATCTTTGATATCCCAGTGCACAAGACCTTCGATAAGAGTAAAACAGTTCCAGCAAGACCACCCGGCAGGCCAGATCCTAATAGGAGTCTTGCATATCTCTTTCTCAGGGCACTACCGGATGAGTGACGCGTATGGTGGCCAGATAGAAATTCCCCGAGTTGCCCCGGGCTGGTCCCGCAGAGTTCTCTATTTACGACCAACACCATCAGCACTGGCCCTCCGTGTATTAGGTTGAATAATGAACCTCGGGCAAATATAGTAACTATGGAAAATAACACCGGTACACAAGTAACTAGGGCGGCGAAAGTGGAACAAAACACCGAGCCAAAACACCAAGCCTTCCACCTTTTACCAAGTATACAGGTGCATTAAATTTATAAGTAACAATATTGTGATATATCAAGGAATCCATGTTGTCACATTGTAAGAAACTTACTCATGTAACTAGCAACGCTATAAGAAGGGCTGAGCAAGCGGTAACATAGCCAAGCAAAGGTTTGCTGGGATGTGGAGGTGGTTAGAAGTTTTTCATGGCAATGTTGGGAGGCTTGACATAACAGGTGGTAGGCAACATGACATAGCAATAGAAACGAGACAACTCACATAGGAGTGATAGTAGTGGTATGTAGGGAAATGATAATCTTTCCTATGATCCCGCTTGGAAGTAGAACAAATTGATGAAGTAGACGAACCGACGTAGTCGAACGAATCCTCACTCAAAGAAGTGGTTCAAAATTTTATCAATAAGAAACAATTCGAAAATAGCAATCAACACATAACAAACACCACAATATATGCATGACATGATGCACAAACCCATATGATGCATGTTTGGATAGTTATGCAAGGCATGACAATCGCAACAATCAAATACTACACACTAAGTGAAGCTCAATATTCAACTAGTTGCATATTTACGAAACTCCACATTTGAATCACTTAACTAACTCTCGTTTATTTACATCACAAGCTTAAATGTTAGTTAACATGGCAAGAGGTGAAGCATAAATTAACTACACCACCAAGGCATTTTAAATGAGGTCGGAAGCAACTTATACCATTTCCGAAATGACCCTATATGTTACTTTTGAAATTGGGCCATATCTGAACTAAACATTCTTTATATTTATTAAACAGGAAAATAAAGTGCACCATGTGAGTCTACACGTATTTTTAGTCAAGTTACATTTATGGATCATTAAAATCGGAGGTACGGTTATTTACTTATGAAATAAACCATTTTTAACATGGCATTTGGGAACTTTTAATGCAAACTATATTTTAAATATTCTTAATCATGCATGGGAATGACACATTTGTATTACGCGCAATTAATGAAAACATTGGCATATAATATGATATGCAGCATTTGTTATCATGGCGGAATGAAAATGGTGCCACAGCAACGAAAACGGAAATGGTGCCACGACAATGTTTTGGTTTTGGTAACCCGTTGAGATATCGATGGACAAGAATTGCGGCCGTGAGGGAGTCATGCCAAAGAATGATGGTGTGATCCCGGTTACCGGGTTCCCATGTCCCGGTGGCATGAATATGGAGGTTACAACAACTATCAAGGCATATACTCCCTCCGTTCCTAAATATAAGTCTTTTAAGAGATTTCACTAGGAGTCTACATACGGAGCAAAATGAGTGAATCTACACTCTAAAGTATGTCTATATACATCCGTATGTAGTCCACTAGTGAAACCTTTAGAAAGACTTATATTTAGGAACGGAGGGAGTATGAAATAAACAATGTCGTATGTCATACAACAATGCATTCATCTACGGGCCTCGTCTCGGCGGTATAGCTTTGTAGCATGCATTCCGGGTGGAACGAGGTTTAACGAGGGAAGTAGTTGTACATGTGTGGTAGTGTAAGTAGCTGTTCACTCGACGACCTTGACGGATCCACGACAACGTAGAGGTTCACTTGTTGATCTTCAGTGACAGTAGTCGTACACTTGTGGTTGTCGAGGCAGTTGATGTCCATAGGATTTTCAGGTAGGTCTGGCACTTACAGACTCAGGGCTTGGTGATAAGGTACTTGACATGAACCAACTGAAATGACACAAAAGCCTTCGGGTGTCGGTATCCAATAGCACAAAAGTTTCGTCTGCATCTGAAGGCCGTGGGTGTTCGCGGATGGGGTGCTTGTGGCACCAGCAAGGCATATCAAAGGGGCTCCTAGAGGCCATGGAGTTGGACGAGGCCGACGTCACAAGCAGCAGGGCGGAGCGCGGCCAGTCTGCAACAGATCAATGATAGCAGGGGCAGACCGCTGCAGCTGAGAGCAATGGTAGGAAGTCACCGAGGGGGCTGCTTGCGGGCGCTGCACAGGGGAGAGGCCCGACGAGGTGTGGCGTGGGGACGAGGAAAGTCGGGGTTGTGGCGCATGGATGGGTCTCTCCCTGGTGGCGCGTGTGGCAGCCAGAGGCGAGGTTGACCAAGGGTGTCGAGGCGAGGTCAGGCACGGTGAGGAAGTGGCTTGGTGCGGCACGTGACGAAGAGGTTGAGGAGGGCAGGGCCGAGCGATGTAGTGGCGGCGGGTCGAGTGCGGCAGTGAGGTCGGCTCGGAGTTGCGGGCGGCAGCACGGATGGCTACACGGGTAGAGGAGGGGGCGGCGCTCATGGAAGGCTCCCGTGTACTGCGGCATGGGGAGGTGGTCGTCGACCAACGCCACGTGGGAGACGAGGGAGGTTGGAGGTGAACAGTGGCGGCGGGGAGGCCGACGTAGAGGAGAGGTCCGGGCAAGGGGGGTGAGCGCGCGGGTTCTCGCTCCTGTCTGTATGGGTGTGTGTGTGTGTTGTGTGTGACAGCGCGAGGAGGGAGATACAGAGATCGAGTCGAGGCTCTCCCGGTCGCTAGGGCTAGAAAGGGGCGGCTCGGCTTTGGGCCGACCTGGAATTGTGGTTGGGCTGGTCCTCTCTCTCTAATGTGCCTATTCCAGTTACAGAATAGTAATAGGCAAATGAGGAAAAGGACAGGAAAGAATGTATTAGAGATAGATTTTGGGCATGGGAGTTAATTTTCCTAGACTCGCAAAATGAGCTTGACCCAAGAAAATAGAAGTTGCATGAAGGCAACATTTTAATTCAAACTCATTTAAATTAATTCCAATGATTTGAACTAGTGCAAGTTTTTTAAAGAGTCCAAAAATGTTGAGAATTAGGAGAAGCCTCGTCCAATGGAGAAACAAATATTAACAAGATTTGGAGATCAAGCTTGAATTAGGAAAGGCGTATGATTTGAACTGCATGTGTGTTGGGGTGATTCCAATTAATGAAATATTTGTTGTAACTCCCTAAAATATTGGGAGGCTATTTTATAAGTTATAAAGAGAAATCACCATGTGCATATCCCTTGATTTAAATGGATCAAAGTTCTATACAATTTATTTATTTGAGTTGAAAAATTGAATGACATGATGGCATGATGACATGATGAATGCAATAAACGAATAAATCACACGGTGACAATGGAATAAAAAGAGAATCTACTCGAGCGTCGGTTCCGAGCTGTTACAACTCTCCTCTAAAACATGTGATCTCGACCCGAGATCTTATAATGAAAGGGGGAATAGGAAGACAAGAGGACGAGGTAAAACTTAGTTGCTTCTTTGACAAACGAGTGAAACTAGGGATCCATAAACGTTACAAAGGGATGAAGAATGACACGATAAACAATACAAAATTCACAAGAAGTTTGGACGACACTTGAGTAGGAAATAAAGGCAAATTTTGATAAGATGGAAAGAACTCGAAAAGATAACACAACACTTCAGTTAAAATGACAAGCCACGGAAGAACATGGTCTAATATAATGAGATGATAGATTGAAGATAGCAACATCACAGCGCCTCCGGAACAAAAGAATAGAAGCTAGATTTTTGGAAAGAAAAGAACGAAGAAGAAAATCACAAAGTCTACCGCAGTTGAATTGAAGAGCATCCTTACAAGAAGGATTGAACGGAGTTGTTGGAAAATCAACAACGATAAGAATCCTTACAAGCTTGTAGTGGACTTATGACAACCATCTCAAAATTATGAGGTGACAACTAGCCACTAACAGAAATAGTTGATTACTTGGGAGAAACAAGATATGCAAAGCTTCTTCAGCAAGAGCATACATTAAGAATTTGGATCATAGATAATCACCATAATAGCAACAATACTTAGGAAATTTTTTAGGTGAAATCTAATCCAAGATAACCCAAAGGAAAAAAAGATGGGTTTAATTATCTCATTGTTGAAAAATTCTCTCCGAGAGTCCTCATGAATCAAGATAACACCATCTCAAAATTAAGTGAGATTGAATTACACTCTGAATGTAAGAGAAACAACACTTGATGTTCTCCAACAGGAATCTCGAGGAACACCTTGAGAATGAATTACATCCTTAACGAACCACCATGAAGAACCACTTAAATAACCCAGAATAAAGGGATGATAGAAAGAGATAAAGGTTGCAAAAACAACAAGATTGATGCCTTGCAACATTTAGGTTGAACTTCGCGAAGAGATACTTTAGAAGACTAGGAACTCCGGAAAACAAAAGATAAGCAACACATAAGCAAGATTTGATATCACGAACAACTCCGGAAGAAGGTTTGAAATCACTTGATGAAACAAGAATAAGAATTATGTTATGCTTATACTTCATCAAGTTAAATTGACTACAAGCAACGGATTTAGCATACCACTTATTCTTCTTGAAAGATTGACAATATCATGAACATGAAGAACTCTTGAGGGAACCACCGGTAAGAATTAGAACGAATGAATAGAATACACGAGAATGAAGAGGTCATGAGCCGCTTAGTAGAAACTTGAATGAAGCACCGGAATAATTTGAGAATGAAAGTTGAATGCTAAGAATGAAGAAATCTTCTGAAATGATGGCCTTCGGAGGATCGAGAAATGAAAATCACACTGAAATGCACCGGATAGATATGGAAAGAATTCTCATGATTGGAAACAATTTAAGAGTGTGACACGAAGCTACGATGACAATGTTGAACTGAATGGACAAGATTTAAGAGAAACACTTCTTTGGTCTTCAACACACAGGATGATGGAAAAACCACCATCAAGAAATACCGAGACACCCCGGAACAATGAATAAGGAAAATTTGGGACAATGATGAAAATAATTTGAAAACAATCTTGAGAAGGAATATGATTGATGGAATCCATACTTACGTCACACTTGAAAAGATTTAGAGATCTCTAGAAATGATTAGAAGAGCCAGGAAAGATCCTGGGATAAACTTGTGGGTTATGGGCCCACTCAAAGAGAACACCGTTGAAAAGATTGCTTAGAAAGAGAGATTGCACCGGTACAATGAAAACTTGATGAGGTGAGACCCTCGAAATAATTGAAAGGATTGAACGAAAACTTGAATCTTCTGAGATATCTTCACCACTCCAATAGAACCTTGAGAGGAATCAACAATAGAGGCTTTAATAAGAATTCCGAACACAGGAATCATTTAAAGAATGAAAATGATATCGTGAACACCAAAATCTTCAATTGAAACTACCGGGAAGAAAACAAAAAAGGAGAATGATGAACTTAACACCTGAGCATCTTTGCAATCTATCGCCGGATATGATGTGAGGGTCCTAGGACTAGGGGTACCCAGGTCCGCCTACCTACAGCCAGGGCACATCGCGTATTGTGGGCCCGAGGGAGCTTCTCCTCATGAGGTGCACACCATCGGAGGTTGTGAGGGACCGACAGAGTCCCCCTCGAGGTCATTCCTGCCGAGGTCCGCATTGTGAAGCCGCCTCCTAACGCCACCTCGTGGGGACTACACGGAGGACACTAACCAAGGGAGACCCATCGGGTTCGCACGGTCCTAACTGCTCACGTGGGTGATGTGAGCCATGCAGGACGGTGCTAGCATTGATGCGACCAGGCACGAAAAAAGAGGCTTTCCCCTTTGGTGCTACGGGAACAGAGCTAGCCTGCGGGTTCCCAAGGCAACCCCCAAAGGTTTCATACTTGGTGAGGACCAAGGGTGGGGCTAGGTAGGACAGAGGTAACCCCTGAACCTACCAGCGCGTCATGGTGAAGAGCTTTAGCAGGCAAAGACCACCTTTGTTAGGGTAGGCTGCAGTACTATCCCCTTTCTAAATGGCCGTTTTGCCAACCCTTCTCGCCAACTATGTTTTGGGGGGGAAGAGGACCAAGGCATGTATAAGAGGGAGGTCCGGCTTCCCTAGCAGGGGGATCCATCCGCTCCATTAGGGCAAGAACTCACCTTCTACACACTCACTCTCCCACAAGAAATCTAGACAAGCAGGAGTAGGGATTTACATCGCAAGGTGGTTTGATCCTGGGTAAACTGCGCGTGTGTTCTTGTTCATCTTCCTTAGCTCGAGGCATCGAAGAGTCGCCATGAGGTTGAGAGATAGGACAAGGTAGGAGAGCTAGCGCACCCCAGTGTTCGAACCATTCTGGGTCTGTGGAGCCCCGATTGAGACATTTAGCATGCTAGGTAGGGGTGTGTAGCTGTTCTTCAACTCTTGTTTTAGCTCCAGTTCCAATTAACCCATTGCCAACACTTGTCGTGTGCATGTTGAGTGCAGAGCAGCCCGGGTTGTCGTGAACGCGCCTCCAGGCCCTTGCACCGACCACCACTCCACCAGGCCTGAGAACGCAGCCACTAACCCAGCTGCTCGCGAGCAATAAGCTTCCTTTGTGCACCCCTCCGTGCAGCAAGATGACCGCACTGCCACAACTTCCTACTCCCATGCCCGTCTCGAACGGGTGAATGCGCAAGCGGCGCTGCTCATGGCGCAGGAGTTTCTTCGCTACCGCCCAACAGATATCGGCTAGGACGCATGGCTAGGACGCATCACCAATCTCGTTACCGCCGCCGGAGAGGCATAGGCACCCTCCTGCTCTCTTCTCCCCCTTCATCCAGCAATAGAGAGGTGGCTCACGGAGCGCCGCCGCCTCCTCCCATGCACGGCAACCAGGCTGAGACCTGACGAGACACGTGTCTGGGCAACCGGGCTCATGGACCAACCCCACATGCCCAGGAGAAGATAGGTGCCATGTCATCCCTTGCGACGCTCCGCTCGATGCGTGCGGTCCTCAAGCAGCAGCGTCAGTGCCTGAATCGGGTGTTCCATGATGTCGTAGAAGCCAGGCGCCAGAACCGAGTTGTCCTGGGTTCTCGGGCCTTCACTCGCGAGCTATGATGGGTGGTTTGGTCGGCCAAGTTCAAGCACGAGCTCCCTCGACCCCGCAGAGTTCGTTAAACTCTATGACCTGAGCATCAAAGCGGCTGGCGGCGATGACAAGGTCATGGAAAACCGGCTTCCGATGGCCCTCAAGGACGGCGCACGATCCTGGCTCCTGAACCTGCCCGAGGAGTCGGTCTCTTCGTGGAGTGACCTCTGCGAGCTGTTCATAGTCAACTTCAAGGGCACGAACGACCGTCCCATCTTCGTCAACGACTTGCGTCGTGTGAAGTAGTGCCATGGTGAGACCCTCTACAACTACATCCAGCACTTCAGCCAGGTGCGCAACAATATCCCGCGCGCCACAAACGAGGCTCTGATCATCGCGTTCACCAACAACGTCAAGGAACTCAAGATGTGCGAAAAGCTCACCATCAACGACAACCTGAGCACCACCATGGAGTTGTTCAACCTCGCCGACAAATGCACCAGGGCCGAGTAGGGCCGCCTGTTCGCCCACAACAACCCTCATAACATGCCCGACGATGTCAAGGCCAAGGCCAAGGAGGTCAAGCACAAAGGAACCGTTGTGCTTGCGGCTGAACATGACCAGAAGTATGGCTGCGAGTAGGGTGTGCCCGAAAAGGACCGCCGCCCATTCTGCATCTACCACGACGTATACACCCACAACACTGAAGATTGCAAAGAACTCAAGGTCCTCCGAGACGAGCGGGTTGGCCGCCGTCCGAAGCACAATTACCGTGGTGTTGGTCGTGGCAGTGGCCGCAGCCGCGGCAGGTGGGATAGCCGCAATGGCAGTCCCCGCCGGGGCTGGTACGAGCAGCCACGCGAGAACGGCTGGTGGGATCAGGCACATGAGGCGTGCCCTCGGGAAAACGTGGCTCTCCCTCTGTTGCCGCCACCGTCAAGGAGGAATGATGACAAACGACACAACAAGAAGGACGGATCCTATCAAGAGCCTCGTGAGGTGGCTTGCATTCTTGGCGGAGCTCATGCCCCTCGTTAAACCGCCGATTCACAAAGCTCTCTGGCGAAGTGAATGCCTCCCTCCCGAGGCTGGGGGTTGCGAAGCCCCTCAAGTGGCCCTAGTATGTCGTCACCTTTGACACGAAGGAGAGCCTCAAGTCCACGGCCACCGCGGGCACGTTCCCCATGATGTATACTCCCACCATCAGCAACGTCACGGTCACCAAGACTCATCGATCGAGGAGCGGTACTCAACATGCTCTCTATTGAAACCTTCTTTATGCTCTCGGTACCTTATGACTAGCTGATGCTGACCTGGCAATTTTCTAGGATGACCGACGGCTCCACCACTCTTCTAGGGAAGGTTCACCTTCCGTCACCTTCGGCACATGCGAAAACTATCGTACCAAGCTCATTGGCTTCGATGTGGCACACATTGGCCTCCAGTACAACACCATATTGGGCTACCCAGCACTGTCCAAGTTCATGGCGGCGACCCACCGTACTTACAACATCCTCAACATGCCGGATTGCAGCGGCATCATCACCATCACTTGTGATGAAAAGGATGCAGTTTGCTCCCTCGAGCACGCCTACAAGGCCACCACGACAGAGCGCTCCGACGATATCAAGGACGCTGGGCCACGCGAGGTCGCCCCCCAAGGAAGAAGCAGTCGCTGCCTACCGCTAGCTCTGCCAAGGCGAAGGGAACGGCGACTAAGGACAGGTCCGGAAGCCATGTGCATGTTGCAGTTTCCTTCCCCCTTCAGACATTGGAAGGCGCGTCCGACGCCTCCCTCAGGTGGGGCGCGGGGTCTTCCACTTGGAAAGCATATGACCCGGCATGTACATCTATAGAGGTGCTCGGGCACCACCTGGAGGCACGCCTCAGCATGCACCCTCGTGAGCAAGGGGTACGATGCCAGACGTCGGGGGCACATGAGTTCATCGCCCAGGAAATCGACAAGCTACGGTAGGCGCGCGCCATACATGGCGAGCGTCGCCCGGAGCGCCTCGTCGAGAGGATCATCACTCCTAGGAGGACCCATGTGGGGACCCTGACTCGTAAGTCGGGATGACCGCATGCATGTGTACAGTGATCTCAGAGATCAATGCGCACTGAACACACAGAAGCTCAATAACAATAGTCTTACATCCATACATATCGTCTGACACAAATAAGGACCATTAAGGTCAAGTCTTACATATATTGGGCCTCGAAGGTAGACATACCAAACATAACTAGCAGCGGAAATATTAAACGAAAGTGTGAACCCATGACATCTGCCTTAACCTACAGGCATTCTGACTCGGAAGTGTCCTAGTCCGCATGTTCATCACCGACGAACTCTTCTCGAAATTCCTGCTCTTCTATGCCTGGCCAATTAAATAACCAGTGGCAAGACAATGGGTACTTTGAATGTACTCTGAAGCAACCCATGATGTGGAACAAGGCAATAATGAAGCATGATATAACACTAGTAGGAAATTTTTCGGAAAGCGGATTTTTCCCTGATGCAATAACATGATTAACTTGTCGTGCGAGTATGCATCATAAGGTAAGTGATAACCATGTGAAATGTTACAAATATCAATATCTACTGAGGGATGATCAACCCATATTCACCCATCATGCCAAGTCCTCCGACATAGCCCAGGTACCATATTACTCACCTTCCTCTTGCACACACACTGTTTTGTAAACATGGACGTAGCTGAAGAGCGGTCATCCAAGTGTCCATGACCGTGGACATGGCTATTCGAATATATTTACACTCTGCAGAGTTTGCACACTTTACCCACAAGACTCGGGAAATCTCCGTGTCAAGACACGACTCGCGGTGTTTCCCACACCCGAGGCAAGTACCCAAACATCACCTTTCCCATGATGATACTAGCAAAGAGACCTCGCTTTGGTGACAACTCCTCGCGATGTACATCACACATATCATCCACGAGGGCATACAACAGTGTGCTCGGTGTATGTGAAAACGACCCATGGTCGCCCTTTTTCTTGGGACGACCCCATCTCGAGAATGACCACGTCACTCTCGCCACTAGTAATGCGGGCTCTGTACTGGCACCAACCATAGTAATCAGCAAAGCCCCATCCCATTAGGGGTATCACAGTTGTCCATGTAAGGTTGGCGTGGCGGTCACAACTTAAACCAATCCGATTTTGAAAACCACACACACTCATTAGCCTCGATATAGAACTTCTTTCTCAAGTGGCTACCTAGTCACACCATCTCCCTAGGGCATTAGTGGCACCCGACGGGGTTTTCGTAAAACCTTTGAACTCATCTTCCTTTACCGTCACCATGCATGTACTCAATCCCATGCGTAGCACTTCTAGCAACCTAACTAAACCGCATCCACACAACCCTCATAGGTAGGTAGGGTTATGCCCAAGTGCAAGTGTCAACGAGGAACTATCGGAAACATCCCACCGAGGTAGTTACAGATTCAACATGAACTTATGTAGCAGAATAAAATGCTAAATATGACATGCATCAAAGTATTCTCTTAGACATGGTCAAGGGGCTACTTGCCTTGATAAACAAAGTTTACGGGGCCATCATAGTCTTCTGGTCGAAGTCCTTTGCTAGCAACGCAATCCATCGTCGCAATATCAATGGGCAAAAATAAGCACTCAACCAAAACAGAGAAAATAGCGTACTTAGAAAAATGTCAAACCATTTTTGTAAAATACTAGGATGAGTATAGGTACTTAAATAATTATTGGGTTTTATTTTTGGACTGTAAAAATTTGTAGAAACTATTTTAACAGAGTGTTAAAATGTCCTAGACATGGTTTTAAAATTAAACAGTGCATGCAACATATTATAAAAATTACACAAGTGGCACCCTAAAATACTACACAATATTACAAGCTTTTTGGTGGAGGAATATTTGAATTTGGACAAGCATTTCAACCTAGGGGATTTTTGAAAGATTCTGCAAAAAGAACAAAAGAGGGGACACTATTCCCCATGGGCCAAACCGGCTTGGCAGAGCCGGCTTAAAGGGAAACCACAGCCCGCGTTAGGCGGCCACGTCGACTGCGCAAAGGTGCTTTATGCCTTCAGCCGATAAAGCACAGGCGCGCCTGTGTGTTCAAACCTGACCACTGGCCCGAGCTGTCAGCGAAGAGGGAGTGGGAGGGAGGATGACAGGCGGGCCCCTGGTGGAGTCATCATCAACCTCTCGATAGGAGAGAGGGCGAGCTCACCCATAGTGAGATGGGTCATGGTTGGGCTCAGCGATGACGGGAATGAGACAAGCGTCGTCCCACCATTTGCTTGGTGTTGGAGGGAGGAGCTGAGGCGCAGTTAGTCACTGACGACATGGTCCCGTGGCGGAGGTGCTTCAGGAGGGTGGTCGCGAGGGTTGATCCTTGCAGAAAAAGAGGGGGGGAAAGGAGGAGACGCATCAGAAGGCTGCCACGGTTCCAACGGGGAAGAAAGGAGGATCCAAGGGGACTTGTACCTAGGGATTGCCGGAGTTCCGATGCGGCTGTTCCGGAGCTCGATCTCGAGCTTGGTTACCTCTGCCGAGGATTGGGTGTGATAGGGGCTCGATTAGGAGTAGCAGAAGGTCGAAGAGGGGGAGAGGGAGGCTCAGGGTGGATTTTTGTAGTCGGGACACGGTACACCGAGAGCTCTTGCGTCGGCAAGACTGTGGCAACTGCCAGGGGAGGAGAGGGGACTTGGGGACGCGCGTGTAGTGTTTGTGGATGTGCTCTGGTGTTAGGAAGAGGACGAGGAGGAGCAGGGTTGGCTCCTGGATTGCCATGGTGGTGGGAGCCTTTTGACCGAGTCGGGCGGCCAAGGTCACGCGTCACACGGGGGAAGAGAAGGGGAGAGAGAAGGGGCACAACAAGGCGCAGTGCCTCGGTCGTCGGGGACATCTTGAGAGATAGCCGGAAGGGCACGAGCTGGTCGGATCTGGCCGCCCTTCAGTGTAGGACACTATAGCGCATCCAGAGTGCAGTTTTGGCATGCCACGGCATGATGGCGCGCTCTTGCACGCTCTACGTTGTCCACTAGCTCCTGAGGGCAATGGAGATGCTCCTAGGATGCCTTGCAGCTGAGGAGAGTGGTGGTGGTCAAAGGGAGAGTGGAAGAAAGCTTCTGCCAAGGTGAATCAGAGGAGTAGTTGGGATTTTTACCCATCCCTAACGTTTAACTAGAGTTGGATCTTTTTGCTGCAGGTGAAGGGTAATGTCGTGGGCTTCTGGTATGAATTTCGGGTGAAGGAGAATGGTATAAAGGGTGAAGGTATCAATTTTATCAAATCACCAAAAGGTGTTGGTTGCTGGTTGGAGAAAGAAAAACCTCACCACTTGAAGTGAGATTTAACAGGATTAGTTGATGGGTAAAATCTATACGATTCACCAAGTTTGAGCTCATTTGAGAAAAGTTGACGATGTAAACATGAAAAACCCTAGAAATGGACAGAATAAGATTTTTGTGGACCTAGGTGATTAAATCAACTCCCATAATTGCGCAACTTGGTGTAGCATCATTATTCGGGGGCTGAATCACTCGTGTAAAGTTTGGGTATCAATTGGATAGACTTGGAAATGTAAAGTTTCTCAAATTTTGTTCTGGACAGAAAGGGTTTTGGGATTATTCGGTGGATGAAATCAACTTGGATTGAGATGAAACTTTGCAACATCAGCACACTTATCATGTGTGACTTGACATGATTTTCCTGGAATTTATTGAGAATGTTTCCTACGGAAATATTTAAAATACATGAAATAGGTCGAAAGGATTTTGAGGGGTTTTGTCCATATTTTAAACATGACCATGTGTTGAAACTCTTATGTATGGAAAATATATGTCCATTGAGTTTCCCTAATTTTCTCCATTATTTTTTAAGAAAGAAAATATTTTTCCCTGTGAAATACCATTTCTAGCCTCAGAAAAGGTCTCGTAATGGCACCTCGCGTGGCGTCGGGATCTCGCGGGCTCCTAGAGCTGCGGGAGGCACACGGCCCCTGAGGGGCCACCCTTCACGACGTGTTTCGTCTAGCAACCCGGAGCTCCCACGACAATGCAATCGCCACGTGAATTTTTGTTTCGTTCAAGATCGAGGGCACCCTTCGGGCTCCGCTATCCTCGGGCGCGAGGGCCTGTCCTCACGGAATTCTCACTTTTTGGTTGTGAGGTATACCATGTTATTCCCATCAAAGCTTATGTCGTTCGCTTGAAATGCATCGCTGCCGGTTTGGCGGTTTATCGCCTCGGGCGCCATCCAGCTCGTGATTTTCGCCTGATCATTCCATGAAGGAGCCCGGCATGATATATGTTCTCAAGTTTGTCCCTGCAGTGTTGCTAAACCCGAGTGATAGAGATCTGTTTGTAGGGCTTACGCCCGTAGACGTCACTCCTGGGGTCCTCGGTGCCAAACCCCTTCGTGCAGTAGCCTCATGACGATCACCCGATGCGTGTCACCCCCATGTCACAGTTTTTGTAAGCGCGCTGATGCGCAAAGAACAAGGCGCAACCGGGCTGAAGACTGAGACTAGGAGCTCCTGTGCCTTTTGCTTGGGGTGTCCGACACCTCTATAATCGCCGCCCGTGGCACTCTCACGTAATAATGAGTTTGGTGTTGTACATGCCCCAGAGCCTCCCAAGTGGAAACCCACGACGAGTCGCGTCGTGGCCTCGGCGGAGGGCTCCCGCCCACGCCCAAGTGGAAGTCCCCATGCTCCATGCTGGCGGAATTTCTATTGAACTACGACTATGCCCACGCCCAAGTGGAATCCCCTTGAGCTGCACTGGGGAGGATCGTTGGAGCTCCACGCTCGCCATCTTCCCCTTGTACCTTGCGCAATCAGGGGCTGGACACGGTGCTTGTGCTCGGATTCATCCCTGCAGTGCTGAAAAATCCAAGTGATCGAGCTCTGTCTCACACACTAACCCTCGTCCATGTCACCTCTTGGGGTTGGTGTCTAGTGTCCTCGTGCGACACCCAAGTGTAAGGAGGTAGGCGCACGACACTCCAACTATTTTTCCGTGTGAGAGCCGCTTGCGCATTAAGGGGGGGTTCTTGAGCATCACGTCTCATGAACCTTCACTGGCCCTGTAGCCCCTCAGCCTCTGGTTTTCCAGTGGTGGCTGAGGTACGCGTAGGGCTGGGTCCTGCCAACACAGACTACAAAGGCTCTCATCAGAGATGTGAGCTACTTGCACGTCAAGGGGGGGGGGTGTTCTTGAGCATCACGTCTCAGCAACCTTCACTAGTCCTGTAGCCCCTCACCCCTTGGTGTTCTAGTGGTGGCTGAGGTACGTGCACGGCCGGGCCGTGCTGATGCATAGTACAAAGGCTCTCATCACATAATGTGAGTTGCTTGCGTGTCAAGGAAGGGTTCTTGAGCATCGCCTCTTAGGAACCTTCACTAGTCCTGTATCCCCTCACCCCCTAGTGTTCAAGTGGAGGCTGAGGTGCGTGTAGGGCTGGGCCCTACCGACACAGAGCGCAAAGGCTCCCGACTGTGAGTACAAAGGCTCTCAACACGTAATGCAATCTGCTTGCGTGTCAAGGGGGTTTATGAGCATAGTGTCTCAGGAACCTTCACTAGTCCCGTAGCACCTCACTCCATGGCATTTCAGTGGTGGTTGAGGTACACGCAAGGCTGGGCCCTGCCGATGCAGAGTGCAAAGGCTCCCAGCAATAAACGCGAAGGCCCTTAAGCGAGCCGCTTGCGCTTGAAAGGGGGGTTCTTGAGCATCGCGTCTCAGGAGCCTGCACTAGTCCTGTAGCCCCTCACCATCTGGCGTTCCACCAGTGGCTGAGGTACGCTTAGGGATGGGCCATGCCGACGCACAACACAAAGGAAAGCAAGAGAGAAACTGAGAGTGGGAAAGAAAATTACGGATCACAAACAGTTGTCACAAAGTTCAAATTGTTCCATTCGATAAAATTGTCGTATAATGCCTCTTCGAGTCAAGAGCAATCTTATTCAGGACGATGATAGGGGTCTCCTCGACGGGATCCTCGCCATCGCCGCAGAAGAACTTTCCTAACAGCACGTTCACATGGCCCTTCACGACTGCCGCCAAGTCGCCCTGGTATTCCTCGGGCACGGGGCCCATCACCTCATTGAACTTGAAGCGGGGATCACAAAGGAGGAGATGGTTGAAGACACGGGCCACCGCCATGAAGAAAAGGTCACGACAATCCTCCTCTAGGATGCCATCCACCCCCTTAGCCGCGACCTAGAGCTCCTTCATGAGCTCGGAGGAAAGCATGCGTAGCTGGCACCCTAAGGGATGAGGGGAGACTCAAGCTCCATCCTACAGATAGATCTCATGGCCTGGAGGGCCCTGAGTTCCAGAGAGGCGAGCATGGCACGGTACGCTACCGCCTTTCCATCCACAACAAACTCAATATCTTCCTCCCATGCTTCCAGCTTGGCATTGGCCTTGGATACTCGCTTTGGTGTGGGCACCCTAGGCCTCAGCCACCTCACGCCATAGCACTTCCAGGCGCCCGCGCTCCATAGCATGTTCAGCAGACAGCTTTGTGAGCTTGGAGTCGTGGTCCGCAAGCTTTGCCTCACAGCCTTTGATGCTCTCCTCCCATAATTTTAGCTGTTGTGCCTCCTCTACCAACTCCTGAAGATCCTTCAAGCTGGCCTCCGTTTCTTCACAGCGCTTCGCGAGTGCCTCCTTCTCGGCAAAAGCACTTGCACGAAAGGCCTTTGCTTCACAGGCCGCCATTTGGTCGTCTGCATGAAAGGCCTCGGCCTTGACGTGGGCCTCCTTGGCGGAGGCGTCAAGTTGGCGCCATCATGCGGTCAACCTCGCGCGCTCCACGGCCCAACGCGCCTCAGTGTCCGAAAAATCCACCTCAAGCTAGGAGACCGCGTCGCAGGCGTTGGTCAGAGCCACATGCCTCAGTAACGCATCGTGGCCCACCAGAGCAAGGACCTCCCGAGGGGCCACCATCACGGTGTTGCCCGCGGCCTTAACCAGAGCGGCATCGACACCCGCTGCTTGAGGCACAGGGGGATCTTGGTTCTCCACCGCATCTAGATCCACGACGCACTTGCGGAGCCTATCACATCAACTTCAAGGGGCCCCATGGTAGTCGTGGCCTCGATAGATGGCACCAGGGGATGGACTGCCGTGGACTCGATAGATGGCACTAGGGGCTGGACCTCGTGTCCTTGGTTGCTCGCGGTGGAGGCTCGGCCATCGCGACCTCGACGCTCGGGCTCCCTCCCCACGCAGAGGGGACACTTAGAGCTGTATTGGCACCCATACACCCGAGCGCGACACCAGGCGGGCGCAAGACGCCTCCGCGCCCGCCAAGGTCCTGACCAAGTGATAAGGATGCCCTCGAGATACGCATCACCTTCGCTCCAATGGTGGCTCTCTTCTTCTTCTCCTTGCCACCACCAGGGTTCCTGTGCCGAAGATGGGTTGGCCTGAGTAAACCAATCACAGGGGAACAACATTAGGATAGGCTATGTTATTTACTCAACTTCTTGTCAATGGAGGGTGGCTTGCCCTCTCCGCCTTCACATGCCACCCCGCCGCCGCCAGAGGGGCGCTCGACGCGGTCTCCAACGAGTTTGCCCTGGCCTCCCTCCTCTCTGGGGGCCTGAGGGGTCCCCGGAGACGTACATCCGTCGTCAGGGCAGGCATCGCGCCATGATCAAGGGCTCCCTTCACCTATACATCAACTACTATAGGAGTTGACACCACTCTTTCCCCTGAGGCCATGGCCCCCGAGGGAATCGCCTGACGCCACCATGGCAGCGTCATCCCTAAGGTTGTGCAAGGACGGATGGAGATTGGGCGGTGGTATCTGGCCGACGTCCTCCTCCCCTTCCGTCGGCTCTGAGTCCTCGTCACTGCCATCCTCACCCGAGGACGATACCACGATGGAAGGACCCTTATGCGACCTGACGAGCCCCAACTCGTCAAAGACGGGCATCTCGGTGACCATTTGCTTCACGTCGTCGCTCGCATACAGCAGCGCGCTTGGCCTGTGGAAGATCCTACGGATCGGAGCCAAGCAGAACTGCCAAGGCTCCATACGGCTCGTCGTACTTCAGGCCGCTGACGTGCAGGCACATCGGGTCCCTCCCGCCGGTGAACTCCCACAAGGGGCACGTGTGCGCGTGAAGCAGTGGGATACAATGTCATAAGAACTCCTTGATGATCATTGCCCCTGTCAGGCGGGCCTCTGCAAGAGCAGCAATTCGCCCCAAGACAGGCCCCGCCCTCGGCTCGGTGAGCTTCTTGTGGCTCCACCCAGAGATTTTCTCGGGCAAACATGTGGGTTCACCAGGAGCGGACTCTCCCGTCATGCATCCTTGAAGACCCAGTGCTTCTTGTAGCCTTCCACCTTCTTCCCAGCCTTCAACTGAGTGCCCACACCCGGGACATCCACGAAGGTGACACACATGGAGCGCTAGCCCGGGGCGGTGAATCGCAAGGTGAAAAAATGGCGAAAGAGCGCCACCAAGGGCCTCACGCTCATGAAAGCCTCGGAGTAAAAGGACAAGAGTTTCGGGAGGAGGACAGAGTTGGGCTAAAGGTGAAGGGC
The DNA here is from genome assembly GCF_904849725.1 of Hordeum vulgare subsp. vulgare. Taxonomy (NCBI): domain Eukaryota; kingdom Viridiplantae; phylum Streptophyta; class Magnoliopsida; order Poales; family Poaceae; genus Hordeum; species Hordeum vulgare. The sequence continues at coordinate 279,920,278 of NC_058523.1, read as the reverse complement.
CTAGATTTGATAATGGAAAAGGATGGTGTAGAAGAAATTGGAGAACTGTGGGACCAGCCCGGCGTAGATGCTGTGGAGGAAGAAGGGGTAAGCGGTCTTCACAAGGATGCTCGACCCTGCTGAGCCTGGCCAGATATCGATCGCTCGCCCATGTTCATGTAGCTGGCCACCAGCGGGAGCACCGGGCCCAAGTCCTCTTCAGCGACGCGGGGGGCGTGAAAGCGGGCCCGACGGTGGCAAATCTCCTAGCACAGTTTCCAGCCTTCCCTTTCTTGCTGGCGGGTGCCATCCGTAGGTCAGACCCACGACAGAAGCAAGGAGGTAACTTGCTCTGAGATTGGATCTGGTGCGGTCTTGCGCAGAGGAAGAAGATGCAGAAAGATGTGTGTGGCGTGAAGGTGAGTAATGACGTCCCAACCCCATGTGCCTGCTTTATGTCAGCCAGGGTAGATGCCAAAGCGCTATGGAAAGGCGGCGTGCCCCACACCCCGTCGCATGCCATGCGTTTGGCCTGGCCCGCAGACGGTGAGAGCCCGCACCATTTTGCCCTCCGATCGGCCGGGTCATGTACACCGAGGGATCGGGGGCTATTGTCGGGGTCCTGGGACTAGGGGCACCTAGGCCTACCTGCCTGCAACCTAGGGTTCGACACGCGTTGTGGTTCCAATAGTGCTTAGTGCCAAGGCCCAGAAATCCGACCCTCATGAGGCCACCCTCACGAGGTGCAGATCATGGGAGGTTACCAGGGACCTGCAGAGTTCCCCTCGACGCCATTCCTCGTGAGTTCTACGTCATGAAGTCGCCTCCTAGGACATCCCCTCAGGGCACGCATGGAGCAGACTAACCAAGGGCCGCCCGTCATGGTCGCATGGTCCCACCTCCTCACGTGGGTGACATGAGCCATGTAGGAAGGCACTAGCGTTGGTGATAGCAAGCATGAACAAAGGTGCTTTGCCCTTTGGTGCTAAGGGAGTAGAGCCAGCCCATGGGTTCCCAAAGCAACCCCAAAGATTTCCTACTTGGTACAAGAGGACCAAGGTTGGGGGCTCGGCAGGACAAAGGTCACCCCCGAGCCCACTAGCGTGTCATGGCGAAGAGCTTCAACAGGCGAAGACCACGTTTGTCAGGGTAGGCGGCAGTCCTATCCCCTTTCAAAATGGTCGTTTTGGCAACCCTTCCTGCCAAGTGTGTTTTTGGGGGAAGAGTACCAAGGCCTGTATAAGAGGGAGGTTCAGATTCCATAGCAGGGGTTCCATCGACTCCATTAGGGCGAAAACTCTTCTTGTACTCACTCTCTATCCCACAAGCAATCCATACAAGCAGCAGTAGGGTTTTACAACGCAAGGTGTCCTGAACCTGGGTAAACTGCGCATGTGTTCTTGTTTGTTTTCTTTAGCTCGAGCCATCGGAGATTCGTCGTGGGGTTGAGAGGCATAACAGGGTAGGAGAGCGAGCATGCCAGCGTTCAAACCTTTCTAGGTCTGCGAAGCCCCAATTCTGAGATACAATATGGAAGAGAAGATAGAGGGAGCAATAATGAAAATAAGGGCACTAGGATGAGAATTAAATCATTGAATAAAAAGGGTTGGAGGGTGGGAAAAAACAAAGAAAACCGGGACAAATGAGACGAACTTTGGAAAAAATATATGGGGGTTGATCTAGCCAATAATGGAGAGGATTGCACTAACACGAAGAGAAGCACTCAGGATGGAAAATAATTTCATGACAACTCTAATTAGTCAAAAGGATTAGCATTCCCATTGGAATATGAGAACATCACTTAGGAAAGATAGGAAATCACCAATTGACATAGAAGCAACTCGAATTACCATACTCCAACAAAACAAAGGATGATGCTTGCAAATTAAACCAGAAACAAATTCATGACAAAGATTTTGTATGATATTTTTGTGGTAAGGTTCGCACGGGCTCTACCTTATAGTAGGTATCATGTACAAGGTAGTGCACACGATATACGAAGTGTCCCTGAGTTGTAGCAAGCTACAAGTAATCTTTAAGACACAACGAGAACCGCTATAAGGAAGACCCTGAACAAACAAATCCACTAGATGTCAAGCCCCAACCTCACATCATGCATCTGTTGGAAGATAGTCTAGGTAACTACTTGAATTCCCACCTAAGAACTTCCAAAATTTTCCGGTTATGCAATCAGGTCCACGGATACAAGGAGTAAAATCCATCACTCAACTCCTCGAAATAACAGATAACCAGAGATCTCGGAAACTCATCTACCTGACACCTTCGTAATCACAATGATACCAATTATGGCAGTACATCTGGACGCTCTCCCCAGTACTGGGTGATGCCAAACTCCTCTCTCCACAAAGAGTATTGAAGTAATTTCGAACATCCTCCATCTTGAGATATTAAGGGAACTAAATGGTAGCGAGTGTGACATGAATCCCGTGGAGCCAAACTCCGCAGAAGAAATCAAGTCAGACAGGAGGCACCAAGTCAGAAATCTATCACATCGGCATCATATAGATTCTAAAATACTCGTGTGATCCTCATTTTTTTTTGAGCGAGAAAAGGAGTACAATTAAAATTCTTATATTAGGATACCTCACGATAGCATAGAAGAGGAAAAAAATAATTCTACTCTCTGATATATAACTAGACTCAATATAGTTTTTCACTAGACTCAACTCGGCCAAGTTCGATCAATCAAGGGGCTCCTAGGTCGGTACTGCTCTAATACCAAATTGTAACGCCCAAGATGCAATCTTATCCTTATTTTGGCACGAGGGCCTCGATAGGGATAGGAGCGCATCTTGTCGTGCTGCAATAATGGATATCATTACAAGTACATGTAAAGAAGAGATGAGTATATGTAAATTGCTTACACTCGCCACAAGCTACAACATGAACAACACAATACTACAATATATTCAATCACAATGCGGAAGTGCAGGGTACGTCAATCACTACAGGAATCTGAGAATTTGCTGTCTGCCATGGCTAACGGCAAAGGAGGGAACCACGGACGGCAAAGGCTTTGCCGTCCGTCAGCAGACGGCAAAGTAGATGGCAAAAAAATATCCGGTGAAGAGGTTATTTGCCGTCTGCTTTTGTAAGGCGGACGGCAAAGAATCTTTGCCATGAGGGGGTGGACAGCAAATGCACAGACGGTCCCGTTAAGTGTTAACGACAGGCCTCCCCTCTTTGCCATCTGCCCTACTCCCTTTGCCGTCAACCCCCTCATGGTAAAGGGGCACCCAGCCCCTCTCTCTCCCCCCTTTGCCGTCTGCCCTCCCCCTTTGCCATGAGGGGGCTGACAGCAAAGGGGCACCCAGCCCCTCTCTCGACCCCCTTTGCCGTCTGCCCTCCTCCCTTTGCCATGAGGGGGCTGACGGCAACGGGGGCACCCAGCCCCTATCTCCCTCCCCTCTTTGCCGTATGCCCCCCCTTTGCCATGAGGGGGCTGACGACAAAGGGGGGTACCCAGCCCCTCTCCCTCCACCTTTGCACGCAGCCCCCCTCCCCCTTTGCTGTCAGCCCTCACCCCTTTGCCTTCTGCCTAAGTCCTTTGTCGTCTGCCCCCTCATGGCAAAGGCTGAAAACAGCCCCTTTTTATTTTATTTCCTATTATATCCAGCAATTTTCACAATAATCAGGATATATATATATTTGACAAATATAAATTTGTTTCCGTACTCATAACCATATTAAAATAACTTTCATCCATAGTACATACATATTATGCAAGTTGCATCCGTACCAAACCATATATTACACGAGTTTCATCCATGCATACAAAGTTTCATATGTATATATCCATATACTACAATAGTTTCAATACAACCTTCCGTGAAGCCATGGTACAAGAAATCATATTCAAGCATTCCATCAATATAATCCAAGCTTCCCGTGAAGTGAATGTAATCTGCAAAATGACAAATAAGAAAGTTAGAAGAAGAGTACTAGATGAAGAAGTATATATAGGTTATTTCAGAGAGAACTTAGCTAAGTATAGGTCATTTAATAGCTAAGTTAGGTGGAATAGGTCATCTTGGAACTACCTAGCCTTATTATGTCATTTAGGAGAGAACTTAGCTAAGTATAGGTCATTCTAGAGCTAACTTGGATAAAATATGTCATTTTGTAGCCAACTATGATTATTAAGCCATTTTGACATTATTATGTCATTTTGGAGCTAAATTAGTCATTTTAATGAGCTAACCAAGGTTCTTATGATGCTTTTACCTAACTTTGATAATTATGTCATTTTGGAGGATAATTAGCTAAGTATGTGTTTGTTGGGGAAAATAACCTACGTAGAAGAAGAAAGAGAAGAAGCAAAAAGAGAAGAAGCAAGAAGAGAAGAGAAGAATAAGGAGGAGGAGGAGGAGGAGAAGGAGAAGGAAGAGGAGAAGAAGAAGAAAAGAAGAAGGACAAGAAGAAGGAGAAGAAGGAGGAGAAGAAGGAGAAGGAGCTTCTCTCCTCGTTCTCCTTCTTCTCCTTCTTCTTCCTACTTCTTCTTCTCTTCTTTTTCTCTTCTTCTTCTTCTTCTTCCTTCTTTTCATTTTTACTCTTTCTTCTCCCCTTGTCCCCTTCTACTGGCTAAATTAGCTAATTATGCCTTTTTTGAAGCTAATTATGTCATTTTGGAGGATAATTAGCTAAGTATATGTCATTTTTTATTCAATAGGCCATTTTGGAGATACCTTAATTTAATTATGTCATTTAGGTGGAAGCCAAGCTAAGTATATAACATTCATGAGCTAACCAACGTTCTTATGCCATTTTGAACTTATTATTTCATTTTTGAGCTAAATTGGTCATTTTAATGAGCTAACCAAGGTTCTTATGATGTTTACACCTAACTAAGCTAATTATGTCATTTTGTAGGATAATTAGCCAATTTAGTCTTTGTTGGATGAGTCTAAGATACGTAGAAGAAGAGAAACAGAAGAAGCAAGAAGACAAGAAGAGGAGAAGTAAAAGTAGAAGGATGAGGAGGAGGAGAAGGAGGAGGAGAAGGAGAAGGAAGAGGAGAAGAAGTAGAAAAAAGAAGGACAAGAAGGAGGAGAAGAAGGAGGAGAAGAAGGAGAAGGAGCTTCTCTCCTCCTTCTCCTTCTTCTCCTTCTTCATCCTTCTCCTTCTCCTTCTTCTTCTCTTCTTCTTCTCTTCTTCTTCTTCTCCTTCTTTTCATTTTTCCTCTTTCTTCTCCTCTTGTCCCCTTCTTCGGGCTAAATTAGCTAATTATGCCTTTTTGGAGCTAATTACGTCATTTTGGAGGATAATTAGCTAAGTATATGTCTTTTTTATTAAATAGGACATTTTGGAGCTAACTAAGCTAATTATGTCATTTAGGTGGAAGCCAAGCTAAGTATAGGCCATTCTAGAGCTAACTTGGGTAAAATATGTCATTTTCGAGCAAACTATGATTATTAAGGCATTTTGGAGCTAAATTGGCTAATTATGTCATTTAGGTGGAAGCCAAGCTATGTATATAATATTCATGAGCCAATTAAGAGAAGAAGCAAGAAGAGAAGAAGAAGGAGAAGAAAAAGAAGAAGGAGGAGCAGGAAGAGGAGAAGGAGAAGGAGAAGGAAGAGGAGAAGAAGAAGAAAAGAAGAAGGAAAAGAAGAAGAAGGAGGGGGCTAGCTCCTTCTCGTTCTTATCCTTCTCCTTCTTCTTCTCTTCTTCTTCTTCTTTCTTCTTTTTCATTTTTCCCGTTTCTTCTCCTCTTGTCCTCTTCTTCGAGCTAAATTAGCTAATTATGGCTTTTTGGAGCTAATTATGTCATTTTGGAGGATAATTAGGTAAGTATAGGTTATTGTTTATTAAATAGGCCATTATGAGGTTATTATGTCATTTTGGAGCTAAATTAGTCATTTGATTGAGCTAACCAAGGTTCTGATGATGTTTTTACCTAACTAAGCTAAGTATGTCTATGTTGGGGAAAATAATCTACGTAGAAGGAGAAGGAGAAGGAGAAGGAGAAGGAAGAGGAGAAGGAAGAGAAGGAGAAGGAGAAGGAAGAGGAGAAGAAGAAGAAAAGAGGAAGGAGAAGAAGAAGGAAAAGAAGGAGGAGAGAAGATGAAGGAGGATAACATACCATTATCATCATCACGGCGGTGAAGCACGGTGGCTCTTGCTTGTTTCACCTGGAGAAGGCTGCCCTGGAGAAGGCTCCACTATAGAAGGGTCGTGCGATGCGTTTCGGGAGATATTTTGCGCCAAACATCGTTTGCAATGTGTCGTTAGCATGAGGACAGTCTTAAGATCACTGCACTGAAATGAAACTCACCGTCCCCGCCATGTTAATGACTAGCATCGTCGGAGGGACTTGGCCGGTCTTCTCGCAAATAGACTATACATTTGGTTTCAACAAGTAAAACTTTTTAGTTATTAATGAAATGGACATTAAAATGCAAGATTTGAAATAATATGAAGAAGAAACTTACCACGAAGAGCTCGTATATGGCCCTGTTAGACATAGCATTCCGTTCCCTCTCCGCCTCCACTAATTCAGTCGTCCTCTCCTCGAGCTCCTTCATCTCCTTAACCTTCTCTCCCAAAACCACCTGCATTTCCTCGCTCTCATTCAGAATAGCAGCCTACAACAGAACTCACTGTTAGCATTGTAATCATATTGGTTCCAACGCACAACATAATGCAGAAAGATAGTTGAGTCCATTAAACTAACCTCGATGGTGAGCTTGACTGGCCGTGGACGAGGTTCTTATGATGTTTTTACCTAACTATGATAATTATGTCATTTTGGAGGATAATTAGCTAAGTATGTCTTTTTTGGGGAAAATAACCTACGTAGAATAAGAAAGAGAAGAAGCAAGAAGAGAAGAAGAAGGAGAAGAAAAAGAAGAATCATAAGGAGGAGGAGGAGGAGAAGGAGAAGGAGGAGAGGAGCTCCTTCTCCTTCTTCTCCTTCTTCTTCCTCCTTCTCCTTCTCCTTCTTCTTCTCTTCTTTTTCTCTTCTTCTTCTTCTTCCTTCTTTTCATTTTTCCTCTTTCTTCTCCCCTTGTCCCCTTCTACGGGCTAAATTAGCTAATTATGCCTTTTTGGAGCTAATTATGTCATTTTGGAGGATAATTAGCTAAGTATATGTCATGTTTTATTCAATAGGCCATTTTGGAGCTAACTACGTTAATTATGTCATTTAGGTGGAAGCCAAGCTAAGTATAGGTCATTCTAGAGCTAACTTGGGTAAAATATGTCATTTTGGAGCCAACTATGATTATTAAGGTATCTTGGAGCTAAATTGGCTAATTATGTCATTTAGGTGGAAGACAAGCTAAGTATATAATATTCATGAGTTTACCAAGGTTCATATGGCATTTTGAGCTTATTATTTCATTTTGGAGCTAAATTGGTCATTTTAATGAGCTAACTAAGGTTCTTATGATGTCTTCACCTAACTAAGCTAATTGTGTCATTTTGTAGGATAATTAGCCAATTTAGTCTTTGTTGGATGAGTCTAAGTTACGTAGAAGAAGAGAAAGAGAAGAAGCAAGAAGAGAAGAAGAAGGAGAAGTAAAAGAAGAAGGAGGAGGAGGAGGAGAAGGAGAAGGAAGAGGAGAAGAAGAAGAAACTAAGAAGGACAAGAAGAAGGAGAAGAAGGAGGAGAAGGAGAAGGACCTTCTCTCCTCCTTCTCCTTCTTCTCCTTCTTCTTCATCCTTCTCCTTCTCCTTCTTCGAATCTTCTTCTTCTCTTCTTCTTCTTCTTCCTTCTTTTCATTTTTCGTCTTTCTTCTCCTCTTGTCCCCTTCTTCGGGCTAAATTAGCTAATTATGCCTTTTTGGAGCTAATTATGTCATTTTGGAGGATAATTAGCTAAGTATATGTCATTTTTTATTAAATATGCCATTTTAGAGCTAACTAAGCTAATTATGTCCTTTAGGTGGAAGCCAAGCTAAATATAGGCCATTATAGAGCTAACTTGGGTAAAATATGTCATTTTGGAGCTAACTATGATTATTAAGGCATTTTGGAGCTAAATTTGCTACTTATGTCATTTAGGTGGAAGCCAAGCTGAGTATATAATATTCATGAGCTAACCAAGGTTCTTATGCCAATTTGAGCTTATTATTTCATTTTTGAGCTAAATTGGTCATTTTAATGAGCTAACCAAGGTTCTTATGATGTTTTCACCTAACTAAGCTAATTATGTCATTTTGTAGGATAATTAGCCAATTTAGTCTTTCCTGGATGAGTGTAAGCTACGTAGAAGAAGAGAGAGAGAAGAAGCAAGAATAGAAGAAGAAGGAGAAGTAAAATAAGGAGAAGGAGGAGGAGGAGAAGGAGGAGGAGAAGGAGAAGGAAGAGGAGAAGAAGAAGAAAAGAAGAAGGACAAGAAAAAGGAGAAGGAGCTTCTCTCCTCCTTCTCCTTCTTCTCCTTCTTCTTCCTCCTTCTCCTTCTCCTTCTCCTTCTCTTCTTCTTCTCTTCTTCTTCTTCTTCTTCTTCCTTCTTTTCATTTTTCCTCTTTCTTCTCCTCTTGTCTCCTTCTTCGGGCTAAATTAGCTAATTATGCCTTTTTGGAGCTAATTATGTCATTTTGGAGGATAATTAGCTAAGTATATGCCATTTTTTAGTAAATAGGCCATTTTGGAGCTAACTAAGCTAATTATGTCATTTAGGTGGAAGCCAAGCTAAGTATAAGCCATTCTAGAGCTAACTTGGGTAAAAATATGTCATTTTGGATCCAATTATGATTATTAAGCCATTTTGGAGCTAAATTTGCTAATTAGGTCATCTAGGTGGAAGCCAAGCTAAGTATAAAATATTCATGAGCTAACCAAGGTTCTGATGCCATTTTGAGCTTATTATTTCATTTTTGAGCTAAATTGGTCATTTTAATGAGCTAACCAAGGTTCTTATGATGTTTACACCTAACTAAGCTAATTATGTCATTTTGTAGGATAATTAGCCAATTTAGTCTTTGTTGGATGAGTCTAAGATATGTAGAAGAAGAGAAAGAGAAGAAGCAAGAAGAGAAGAAGAAGGAGAAGTAAAAGCAGAAGGATGAGGAGGAGGAGAAGGAGGAGGAGAAGGAGAAGGAAGAGGAGAAGAAGAAGAAAAGAAGAAGGACAAGAAGAAGGAGAAGGAGCTGCTCTCCTCCTTCTCCTTCTTCTCCTTCTTCTTCCTCCTTCTCCTTCTCCTTCTTCTCTTCTTCTTCTCTTCTTCTTCTTCTTCCTTCTTTTCATTTTTCCTCTTTTTTCTCCTCTTGTCCCCTTCTTCGGGCTAAATTAGCTAATTATGACTTTTTGGAGCGAATTATGTCATTTTGGAGGATAATTAGCTACGTATATGTATTTTTTATTAAATAGGCCATTTTGGAGCTAACTAAGCTAATTATGTCATTTAGGTGGAAGCGAAGCTAAGTATAGGCCATTCTAGAGCTAACATGGGTAAAATATGTCATTTTGGAGCCAACTATGATTATTAAGGCATTTTTGAGCTAAATTGGCTAATTATGTCATTTAGGTGGAAGCCAAGCTATGTATATAATATTCATGAGCCAATTAAAAGAAGAAGCAAGAAGAGAAGAAGAAGGAGAAGAAAAAGAAGAAGGATGAGCAGGAGGAGGAGAAGGAGAAGGAGAAGGAAGAGGAGAAGAAGAAGAAAAGAAGAAGGAAAAAAAGAAGAAGGAGGGGGCTAGCTCCTTCTCCTTCTTACCCTTCTCCTTCTTCTTCTCTTCTTCTTCTTCTTCCTTCTTTTTCATTTTTCGTGTTTCTTCTCCTCTTGTCCTCTTCTTCGAGCTAAATTAGCTAATTATGGCTTTTTGGAGCTAATTATGTCATTTTGGAGGATAATTAGGTAAGTATAGGTTATTGTTTATTAAATAGGCCATTATGAGGTTATTATGTCATTTTGGAGCTAAATTAGTCATTTGATTGAGCTAACCAAGGTTCTGATGATGTTTTTACCTAACTAAGCTAAGTATGTCTATGTTGGGGAAAATAATCTACGTAGAAGGAGAAGGAGAAGGAGAAGGAAGAGGAGAAGGAAGAGGACAAGGAAGAGAAGGAGAAGGAGAAGGAAGAGGAGAAGAAGAAGAAAAGAAGAAGGAGAAGAAGAAGGAGAAGAAGAAGGAAAAGAAGGAGGAGAGAAGAAGAAGGAGGATAACATACCATTATCATCATCACGGCGGTGAAGCACGGTGGCTCTGGCTTGTTTCACCTCGAGAAGGCTGACCTGGAGAAGGCTCCACTGTAGAAGGGTCGTGCGATGCGTTTCGGGAGATATTTTGCGCCAAACATCGTTTGCAATGTGTCGTTAGCATGAGGACACTCTAAGATCACTGCATTGAAATGAAACTCACCATCCCTGCCATGTTAATGACTAGCATCGTCGAAGGGACTTGGCCGGTCTTCTCGCAAATAGACTATACATTTGGTTTCAAAAAGTAAAACTTTTTAGTTATTAATGAAACGGACATTAAAATGCAAGATTTGAAATAATATGAAGAAGAAACTTACCACGAAGAGCTCGTATATGGCCCTGTTAGACGCAGCATTCCGTGCCCTCTCTGCCTCCACTAATGTAGTCGTCCTCTCCTCCAGCTCCTTCATCTCTTAACCTTCTCCGCCAAAACCACCTGCATTTCCTTGCTCTCTTTCAGAATAGCAGCCTACAACAGAACTCACTGTTAGCATTGTAATCATATTGGTTCCAACGCACAACATAATGCAGAAAGATAGTTGAGTTCATTAAACTAACCTCGATGGTGAGCTTGACTGGCCGTGGACGAGGTGTTATCTCAGGACAGGAGCTCCTTTGGCATGCCTTTATCTGTCAGAGAGTGCTAGGACAACGTATAAGGCCGTCTCCAATGGCGATCGAGCCATGTGGCCTCCCGTTGCCAACTATCATCACCAGCTCTGGATCAATAAGCCCCTCGCTCGGGTTAAAGTCCTTCCCGTGATCTGTGTACTTCACGAGCTTCTGGTGGGAGGAGATGTTGGTGAAGTTTTCTGGATGCTCGAGGTCAGACTCGGAGAATGCCTTGACCTTCTTGTACGAGGCAGTATGGGCCATCGCATACAGGTCATACATCTGTGGCACCTCCGTCTTATTGTGACACGCCTAAAAGAGAGAGAGAGAGGAAAATTGTATTAGTAAAGGGCTCAAGATAGCATTATGAATGAATTGCATGAGGCATGAAGCAAACCACATACCCAGTTCTCGCCAAATTGGATTAAGTTGACGCTCCCTTGATGGTGTGGCACACCAACCATTTTGCCATGCCTCTCCTTGGCGTTGTTGTGGCTGGCCTCCCACGTTTCGGAGCACCACTGATCCACCAATGCCTCCCAACAATCCATCTTATCCACACACCATCTTGGGGGCACCTAAGTTAATAAAGAGAAATTTGAGTGCGTAAGAACCAAATCAAGGAAACTAACTACAAAGCCTTAATAATATATAATTACCTTCATGTAGTGCTCCTTCTCCATCTTAGAATCACGACACTTCGCCTTGTCCTTCCTAATACGCCGCGACGCATAGTAGTCTCGAACAACCTGCACCCGAGCCTCGTGCCGAAAGTTTTGAAGTGGGCGGCAACATTCGGTTCCGATAACCTTTGTCGCGTCCTCCTCGTATCCCTCCTCACACCTATAGTAGGTCTACAAACGAGACAACCCCGATTAGTACAATAACTAGCTATGGTTGATTTAAAATTGTGTAAAGGAGAAATTACCCAGAACTGTCGGATCACCTTGTCGGCCCTCGTGTGGCACAAAACACCGTCGATCTCCACCTTCGGCGGGGCCGGGGCACCCAAGTAGTGCTCCCACGTCATTCCTACATCTCGCTCCCGACCGGGTAACGTAACAAACCCTGGGAAGTTTTGACGGCAAAGCACACCAAGGACGTTGTTGGGCTTGGCAACAATCCAACCCCTGCAGTATGACAAATTAAAGCCAAAACATTAGATATTTGAGAAAACATGAAGGCAAAAGGTTAAATAAGAGTTAATTAACTTACTTGTCCACATTTGGCTTAATCGACAACCTCTGGTCGCGGGCCGTCGGCCCGAGCGGGAGCCCCGAACTACCACGCTGGTAGACGGTAGCCCCCTCACCCAGCTCCTCGTCACTATCAGCATGGCCACTTGGCTCAGCCCAGGTATCCCACTGGGTCTGTGGGGACCTACCCTCATCCTTGCTTTGCTTCGGAGTCGCCTGGAACGAAGCCTCTGGGACACGAGTCTCGCCGACCTGAGGCTCGTCGACCTGACACCGTGTACTCTCCACCTCAGACGAATCCACCCTAGAAGTCTTGTGCTCAGTTGAATCTGCTTGGGGTGTCGACGAGTAAGGCGTGGCAGTCATCGCCCTACCTCTCCCGCGGCCACGTGTACCTTTAGTACAACATAAATACCAACATGAGCAATAACATGTATATAAATACCAACATGCATACAACATAAATACCAACATGAGTACAACATAAATACCAACATGAGTAATACCTTTAGTACCTCTCGGCTTCGTGGGGGGTCGACCTCCTCTCACGGGGGAAGCTCCATGCAGAGTAGAGAGCAACGCTCTCCGAAGAGGCGAGGCAAGAATGGAAGTACCCATCCCACCACCCGCCGACGAAGAAGGAGCCGCGGAATGCTTTCGACCCTTTCCCACCATCTTTCAACACCTGTCATGACAAAGAGTAAATGAAATTAGTACAACACAAATACCAACACGAGTAATAAAATCTATATAATTTAAGTGTATCATCGTCATAAATACCAACATGACTAATAAAAATTGAATACCTAACATGAACTCAAAATTAATATATAGTAATAATTGAATACCTGACATGAACTAATAACAATCGTGCTCGTCTATATATGCTTTGGGGGTCAATAAATGCATCATGATCATCACTATCATCAATAAATGCATCATCATCATCACTATCAGGAAGAACATGTGGAAGGCCACCATTATGTAATCGGTCAAGAAGTGACAGGTCAAACGCAGTAGTAACCTCATCTTCTTCCAGCTCTTCCTGTTTGGGCTCAGGGGTTAAGACAGATTCACTGTCGCTGTCTACTTCAATGTTCTGGGGTGAAGTAGAGCGGTTCTCGAAACATTTCTTGGACATACGTGTTTCTTGGAAGAATTCTCCTTGATATGTGTATGGGTTAATGTGAGGTTTGTAATCCTCTTCATTGAGGGTAAGTGGTCTAAAATGTGGTGGCACTTCATAAATGACATCCCAACCTTTGAGATTTGGATCAGTTTGGCAGGCCCACGGTAGATAGAAAACTTGTGTCGCCTGTTGAACCGTAATATAGACATCGGGAACATCTAAGTGGGTGTTTTGGTTGATTTCGACAAGTCCTATATGTTCATGAGTCCTTCTAGTCTCCCTCGGCTCAAACCAATTACATTTTAGGACTACCACAGTCGGTTGGTTTTCACCATAGAATAGAAGTTCATAAATTACTTCAACTCTTCCATAATACTCGGTGCCTCCTTTGCCGATAGCAGAGACAAAACAATTTGTAGTCTTTAGGTCGGGCATAGATAGCTCTTTGCCAAAGGTACGAAAGTGATACCCATTGATGTTGTATTTTTCAAATGAACAGACCTTATAGACAAAACCATTAGCGACTTGTCTCAACTCGGCGTCCATAGACTCTGCATTAGCCTACAAGTTTAATACGAAAGAATGGATGCATTAGCCGCAAATTAGACCAAGAAATCAAATGGGCCATTAATGGTAATTAATTACCCTTTGTTTGAACCAAGAGATGAAACCGGGATAATCGCCTCCATGCTTTGCGAGAAGCTCATACTCTTCGACGGAATCCTTTTCGATGACTGCTCCATCCGAGAATTCGACAACGTATCGACTATATCAAATATCCGGGAATAAGAGTAGTTGAAAGGAATTAGAAGTTGCGGAACAGTAATTTACCGAGAACTTACTCGATGTACGGCCGCAATTCTGTTAGGTTGGTGAAGATATACAATGAAATGGTCCGCCATTCTTCGACATCCAACGATTTCCCTTTCGAAGCACCGGATGGTGCGAGCTTACCTTTGAATAGGCTGAGGTTGGATCGAACTTTTTCTAGATCGCCATCATTGTACCGAGGCTTCGGTTTATGCAAATGATGATTTTTGGCTTCGTAGTGTGCTGTCACGAAGTTTGCCGCCTCCTTAGTAATGAATGCCTCGGCCATCGATGCTTCAATTCTACGTTTATTTTTACACTTAGCTCGAAGCGTCTTCTGCATCCTCTCAGTTGAGTAACACCATCGATTTTGAACGCCCCCCCATTCTTGCCTCGGTCGGGAGATGCAAAATGAAATGTTGCATTGGATTAAAGAAGCCCGGTGGAAAGATCTTTTCTAATTTGCAGATCAACTCCGCCGCCAACTCTTCCATTTCATTTAGCACGCCAGGCGATAGTTCTTTCGCCCAAAGAGAACGGGAGAAATAGCTCAGCTATGCCAGTACTAGAAATTCATCCTCAGGGATAAAGCCACGCAACATTACCGACATTACCCGCTCAATCCATATGTGCCAATCATGACTCTTGAGACCAAATATTTTCAATTTCTCAAGAATCGTTCCCCTCTTTAGATTCGAAGCATACCCATCAGGGAACATCAACCGCATTTTCACCCACAATAGCATTTCCCTCATAGCTGGCTTTTCAAGATTGAACCATGCCTTTGGCTTCGCTATGCTTTGCTTTCCTTTCCGTTGTCGCAAGTTTTGCAACGGTCTATCACATAGAGACTCCAGTTCGATTCTAGCCTTAGGATTATCTTTTGACTTCCCCTCTATGCCGAACAATGTACCAAAAATGGCCTCCGCAATATTCTTTTAAGTGTGCATCACGTCGATGTTGTGCGGGCAAAGGAGGTCTTTGAAGTAAGGAAAATCCCATAAGCATGACTTGTGAGTCCAGGCGTGTTCCGTATTATACTGTTTGAAGTATCCTGGACGCAAAGGATCAGGCTCGAGAGCGTTTAACTGATCAAGGGTCTGTTGGCCTGTCAACGCAGCTGGTGCAGTGTTTTTGACAACTCTACCTTTGATGAAATTCTTGTTGTCTTTTCTGAACTTATGGTCGGGATCTAGGAATTGTCTATGCATGTCGAAGCAAGAAAACTTGCGACGAGCCTGCAGCCAACGGAACTGAAGAGCTACCTTGCATGTGGTGCACGGGAACCTTCCATGCACACACCGGCCAGCGAATGGCGCAATCGCCAGATAATCATGCGTCGAGTACATGTACCACACATGCATTTTGAAATTTGTTTTTGTAGCCGCGTCGTAGGTCTTGATCTCATTATCCCAGGCTTCTTGGAACTCATCCTTAAGTGGTTGCATGTACACATTCATATTCTTCCCCGGATAGTTGGGCCCTGGAATTATCAACGTCCGGAAAATGTTCTTTCTTTTCATAATCTCTCCGGGTGGCAAATTGAGAGGAATGACAAATACACGCCAACAACTGTATTGTGCTGCCGTCATGCCATACACGTTGAACCCATCCGTGCTGATGGCAACTCTAGGTTGCCTTGGATCTTCCGATTTATCCTTATGTAATGCATCGAAGTGCCTCCACGCAAAACCATCTGAAGTGTGTACCAGCATCTTGTTCCCATCCGCATCTAGTTCGGTTCTTTTGCCCAATTTGTGCCATGTCATCTGACTGGCCGTCTCTTCGGCGATGAAGAGACGTTGAAGTCTTGGTACGATTGGCACATACCGAAGAACACTAATGCGGATTTTGGTCTGATTCTTCTCACCCATACCGTTGTCTACCACAATATACCTGGAAGAATTACAAATGGGGAAATAGTTCAAGGACACATACTCAAGCCTAAATAAGGCACATCCATACCCACAAGCATGTATCTTCTCATAGGGCATCTTAAGTACACGGAGCTTTTCTCTGACTAGTACATGTTTGCTGGCAGTACATGGCCTTTGGGTAGAAAGCGTCCAAATATCGTCATCATCGCGTCGTAGCATTCTCTGCCTAGGTTGAACTGAGCCTTCAGAGCCATTACTTGCGCGAGGGCATCCAGCGAACAAAGCTCAGTCTGCTCGTGGAGAGGGCGTTTTGAAGACTCCAACATTTCATAGAAGGCCTTTGCAGATTCCTCCATCTCATCGTCCGAATCCCAAGCATTATCTAAGTCTTGCACCATGTCTTCGATCCCGGTACCATGCTCGTCGGTGCGACGACGAATCAGCTCAGCTCTGGCACGTTGGTTAGACTCACCATGAAAAGTCCAGACCGTATAATTAGGCATAAAACCCCACTTCTGCAGGTGTTTACCCATTTCAAACTCTGTCTGCTTTTTCCAGTTGTCGCAGTTAAGACAGGGGCACCATGTTTTTTGCTGGCCATTTGCAAATGCGGCTCTAAAAAACCCCCTGGTTATTGTTAACTATTCATTGGTCATGTCTTTCTGACTAGGGTGACCAGTGTACATCCAAGAACGGTCACTCATGTTGCCTAGCTACCTATGCGTGCTCAAGAAATAAATATATAATTCATCATCTATATTCATCCGCTAATCAAGTTTGCAGTTTTATTACGTCCATGCAACTTACACGCTAATAGGTAAAGATAGGTCCTAATCCCACCCGAGTATGTGTAGATTGGGTTCGTTTTCCCATGCTCTGCTCCTGATTCGACGCAGAATTTTGGCAGCACCTCCCCGCTGTTCTCCTGATACACATCTCGGCAATAAGCAGAGAGGATGTGTACCCGGAGAACAACAGGGAGGCACTGACGAAATTCCTCATTGGATCCGGAGCACAGCATACGGGAAAACGAACCCAATCTACACATACTCAGGTTGTCCATGGATAACGTTGGACAATTCGAAAGGATGGCGGTTATAAATATGCAAAGACATGCATATTTATAGATGTCTCCCTTTCGAACGGGAGACACATACTGGTCATGCATACTCATGATTGAAGAAACCTATAGCTAGCAAGTTTCATCAGCACAAAGACCGGAACAGAGCAAATTATGGGGTAGGAGGAGAAGTCATTTGTGCTGACCAAAAAAAGCAGGGGTGGAGCTCGTCCAACGCACGTGGAGGTCGTCGAACAACTGCACATTGAAATTCACACGATCAACACAAATATGATGTTTTTATAATTAACATAATCGGAAAATATGTGGCCTAACTAATAATTTACAAAACAATGACCCCTGTCGGCTTAGTGGCGTCGATGGTCGCTGGTGTCGGGTGTCGGTGGCGTCGATGGTCGGTGGTGTCGGGTGTCGGTGGCGTCGGGGGTTAGTTGTGTCGGTGGTCGGGGGTCAGTGTCATTGGGGGTCGAGGGTCACTAGCGTCGGGGCTTGAGGTCTTTTCGGTCAACAAAAGGCAGAAGAGGTGTCGGGGGTCAGGGGTAGGGGGTCGGAGGTCGAGGGTCAGTGGCGTCGGGCGTCGGGGGTCGGGGTTCGAGGGTCAGTGGCGTCGGGAGTTGAGGGTCAGTGGCGTCGGGGGTTGAGGGTCGAGGGTCAGTGACGTCTAGAGTCGAGGGTCGGCGTCGGGCGTTGGGGGTCGGGGGTTAGTGGAGTCGGGGGTTGGGCGTCGGGGGTCGGGGGTCGGGGGTCACTGGTGTCGGGCATCGGGTGTCGGGAGTCGGGTGTTAGTGGCGTCGCAGGTCGGGGGTCGAGGGTCAGGGGTTGGTGGCGTCGATCGTCGTGGGTCGGGCGTCGGGGGTCGGGGTCCTCTTCTTTATTCTTCTCCTCTCTCCTCTTTTTCTTCTTTTTCTTCTTCTTGATCATCTTATTATTATTATTATTATTATTATTATTATTCTTTTTTCTCCTCCTCCTCCTCTTCTTCTCCTTTCTTTTATCTTTCTCCTCCTCTCCTCTTTCTTCTTCTTCTTCTTCTAAGTTTTTTCTATCTATTTTTTTCTTTTCTATTTACTTCTTCTACTTAATAAACTAACTATCTAATTTAACGTAAAAAACAGAAAAAACTAACTATCCAATTTAACAGAAAAAACACAAAATAAACTAACTATCTGAATTAACTATCTAATTTAAAATAAAAATAGGAAATAAAGCCAAAAAAACCTTACCTGCGTAGTGGCAGTGGGCGGCCGGGGCGGAAGGGAGGGCGAGCTCCGGCCCTGGGCGGCGGGGAAGAGGTGTGCGGGGAGGAGGGGAGGGCGAGCTCCGGCCACGCGACGGTGGTGGGTCGGAGCGGCTCCGGTGGTGGCGGCGGCGGTGCTGGGGTGGGCAGGGCGCGAGGAGGAGGGGCGCGGGGAGCTCCGGTGGTGGTGGCGGCGGCGCTGGAGTGGGCATGGGGCACGCGAGAGAGAGGCAGGAGGTCGAGGGGAGCGGCCGGGGTGGAGTGTGCCGTTAGGGGAGCGGGGGGGAGGGTGGAGGCTGGGCGCCGTTAGGGGGAGCGCCCCTTTGCCGTCTGCAAAGGCTGGGAGGCAGAAAGCAAAGGGGTGGGTGGGGTGGGGCGGGATTTGGCCGTTAGGGTGGCGCCCCTTTGCCGTCTGTGTACTATTTGTCGTCCGCCTGTGGGGCCTTTGCCATGCGTCAGCAGACGGCAAAGAGGTGGCAGACGGCAAATAAAACCTTTGCCATCAGCAACCTCTTTGCCGTCGGCTTTGTACCAGCTGACGGCAAAGAGGATCTTTTCCATGCGTCAGCAGACAACAAAGGCATGGCAGACGGCAAATTTATGAATTCCAGTAGTGAATGGACGAAATCAAACGATAAAATAACAACTTCCGTCCTTGCTATACCAGGGTGCCGGCCTGGAACACATTTTAGATAGTTGACGAAGAAGAAGGAATCTCCAAATAGAACAATCATCAATTTCACGTCAAAGTATCATTTTAACTGTACTTGCAAGTGTTGTTATAGTAATCTGTGAGACACTGGCACTCAGCATTTTCATTTCCAACGGTATAAAGACTAACAAAGCTTATTGGTTGAGGTATAGTTAAGTGGTGAGGCTGCAGCAAGCAACTAAGCATTTATTTTAATGGGTAACTTACGGGTACAAGAATGAAAGGGGGGATGATCTACGCCTAAAGGATGTGAACTAAAAGGATCCCGAAGTGATCCAGAACACCTACTTACATCAAACATTACCCCACTATGTCCTCTCTCGGATACAGAGCTCACGAGAAGAGACAGTCACGCTTATGCCCATAGTTGGCAAATTTTAATTAAATTTACTTCAAGTTTGTTATGATCTGGTGTTAAACAAAGTTTCCAAGTTGCTAATAACCGCGGGCATGGCTCTTAGAAAGATTTAACCATGCAGGGGTGCTCCAACTAGTCCATCACAAACTACCACAAGCTGCGCCGGAAACCTCGACCACAAAAAACCCGTGATCTCCTCGGATTCCTGGTGAAAAACCGCAACCTCGAGATAGCCCAAAGTATCAACGGAATCCCTCGCACAAGACGATCGAGAAGGGTAAAACAGATCCAGCAAGACTGCCCGATGTAGAGACGACCCTGATAAGAGTCGCGTATCTCAGTCTCAGGACACGTCGGATAAGCTAGTTTACAGTGGGCTGACAGAAATCACCCAAGTTCCCTTGGGTTGGCCCCTCATAGTGTAATGGGTTGGACTAACTCTCATCAGGAGCACTGGCCCGAGGTGGGATGATTAATTATCCATAGGGTGATCACTTCCCTATGCAAATTTTATTAGTTGTTATTAAGCAAATAGTACCAATGTTCAGTCTTGCCAGACGAGTTTATTCCAAAACGAAAGTCAAGGGAGTTCCCATAACAACCCCAAGCATGTTAGGAGTGGTCAATATGGAACATAACACCGGTTTGCAAGTAACTAGGGCGAAAAAGGTGGAATAAAACACCGAGCTATAAGGCCAAGCTTTCCACCTCTTACCAAGTATATAGGTGAATTAAATTAAAGAGCAAGAATATGGTGATATAACAAGGAACCCATGTTGCCACATGGAAAAAACTGGACCTGCAACTAGCATGCTATAAGAAGGCTGAGCAAGGAGTAACATAGCCAAACAATGCTTTACAGGCTTATCATGGCAATATTGGGAGGGTGACATCAACATGTGGTAGGCAGCAAAGCATAGCGATAGAAACGAGACAACTAGCATGGCAATGATAGTAATCGTATCTAGGGAAATAATAATATTTCCTGTGATCCTGCTTGGAAGAAGAACGAATCCATGAAGTAGACGAACCAACGTAGTCGAACGATCCTACACTCCAGAGCCGTTCAGATCTCTATCGAGTAGAAACAACCCGGAAACAACAATCAACACACAATAAACACCACAACATATTCATGACATGATGCATGATCAAATATGATGCATGTCCATTTAATTATGCTTGACATGGTAAAGCACAACAATCAACTCCTACACATTAAGTGAAGCTAAATATGCAACGAGTTGCATATTGACCAAACTACACACTTGAATTACTTAGTTCACTCTCGTTTAGGTACACGACAATATTAAATGTTGTTAAACATGTCAAGAGGTAAAGCATAAATAAAGTACACTATCTAGGCATTTTTAATGAGCTCCGAAACAACATATAGTATTTCCGAAATGACCCCATATATTAATTTCAAAATTGGTCCAGATATGAACTAAACATATTATATATTTGTTAAACAGCAAAATAAAGTGGACCATATGATTCTAGAGGTCATTTTAGTCGATTTACATATATAGATCATTTAAAAAGAAGCTATGGTCTAAAAGATATGAGCAACACTAGATGATATGCCACGAATCCAAAATGGATGCAAATGACAACCACAAAATGTTAAATCATGGATGCACAAGATATTATGAAACTGCATGAGATTCTAAGCAAGTTCAAATGAGGCCGGAACAAATTAAGATTCGGTAATGTTCTGTCTATGCACAATTTTAGATTTCTTAAACAGTAAAATAAATGCCACCATGTTGTTCTAAACATTTTTCTGGTCGAGTTACATATATGAAACATTTTAATCGTAGTTGTAGTTATATAATTATGAGGCAAACTTTTTTAACATGGCATCTATGCAAATTAAATGAAAACAACAAGTTAACAATTTTAAACACATGTGAGAGTTGAATATTGTGAATCTACACAACATTATAAGCATTTAACATATATGAAGTTTTTAAATTCGACGCACGGCTATGTTGATATGAATTAAACCATTTTAATATGACAACATGCAAAATAATGCAAACAACGGTTTAAACATTTTTAAACATGCATGAAAGTGGAATATTATTAATCTACACAAAATTGTGGAGATTTCACATATATAGTTTATTTCCATCCGATGCACGGTTAAATAGTTATTATCATTTTAAAATGATGCAAATTTCTATAATTAAAATGTCTTGGTTCATTGAAAAAATCACTAATGGGAAAAACGTAACACGGGTCGAATCTGACTGAACTGGGCCAATATGAGCATCAGGTGTTGGATATAAAATTACGCACTGGGCAAGAGATTGGGGAGCTCGGGTAGCATCTCACCTAGCTAGGCTCGGCCCAAGTCGGCAAGGAGGACCACGGGGCGAGCAGTTGGGTGACGAGGTTGGGCCGGCTAGAGGAGGCAGTGGATGGGCCACGACCTGGCTGCGGGTGAGGCAAGCCTTGGCGTTGGGCCTCATGCGGTCAGCGGCCCATGGGGCGAGGCACTCGCATAACCCACCTTGCACTGGACAACGACGAGGGGTAGGTCGAGGCACCGTCCTCCCAATGATGCAGGAGCCCGCGCTGGAACTGCGGTCATGGCTGGGTTGCCTGCGGATGGATTTGGCGCTAGGAAAGGGACAGTGGCTGTGATGGGCGTCGGAACCCAGATCCGGTCGGTGGAAGTCGGGAGGCGGTCAGCGGCCGCTTAGTGAGGCAGCGGGATGCGGGGGCGCGGCATGGCGCAGCGGCTTGGCATCGCCTGTGAGGAGCTGGGAAACAACGAGGCGGCTCTAGCGAGGGACAGTCAGGTACGGCGATGGCGCTTTAGTTGGCGGCGGCGCCGGCAAGGCAGGGTCGATGGGGAGGAGCTACGGTTGGCAGGGTTAGCTATTTTTCCTGATTTCGGACCGTCAAATCTCGACCGGTCGATCCAAAACGGAGGGGTAGGCTAGGCTGGGCTAGTGGGATGTGTAGGGGGTCTTGGGCTGAGATAAGAGGGAAGATGGCAGTCTGTGACATTGTTTTTAAACCCATAAAACCTCCGATAATTAAACCGAGTTTAGTGCCGTTATATATTTAATGGTTCGGGTATCAAACGAACTCTGAATGCGACAAAAGTTTTAGGTGGTCTAACTACAAAAAAAGACCACACGTCAATTCTCAACCCATTCCGAGAATGTTCTGTACACAGTTTGGAAAATAATATTTTATCGGTGCCACGGGCGCGTGCGTGTGTGGTTGGTCTTAATATGGCCACGGACAAAAACAGAGACAACCTACAAGTAATAACGGATGTAAGTTTAAAAAAAAAATGACGGCAATGGAGTGCCGATTCAATGCGTATGATGCAAATGATGCGATGATGAATGCAGCAACCAAATAAATCACACAGTGACAATGGAATAAAAGGGAAATCTTCTGGAGCATCGATTCCGAGCTGTTACACAGCGTGACATGGCAATAGAAACGAGACAACTACCATGAGAATGATAGTACTGGTATCTAGGGAAATGATCATCTTGCCTATGATTCCGCTTGGAAGAAGAACGAAACCGTGAAGTAGAGAAATCGATGTAGTTGGACGAATCCACAAACTCCAAAGTGGTTTAGAACTCTATCGAGAACAAACAATCCGGAAATAAAAATCAACACACAATAAACACAAAACGTATGAATGACATGATGCACAGACCCATATGATGCATGTCTTGATAGTAATGCAAGGCATGACAATCACAAGAATCAAATACTACACGTTAAGTGAAGCTCAATATGCAACGAGTTGCATATTAACGAAATTCCGCATTCGAATCATTTAACTCACCCTCATTTATTTATACGGGAAGCTTAAATGTTGGTTTATATGGCAAGAGGTGAAGCATAAATTAACTACACCATTTAGACATTTAAACGAGGTCGGAAACAACATATAGCATTTTCGAAATGACCCCATACGTTAATTTTGAAATTGGTCCAGATCTGAACTAAACATGTTTTATACTAATTAAACAGGAAAATAAAGTGCATCATGTGATTTTACATGTTTTTCTAGTCAAGTTACATTTGTAGATCATTAAAATTGAAGCTACGGTTATTTAGTTATGAAATAAACCATTTTTACATGGCATTTGGCAGTATTAATGCAAACAATATTTTAAATGTTCTTAATCATGCATGAGGATGACACATTTGTATTACAAGCAATATAATGAAAACTTTGGCATATAATATGATATGGAGCATTTATTATCATGGCGGAAGGAAAAGGTTGGCACGGCAATGAAAGCGAAAACGGTGCCACAACAACGTTTTGGTTCTGGTAACCCGTTGAGATACCGATGCGAAAGAATTGCGGGTGTGAGCAGGTCATGCCAAACAATGATGGGGTGATCCCGGTTACCGGGTTCCCATGTGCCAGTGGCATGAATATGGAGGCACCTACAACTAACATGGCATATATGAAATGAACAACGTCACATCTCACATAACAATGCATTCATCCACAGGCATCGTCTCAGCGGTATACCTTTGTAGCGTGCATTTGGGGTGGACCGATGTTCGTTGAGGAAAGTAGTTGTACACGTGCCGTAGTGGAAGTATTCATTCGCGCGACGATCTTGATGGATCCATGATAACATAGAGGTTCACTTGCCGATCTTCGTTGACGGCAGTCATACAGGCAGTTGATGACCATAGGATCTTCAGGGTAGGTCTGGCACTTGTAGACACGAGGCTTGGTGATAAGGGACATGTCATGAACCAAACGAAATGACACAAAAGCCTTCACGCGTCGGTATCTAACAGGACAAAAGATCCGACTGCATCTGAAGGCCATGGGGGTTCGTGGATGTGGTGCTCCTCGAGGCCATGGAGTTGTATGAGGTCGACGTCACGAGCAGCAGGGTGGAGCATGCCTGATCTACAGCAGATCGGTGACAGCACGGGAAGGCAGCTGCAACTAATAGCAATAGCAGGAAGGCGTCGAGGGGGCGGCTCGCGGGTGCTGGACAGTGGAGAGGCGCAGCGATGTGCTGAGCGGGGAAGAGGAAGGTCGGGGCATGGTGCATGGATGGCTCTCTCCCTGGTGGCACGATCGGGAGCTAGAGGCGAGATCGAGCAAGGGGATCGATGTGAGGTCGGGAACGACGAGGAGGTGGCTTGGCATGGTGCATGAACAAGAGGTTGAGCATGGCAGGTGCAGGCGATGCAGTGGCGGTGGGGTCGAGTACGACAACAAGTTCAGCTTAAAGTTGCGGGCGGTGGCGCGGATGGCTGCACGGGCAGAGCAGGGGGCGATGCTCGGATAAGGCTCCCGTGTGTTGCGACATGGGGAGGTGGTCATCGACTGACGTGACATGGGAGATGACGGAGGTTGGAGGTGCACGACAACGACTGGGAGGCCGAGGTAGAGTAGAGGTCTGGCAAGGGAGGTCGGCGCGCACGCTCTTGCTCCTCTATATGTGTGTGTGTGTGTGTTGTGTTTGACAACACGAGGAGGGAGACATGAGCATCGAGTCGAAGTTGTCCATGTCTCTAGGGCTAGATAGGGGAGATTGGGCTTTGCGTCGACCTGGAGTTTTGGCGTGGCTGGTCCTCTGTCTCTAATGTGCTTATTCCAATTACAGAATAAGTATAGCCAAAGGAAGAAAAGAAGAGGAAAAAAGGATTAGAGACAAATTTTAGGCATGGGGGTTAATTTTCCTTGACTCGCAAAAATGACCTTGACCAAGAAAATATAAGTTGCATGAAGGCAAGATTTTAATTCAAACTCGTTTGAATTAATTGCAATGGTTTGAACTAGGGCAAGGTATTTGAAGAGTCCGAAAATGTTGAGAATTAGGAGAAGCCTCGTCAAACGGAGAAAGAAATATTAACAAGGTTTGGAGATCAAGCTTGAAGAAGGAAAGGCTTATGATTTGAAATGCAAGTGTGTTGGGGTGAATCCAATCAATGGAATACTTATTGTAGCTACCTCAAATATAGGGATGTTATTATATAAGTTATAAAGAGAAATCACCATGTGCATGTCCCTCGATATAAATGGATCAAAGATCCATACATATTTATTTGAATTGCAAAAATTTAATGACATGATGAATTAAATAAACAAAGTCAGCAAGTCGGTTTTCACATTTTAGCCTTCCGTTCTTACAAATGTTCAAGCTTTAGGTGCTATTTTCATCTATGGGGATATGGTGGTCCTAATTGGCGTCGGGAATTTACGTTATGGAGGAAGCAATGTGATGCAGAATGGATCATGGTGAGCCCGGCCAAACGAAGAGCGGCTCTAGGTCTGATGGCAATGCATTCCAGACCTATTAGGTTATCTATTAAGTCAGGATCTTCTGTTCGCAAGAAATTATCCTTCGCAACCCTCCAACAGTATGAGGTTTGCAAAGGCTACAGATTCCCCATCACTCAAGATGAGCTCATTACACTCTCGAAGGTTGGTTATTCGATCCCTCCGCGGGAACGGGTTATCATTCGTGCATCGCCGCCGGCTGAACTCCGGTGGACGTCAGCATCGCCGCACATCACTTTTGGCACGGTTTGTCGGCAGGTATCACCGCCCGAATCATCCAGAACCCATATTGAAAAGAGCGATATCAGTGGGATTTCTTCCCCATCTTGCGCATATTCGGCTAATCACACCGCGCTAGGCGGGATTTCAAATATGTTCAAAACTGATTTGCTCGATAGCTCAGACAGTGGGCCTCTTTCTGACCCCATTAATGGGTCTTTGGAGGCCACATCTTCAGCTGGGCGAGATATTTCATCACACCCGGATATTCCTTCTTCATAGGAGGCCCACCGACTCTTTGACGAGTTGATTAATGGAATGGTTCTGGAGATTTTTTTCTTACACGATTTGCTCGTCTCGCGGTCATCTAGCTTCCAACTGCACAACTTCGCCGATTTGCTGAATAACATATAAGCATGGTAACAACATCCACATAACATATAGCCCCCGAACTTGCATCCAACACTGGTGTACATTGTCTTCGACAACTTCTTGTGTCTAGAGTGATCGGTTTGCGAGGAAAGTTCCTCCATCCTCTTTGATTTGTAACATGACGATCCAGTCGTTTGACCAGGTCTCGATTACCGAAGCGTCGTGGGGCCCATGTCCTTCAAGCTTTCCACTCGAGAATCGATAACAACACTCGATACCTGTGTGCATTATTGTAGACAAGTAATCTAGCAGTCCCACTCGGACCCGCTTCTCGTGAACGCAAGGGAAAAATCCCCTTTATAAATAGACCAATTATGTCCTTGAGCGACCACCAACCCTAAGGCATCACCAAGAGAAAGCCCTAGAGTTCCAACACCCAGAGCCATGGCGGGTTCCTCCTCGCTTCCCTTTGGCCCTCTCCGAGGAGATTGGGCAAGCTGTTCACTGTCCTTGATCCAGCTGCGGAACCTTGA
The DNA here is from genome assembly GCF_904849725.1 of Hordeum vulgare subsp. vulgare. Classification (NCBI taxonomy): domain Eukaryota; kingdom Viridiplantae; phylum Streptophyta; class Magnoliopsida; order Poales; family Poaceae; genus Hordeum; species Hordeum vulgare. The sequence continues at coordinate 279,893,691 of NC_058523.1, read as the reverse complement.
AGTACAAGGATATCTTCCCTCATCAGATCTCGCACCCACCCATGCAGGACTAACCTCCGCTAATGGCGAGGCCTTTGTAGAAAATTTTCCTTCCCCTCAAAAGGGTGAAAGGATCTTCTTTGTTTCTTTCCTACTGCGAGGTTTGGGTTTCCCAATCCACCCCTTCCTAAGGGGTTTATCGGAGTTCTACGGGCTTCAGCTCCACAACCTTACCCTTGCCTCAATCCTTCATATCTTCAGCTTTGTGTCCCTATGCGAGATGTTCTTGGGCTGCGAGCCCCACTTCGACCTCTGGAGAAAGTACTTCTGCCTCGTTCCCAGAACTAGGGGAACGTCAATTTGGGAAGTGGGCGGGGCCAAAGTGTGGCATATAGCCGGAACCGGATACCAGGTCAGGACTCGAAAAAAGGAAACCAACGAATGGTCTTCGGAATGGTTTTATATCAAAGACATTACCTTATTCAACCCATTTTGGAGGGGTCTTACCAAATACTCCGAGGCTTCTTTGAAGAAGTAGTTCAGCTAGCGGCCGATCAGTCCCTCTTAGGAAGAGAGTCTTGAAGTACAGTGACTAGCAGCCATGGTGAGATTACTTGCTCACAGCGGACTGACCATCCTCGAGGTGATGCACGCAGCAATTACCTAGTGTGTACAACCACTCCAATAGTGCACACACCCCTGTGGTGCTACAATGTGACAAGTAACACTACCCATTCCAGGCGACAGGGAAAAGATAATCAAGAGGCTTTGGCGGCTATTTTGGCCAACCTCTTTAAGGAGGAAAAAGAGAACTTCGCCCACCTCACCGTGAGGGACGGTTACTCGGCGTATAATCCCATTGAATGGACAAGTGTGATTATAGTCGCAAGTTCCTATACCTATGACTGATTTTATCGATCAATAACCCCTTGGTTTTCCTAAAATACTTGGATGCGTTGGATTCAGATGGTCAACCACCCTGCCCCTCAACCCGAGAACTACTCCCGCAATGATGACCTCAAATTATTTGAGGATCCAGAGCTTGCAATTGATTTTGAAGACGGTGTATTTTACCAGGATAGTGTTGACGAGGTCAAGGTGGACTTCGAGGCTGATAACCCTATGACTCTTCCATCCTCCACTATAAACAAGAGGAAGACCAGTACTCCGTGAGGAAACGTACCTAAACGTCGGTGACCCACGCGCCACACTCTGTGCCAAGCTATACCGGCCGGAGCTACATCGACCGAGCCCAAGACGGCCGGGCAAGGGGGCGGCGGAAAACATATCAGCCTCCCCTTCAACCAAGAGGTATATACATCAATCATTCCCAAGACGCTACCGAAGTGTCGAGCAGTCATCAAATTCCAAGGTCTTGTGCTAACGCACGAGTTCCACATACGGATTTACTTCCGGACGACCCCGCAGAGTTTTCAACAACTCATTCTGAAGCTGAGAGCTTGATGAACCAACAATGATGAAAGGAGTCCTTGCGCCACCTTTTTTTTTCGAAGAAGGAGCTTCATGCTTTCAACTCCGTAGATGCATGCCTTGGGGCTGCGAGAGCAGGACTCGAATAAGCGGCCAAGCTGACGTCCTCCCACTTGGAGGTAAGTCATCGGTTTTTGATACTCAGTAGCCCCGAGCGCTATTTTGTTCCGTACGACCCAATTAAGGGTCGATTTAATAGTTTACCATTATGTAGTTTCTGAAAAAAGAGAACGGGAAACTGGCCATGGAATTTTATTGAAGCCTCGCCAAGTTGCAAGCAAGCAAGATCGAACTAGAAGGGGTGAAGAAGTTCACCGCATAAGCACATAGTAAGTTGAATTATTTTGTAGTATGCAGGATTTCCATGGGATTACCTTTGTAACCGGAAAATTTGGTCATGGCAGGCAAATCTATAGGCCAACTGCAAAAAGACCTCGATGCATTCCGAGAGTCTCAGAGGTATGCTGAATCCTAGCTTGAAGCTGGTCATCGCGTACTAAAGCAATGTCGAGAGGAAAATAATCAACTCAAGGAGGATAATAAACGGCAAGCCGAAGAGATTGAGTACTTGAAATCTCAATTGGTGCAAGACCATGAAGAGAATCGAAAATTGAAGGGCGGTCTATTCTGTAAGTAACATCCCAATCCTGGAGTATGACAAGTGACATTTTGTCGCTTTGTGTATAAAGATGTTCATTTCCTTTTGACCAGGTCTCTTAACTAGTTGTCCCAAGGAAGGGGCGAGCTCTTTTGGGTGGGGACTTATTGAAGGAGTTATCCATTGTGCACAAGAGATCTCGAAAAGCTGTGTGAAGTATGGTCAAATCACTATGAGGGAATGAGGGTCCTCCTTATGGGATGACCGAGTTTGCCGAGCGTTTCCAAGGAGCTCGGAGTCGCTTTGAGCTTTGGAAGACTTCGGCATGCCGCAAAGGCGCTTGGGAGGCATGGGCTATGGTGAAGACCCACTTCACCAAGTTGAATCTTGAGCACATGGCCCGAGTTGGTCCCGCAGGGCCGGATGGCATAGAGATTCCGCTTCATCTAGCTTACGACGAAGTAATGCTCGCCGCCGATCTTTCACAAGAACATTGTGCCTTAGATGCTATAATAGATCATCTTGACCACTCGCCTAACGCTTGATGATATATGGATTTTATATTCTTGTAGCAATACACTTCCTTCAGTGTTTGAGTATCCTGTCATAAACCGGCCATCGGCTTCTAAGTTCCCTATGAATAATTGGGCAGTGTTTTGTAGTGTGTATCCTGTGGTAACATGAACTTATTTCTAAGAACTATGCAATCCGGCCATGTGGTACGAACAGATAGAGTGCACACGGTAGTATTATGTTATATTACGATAAGTCATAAGAAACATCTTCCGAAGAGAATATTTCCTTTATGGGTTCCTTTCTTCGGGGTGCTACATCAAACGTAGGTATTAGCACTATGTGTCCTTGTAATCTGGAGAGCTGCTATTTCGGGAGGAACAATCCCCTTTTGTGACAAAGGTTGCCAATTAAATGAACCTCATTTGTCGCCGACCAAGTTGTATCTTAAGAAACACTAGCTTTTGGTTTCATCCGTGTGAGGTACATATCCGGGCAAACAATCGTAGAGGTGCTCCCTTTACCCCCTAGACGAACAGTCGGAAACGTAGGGGATAAGCATAGGAGAAAGGCAAGCCAGCTTTGCAAGGATCTTAAGTCCATTTGATGCATATACTGGCATAAATGAATATTCAGTCGAGGCATACAGTACATGAAGATTTAGGAGAAATAAATGCTTTGATCGTCTTTGCTATAGAATCCCCTTGGTAAAATCAGGGGAGACACTCTTATTTATCATGAATGTATTATGATAAGTGTTTGAAGCAGTTCGGTTGATCCGTGCAATTTTAAGTGATCCTACAAAAAGGTAGAACAAAAAAACTTTCAGAAAGAAGAAGTGTAAGGTTATGAAGAAGGGAGCAACGTCGGTGTTGCCTAGAAACGTAGAAGACGAGCTGCATTCCATGGGTTTGGCTCGAGGTGATTATCCCTTGGGTTGAGTAGGCAATATTCTCCTCTTATTAGGACTTTGTTAATTATGAGATGGCCCTCCCATTTAGGGTTAATTTTATGCTTCTGCTTCTCTGGGAGGCAAAGGACGAGTTCACCTATGTTGTATGCCTTTGTTCGGACTTCCCTGATTTGATAGCACCGAGCTTGCTATTGATAAAAGGTCGAACATGCCCGAGCTGTGTCGCGCTCCCCGTCCAATGCATCCAAGTTGTCTTTTCGATCTAGGTCGGCCTCTATTTACTCATACATGCACACCCGAGGTGCTTCGTGGATGATATCGCAAGGGAGGATCGCTTCAGCCCCATACACTATAAAAACGATGTGTACCTTGTTGAGCGATTTGGGGTGGTGCGCAAACCTCATAGCACGAAGTCGAGCTCCCCCACCCAGTGGAAGTTGGATTATCTATGAGGTAGGACCTTTCGAGGTTTGATACCACTCATAATGAGCCCATTTGCTCGTTCGACTTGGTCGTTTGTTTGGGGGTGATATACTGAAGCATAATCGAGCTTAATGCCCATGTTTGCGCACTAGTCTTTGACCTCCTGGGCAGTAAAGTTGGATCCATTGTCCGTTATTATACTGTGCGGGACACCATAACGGTGCACGCCGTTGGATATGAATTCAATCACCGGCTTTGCTTTGGCCGAGCTTACGAGCTTGGCTTCAATCCATTTAGTGAATTTGTCCATGATAAACAGAAGGTATTTATTTTTCTTGGTCCTTCCTTTAAGTGGTCGATCATATCCAGCCCCCAGACCACAAAAGTCCAGGTGATCGGAATTGTCCAAAGAGCTGTGGGGGCATGTGGCTTTCATTTGCAAAAGTTGAGACCCTACACAATGCTGAATGAGTGTGTCGGCATCTTCTTGGGATGTTGGCTAGAAGAAGCTGGCTCTAAAAGCCTTGCTAACCAAGGCCCATGCAGCTTCATGGCGCCACCCATGCGTGCGTGTACTTCAGCCAAGAGCCACCTCCCTTCTTCTTCTGAGATGCATTGTTCGAGCACTCCCGTGGTGCTTTTCCTATATATCTCACCCTCGTGGACCTTTTTGGCCTTTGATCGGCGGGTTATACGTCTCGCCTCAGTCTGGTCATCAGGGAGCTCTTTGCGAAGAAGTTAAGCAAGGAAGCGCTCGGTCCATGGTGCGATAACTACCATGACCTCGTGAGCCGAAGGTGTTTCTTCAATTGTGGATCCGCCGATGACGCGTTGTCCGACTCTGATGCGGGGGGCATAACCTGCGATGCAACATCAGCTATCATGTGAGAGTCCTCGTCTTGCTATACCACGGATGGCTTGAAAATCCTCTCTAGGAAGGTGTTGTCGGGGACGAGATCATGTTTTGCGCCTAAGCAAGCGAGGACATCCGCGGCTTGGTTTTTATCCCTCGAGACATGGTGAAACTCCAATCCCTTGAACCGTGCTGATATGTTGAGGATGACATATGTGTATGCTGCCGTGTTTGGATTTTTCGCATCAAATTCGCCATTGATTTTTGAGATGGCGAGGTTGGAGTCCCACCCATACCTCGAGCCATTGTATCCCCATCCGAAAACCATGTAGTATTGCTTCGTATTCTACCGCGTTATTCGAGTTGGTGTACATGATCTGCATGACATATCCGACGTTATCCCCGGTAGGGGATGTGAGGATTACGCCATCCCCCAGTCCGATGAGAGTTTTGGACCCGTCCAAATACATGGTCCAATGAGCATAAGTGTTGTACTCTTTGGGGAGCTGTGCCTCTATCCATTCGGCAACGAAGTGAGCACGCACTTGAGATTTGATGTCTCATCGTGGCTTGTAGGTAATCTCGAATGGTAGGAGTTGGATAGTCCATTTAGCTATACGGCCGGTGCCATCCTTGTTGTTGATGATGTCGTTCAGGGGGACCTCAGATGTTACCGTGACCGCACACTCTTGGAAGTAGTGCATGAGCTTACACGATGCCATAAACACTTGGTAGGCAATTTTCTCGTAGTTTGAGTATCTTGTTTTGCATGGGGTAAGTACTTCAGATACATAATATACCGTCCTTTGTATCCATAGTTGGTGCCCCTCGGCCTCTAGTTCTACGAAGAGGATCGCACTGACCACTATATTGGTGGCGGAGATGTATAACAATATCGGTTCTCCTGCGCAAGGTGCTGCTAGGATGGGGTTGCTAGAGAGCAGCTTTTTATTTCTTCAAGAGAAGTCACAGCTTCATCGGTCCATTTGAAGTTATCGGTCTTTTTTAGCAACCTATAAAGTGGGAGTGCTTTCTCCCCGAGGCGAGAGATAAACCGGCTTAAAGCCGCCACAATCCTTGCCAAATTTTGGACATGCTCCTTCTTTGTGGGAACCACGAGTTGCGACAGAGCTCGGATCTTGGCCGGATTGGCCTCTATCCCTCTTTCCGAAACGATGAATCCAAGAAGTTTGCCGGCTGGGACTCCAAAGACACACTTGTCCGTGTTAAGCCGTATATCATATATGCCTAGGCTAGCGAAGGTATGCTTCAGGTCATCTACCAGTTGATCCACGTGGTTGGTCTTGATGACCACGTCGTCCATGTATGCCTTTACTATTTTTATGATTTGTTTCTCCAAACAAGTTTCGATCATGCGCTGGTAAGTAGCGCCCACGTTCTTTAACCCAAAAGGCATAATGTTAAAGCAAAATGGTCCATAGGGGGTTATGAAGGCGGTTGCAGCCTGATCGGAATCCTTCCGGAGTTGGCATCAAGGAAACACAGAGAGTCGTGTCCGACCGTTGCATCGATGATTTGGTCTATTCGGGTAAGGAGAAAGGATCCTTGGGGAGGGCCTTATTGAGGTCTTTGTCATCGACACATAGCCACCAAGATTTCTCCTTCTTTGGTACCATTACCAAATTTGCCAACCACTCGGGATGTTGGATTTGTCGGATGAACCCGAATCCTAGTACTTTGGCCAGCTCCTCGCCCATGGCCTGACGCTTTGGCTCGTATAATTGGCATAGGGCATGTTTGACAGGTTTAAAGCCTGCTCTTCACCGCCAAAGGATTCCTCGCATGTCCAAGGGGTGCAAGGCGAAGATGTCCCAATTTTTTCGCAAAAATGGCGCACCGCCTCGTCGATTGCGGGGTCCACCTGAGCTCCAATGGATATTGTGTTGTTGGGGTCCGTTGGATGTATGTGAAATTTCATGATTTCATCCGCTGGTTTAAAGGATGTGCACTTGTGTCATTTGCCAAGGATCACGTCATCCTTGTGCACTATGGAGCGGAGTGTGGTGAGCTCTTATGCGGCGAGGGTTTCCGCTAGTACGTCAAGGGCTAGGGATGGCGTTTTGTTTTCAGCTCGGAAGGCTCTGTTGGGATCACTTATGACTGTGATCACACCATTCGGCCTCGACATTTTGAAGTTCATGTACTCGTAGTGCGGTATGGCTTGGAATCTTGTGAAGGCCTCATGTCCCAACAGGGCATGGTAACTGCTGTGAAAGGGCATGATATGGAAAAGTTTTTGGACCGGTCGTTCTTGGGCCCCCGAATACCACGTCGAGTGTTACTCGTCCGGTACAACGTGATTCTTTCCCAGGGACGATGCGTCGGAAGGTGGTATTTCTATGTTCGATTTGAGATATGTCGAACTACATATTTTCAGTGTATCCTCGTAAATGAGGTTTAGAACACTACCATCGTCCATTAGCACCTTATTCAGTCGGAAGCCGTCTAATAAGGGGTTTAGGACTAGGGCAGCAGGTGCAAGGCCCGTGCTGGTGATCAGCTGTGTGAGCATTCTGGGAATGGGGGTACCCAGACCTGCCTGCCTATGGCCCAGGGCTAGCCCACTTCATCAAGCGAGCACGATTGGGCATGTTACCACTCGAGGCAAGGCCCGGCAAGCCTCGTGAGGGGGAACAACTTCAAGACCTGCAGGGGGCTCATCAAGACCACTCTGGACTGGCGGATATTCCGAGGCAAGGCCCAGCCCCAAGAGTCAAGGATCACATTAGGAAGGACAGGCGAGCAGCAGACAGGAGGGCGGAGTAGTTTACTCTTTAGTGCAAAGGGGGCAAGGACGTACCGGGGTTCGCAAGGCATTTTCCAAAGGTTTCCCTTCTAGTGCAAGAAAGCCATCGCCGCCCTCCAGTAGGACACACATCACCCCTGGACCCGTCCCTGCTGTGCTGGCGGCCACTTTGCAGGCAAAGAACACCTTTGGGCAGGGGAGCATGTTCCCCTGTTTCCCTTCGAAATTGGCCGATGTGGGATCCCTTCCCGCGGAAACTATAAGGGAAGAGGACCAGGGCCGCCGCTATATATAGAGGATAGGTTACCTCGTAAAGGGGGATCCACTACTAGAATTTATAATTTTGCCGTCTGCCATGGCTGACGGCAAAGGGGGGAACCACAGACGGCAAAGGCTTTGCCATCGGTTGGCAGACGACAAAGTAGACGGCAAAAAAAATCCAGTGAAGACGTTCTTTGCCGTTTGCTTTTTTGAAGCGGACGGCAAAGAATCTTTGCCATGAGGGGGCAGACGGCAAATTAAATGGGACGGCAGATACACCAACGGTCCCGTTAAGTGTTAACGGTAGGCCTCCTCTCTTTTTCGTCTGCCCTCCCCCCTTTGCCATGAGGGGGATGACGACAAAGGGGGGAACTAAGCCCCTCTCTCTCCCCTCTTTGCCGTCTGCCCCCCCCTTTGCCATGAGGGGACTGACGGCAAAGGGGGGAACTAAGGGCATTTCTCTCCCCTCTTTGCCGTCTGCCCTCCCCCCCTTTGCCATGTGGGGGCAGACGGCAAAGGGGGGAACTAAGCCCCTCTCTCTCCCCTCTTTGCTGTCTGCCCTCCCCCCTTTGCCATGTGGGGGCAGACGCCAAAGGGAGGAACTAAGCCCCTCTCTCTCCCCTCTTTGCCGTCTACCATCCCCCCTTTGCCATGTGGGTGCAGACGGCAAAGGGGGGAACCACCCCATTTTTATTTTATTTCTTATTATATCCACTATTTTTCACAATAATCAATATATATATATATATTTGACAAAAATAAATTTGTTTCCGTAATCATAACCATATTAAAATAACTTTCATCCATAGTACATACATATTATGCAAATTCCATCCGTACCAAACCATATATTACACCAGAATCATCCACATGCATACAAAGTTTCATATATATCCACATACTACAATAGTTTCAATACAAGCTTCCGTGAAGCCATGGTACAAGAAATCATCTTCAAGCATTCCATCAATATAATCCAAGCTTCCCGTGAAGTGAATGTAATCTGCAAAATTTCAAATAAGAAAGTTAGAAGAATAATACTAGATGAAGAAGTATATAGGTTATTTCGGAGAGAACTTAGCTAAGTATAGGCCATTTAATAACTAAGTTAGGTGGAATAGGTCATCTTAGATCTACATAGCCTTATTATGTCATTTAGGAGAGAACTTAGCTAAGTATAGGTCATTCTGTAGCCAACTTGGATAAAATATGTCATTTTGTACCCAACTATGATTATTAATCCATTTTGACATTATTATGTCATTTTGGAGCTAAATTAGTCATTTTAATGAGCTAACCAAGGTTCTTATGATGTTTTTACCTAACTATGCTAATTATGTCATTTTGGAGGATAATGAGCTAAGTATGTCTTTGTTGGGAAAAATAACCTACGTAGAACAAGAAAGAGAAGAAGCAGGAAGAGAAGAAGCAAGAAGAGAAGAAGTAGAAGAAAAATAAGAAGAAGAAGGAGGAGGAGAAGGAGGAGGAGAAGGAGAAGGAAGAGGAGAAGAAGAAGAAAAGAAGAAGGACAAGAAGAAGGAGAAGAAGGAGGAGAAGAAGGAGAAGGAGCTTCTCTCCTCCTTCTCCTTCTCCTTCTTCTTCTCTTGTTCTTCTCTTCTTCTTCTTGTTCCTTCTTTTAATTTTTCCTCTTTCTTCTCCTCTTGTCCCCTTCTTCGGGCTAAATTAGCTAAGAATTCCTTTTTGGAGCTAATTATGTCATTTGGAGGATAATTAGCTAAGTATAGGTCATGTTTTATTAAATAGACCATTTTGGAGCTAACTAAGGTAATTATGTCATTTAGGTGGAAGCATAGCTAACTATATGTCATTTCGAAGCTAGTTAGGTAAAATATGTCATTTCGGAGCAAACTATGCTTATTAAGCCATTTTGGATCTAGCTAAGCTAATTATAGGCAATTTAATACCTAAGTTAGGTGGAATAGGTCATCTTGGAGCTACGTAAGCCCTATTATGTTATTTAGGAGAGAACTTAGCTAACTATAGGTCATTTTTTATTAAATAGGTCATTTTGGAGTTAACTAAGCTAGTTATGTCATTTAGGTGGAAGCCTAGCTAACTATAGGTCATTTTTTATTAAATAGGTCATTTTGGAGTTAACTAAGCTAGTTATGTCATTTAGGTGGAAGCCTAGCTAACTATAGGTCGTTTTGGAGCTCACTTGGGTTAAATATGTCATTTTCTTGCTAACTATGCTTATTAAGCCATATTGGAGCTAACTTGGCTAATTATATCATTTAGGTGGAAGCCAAGCTAAGTATATAATCTTCATGAGCTAACTAAGGTTCTTATACCATTTTGAGCTTATTATTTCATTTTTTAGCTAAATTGGTCATTTTAATGAGCTAACCAAGGTTCTTATGATGTTTTCAACTAACTAAGCTAATTATGTCATTTTGTAGGATAATTAGCCAATTTAGTCTTTGCTGGATGACTCTAAGCTACGTAGAAGAAGAGAAAGAGAAGAAGCAAGAAGGGAAGAAGAAGTAAAAGAAGAAGAAGGAGGAGGAGGAGGTGAAGGAGAAGGAAGAGGAGAAGAAGAAGAAAAGAAGAAGGAGAAAGAGAAGGAGGATGAAGGAGGAAGAAGCAGGAGAAGGAGGAGCTCCTTCTCCTTCTTCTCCTCCTTCTTCTCCTTCTTCTTGTCCTTCTTCTTCTCTTCTTCTTCTTCTCTTCTTATTCTTCCTTCTTTTCATTTTCCCTCTTTCTTCTCCTCTTGTCCCCTTCTTCGGGCTAAATTAGCTAAGAATGCCTTTTTGGAGCTAATTATGTCATTTCAAGGATAATTAGCTATGTATAGGTCATGTTTTATTAAATAGACCATTTGGGAGCTAACTAAGCTAATTATGTCATTTAGGTGGAAGCCTAGCTAACTATAGGTCATTTCGGAGCTACTTGGGTAAAATATGTCATTCCGGAGCTAACTATGCTTATTAAGCCATTTTGGATCTAGCTAAGCTAATTATAGGCCATTTCATACCTAAGTTAGGGGGAATAGGTCATCTTGGAGCTACGTAAGCATTATTATGTCATTTAGGAGAGAACTTAGCTTACTATAGGTCATTTTTTATTAAATAGGTCATTTTGAAGCTAACTAAGCTAATTATGTCATTTAGGTGGAAGCCTAGCTAACTATAGGTCGTTTGAGAGCTCACTTGGGTTAAATATGTCATTTTGGAGCTAACTATGCTTAGTGCCTGTTCGGGGATGGACTGATCCAGCAACTCCGCTCCGTCGGAGGAGCGGCAAAACGTCCGCTCCGAAAAAATTACATTACGGGTCGTTCCGCTCCACCGCGGAATCAAGAGCCGGAGTGTTTCCGAACACTCCGTGATTAAGCCATATTGGAGCTAAATTGGCTAATTATATCATTTAGGTGGAAGCCAAGCTAAGTATATAATATTCATGACCTAAATAAGGTTCTTATGCCATTTTGAGCTTATTATTTCATTTTTAGCTAAATCGGTCATTTTAGTGAGCTAACCAAGGTTCTTATGATGTTTTCAACTAACTGATCTAATTATGTCATTTTGTAGGATAATTAGCCAATTTAGTCTTTGTTGGATGAGTCTAAGCTACCTATAAGAAGAGAAAGAGAAAAAGCAAGAAGAGAAGTAGAAGTAAAAGAAGAAGGAGGAGGAGGAGGAGGAGGAGGAGGAGGTGAAGGAGAAGGAAGAGGAGAAGAAGAAGAAAAGAAGAAGGAGAAGGAGAAGGAGGAAGAAGGAGGAAGAAGAAGGAGAAGGAGGAGCTCCTTCTCCTTCTTCTCCTCCTTCTTCTCCTTCTTCTTGTCCTTCTTCTTCTCTTCTTCTTCTTCTCTTCTTCTTATTCCTTCTTTTCATTTTTCCTCTTTCTTCTCCTCTTGTCCCCTTCTTCGGGCTAAATTAGCTAAGAATGCCTTTTTGGAGCTAATTATGTCATTTCGAGGATAATTAGCTAAGTATAGGTCATGTTTTATTAAATAGATCATTTTGGAGCTAACTAAGCTAATTGTGTCATTTAGGTGGAAGACTAGCTAACTAAGGTCATTTCGGAGCTACTTGGGTAAAATATGTTATTCCGGAGCTAACTATGCTTATTAAGCGATTTTGGATCTAGCTAAGCTAATTATAGGCCATTTAATACCTAAGTTAGGGGGAATAGGTCATCTTGGAACTACGCAAGCCTTATTATGTCATTTAGGATAGAACTTAGCTTACTATAGGTCATTTTTTATTAAATAGGTCATTTTCGAGCTAACTAAGCTAATTATGTCATTTAGGTGAAAGCCTAGCTAACTATAGGTCGTTTCGGAGCTCACTTGGGTTAAATATGTCATTTTGGAGCTATGTATGCTTATTAAGCCATATTGGAGCTAAATTGGCTAATTATATCATTTAGGTGGAAGCCAAGCTAAGTATATAATATTCATGAGCTAACCAAGGTTCTTATGCCATTTTGAGCTTATTATTTCATTTTTTAGCTAAATTGGTCATTTTAATGAGCTAACCAAGGTTCTTATGATGTTTTCAACTAACTAAGCTAATTATGTCATTTTGTAGGATAATTAGCCAATTTAGTCTTTGTTGGATGAGTCTAAGCTACGTAGAAGAAGAGAAAGAGAAGAAGCAAGAAGAGAAGAAGAAGTAAAAGAAGAAGAAGGAGGAGGAGGAGGAGGAGGTGAAGGAGAAGGAAGATGATAAGAAGAAGAAAAGAAGAAGGAGAAGGAGAAGGAGGAAGAAGGAGGAAGAAGAAGGAGAAGGAGGAGCTCCTTGTCCTTCTTCTCCTTCTTCTTCTCCTTCTTCTTCTCTTCTTGTTCTTCTTCCTTCTTTTCATTTTTCCTCTTTCTTCTCCTCTTGTCCCCTTCTTCGGGCTAAATTAGCTAAGAATGCCTTTTTGGAGCTAATTATGTAATTTCGAGGATAATTAGCTAAGTATAGGTGATGTTTTATTAAATAGACCATTTTGGAGCTAACTAAGCTAATTATATCATTTAGGCGGAAGCCTAGCTAACTATAGGTCATTTCGGAGCTACTTGGGTAAAATATGTCATTCCGGAGCTAACTATGCTTATCACTAGTGGAATCAGAGAATTTGCCATCTGCTGCTTCTTTGCCGTCTGCTGGCTGATGGCAAAGACACTCTTTGCCATCAGCTACCCAAAACCAGACGGCAAAGAGCAGGCTGATGGAAAACATCCTCTTTGCCGTAAGTGTACTCTTTGCTATCTGCCAGCTAATGACAAAACACATGTAGGCAGACGGCAAAGAACCCACCCCACACCGCCCTCTAACCCATAATGGTCCAACACTTTGCCGTCGGCCTATTACCACTTTGCCGCCGGGGGCAGACGGCAAAGAGGCAATTAGACCTAAGGTCGTCAACCCCCACCGCACCCCCTCTCTCTCCCCCATAACGGTTCACCACAACCCTCTTCTCTCTCCCCGCACCGCCGCTGGAGCTCCTCCTCCCCGTGACCTGCCAGCGGAGCTTTCCCTTCTTCCCGTGACCCGCCGCCAGAGCTCGCCCCCTCCTCCTCCCTGCGACCCCTCCTCCACCACCATGCCCCTGCTACACCACCGCCCCCTCCTCTCCGTGCCCTGCTCCACCACCGCCCTAGTGCCCTCCTCCCCGCGACCCCCTCTCATCCACCATTGCGCCACCCCTCGCCCTGGTTCCCTCTCCTCCCTACGACCCCCTCCTCCACTAGCTCCGGCCAGGTCACCCACCGCCCCGACCGTCACCACCCCGGCTGCCCACTACTAACCAAGGTGATTTTTTTCTTTTTTGCTAATTAATAGATTTAGTGGTATATATAGTTTAGTTGGTAGGTTAGTTAATTAGTAGATTTAGTGCTAGTTTAGTTAGTTGGTAGATTATCTTTAGTTAGTTGGTAGTTTAGTTAGTTAGTAGATTTAGTTAGTTAATTAGTAGATTTAGCAGGTAGTTTAGTGGTAGATTCTGTTTTGTTAATTAGTGGTAGCTTGATTCTTTTTTAGTTACTTAGTGGTAGATTATGTTTTTGTTATTTTTTTGTTGCTTAGTGTTGTATAGGTTTAGAGATAGGTTTAGTTAGCTTGGTTAGTTAGGTTAGTTAGTTAGTTAGCTTAATAGAAAGAAGAGGAAGAAGTAGAAGAAGAGGAGGAGGAGAAGAGGAGGAGGAGAAGGGGAGAGGAGGAGGAGGAGGAGGAGGAGAAGAAGAAGAAGAAGAAGAGAAGAAACAAAACAAGAAGGAGAAGAAGAAAAGAAGAAGACAAGAAGAAGTGAAGAAGAGAAGAACAGAAGAAGACATAATTAGCCCATTTAGCTCCAAAATGCCATAATAAGTCAAAAATGGCATAAGAACCTTGGTTAGCTCATGAATATTATATTCTTAGCTTGTTTCCCTCTAAAATGACATAATTAGTCCATATAGCTCCAAAAAGACATAATTAGATAATTTAGCTCCAACAAGAGGAGAAGAGGAGAAGAAATAGGAAAATGGAAAGAAATAAGAAGAAGAAGAAGAAGAGAAGAAAAACACGTTCTCCTTCTTCTCCTCCTTCTTCTTCTCCTCCTCCTTCTCCTTCTTCTCGATTTCTTCTGCTTCTTCTCCTCCTCCTATTTCTTCTCCTCTATCTTATTCTCCTGACCTTATTTTCCCCAACAATGAGATAATTAGCCCATTTAGCTACAAAATGGCATAAAAACCTTGGTTGGCTCATGAATATTATATTCTTAACTTGTTTTCCTCTAAAATGACATAATTAGAATATTTGTGTTGATCAGGTGGATTTACTTGTGATAGTTGTCTCGTTGCTCTGAGGTCTGCTGTGCGAAGACCTCCCGTGCGTTGTACGAGCTCCGCCCCTGCATTCGTGGGTCAGTACAAATTTCATCTCCTTCCCGCCCCTTCATTTACTATGGCTCGGTTTTCGGATGAAACTTTCTAGATTTAGGTAATTAAATTAATTTATCAGTATGCGTGACCAGTATGTGTCTCCCGTTCGAAAGGGCGACATTTATAAATATGCATGTCTTTGCATATTTATAACCGCCATCCTTTCGAATTGTCCAACATTATCCATGGACAACCCGAGTATGTGTAGATTGGGTTCGTTTTCCCGTATGTTGTGCTCTGGATCCGATGCGGAATTTCGTCAGTGCCTCCCTGTTGTTCTCCGGATGCACATCCTCTCTGTTTATTGCGGAGACGTGTATCAGGAGAACAGCGGGGAGGTGCTGCCAAAATTTTGCGTTGGACCTGGAGCAGAGCATGGGAAAACGAACCCAATCTACACATACTCGGGTGGGATTAGGACCTATCTTTACCTATTAGCGTGCAGGTTGCGTGGACGTGATAACAATGGCGAACCTGATTAACCGATGAATATAAATGCTAAATTATATATAAATATATTTCTTCTGTCTTTAGTAGCTTCGCAAGATGAGTGATCGTCCGTGGATGTATACCGGTCACCCTAGTCAGAACGAGATGACGAAAGAATGGTTTGTAAAAACAAAGGAATTTGTGAAAGCCGCATTCGCAAATGGCCAGGAAAGAAACTATTGCCCCTGTCCTGGATGCGACAACTATAAAAAGACGACAGAGGCTGTAATGATTAAACACCTGCAGAGGAGGGGTTTTAAGCCTAATTATACGGTGTGGACATTTCATGGTGAGTCTATACAACGCACAAGAGCTGAGGTGGTTTGTCGTCGCACGGACGAGCATGGTACCGCGATCGAAGACATGGTGCAAGACTTTGATGATGCTCGGGATTCGGAAGATGAGATGGAGGAATCTGCAAAGGCCTTTTATGAAATGTTGGAGTCTTCAAAACGTCCTCTCCATGAGCACACTGAGCTCTGTCAGCTGGATGCAATTGCACAAGTAATGGCTCCGAAGGCTCAGTTCAACTTGGGAAGAGAATGCTACGACGCGATGATGACACTATTTGGACGCTTCCTACCCAAAGGCCATGTCATGCCTGCAAACCTGTACCAGTCGGACAAAATACTTCGTGTACTTAAGATGCCCTATGAGAAGATAGATGCATGTGAGAAAGGATGTGTCTTATTTAGGAAGGAGTATGCACACTTGGACTATTGTCCCAATTGCGAGTCTTGCAGGTATCTTGTGGTAGACAATGGTATGGGTGAGAAGAGGCAGACCAAAATCGCAGTTAGTGTTCTTCAGTATATGCCAATCGACCAAGACTTCAACATCTTTTCATGGTCGAAGAGACAGCTAGACAGATGACATGGCACAAATTAGGCAAAAGAACCGAACTAGATGCGGATGGGAATAAGATGATGGTACACACATCGGATGGGGAAGCGTGGAAACATTTTGATGGATTGCATCGGGATAAAGCGGCAGATCCAAGGAATCCTCGAGTCTGCGCCGCCATAGATGGTTTTAATCCCTTCGGCATGACGGCAACCCAATACAGTTGTTGGCCTGTATTTGTCATTCCACTCAATCTCCCCCCGGGCAGATTATGCAAAGAAAGAACATATTTCTAACGTTGATAATTCCAGGTTCCCAATTATCCAGGGAAGAATATGAATGTGTACCTGCAACCGCTTAAGGATGAATTGGAAGAAGCTTGAGATAATGGGGTCAAGACATACGATGCCGCTAGAAAAGAAAACTTCAAAAATGCATGTGTGGTACATGTACTCTATGCATGACTTGCTAGCGTATGCGCTATTCTCTGGATGGTGTGTGCACGGAAGGTTCTCGTGCCTGCAATGCAAGGCAGCTCTTCAGTTTCATTGGTTGCAGGAGGGTCGGAAGTATTCTTGCTTTGACTTGCATAGACAGTTCCTGGATCCTGACCATCAGTTCAGAAAAGACACGAAGAACTTTACCAAAGGTAAAGTTGTCAAAAACTTGGCACCACCTGCGTTCATAGGCCAACAGATCCTGGATCAGTTAAACACCCTCAAGCCTGATCCAGAGCGTCCAGGGTATTTCAAGGGGTATAATTCAAAACGCGCCTGGACTCACAAGCCATGCTTCTGGGAACTGCCTTACTTCAAAGACCTCCTTCTTCCACACAATATCGACATGATCCACACTGAAAAGAATATCAGAGACGCTATTTTTGGTACATTGATCGACATAGATGGGAAGACAAAGGATAATACTAAGGCTAGAGTCGATCAAGAGACACTATGTCATAGACCGTTACAAAACATGCGAGAAGGCAAAGGAAAGCAGAAGTGGTCGAAGCCAAAGGCCTGGTTCAATCTTGGAAGGCTAGCTATGAGGGAAATTATCTTGTGGGTCAAAATGCACTTGATGTTCCCTGATGGGTATGCAGTGAATCTAAAGAGGGGAGAGAGTCTTGAAAAATTAAAAATCTTTGGTCTCTAGAGTCATGATTGGCACATATGGCTAGAGCGGGTAATGCCGGTGATGTTACGTGGCTTTATTGCTGAGGATGAATGTCTAGTACTGGCGGAGCTGAGCTATTTCTTCCGTGTTCTTTGTGCGAACAAATTGTCGCCTGGCGTGGTAGAAGACATGGAGGAGTTTGCACCGGAGTTGTTGTGCAAGTTAGAGAAGATCTTTCCACCGGGCTTGTTTAATCCAATGCAGCATTTGATTTTACATCTACCGACCGAGGCAAGATTGGGTGGGCTCATGCAAGATCGTTGGTGCTTTGCAACTGAGAGGATGCAGAAGACCCTTCGAGCTAAATGTAAAAATAAGCGTAGAATTGAAGCATCGATGGCCGAGGCATCCATTACTGAGGAGGTGGCAAACTTTGTGACAGCACACTACGAAGCCAAAAATCATCATTTGCATAATCCGAAGCCTCGGCACAATGATGCAGACCCTCAAAAAGGTGGGTCCAACCTCAGCCTATTCAAAGGTAAGCTCGCACCAGCCGGTGCTTCGAAACCAATAACGTTGGATGTCGAAGAATGGCGGAACATTTCGTTGTATATCTTCAACAACCTAACAGAAGTGCGGAAGTACATCGAGTGAGTTCTCGGTACATTTTCCCGTAACTTCTAATTCATTTGAACTGCTCTTATTCCCGCATATTTCAAACAGCCGTTACGTCGCCAAATTCTTGGATGGAGTGGTGATCGAAAATGATTCCGTCGAAGAGTATGAGCTTCTGTCAAAGACAGGAGGCGGCTATCCCGGTTTCATCTCTTGGTTCAAACAAACGGTAAGTATCAATAATGGACCAATTCATTTCTTGGTCTAACTTGCGGCTAATGCAACAATTGTTTCGTATTAAACTTGTAGGCTAATTCAGAGTCTATGGACGCTGAATTGAGACAAGTCGCTAATGGTTTTGACTATAAGGTCCGTTCATTTGAGAAATACAACATCAACGGGTATCTCTTTCGTACCTTTGGTAAAGAGCTATCTATGCCCGACCGGAAATCTACAAATTGTGGTGTCTCTGCTATCGGCGAAGGTGTTATCGAGTATTATGGAAGAGTTGAAGCAATTTATGAACTTCAATTCTATGGTGAAAACCCACCGAACGTCGTAGTCTTCAAATGTTATTGGTTCCAGCCGAAGAAGACTAGAAGGACTCATGAACATATAGGACTAGTCGAAATCAATCCAAACACCCATTTAGATGTTCCCGATGCCTATATTACGGCTCAACAGGCGACCCAAGTTTTCTATCTACCGTGGGCATGCCAAACGGATAAGAATCTGGAAGGTTGGTATGTTGTTTATGAAGTGCCGCCACATGTCACACCACCTCTCCCAAATGAATAGGATTATGAACCTCACATTAACCCAGACACATATGATGGAGAATTCTTCCAAGAAACACGTCTTTCCAAGAAATGTTTCAAGAACCGCCGTGCTTCACCCAAGAACATGGAAGTAGACAGTGACAATGAATCCAACTCCAACCCTGAGCCGGAACCATAAGACCTGGAACTCGTAGAGGTTACTGATGCGGATGACCTGCCAATGCTTCAACTATTAAAGGAAGGCCTTTCACAACTTCACGCCGTTGAACCCGATGAGCACGTCATTCATGAAGACATGCGTGATAGTGATGATGATGATGCATTTATTGATGATGATTATTAGTTTGTAAGATTCACAACTTAAATTATATATATTTTAATCTTTATTATTCATGTACGTACTATTATTCATGTCAGTTATTCAATTTTTTTATGTTGTACTAATTTCTTTTAATCTTTATCATGGCAGGTCACCAGGTGTGGAAAGATGGTGGGCGCTGGTCCAGATCGCTTGACTGGTTCTTCCTAGGCGCCCCACACGAGGGGTGGTACTTCCCTTCCACCCCTATCTCTCCGTAGAGCCTTGGCAGCAGTCTATCGACACCACCCGTGGGTTCTTCTTCTTTGGCGGAATTGCCCACTGGGAGAGGTGCTGGTCGGGTAGGGAAGAAGGGGAAGGGTGCAGGGAGAGGTGGTGGCCGCGGAAGATCCAGGAGGAATGTTGAGGCGTCCTCGCCACCACCACCAGCTCACTCACCCGAGCATAGGACTACTATGGTCGACCCGTTTGTGGAGGAGGCTACGGGGACTCCGTTCCAGGAGCCTGGTGTTGACGGGCATTCTCCCATGAGACTCCGGTCCAGGAGCAGCCTCGGGTCGATGTGCATTCGGCCCACGAGACTACAGTTTCGGAGGCTTCACCCGACGTGGAGAGGCCCAGATGGGAGACCTGGCAGGATCGGACCGAGTTGCCAGATTGGACCGAGGGACCGGGTGGCTCAGGGGGCGGGGATGGCGGGGATGAGCTTACAGATAGTGAGGGAAATGTACAGGTGGACGGGGCCACCGTGTACAAGCGTGGTAGTACACGTCTCCCGGTCGTGCCGGCTACCCACGAGCAGAGGCCGGTGATTAAACCTTAAGGAGATAGGTAAGTACATTTACTCTTTTTTTTAGCTTCTGCCTTCAAGTTTGTTCAAATATCTAATGCGTTGACCTTATCATACTGCAGGGGATGGGTACACCCTCTTGGAGTCCGCAGGCCGAACTCCGTCCTTGGTGTGCTTTGTCGAACAAATTTCCCGGGGTTTGTCACGTTGCCTGGTGAGGGTCAGGTTCCTACACTAGGATTTTCCTGGGAGCACTACCAGGCTGCGCAGGCCCCGCCGGAGGAGATTATAGATGGTGTCTTGTGCCACACGAGGGCCGAGATGGTGATCAAGAGCTTTTGGGTAAATTATCCTTTTACAGAATCTAAAATTAACAATATAGCTAATTATTGTACTAATCGATGTTTTCACGTTTGATTACAAACCTTCTATAGGTGTGAGGATGGATATGAGGACGAGGCGGCCAGGGTTCTCGAGGCCGAGTGTAGGTGGTTACTACAGAACTTACGCCACGAGGCTCGGCTGCAGGCTATTCGAGATTACTACGCCACGCGTGGTATTAAGAAGCAGAAGAAGGATTGCCGCAGAAAGTTTCTGAAGAAGGAGCAATACATGAAGGTAATTACCTATTCTTAAGTCCTTCTACGTAGTTTTCTTGATTTCATTCATAGGCGTAGCACTCAAAATTCTTTCTAATAACTTACAGGTGCCCCCGAGATGGTGTGCGGATAAGATGGATTGTTGGGAGGCGTTGGTTGATGAGTGGTGCACAAGCAGCTGGCGAGCCGTCCACGAGAATGCGAAGGATCAGCGTAGCCAAATGGTTGGTGTGCCACACCATCAAGGCAGCGCCAACTTACTTAAGTTCGGACGAAACTGGGTATGTGATTTGCTTCATGATTCATGCAATTCATTCTTCATGCTAATATTTTGTTCCTCTCTTTTAGGCACATCACAATAAGACGGAGATGCCACACTTGTACGACCTTTATGGCATGGCCCATACTGCCTCGTACCAGAAGGCGAAGGCATTCTCTGAGTCTGACCTGGATGATCCCAATAACTTCACCAACATATCATCCCACCAGAAGCTCGTGGCAGACAGGGATGCGGGGAAGGCTATGAAAGGGGATGACTTTAACCCTAGCCAGGAACCTTTGGATCCAGAGCTGGTGATGATAGCTGGTAGCGGGAGGCCCCATGGCTCGATAGCCATTGGAGATGGGATAATACATTGTCCACTCACTCTCCCGGAGATCAATGCACGCCAGTCGAGCAGCTGTCCTGAGATAATGCGTCGTCCACGGCCAGTCGATCTTGCCATCGAGGTTAGTTGTATGGACTAAGAACACTTTCATCCATTTCATGATGTGTGTCACCATAGATCATTACTGTGGTAACGAGGAATGGTGTTTCAGGCTGCTCTTCAGAAAGAGAGATTGGCAAACTAGGCTGCTCTTCAGAAAGAGAGATTGGCAAGCCAGGCTGCTCTTGAGGCTTCTGTTGAGAAAGAGAGATTGACAAGTCAGGCTGCTCTTGATGAGAGGGACCAGACCACGACACGATTGATTGGGGAGGAGAGGTCCCGGAATGAGGCAGGTCAACGGGCCTTGTACAAGATTTTTGTGGTAAGTTTTATTTCACATTAGCCAAATCATGTGTGTAATGTCTGTTTCATTACTAACTAATACGACCCACTCTTTAGGGTCTGTGCGAGAAGAGCGGTCAAGTCGCCCCGCCGATGCCCGTCTTCTCTTTGATTGGCACGGCGAGTTTCATTATAAACTAGTATTAATAATTGAGTGTCATCATGCTAACTGATACATTGCAAAATATCTATTCTGCAGAATAACTCCCGAGCGGCATCGCAAGACCCTTCTCCAGGTGTTTCTCCTCCTTGATGACCACTACGGTAAGTTTCTCTTCTCCTCTTTCATATTCTCCTTGCCTTAATTTTCCCAACAATGACATAATTAGCCCATTTAGCTCAGAAAAGACATAGTTAGATAATTTAGCTCCAAGAAGAGGAGAAGAAATAGGAAAAATGAAAAGAAAGAAGAAGAAGAAGAAGAGAAGGAGGAGGAGGAGGAGAAGGAGGAGGAGAAGGAGGAGAAGGCCAATGACCTTCTAGTCCTTCTCCTCCTCCTCCTCCTCCTCCTCCTTCTTCTTTATTTCTTCTTCTTCTCCTCCTCCTCCTCTTTCTTCTCCTCTTTCATATTCTCCTTGGCTTAATTTCCCCAACAATGACATAATTAGCCCATTTAGCTCCAAAATGCCATAATAAGCTGAAAATGGCATAAGAACCTTGGTTAGCTCATTAATATTATATACTTAGGTTGTTTTCCTCTAAAATGAGATAATTAGCCCATTTAGCTCCAAAAGACATATTTAGCTAATTTAGCTCCAAGAAGAGGAGAAGCGGGGAAGAAATAGGAAAAATGAAAAGAAAGAAGAAGAAGAAGAGAAGAAGGAGAAGGAGGAGGAGGAGGAGGAGGAGAAGGAGGAGAAGGCCAAGGACCTTCTAGTACTTCTCCTCCTCCTCCTCCTTCTCCTCCTTCTTCTTTATTTCTTATTCTTCTTCTCCACCTCCTCTTTCTTCTCCTATTTCATATTCCCATTGCCTTAATTTCCCCAACAAAGACATAATTAGCCCATTTAGCTCCAAAACGCCATAATAACCTCAAAATGGCATTAGAACCTTGGTTAGCTCATTAATATTATATACTTAGCTTGTTTTCCTCTAAAATGGGATAATTAGCCCATTTAGCTCCAAAAAGACATAGTTAGCTAATTTAGCTCCAAGAAGAGGAGAAGAGGAGAAATGAAAAGGAAGAACAAAAAGAAGACGAGAAAGAGAAGAGAAGGAGAAGGAGAAGAAGGAGGAGGAGAAGAAGGAGAAGGAGGAGGAGGAGGAGGAGAAGGAGGAGAAGGCCAAGGACCTTCTAGTCCTTCTCGCCTCCTCCTCCTTCTCCTCCATCTTATTTATTTCTTCTTCTTCTCCTCCTCCTCCTCTTTCTTATCCTCTTTCATATTCTCCTTGCCTTAATTTCCCCAACAATGACATAATTAGCCCGTTTAGCTCCAAAATGCCGTAATAAGCTCAAAATGGCATAAGAACCTTGGTTAGCTCATTAATATTATATACTTAGCTTGTTTTCCTCTAAAATGAGATAATTAGCCCATTTAGCTCCAAAAAGACATAGTTAGCTAATTTAGCTCCAAGAAGAGGAGAAGAGGAGAAGAAATAGGAAAAATGAAAAGAAAGAAGAAGAAGAAGAAGAGAAGAAGGAGAAGGAGGAGGTGGAGGAGGAGGAGGAGAAGGAGGAGAAGGCCAAGGACCTTCTAGTACTTCCCTCCTCCTCCTCCTTCTCCTCCTTCTTCTTTATTTCTTCTTCTTCTTCTCCTACCTCTCTTTCTTCTCCTATTTCATATTCCCATTGCCTTAATTTCCCCAACAAAGACATAATTAGCCCATTTAGCTCCAAAACGCCATAATAACCTCAAAATGGCATTAGAACCTTGGTTAGCTCATTAATATTATATACTTAGCTTGTTTTCCTCTAAAATGGGATAATTAGCCCATTTAGCTCCAAAAAGACATAGTTAGCTAATTTAGCTCCAAGAAGAGGAGAAGAGGAGAAATGAAAAGGAAGAAAAAAAGGAAGACGAGAAAGAGAAGAGAAGGAGAAGGAGAAGAAGGAGGAGGAGAAGCAGGAGAAGGAGGAGGAGGAGGAGGAGAAGGAGGAGAAGGCCAAGGACCTTCTAGTCCTTCTCGCCTCCTCCTCCTTCTCCTCCGTCTTCTTTATTTCTTCTTCTTCTCCTCCTCCTCCTCTTTCTTCTCCTCTTTCATATTCTCCATGCCTTAATTTCCCCAACAATGACATAATTAGCCCATTTAGCTCCAAAATGCCGTAATAAGCTCAAAATGGCATAAGAACCTTGGTTAGCTCATTAATATTATATACTTATCTTGTTTTCCTCTAAAATGAGATAATTAGCCCATTTAGCTCCAAAAACACATAGTTAGCTAATTTAGCTCCAAGAAGAGGAGAAGAGGAGAAGAAATAGGAAAAATGAAAAGAAAGAAGAAGAAGAAGAAGAGAAGAAGGAGAAGGAGGAGGTGGAGGAGGAGGAGGAGAAGGAGGAGAAGGCCAAGGACCTTCTAGTCCTTCTCCTCCTTCTCCTCCTTCTTCTTTATTTCTTCTTCTTCTCCTCCTCCTCCTCCTCCGCCTATTTCATATTCTCCATGCCTTAATTTCCCCAACAATGACATAATTAGCCCATTTAGGTCCAATATGCCATAATAACCTCAAAATGGCATAAGAACCTTGGTTAGCTCATTAATATTATATACTTAGCTTGTTTTCCTCTAAAATGGGATAATTAGCCCATTTAGCTCCAAAAAGACATAGTTAGCTAATTTAGCTCCAAGAAGAGGAGAAGAGGAGAGGAAATAGGAAAAATGAAAAGAAAGTAGAAGAAGAAGAAGGAGGAGGAGGAGGAGAAGGAGGAGAAGGCCAAGGACCTTCTAGTCCTTCTCCTCCTCCTCCTCCTTCTTCTTTATTTATTCTTCTTCTCCTCCTCCTCCTCTTTCTTCTCCTCTTTCATATTCTCCTTGCCATAAATTCCGCAACAATGATATAATTAGCCAATTTAGCTCCTAAAAGACATTATAAGAAAAAAATGGCATAAGAACCTTGGTTAGCTCATTAATGTTATATACTTAGCTTGTTTTCCTCTATAATGACATAATTAGCCCATTTAGCTCCAAAAAGACATAGTTAGCTAATTTAGCTCCAAGAAGAGGAGAAGAGGAGAAATGAAAAGAAGGAAGCAGAAGAAGAAGAAGAAGAAGAAGAGAAGAAGAGAAGGAGAAGGAGAAGGAGAAGAAGAATAAGGAGGAGGAGAAGAAGAGAAGAAGAAGGAGAAGGATAAGAAGAAGGAGAAGGAGCCCTCCTTCTTCTCCTTCTTCTTTTCTCCTCCTTCTTCTCCTCCTTCTTCTCCTTCTCCTTCTCTTCTTTTTTCTTCTTCTCCTCCTCCTTCTCCTTCTCCTTCCCCTTCCCCTCATCCTCCTCCTTCTTGTTTTTCTTCTCCTTGTTCTCTTCTTCCTTCTTCTCTTTCTTCTTCAATTTAGCTTATTTGTCATATATATGTTGTTGTTCTTCTTCTTCTGACTTTCTTATTCCCATTTTGCGGATTGGATGTACTACATGCATGGAAGCAGGCATTGGAGTGCTTTAGTTTCCGTTTATATTTGAGTTGATGAACAATGTGGAACTATATGTATGTGTATATATGGATGAACAATATATGTGCAACTATATGTATGTATATATGGATGAAACTTTGTATGTGTTTGTTCTTTTTATATATGGGATGTACGTTGATGAACAAATGTACTTGATGAGCTTTATATGTATATCATATATGTGTTCTGACCTATTTATCATATATGTGCTATGAATTATACGCAAAGCCTCCGTTAGCCCCTAACGGAGGCAACGCCTGTCGGCTGCTGTCTCGATCACTTTGCCGACTGCTCCTATGAAAAGATGATGGCAAAGCTCTTTGCCGTCCGCTTGAGGGAGACAGATGGAAAAGAAGCTACGATGCCGTCGTAGGCTGACGCAGAAATTTTGCCGGCCCTGGGCTGACGGGAAAGCTCTTTGTCGTCCGGAATTTACTCTTTGTCGTCTGTGATGGCAGACGACAAAGAAGGTAATTCCTGTAGTGTATTAAGCCATTTTGGATCTAGCTAAGCTAATTATAGGCCATTTAATACCTAAGTTAGGGGGAATAGGTCATCTTGGAGCTACGTAAGCCTTATTATTTCATTTAGGAGAGAACTTAGCTTACTATAGGTCATTTTTTATTAAATTGGTCATTTTGGAGCTAACTAAGCTAATTATGTCATTTAGGTGGAAGCCTAGCTAACTATAGGTCGTTTTGGAGCTCACTTGGGTTAAATATATCATTTTGGAGCTAACTATGCTTATTAAGCCATATTGGAGCTAAACTGGCTAATTATATCATTTAGGTGGAAGCCAAGCTAAGTATATAATATTCATGAGCTAACCAAGGTTCTTATGCCATTCTGAGCTTATTATTTCATTTTTAGCTAAATTGGTCATTTTAATGAGCTAACCAAGGTTCTTATGAAGTTTTCAACTAACTAAGCTAATTATGTCATTTTGTAGGATAATTAGCCAATTTAGTCTTTGTTGGATGAGTCTAAGCTACGTAGAAGAAGAGAAAGAGAAGAAGCAAGAAGAGAAGAAGAATTAAAAGAAGAAGAAGAAGGAGGAGGAGGAGGTGAAGGAGAAGCAAGAGGAGAAGAAGAAGAAAAGAAGAAGGAGAACGAGGAAGAAGGAGGAAGAAGAAGGAGAAGGAGGAGCTCCTTCTCCTTCTCCTCCTCCTTCTTCTCGTTCTTCTTGTCCTTCTTCTTCTCTTCTTCTTCTTCTCTTCTTCTTCTTCTTCCTTCTTTTCATTTTCCTCTTTCTTCTCCTCTTGTCCCCTTCTTCGGGCTAAATTAGCTAAGAATGCCTTTTTGGAGCTAATTATGGCATTTCGAGGATAATTAGCTAAGTATAGGTCATGTTTTATTAAATAGACCATTTTGGAGCTAACTAAGCTAATTATGTCATTTAGGTGGAACCCTAGCTAACTATAGGTCATTTCGGAGCTACTTGGGTAAATTATGTCATTCCGGAGCTAACTATGCTTATTAAGCCATTTTGGATCTAGCTAAGCTAATTATAGGCTATTTAATACCTAAGTTAGGGGGAATAGGTCATCTTGGAGCTACGTAAGCCTTATTATGTCATTTAGAAGAGATCTTAGCTAACTATAGGTCATTTTTTATTAAATAGGTCATTTTGGAGCTAACTAAGCTAATTATGACATTTAGGTGGAAGCCTAGCTAACTTTAGGTCGTTTCGGAGCTCACTTGGGTTAAATATGTCATTTTGGAGCTAACTATGCTTATTAAGCCATATTGGAGCTAAATTGGCTAATTATATCATTTAGGTGGAAGCCAAGCTAAGTATATAATATTCATGAGCTACCCAAGGTTCTTATGCCATTTTGAGATTATTATTTCATTTTTTTAGCTAAATTGGTCATTTTAATGAGCTAACCAAGGTTCTTATGATGTTTTCACCTAACTAAGCTAATTATGTCATTTTGTAGGATAATTAGCGTATTTAGTCTTTGTTGGATGAGTATAAGCTACGTAGAAGAAGAGAAAAATAGGAAGCAAGAAGATAAGAAGAAGTAAAAGAAGAAGAAGGAGGATGAGGAGGAGGAGAAGGAGAAGGAAGAGGAGAAGAAGAAGAAAACAAGAAGGAGAAGGAGAAGGAGAAAGAAGGAGGAAGAAGAAGGAGAAGGAGGAGCTCCTTCTCCTTCTTCTCCTCCTTTTTCTCCTTCTTCTTGTCCTTCTTCTTCTCTTCTTCTTCTTCTCTTCTTCTTCTTCTTCCTTCTTTTCATTTTCCCTTGTTCTTCTCCTCTTGTCACCTTCTTCGGGCTAAATTAGCTAAGAATGCCTTTTTGGACCTAATTATGTCATTTCGAGGATAATTAGCTAAGTATAGGTCATGTTTTATTAAATAGACCATTTTGGAGCTAACTAAGCTAATTATGTCATTTAGGTGAAAGCCTAGATAACTATAGGTCATTTATTTCAGTCGGGAGATGCAAAATCAAATGTTGCATTGGATTAAAGAAGCCCGGTGGAAAGATCTTTTCTAATTTGCAGAGCAACTCCGCCGCCAACTCTTCCATTTCATCTAGCATGCCAGGCCATAGTTCTTTCGCACAAAGAGAATGGAAGAAATAGCTCAGCTCTGCCAGTACTAGCCATTCATCCTCAGGCACAAAGCCACGCAACTTCACCGGCATTACCCGCTCAATCCATATGTGCCAATCATGACTCTTGTGGGGACCCCGCCTGGTAAGTCGAGATCGCCGTGCCCAGTGATCCCAAGGATCAATGCTCACTGAACACAGATACGGAATAATAGAGTCTTACATCCATACATACCGTTTGATACAATGAATGACCACTTCGGTCGATTCTTACATACATAGGGCCTTAAAGGCCAAAGCACCAAACTAGACCAATAGCGGAATTATTGGTTAAAAGCGTGAACCCATGCCATCAACCTTAACCTACAGGCATTCTGACTGGGAAGCATCCTAGCTCGCAAGATCTTCACCGAGTTAATCTTCACCATGTCCTGTCTTTCACACCTGGTCAATGAAATAACCAGTGGCAAGCCAATGAGTACTTTGAATGTACTCGCAAACAGCCCATGATATGAACAATGAAAGTGAAGGATAACAGTATCATGCATCTTTAGTGTAACACATCTGGGTGGAATGATCATGTATATGCATCAGGTTAAATAATTACTTTTGAAGAACAGGTTACAGATATCAACATATCTGCTAAGGGTTGAACACACCGGGTTCACCCTATATGCCAAGTCATCGGACTTGTCATAAACTCAATGTATTAATGAGGGCTAAACCATCCGGGTTTACCCTATATGTGATTATCATAATAACACCTTTTTAACACCACACACAGACACACACACTTTTGGTTTATGCGAAAACGCTGGACGTAGTTTAAGCAACACCACCCAACTGTCCTTGACCGTGGACACAGTTATTCGAATAGTTTTACACTCTGTAGAGGTAGTACGCTGGACCCACGAGAAACGCGAAACTTCCGTGTCATCCACGACTCGCGGTATATCACATATACCCGAGGTAAGTACCCGATCATCATCTTTCCCCTGACGATACTAGACAAAGAGGTCCACTCGGTTGGTACCCAGCCCACATGTTGTACGTCTTACGAGCACCGACTCTGGACTGTATCAACCATGCAGGGACCAACGGTGTGCCTGGAACTCATAATAATGGCATAGTCGTCCTACCTGGCACGACCCCATCACGAGAGTGACACCGATCACTCCCGCCACTAGTAATGGGGCTCTTTGCTAGTACCAACCAGAGTAATCAACAAAGCCCCGTCCCATAAAGGGGTATCATGGTCGTACTGGTAAGGTTGGGACGGTCGACACATCATAAATCTAATCCCATTTCCGAAACCATACTCACACAAAAACACCCGTGCATCACTTCACCGACGGGGTTTTCATAAACACTTTATTTAACTCATCATCATGTTCATGATAAAATGCTCTATCTTTACTTGTCAACATGGTATTAATATGACCCTCACGGGGTAGGGTCAAGCTTAGTGCAACGATCTTACTCTACTAGTCAACACGACAATAACATGATCCTCATAGATGGTAGGGTCAATCTCATCATGCTTGTGCTCCGAGGAGCCATATGAATAACATTACTATCATGCAAGTGCTTCAAAGAAGCCTTCGGTACCATCACCACAATGATGAACCGACATCGTGATCATATGCAACGGGAAAGTACCAACTATACTAGCATGCATCATTTCATATGCTCAAGTCATGGTCAAAGGGCTGCTTGCCTTGATCACGTAAGTCATCGGGGTCTTCGAGGTCTTCCGCTCCATCCCTGAATACTCCGTCTACCGTCAACTATCGTCGGAAATAACCATAGTAAGCCATATAGCAAGCAGAATAAAAGTGTTCTATAAATAGAAGTTTTAATTTTCTTGGACCTCTCTCGTCATAAGAAAAATACGTAAGGCTTCTCACAGGAGATTTGAATCATCAAGGATTTTTGAATAGGTGAAGGGAGCAATAGGTGGCCATTGAATAAGCCAACAGAAATCATTCTGTTAAAAATGAGTGGAGGCACCCATTTAAGAGAGAAGGATTTTAGAAATATTTAGGAAGTGGTTTCACTGGATTTGGAGATGGTATGAATATGCTAGAGATTTTACAAGGTGGAATAAATAGCAATAGGAGCTATTTATTTATTCCAACAGAAGTAGGTCACACAAAAATGTTGACCAAGGTTCTAAAAATGGAGAATGATTTTAGAAGGCTCTCGGAGTTTGAATCACTCCATTTGGAGTTGAAATGAAGCCTATGGGATTTTTGAAAGATGGGGCAAATAATATCCAGATTTGGATTTTAAATAAAACACTACAGAAACATATCTTGGAAAAATGTGCAAGGCACATAGGTGGATAGAGCTTGAATTTAGGAACCTGCAGAAATTAGAATCAATGAAATAGGAGTCAGAATGAATTGATGGGAGATTTTTGAAGTTGCGGATAAATGAAAAAGACAAAAGGGGACCTCCAGACTTAGCTATATTGCGCACAAGGTGCTAGAGAAAGAGATGGGCCGGCCCGGTTGCGCAGGCCGCCTGGGAGGCTGCTGACGTCGAAGGCGTAGCATGCAAATGTGCCTTCGTGCGCGGCAGGCGCCAATCGGCTAGGGCGCCGCCGCTTAAAACTGGGGCCGACTGGAGAGAGGCTGACGCGGGGGGCCCCGCCCGTCAGCTCCTTCCCTAACCTCCGGCTCAAGACGGGAGAGAGAGGAGGCCGAACAGGGCCGGGATCCGACGCTGCCTCCGACGGCTCGGGCTGCATCTGGCCCAGCTCCGGCCACCAGGGCGCTTGGGGGAGGGAGCCACGTCGGCCTAGGGGTCCATCCCTGATGGTTCTCTTCCTCCTCACGCTGGAGTAGAGGAGCCGCGGGAGAGGGAGAGGAAGCCGCGCGGTGTCGTACCTCCGGCCGTCCCCTGACCAAGGGAAAGGCACCAGCGAGCTCAGGGACCTTGCTGCTCCCCATTCCCACACAGGGTGTCCGCATAGGGACCGCCGGGGAAGCCGCCGATGCTGGTTGCGGAAGGTCGTCTACCCCATGGCTTCGGCACCAGGAGCGAAGGGAGAGAGCAGGAGCGCTGGGAAGAAGTTGCAGTGGCCTGGGGGTTGCCGGCAAGGCGGAAGGAGGCTGGGAAAGGCTCTGGGCAGGCCAGCCCTAGCGGGGGTCGAAGCTCTACCCCTCGGCCATGGCTATGACATAAGGAGGGGAGGCTTGGGGAGAAGAATGGGAACTAGAGAGGGGTTCCAGGGAGAGAGGGGTAACGAAAGAGTAGACAATGAGGGCTCGGGAGGCTCTAAGTGGGGAGGAGGAGCCGAGAGAGCTCGAGAGCTCTCTGGAGCTCACGTGGGCATGGGCGCCACACGTCCGAAAGGGGTCTTGGAGGCTTGCTAGCGTCGTGGAGGGGGTGAAGGATGCTCTGCGGCGTTCTCGGACATGCTCCCCTCGCTGGACCCAAGCTGCAGCTAGAGTCCAATGGTGCACAGCACCGTTTCAGCATGCCAGGGTGGTGGTCACCACCCCACCTGGTGTCCTGGGGCACCCCTTGGCCAGGCCAAGGTGTCAACCGTGCAAGGCATGCTTGCCACGATGCACTGGTGAAGTTTGGAGCCAAGAGAAGAAGGTTTGAATGGGGTATGACTGCTGTGAACATTCCAGCAGGAAACTAGGGGCTAAAACAAATGGTTTTCACACGCAGAGAGGGGAGGTGAAACCATGTCCTGGAGCATCTGGTATGGAAGGACTACATATCTGCAAAAATTCAGCTCAAGAAAAGAAGGGTAGCTAGCACTTGCTGTACAAAGCTACTGTTCAGCCAGAAATGAACTTGAGGAGGTGCTGCTCATTTTCTCCACTTGAGCATGCCATATCTTGGTTCTAAATAAATCCTTGGCATATATTAGATGCTCTGAAAAGAGTTGGGAGTGATAGCTTAAGCAGAAGAATGGGAAGAAGGGTAAAACAGTGCTGCCAAGGGTAAAAATGAGAGAAAGTTACAAAGGGTCCTTCCCAAATAATTGACTAGTGGCCAATGGAAAGTTACTGGAGGTAAAATGTGACTATGTGAGGCTGTGGTAGAAAGTTGAGCTCAAGGAATAAAGTGGAAGTGGCAAAAGAAACCAAATTAGTGAGTGCACACAAGGTGTTTGATCTGTGGTTGGGCTACCAGATGAATTCCAATGGCTATGAAACTTAACAGGATCAAATAATAGATGAAAATAGGCTTGCACACCAAATTTGGGATTTGCTGGAGAAGTTTTCCAATGTAGACTTGAAAAACCCTAGAAATGGGCAGAAATGGGTTTATGCTTAGAACCCTATTCAGATGAATTCCCACAAACCCAATATTTGGTGTAGGGGCATTATTTGAGCATTAAGGCATGCACAAAAAGCTTGAGGATAATTGGAGAGACTTTACAATGTAAAGTTTACCAAAGTCAGACATCAACAGAGAGGGTTTTGAGGGTTTTAGGACAAGTTACTCTATTCTCCTTGGTGTACCACTTGGTGTGGATGCCTCATTGGAGTACTGGAACATGTCAACCAAATTTGAGCACAAGTGGAGAGACGTCACAATGTAGAGTTGCTCAAATTTGATTCTGGACAGATAGGGTTTTAGAGTGATTAGGGGAGTCAAATCAACTTGGATGGAAATTAAACTTGGCAAGATCATCAAGAATATCATATATGACATGCTATAATTTTACTAGAATTTATTGAGAAAAATTCTTATAGAAATATTCCAAAAGCTTGAAATAGGCAGGAATGGTTTTGGAGGGGTTTGCCCAATATTTTGAACATGATCATGTGTTGAAACTCATAAATATGGAATAAATATATCCACTGAGTTTCCCTAAATTTTCTTAAATATTTTGAAGGCAATAAAAATAAATTTCCTTCATAAGAGACCATTTCTGGCCTCACAGAAAGGCTTTTAAATAAAATAATAAAATAACTTTTAAAATAATAATATGGTGGTTTTTGAAAGTCATTTTGATAATGGTTTTAAATAAAACAATTGGTGCAAAAGAAACTCCCTAATTTGAGGACTTGTAGTACAAACCTCATCTCAGGGGTTTGAAAGTTTAATTCAAGGAAAAGCTTTTTGGTGAAAAATAATATTTGGTAAAAATAGGTATTTGTCTTAAACACATGGTATGATCATTAGGCAGGAGATCATGGAGAGAGGAGGTAATTAGGAGGATGGCAAGAATGAATGGGGAGCAATCACATGCATTCAAGCAAACAGGCAAACAATAGTCACTCCAAGCATCACAATCATTCACAATTTTTTTAATTGGTCCTAAATTTTGAAATAAGTTAGTTAGTCAGGAAAGCCAAAAACTGGGGTGTGACAGACCTTACCCTCTTAAGAAAATCTCGTCCCCGTGATTTCTAGGCCAGGGGTTGGTGAGATACAAAATCTTGAGTCGGAGGTACTCTTCATGTCCTCATGTTGCTGTTGTGGTCTTGAGGTGCTTGATGATACAACTTTGATTGTCCGCACGTCCTTGCATGATCGTGAGCGGGATCTGGCAATAGGTTAGGCTTGATCGAGGTCAAGGGCTTGGTAAGCTAAGTCCGTGCAAGGTTCTGGCTTGCGAGTGTATTCCAAGTGAGAATACGTGGCAAGATGGTGTGTCTCGGATCTGGTCCTGGGGTTTCGCATGCCGGTTAGTGACATCAAGATGTCTCGTGTCAGAGCGCACGGTCAAGTCTTTGCTTGGCTTCCTGCTTACGAGAAAGTCCTTGACTTCCTTTCGGCAGTCAAGCTATGGTCGCAATTAGTCTTCGTAGGCTTCTCGTGGAAGGGTCCGGGCTGGGTCTCACCTATGAGTCTAAGCTCGGAAGCTCAGGTCCCGAACATGTCTTGCCATCTTGGGAGGGTTGCGATTCTGGATAAGCTGGCTACCCA
Organism: Hordeum vulgare subsp. vulgare; assembly: GCF_904849725.1. Taxonomy (NCBI): domain Eukaryota; kingdom Viridiplantae; phylum Streptophyta; class Magnoliopsida; order Poales; family Poaceae; genus Hordeum; species Hordeum vulgare. Next base: position 279,860,367 of record NC_058523.1, on the reverse strand, counting down.
AGAGTATAGACCAGTCATCCATTCCCAAGGTCTGCGACTCGGCAAGCGGGAATCACCTTTTGCAGGTTTCCACCACGACTCACTAGTACTCTCGCCCTTGATTTGGACCAAGGAGAGGTCGTCTGATTCTTTCGCTTGTCCAAGGGCTTTGTCATCTTGAATCGTCGAGGCTTATTGACATTGTTGATGTGGTCGGTGCGCGGTCGGTGGTTGACTTCTCTTGCTTCATCGTCGTTGTCGTGGCTTCCTTGTCACGGCGGTTCTTCGTCTTGACTTGCGTAGGATAGTCTTTCGTCGTCTTGGGATTGCTTCAAGAAGTCCACCTTCTCGAGATAACACTGCACCCTCAAGAGGCACAACAATCGGCACTCCTGGGTTCGTCCAAACAGGACTAAGGTGTGTTCTTCCTCTTACCGGTGAGTAAGTACGTCATCAGTGAGGATGACATCATACCTTCCCCAAACACGATATAAGCACAGTGCTGATGGGTCAGGTGAGGAGAACGGGACTTGCTATGGGCGGGTACTGGCCACATTTCAACGACTTAGAGTCGTCTTCTATGGTCGTAGTCAGTCCATCTTGTGGCTCGGCGAAGCTTTAGGGTCTTAAGGAACTTAGGATGTGGCCGAACAATTATCATCTTATCTCTAAGCACATTCCTTAAATGCCAATAGTTCGACCGCTAACTTGAGACACCATCACCTCATCTCATTAAAGATTCCATCCAAGACGGGTCAGCTCCACACCGCTCATGCTAGTCAACCCCGGGTTGAGGGAAGAACTAAACCCAAACACTTACAAGTATGGCGTAGCCCCAACTGTACATGCATTACTATGCAAGGACCTTGGGGAGACATACAGCTACCACGATTGAATCTGAGGCACAACAAATCCAATTGTCCACCTAAGTCATCCAATGGACAGGGTACTACACTACTATATTAAGGAAACACGTAGTAGACTAATCCAATATTTTGCTTCCTTCCTATGAATCCGATGAAGTGATCCATCAATCCGACCAACCATGACTAGACTCACCACTCCTACAAATCCAACATTGACGAGGTTCCACATAAACTCTTAGGGTCCTCATAATTCACATAATACTGCAAGAATTACATCATAGTATAACCACCAACTTCAATAAACGTGGCCATCTAGTCTCCAAGGCCAACTACCTAGGTTGTAAATCTATTTACAACTCCAAGTATACACACTCTATATCCACCGAGAAACATGGTATCATGTTTGAGATTAACGAGCTAAATCCAATTTACTCCGAACCATGTGGTCTTTGTCATCCTCAATACTCTATTAAGATTATCTATTTAAATCCAAGACTCAATCCAATAAGAAGTCTACTTGATACTCCAAGTCATTATGGTAATTATCTCCAAACCATTCCAACTACTGGCTAAAGTCATGTATACCACCAAGAATAATGTTCGCGATCATAATCATCCTACTAAATCCAATCTTACTCCAGATTATGCAGGTTATACTACTGTATCAACTCGTTTCACCAAATCCACCTACCTTTATAAGGGTCTCACGATCCACCAAAATTAGTCTAGCTATATCCTCAAGACAACTATTATCATCACAACAATCTTAGTCTAATGCTCTCATATCGGAGATCGGTCCTCTTATGGCATCAAGGTTACAGTGCTAGCTTAAGATTGAAGGATACTTGTTCACGGTGATCACTCGTTCCATTAAGAACCTGGTGCTTAGCGGGGTTTATCGGGGACCTACACGAGCTCTGGCAAGCCCGTGTACTAGACACGTGACCAGAAAATTTGAGTCGGAAAGGCTTGTGGAGGTTAGTCTGGTCTAGTGTGGTTTTCCAATCTCGAGGGGAAAACACACTCCTACAGGTTGCGTGTGGTTAAGCATAGCACAGTCAGTGTCTTTAGTGTTAGCCATCCTTTGAAGTGGATTCCTTGGCGCTTCTTGTCTTGCTGTCTCCAGTTGCCGAGGGAGGTGAGAGAGAGAGAGAGAGAGAGCACAGAGGGGAGTGTCTAAGGGTCTCAGCGCAATCAAACAAGCGTTGAAAAATCAACTCAAACAAGTGCTAAAATTATTTTGAACACCAAAATAAGACAAGTGATATAACCGCATGCTTGTTGCCTAAGCAAAAGTGCGACTTATATCAAAGCACAAACAACAAAAACAAACAACACACAACATGGTCCATCCGAACCATTTCACGGACTCGACTTCGCATAGGGGGTTCATGACTCATCCTATCCTAGGTTCAGGGACTTGACAGTCGTGCTTGCTTCTTGCTCCGGAGAGGAGTCCGCTAAGTCTTCTGGACCTTCTCAGGGTGTTGTCGCGCCTCTTGTTGTCGCTTGCTGAAGCAATTCGCTTGAGTTGTAAGGAACTCTGGTTGTCTTCTCGTCTGGGAAATTGCTGACGAAGGTGGTTCTTCATAGCCGTCACTGACAGGGTCTTCTGTTGTCTTCATGATCTCGTCAGCGTCTTCTTGTCTTCTGAGGCTTCGAGGGTCTCAAGTGGACATCTTCATGCACCGATATTCGCAAGACATGATAGAGTTCCGATCTGTCAATCATACTAATCGCGATATCGACACCTAGAGCGGGGGATGAAGAGAACCGTTTTCCTGCTCACTAAGGTGAGGCGGACCAAATGGCGAGGTTCTCATCCACCGGTGGTGGTCGACACAATTTCTTATAAGTGACAGGGTCGCTCTATTAGTGATGCAGATCAAGGTTTGCATATATTATGTCCATGTTATAGCAGGCGAAAGTGGCATCACTCTGGAATAGTGTCCAGGGTTTCGCCATTTCTAAGCCTCGATATCCTTGTTCCTCTTAGAGGTACTTCTGTTGGGGTCGTCTGGTCGTAGAGTTGTCTTCTCTGTCCTTCAGCACAGGTGTTTGCCCGGAAAGGTTACTTCCTTCCGGGCTGCCCATGAGGATTTCGATTTATCCCGTGGTCAGAAGGGCATAAGGTTCTAGCGACCATTAGCAAGTATTGAAAAAGTAGACGAGGAGTGTCAAGAAAATAAGAGTGGAAGGCTAGAGCATAACCTTCAATTTCTTTGAAGTTTTAGGAGAGTTGAGAAAATATATAAGTTTTGTAAGTATTTTGAAGGGTCCGGAAAGCAGTTTTATCCTAACTAACGTCCATGCTAACTAAGGGCTTCCTACAGTCAGGATGGCTCTGATACCAGCTCTGTGGGGACCCCGACTGGTAAGTCGAGATCGCCGTGCACAGTGATCCCAAGGATCAATGCTCACTGAACACAGATACGGAATAATAGAGTCTTACATCCATACATACCGTTTGATACAGTAAATGACCACTTCGGTCGAGTCTTACATACATAGGGACTTAAAGGCCAAAGCACCAAACTAGACCAATAGTGGAATTATTGGTTAAAAGCGTGAACCCATGCCATCAGCCTTAACCTACAGGCATTCTGACTGGGAAGCATCCTAGCTCGCAAGAACGTCACCGAGTTAATCTTCACCATATCCTGACTTTCACACCTGGTCAATGAAATAACCAGTGGCAAGCCAATGAGTACTTTGAATGTACTCGCAAACAGCCCATGATATGAAGAATGAAAGTGAAGGATAACAGTATCATGCATCTTTAGTGTAACACATCTGGGTGGAATGATCATGTATATGCATCAGGTTAAAGAATTAATTTTGAAGAACAGGTTACAGATATCAACATGTCTGCTAAGGGTTGAACACACCGGGTTCACCCTATATGCCAAGTCATCGGACTTGTCATAAACTCAATGTATTAATGAGGGCTAAACCTTCCGGGTTTACCCTATATGTCAAGTCACCGAGCTTGATCATATTATTGTGATTATCATAATAACACCTTTTTAACACCACAGACACACACACTTTTGGTTTATGCGGAAACGCTGGACGTAGTTTAAGCAGCACCACCGAACTGTCCTTGACCGTGGACACGGCTATTCGAATAGTTTTACACTCTGCAGAGGTAGTACGCTGGACCCATGAGAAACAGGAAACTTTCGTGTCATCCACAACTCGCGGTATATCACATATACACGAGGTAAGTACCCGATCATCATCTTTCCCCTGACGATACTATTCAAAGAGGTCCACTCGATTGGTACCCAGCCCACATGTCGTACGTCTTACGAGCACCGACTCTCGACTGTATCAACCATGCAGGGACCAACGGTGTGCCTGGAACTCATAATAATGGCATAGTCGTCCTACCTGGCACGACCCCATCACGAGAGTGACACCAATCACTCCCGCCACTAGTAATGTGGCTCTCTGCTAGTACCGACCAGAGTAATCAACAAATCCCCGTCCCATAAAGGGGTATCGTGGTCATACTGGTAAGGTTGGGACGGTCGACACATCATAAATCTAATCCCATTTCCGAAACCATACTCACACAAAAACACCGGTGCATCACTTCACCAAAAATGATCACCAACTCATCATCACCCTCAGGCATTAGTGGCACCCAACGGGGTTTTCATAAACTCTTTATTTAACTCATCATCATGTTCATGATAAAATGCTCTTTCTTTACTTGTCAACATGGTATTAATACGACCCTCAGGGGGTAGGGTCAAGCTTAGTGCAACGATCTTACTCCATTAGTCAACATGACAGTAGCATGATCCTCATAGATGGTAGGGTCAAGCTCATCATGCTTGTGCTCCGAGGAGCCATATGAATAACATTACTATCATGCAAGTGCTTCGAAGAAGCCTTCGGTACCGTCACCACAATGATGAACCGGCATCGTGATCATATGCAACGGGAAAGTACCAACTATACTAGCATGCATCATTTCATATGCTTAAGTCATGGTCAAAGGGCTGGTTGCCTTGATCACGTAAATTCTCGGGGTCTTCGATGTCTTCCGCTCCGTCCCCCAATACTCCGTCTACCGTCAACTATCGTCGGAAATAACCATAGTAAGCCATATAGCAAGCAGAATAAAAGTGTTCTATAAATAGAAGTTTTATTTTTCTTGGACCTCTCTGGTCATAAGAAAAATACCTGAGGCTTCTCACAGGAGATTTGAATCATCAAGGATTTTTGAATAGGTGAAGGGAGCAATAGGTGGCCATTGAATAAGCCAACAGAAATCATTCTGTTAAAAATGAGTGGTGGCACCCATTTAACAGAGAAGGATTTTAGAAATATTTAGGAAGTGGTTTCACTGGATTTGGAGATGGTATGAATATGCTAGAGATTTTACAAGGTGGAATAAATTGCAATAGGAGATATTTATTTATTTCAACAGAAGTAGGTCACACAAAAATGTTGACCAGGGTTCTATAAATGGAGAATTATTTTAGAAGGCTCTAGGAGTTTGAATCACTCCATTTGGAGTTCAAATGAAGCCTATGGGATTTTTGAAAGATGGGGCTAATAATATCCATATTTGGATTTTAAATAAAACACTACAGAAACATATCTTGGAAAAATGTGCAAGGCACATAGGTGGATAGTGCTTGAATTTAGGAACCTGCAGAAATTTGAATCAATGAAATAGGAGTCAGAATGAATTTATGGGAGATTTTTGAAGTTGCAGATAGATGAAAAAGACAAAAGGGGGCCTCGAGACTTAGCTATATTGTGCACAAGGCGCTAGAGAAAGAGATGGGCCGGCCCGGTTGTGTAGGCCGCCTGGGAGGCTATGACGTCGAAGGCGTAGCATGGAAATGTGCCTTCGCGCGCGATAGGCGCCAATCGGCCAGGGCGCCGCCGCTTAAAACTAGGGCCGACTTGAGAGAGGCTGACGCGGGGGGCCCCGCCCGTTAGCTCCTTCCCTAACCTCCCACTCAAGACGGGAGAGAGAGGAGGCCCAACAGGGCCGGGATCCGACGCTGCCTCCGGCGGCTCGGGCTGCATCTAGCGTAGCTCCGGCCACCAGGGCGCTTGGGGGAGGGAGCCACGTCGGCCTAGGGGTCCATCCCTGCTGCTTCTCTTCCTCCTCACGCTGGAGTAGACGAGCCGCGGGAGAGGGAGAGGAAGCTGCGCGGTGCCGTGCCTCCGGCCGTCCCCTGACCAAGGGAAAGGCACCAGCGAGCTCCGGGACCTCGCCGCTCCCCATTCCCACACAGGGTGTCCGCATAGGGACCGCGGGGGAAGCCGATGGCGGTGGTTGCGGGAGGTCGTCTACCGCTGGCTTCGGCACCAGGAGCGAAGGGAGAGAGCAGGAGCGCTGGGAAGAAGTTGCGGTGGCCTGGGGGGTTGCCGGCAAGGCGGAAGGAGGCTGGGAAAGGCTCTTGGCAGGCCAGCCCGAGCGGGGGCCGAAGCTCTACCCCTCGGCCATGGCTATGACAGAAGGAGGGGAGGCTTGGGGAGAAGAATGGGCGCTAGAGAGGGGTTCCAGGGAGAGAAGGGAAACAAGAGAGTAGACAATGAGGGCTCGGGAGGCTCTAAGTGGGGAGGAGGAGCCGAGAGAGCTCGAGAGCTCTCTGGAGCTCACGTGGGCATGGGCGCCACACGTCCCAGAGGGGTCTTGGAGGATTGCTAGCGTCGTGGAGGGGGTGAAGGATGCTTTGCGGCGCTCTGGGCCACGCTCCCCTCGCTGGACCCAAGCTGCAGCTAGAGTCCAATGGTGCAGAGCATCGTTTCAGCATGCCAGGGTGGTGGTCACCACCCCACCTGGTGTCCTGGGGCACCCCTTGGCCAGGCCAAGGTGTCAACCGTGCAAGGCATGCTTGCCACGATGCACTGGTGAAGTTTGGAGCCAAGAGAAGAAGGTTTGAATGGGGTTTGACTGCTGTGAACATTTCAGCAGGAAACTAGGGGCTGAAACAAATGGTTTTCACACGCAGAGAGGGGAGGTGAAACCATGTCCTGGAGCATCTGGTATGGAAGGACTACATATCTGCAAAAATTCAGCTTAAGAAAAGAAGGGTAGCTAGCACTTGCTGTACAAAGCTACTTTTCAGCCAGAAATGAAACTTGAGGAGGTGCTGCTCATTTTCTCCACATGAGCATGCCATATCTTGGTTCTAAATGAAGCCTTGGCATATATTAGATGCTCTGGAAAGAGTTGGGAGTGATAGCTTAAGCAGAAGAATGGGAAGAAGGGTAAAACAGTGCTGCCAAGGGTAAAAATGAGAGAAAGTTACAAAGGGTCCTTCCCAAATAATTGACCAGTGGCCATGGGAAAGTTACTGGAGGTAAAATGTGACTATGTGAGGTTGTGGTAGAAAGTTTAGCTCAAGGAATAAAGTGGAAGTGGCAAAAGACACCGAATTAGTGAGTGCACACAAGGTGTTTGATCTGTGGTCGGGTTACCAGATGAATTCCAATGGCTATGAAACTTAACAGGATCAAATAATAGATGAGAATAAGCTCGCACACCAAATTTGGGATTTGCTGGAGAAGTTTTCCTATGTAGACTTGAAAAACCCTAGAAATGGGCAGAAATGGGTTTCTGCTTAGAACCCTATTCAGATGAATTCCCACAAATCCAATATTTGGTGTAGGGGCATTATTTGAGCATTAAGACATGCACAAAAAGCTTGAGGATAATTGGAGAAACTTTACAATGTAAAGTTTACCAAAGTCAGAAATCAACAGAGAGGGTTTTGAGGGTTTTAGGACAAGTTCCTCTATTCTCCTTGGTGTACCACTTGGTGTGGATGCCTCATTGGAGTACTGGAACATGTCCACCAAATTTGAGCACAAGTGGAGACACTTGACAATGTAGAGTTGCTCAAATTTGATTCTGGACATATAGGGTTTTAGAGTGATTAGGGTAGTCAAATCAACTTGGATGGAAATGAAACTTGGCAAGATCATCAAGAATATCATAGATGACATGCTAGAATTTTACTGGAATTTATTGAGAATATTTCTTATAGAAATATTCCAAAAGCTTGAAATAGGCAGGAATGGTTTTGGAGGGGTTTACCCGATATTTTGAACATGACCATGTGTTGAAACTCATAAATATGGAATAAATATATCCACTGAGTTTCTCTAAATTTTATTAAATATTTTGAAGGCAATAAAAATAAATTTCCTTCATAGGAGACCATTTCTGGCCTCACAGAAAGGCTTTTAAATAAAATAATAAAATAACTTTTAAAATAATAATATGGTGGTTTTTGAAAGTCATTTTGATAATGGTTTGAAGTAAAACAATTGGTGCAAAAGAAACTCCCTAATTTGAGGTCTTGTAGTACAAACCTCATCTCAGGGGTTTCTAAAGTTTAATTCAAGGAAAAGCTTTTTGGTGAAAAATAATATTTGGTAAAGGTATTTGTCCTAAACACATGGTATGATCATTAGGCAGGAGATCATGGAGTGAGGAGGTGATTAGGAGGATGGCAAGAATGAATGGGGAGCAATCACATGCATTCAAGCAAACAGGCAAACAATAGTCACTCCAAGCATGACAATCATTCACAAAAAAAATTTAATTGGTCCTAAATTTTGAAATAAGTTAGTTAGTCAGGAAAGCCGAAAACTGGGGTGTGACACTCTTGAGACCAAATATATTCAATTTCTCAAGACTCGCTCCCCTCTTTAGATTCGCAGCATACCCATCGGGGAACATCAATCGCATTTTCACCCACAATAGCATTTCCCTCATAGCTGGCCTTTAAAGGTTGAACCATGCCTTTGGCTTTGCTATGCTTTGCTTTCCTTTCCGTTGTCGCAAGTTTTGCAACGGTCCATCACATAGAGCCTCCAGGTCGACTCTAACCTTAGGATTATCTTTTGACTTCCCCTCTATGCCGAACAATGTACCAAAAATGGCCTCCGCAATATTCTTTTCAGTGTGCATCACGTCGATGTTGTGTGGGCAAAGGAGGTCTTTGAAGTAAGGCAGATCCCATAAGCATGACTTGTGAGTCCAGGCGTGTTCCGTATTATACCCTTTGATGTATCCTGGATGCAGAGGATCAGGCTCGAGAGCATTTAATTGATCAAGGGTCTGTTGGCCTATCAACGCAGCTGGTGCAGTGTTTTTGACAACTCTACCTTTGATGAAATTCTTCTTGTCTTTTCTCAACTTATGGTCAAGATCCAGGAATTGTCTATGCATGTCGAAGCAAGAAAACTTGCGACCAGCCTGCAGCCAACGGAACTAAAGAGCTGCCTTGCATGTGGTGCACGGGAACCTTCCATGCGCACACCAGCGAGCGAATAGCGCAAATGCCGGATAATCATGCATCGAGTACATGTACCACACATGCATTTTGAAATTTGTTTTGGTAGCCGCATCGTAGGTCTTGATCCCATTATCCCAGGCTTCTTACAACTCATCCTTAAGCGGCTGCATGTACACATTCATATTCTTCCCCGGATAGTTGGGCCCTGGAATTATCAACGTAAGGAAAATGTTCTTTCTTTTCATAATCTCTCCGGGTGGCAAATTGAGTGAAATGACAAATATAGGCCAACAACTGTATTGTGCTGCCGTCATAGCATACACACTGAACCCATCTGTGCTGATGGCAACTCTAGGTTGCCTTGGATCTTTCGATTTATCATTATGTAATGCATCGAAGTGCCTCCACGCAAAACCATCTGAAGTGTGTACCAGCCTCTTGTTCCCATCCGCATCTAGTTCGGTATTTTTGCCCAATTTTTGCCATGTCATCTGTCTTGCCGTGTCTTCGACCATGAAAAGACGTTGAAGTCTTGGTACGATTGGCAGATACCGAAGAACACTAATGGGGATTTTGGTCTGATTCTTCTCACCCATACCGTTGTCTACTACAATATACGTGGAATAATTGCAAATGGGGCAATAGTTCAAGGCCGCATACTCAATCCTAAATAAGGCACATCCATTCTCACAGGCATGTATCTTCTCATAGGGCATTTTAAGTACACGGAGGATTTTCTGTGACTGGTACAGGTTTGCAGGCAGTACATGGCCTTTGGGTAGAAAGCGTCCAAGTATCGTCATCATTGCGTTGTAGCATTCTCCGCCTAGGTTGAATTGAGCCTTCAGGGCCATTACTTGCGCGATGGCATCCAGCTGACAAAGCTCAGTATGCTCGTGGAGAGGACGTTTTGAAGACTCCAACATTTCATAGAAGGCCTTTGCAGATTCCTCCATCTCATCGTCCGAATCCCGAGCATCACCAAAGTCTTGCACCATGTCTTCAATCCCGGTACCATGCTCGTCGGTGCGACGACGAATCACCTCAGCTCTGTCACGTTGGTCAGACCCACCATGAAAAGTCCACACCGTATAATTAGGCGTAAAACACCACTTCTGCAGGTGTTTACCCATTTCAAACTCTGTCTTCTTTTTCTAGTTGTCGCAGTTGGGACAGGGGCACCATGTTTTTTGCTGGCCATTTGCAAATGTGACTCTCACAAACCCCCTGGTTTTTGTCAACCATTCGTGGGTCATGTCTTTCTGACTACGGTGACCAGTGTACATCCAAGCACGATCACTCATGTTGCCTAGCTACCTATGGGCGCACAAGAAATAAATATATAATTCATCATCTATATTCATACGCGAATCAAGTTGTCAGTTTTATTACGTCCATGCAACCTACACGCTAATAGGTAAAGATAGGTCCTAATCCCACCCGAGTATGTGTAGATTGGGTTCGTTTTCCCATGCTCTGCTCCAGATGCGACGCAGAATTTCGGCAGCACCTGCCCGCCGTTCTCCTGATACACGTCTCCGCAATAAGCAGAGAGGATGTGTACCCGGAGAACAACAGGGAGGCACTGATGAAATTCTGCATTGGATCCAGAGCACAACATACGGGAAATCGAACCCAATCTACACATACTCGGGCTGTCCATGGATAATGTTGGACAGTTCGAAAGGATGGCGGTTATAAATATGCAAAGAAATGCATATTTATAGATGTCGCCCTTTCGAACAGGAGACGCATACTGGTCACGCATACTCATGATTGAAGAAACCTATAGCTAGCAAGTTTCATCGGCACGAAGACCGGGACAGAGAAAATTAAGGGGGTAGGAGGAGAAGTCATTTGTGCTCACCAACAAACGCAAGGGCGGAGCTCGTCCAACGCACGTGGAGGTCGTCGAACAACTGCACATTGAAATTCACACGATCAACACAAATATGATGTTTTTATAATTAACATAATCCGAAAATAGGTGACCTAACTCATAATTTACAAAACTATGACCCCGTGGGCCTCTAGAAGGCCAAAAAGCACCTTCTCATTCAACAGTAAGTAGAAGAGGTATCAGGGGTCGGGGCTTAGTGGCGTCGAGGGTCGGTGGTGTCGGATGTAGGTGGTCGGGAGTCGGGGTAATGCGTCGATGGTCGGGGGTCAGTGTCGTCGGTGGTCGAGGGTCACTAGCGTCGGGGGTTGGGGTCTTTTCGATCAACAAGAGGCCATAGATGTGTCGGGGGTCCGGGGTTGGGGGTTAGTGGCGTCGGGGATCGGGGGCCTCTAGAATATATGGGCTAATTATGCCATTTTGGACTTATTATGTCATTTTGGAGCTAAATGGGCTAATTATGCCATTTTGGACTTATTATGTCTTCTTCTCTTCTTCTCTTCTCTTCTTCTCTTCTTCTCTTCTTCTTCTTCTTCTTCTTCTTCTTCCTTCTTTTCCTTTTTCCTCTTTTATTCTTCTTCTTCTTCTTCTTCCTTCTTTTCCTTTTTCCTCTTCTTTCTTCTTCTCCTCTCTTCTCTTTCTTCTTCTTCTTCTTCTTCGTCTTCTTCTTCTTCTTTCTCCTCCTCCTCCTCCTCCTCTTCTTCTTCTTCTTCTTCCTCTTCTTCTTCTTTTCCTTCCTCTTTTCCTTCTTCTTCTTCTAATTGTTTTCTTCTTCTCCTTTTTTCTTTTTCATTTTTCCTTCATTTTTCCTTGTTTTTTCTTCTAACCTAACTAACTAACCTAATTGACCTAATAAACTAATAAACTAACCTAATGAAAAATAAAACTAACCTAATTATAAACTAACCAAATTAACTGAAACAAAAAACATAAAAAATGGAAAAAAGGGGCGACCGACGGTGGTACTCACCTGCGGGGGCGGCGGGGCGGTCGTGGCACCGAGGGGCGGCAGGGGCACTGGGGGCGATGGGGGCGCGCATCTATGCTGGGGTGGGACGGGGCGGGGTGGGTGCCGGCGGTGCGGCGGCCGTGCTGGGGTGGGCTGGGGCGGGGTGGGTGCCGGAGCAGCTCCGGTGGTGCGGCGGCGGCGCTGGGGTGGGGTGGCGGCGCTAAGGTGGGGTGGCGGCGCTGGGGTGGGGCGGCGGCATTGGGGTGGCGTGGCGACGGCGGCGCTGGGGTGGGGTGGCAGTTGCGGTGGAGAGAGAGGGGAGAGATAGTGGGAGAGAGAGTGGGGGAGCGGGTGGGTAGGACGAACGTTAGGGGTCCATCCCCTTTGCCGTCTGCAGCGGACGACAAAGGTAGTTAGGTAGAAGGCAAAGGGGTGGGGCGGGGTGGGGTGGTTACGTTATCCTCAGATATTTGCCGTCTGCCTTCACTACCTTTGCCGTCGGTTGACAGCCGACAAAGAGGTGGCGGATGGCAAATTGGTTTTTGCCATCAGCCATATCTTTACCATCTGTTTTCTCAAAGTTGACGGCATAGAGGTTCTTTGTCGTCTGCTGGCTGACGGCAAAGATGTGGCAGACGGCAAATAACTGAATTCCGGAACCCATCCATTTATTCACTCATTGGCACCACACAAAGGACATCCAACCTCTGGAGGCCCTCGAACAGTGTACTAGTTCATCCACCAACCTCCACGAGAGGCAATCCACCAAAGCAGGATTAGGGTATTATGCTTCCCAACGGCTCGAACCTGGGTAAACTACCGTGTTTTGTGTCTTCCTCACCATCGAGTGAGTTCTCTACCATCTACAGAGAGTAGTGAGCTAGGTGAGGCGAGTCCGCGAGAGATCTTCGTGAACGCCCCTGAGTTTGAATCTGTTAGGGTTTTGTGAAGCCCGAAATCCAACATTTGGTGCGCCAGGTAGGGGGCATGTCAAAGTTTCCTCCAAGCTCCGCCTTCACCAAGCTTCGCCACTCCGATGGCTGAAGCTGGCCGGGCTCACGCGGTCACCATCGCCTGTGGTGAACGCCTCCACGGGCCCCGACGCTCAAGAACAGCAAGGTTCCTCACGGCCGGTTACCGAGCACCCTGACAACCGCACTGCCACACTGTCGCTCGTCCGGGCTTCTGGGTCGGCCTCGCGCACCCGGTCTAAGATGCCACACCGCTGGCACACGCTTTCCATGGCCACAGAGCTGCTCCGCTACCAACCCGCCCCTGACCACCACAACGACTCGCTCCAGCGCATCGAGGAGCTCATCGCCTGTGCCGATGATTCCGCAGCGCTTTCCTGCTCGTTTCGACCCCAACCATCCCTGGCGAATGACGAGGAGCAAGATGCGCCACCCCCACCTCCGTGGCGTGACGCGCGTCTCGAGCCCAGGCAGGAAGCGCATGTCCAGAACCAACCTAGCGCGCCGAGGGAGAGTCCAGGAGACGAAGCAAGCTCTCAGGTGGTTCCTCGACCACGCGCCAAACCACGCCCGCTCCCGGCACTACAGGTCCCGGGCCGCGAGCGCGCCCTGCTCGAAGCAGACCCATAGGAGCAACAGGACCAGGTCACCCCCGCGCGCGCTACACCTGTTGGGCCGGTGAGGTGCCTCGACATCGCCGTGAGCTCTTCCCAACTACGTGGCATTGAAGTTCAAGCCCGACCTACCCCCGCGCTATGACGGCACCCGAGAACTGGCCGAGTTCTTGCAACTTTACACGCTGAGCATCAGGCTGGCAGGAGGAGGCAACAAGGTCATGGCGTTCTAGCTCCCCATGGCGCTCAAGGGTGGCGCGCTCTCTTGGCTCCTCAACCTCCCCAAGGCGTCCATCACCTCCTGGGATGGTTTGCGCGAATGCTTCATCGCCAACTTCCAGGGCAGCCGCGACCGCGCTCCCACCATGAATGACGTACAACGCATTAAGCAGCAGGAGGGGGAGACACTTCACAAGTTCATTCAGCGCTTCACGGTCATGCGCCGCAAGATTCCCAAGGCATCGGACGAGGCTGGCATCTCGGCCTTCTTCGACGGAGTCACTGACCTCAGGATGAAGGAGGAGCTCGCCATGAGTGATTAAATGAGCACTGCATTGAGATGTTCAACCTGGCAAACAAGTGCGCTAGGGCTGAATAAGGTTGCATGTCACTCGTCGGGCCTCAGGCGACGGAACTAGAAGATAAGAAGACCAAGGCCAAGGAGGCGAAGCGCAAGGCTCCTACGGTGCTCGCAACTGAGCCTAAGACGGAGTAAGACCGAGGGGGAGAGCATCCGTCAGGAGGGCGGCCAACGTGCATCTTCCATGGCACCACTGGCCATGATACCTCCGAGTGCCAAGAGCTCCGACTTTTCCGTGCCGAGCACTTCAGCAGGCTCCCTGGACGAGGAGACAGAGGTCCCGCGCGTGTCGTTGGTCGCTGTGGATGCCACTGGGACAACCGGGAGCCACACCAAGGGTGGCATGAACAACCTCATGAAGACCGTTGGCGCGGCCAGCCTCAGGAGGACCGCTAGCGCGACCAGGCTCGGGACGACCGCTGGCGCGACGACCCTCAGGTGGGGCAACGATCCGGTCAGCCTCAGGAGGCTCGCCCTCATGAGGCTGGGCGGCCTCCGCCACCCGGAAGGAGGGATGAAGACAAGCTGGATTATGGGGCTGGGGGACATACAGGAGGTCCGGGCGGTGGCCTCCATCCTGGGCGGTGCCCAGACCCCGGCCACCATCCACGCCTTCAAGCAGTTCACAAGAGAGGTGAATGCCGCCCTCCCAAAGCATGAGCGACGCACCTGTCGGCGTTCTGGGAACGGGGGTACCCAGACTTGCCTGCGTGCGACCTAGGTCTGGCCCACTTCATCAACGCAAGCTCGGCAAGGAACAACACTACCCTGAACAAGGCCCTCACGAGGGCCCAAGCCTCGCGAGGAAGAGCGACATCAAGAACTGCACGGGGCCTCCTCAGGACCCCTCCGGAGTGGCAGATATTTCAAGGCAAGGTCGGGCCTCAGGAGTCAAGGATGACGCCATGGAAGGACAGGGAGCAACAGAAAGCAGGACAAACAGTTTCCCTTTTAGTGCAAAAGAGAAAGGAGCGTATCAGGGCCCCAACGGCACCTTCCAAAGCTTTCCCTTCCGGTGCAACATGACCACGACCGCCCGCCGGTAGGACGAGTGTCATCCCTGCGCGCACCTCTGCGGTGCTGGGAGCTGCTTTGCACGTGAAGAGCACTTTTGACAGTGGAAGCATGTTCCCTTCCCACCTACGATAAGGGAAGAGGACCCGGGCCTCCACTATAAAAAGAGAGGGTAGGATACTTGGCAAAGGGATAGGATCATTGAAACCCCAGAGCAACAGGCCTAGACACTTGGCCTCCGGAGGCCCGAGAGCACTGTACTAATTCATCCACCAACCTCCGTGAGAGGCAAGCCACCAAAAGCGAGAGTAGGGCTTGACGCTTCGCAGCGGCCTGAACCTGGGTAAACTGTTGTGTTCTATGCTCCCCTCACCATCTTGTGAGTTCTTCATCATTTCCATCGAGTAGCGGGCTAGGTAAAGTCGAGCCGAGAGAGATCGCCGCACACGCCCCTATGTTCGAATCCTTATGGTTTTGCGGAGCCCGAAATCCGACATTTGGCACGCCGGGTAGGGGGCGTTTGAATTCTTTCTCCTAGCTTCCTCCTTTCGAGGACACTGCACCTATGGCCGGCGATCAACCAGCTTCTCGGAGCCTTGTCGAGCTGGTCTCCGATCGCCATGTCACAGCAGCTGGAAGCTGGCATGCCGGTGTCGCGGGACCAGGCGGCTCGTACCAGGCCGTCAATATCGTCTCCACCGTGACGGCCACCCGTGCCACCCACGCGCATGGGGGCTTGGTGGCGGCCCAGGCACCCGTAGTGCGCCGCATCAACTTGGGAGACCTCAGCGCACACGACGCGTTGCGGATGGCAAGAGAGATACTCCGCCAGTGACCGACACGAGGGGGCTTCCATGCTTGGGCGATCCACATCATGGAGCTGATCGCCATCGCCCAGAAGACCGTCCAGCCCGGTGCATCCTCATGGCCACAGGCGCCGTGCGCCGGGGGCTCGCACCGTGTGCCGGTCCTTGGACCTGCGAGCTTCGAGGCCCTACCCGCCCTAGGCGAGGCTGAGAGAGACGCACTTTGCGCTGCGCTCCACCTTCTCCAGACCCCAGCGACCGGCCCCGAAGTGCACCATGCCGATAGCCACCATGGACATGAGAAGAACGGCGGGACGACCGACGCAACAAGTCGGCCCTCGACAACCTGGGGCGGCTCGACATGAGCGCTCCATCCGGCGCAGCCAGCAGAGGGCGGAGGCGATGGCACGGACGAACTACGACATCGGAGACATGGCAGGACACCAAGGAGGGAGCCAGCACCGGGCGGCGCCGGGACCAGCCAGTGGCAGCAGTAGGAACAAGCGACTTCGTGCGGATGCTTATCACAACAAGATCTTCGAGCAGCACGGCCGGGGGGGGGGGGGCCTCCGCCGCCTAGAGGGACCGCCACCATCGCGTTGTTGAATGGCCATGGGGGACGGTCGAGCGCCTACATGGAGCCGTACATGCCGGAGTATGCGGCACTACCTGATCCACCCGACGAAAAGGAGCTTCGGGCGTCCCCTCGGGCGCCTATCCTCCTCAAGAGTGAGGGATGTTCGGGGCTCCTCCAGGAGCCGGGGCTGAGGGGCGCGGGGAAGGAGGCTCCCTCAAGACGCGGGGCGTAGCGCTAGCTGCCCTCCCCGCAGAAGGACTACGCAAGGTCATACCCACGGGCCTCAGGATGACGAGCCGAATGCCACGACGAGACGCAAGTGGCACGGATCACCCACGCCGACCACGATGCAGGCGTGGGCATCGGGGGCCTGGCCTCGCGAGCTGTTCCTCAGGCGCAAGGGGGCTTCAATTATTCGACGACGTAATTTTTTGGATTTACTTACTTAAGGAGTGTCTGCTAACCGCAGGAACATCAACTACTCAGGGCATACTCCTGCAAGTCGTATCCTTTACTATTTTTGGTGGATCCACTTGGAAACCTGACACACTGCCCTGATTGCATCCTTCGGCGATCCACCTTCCTCGCTCGGGGGCACCGACTGCTACCCATCGCCCCAACATGGGGATGGGGGAGCCCCACGGCTCCTGAGGACCACAGTCGACAAGATAAAATCAGAGTCGCTTGAGCGTCAAAGGGGTCCCCAGAGCATGGCGCTCCAGGGGTCTTACCGGTCACAAGGCCACCTGCCGCCCTTGATATCATACTCGGTGATCCGGTCATTACCAGGGGTGGCAGGGCTTGACCCCGTAGCTGAGATCGTTTATTCGGTCGCTAGCAGCGGCGGTCGAGAAATGTGCGGGACCAGGTCCTGGTGATGCAGAGCCGCTTGAACGTCAAAAGGGGGCTCCGGAGCATGGAACCTCAGGATCCTTACCGGTCACAAGGCCACCTACCACCCCCGATAGCGTCCTCAGAGATCCGATCATTATCGGGGGAGGCAGGCCTTGACCCCGTGGCTACATCCGTTCACTCGGTCTCATGCAACAGCGGTCGGGAAATGTGCGGTACTGGATCCTGGTGATGTAGAGTCGCTCGAAAGATAGAGGGGGGATCCTGAGCATCGCGCCTTAGGGACCTTACCGGTCACGAGGCCACGTGCCGCCCTTAACAGCGTCCTTGATTCAGTCAAGCCACACAACGGTGGTCGGGAAATGTGAGGGACTAGGGCCTGTCAGCGTAGAGCCATAAAAAGCCCTCAATTGGCCTCCTAGGAGGGAACACGCAAGACCTGCATCAACCCGTCGCACCTCTGCATCGTCCTTCAATCCTTCCTGAACCTACATCATCCCGTGACACTCTCGCTTAATAACGAGCCGAGGCTTTATATGCCCACGCCCCCCCCCCCCCGAGGATGCGGAAGGGGTCCACCCATGCCTAGTGGAAGAACTAAGCTCCGCTTTGGGTAAAAGACGAATACAATCAGCATGGCCCGCCAATAACCATGCTCACAGCTGGCAAGGAAACCCATATAGTCCGCCAATGACTATGCCAACTTTAATGTCGGACGCGGTGCTTGCTTGCTTTTTCTTGGATTCGAACTATCTTCCGCTGAGTTTGAACTGGCCAATTTCAAAAGTTGGTTTTTTCCAGTCTCAATGCCTGACGTTTGAAAAATAAAAAGGGGCGAAACTTTATCTCGCGTTTCTTATTTCACTAGCTTTGAAACCTCCCGTCTGGAGGACGTGTTTGGAGACTACCGCTTCGCACCACCCCTAGGAGTCAAGGAGCATGAATGCAAGGAATTGCCACCTCAGGGGCAACATTTTTCAGTGGTCAACCCCCGCTTGGGGGTCCGTACCGAAACTTGATACCACCACAAAGAGTCTCGGGAGGCCTTAGGGCCCCCTGGGGCGATGACCTAAGGAACGAAGTGCGGAATCGCTCGGGTGCCAGAAAGGGAGGTTCCTTGGGGCGCATCAGGAGCCTTACCGACCATCAAGGACAGGACCTGACGACGCAGAGCGGCTTGAGTGTCAAAGCGGGCTCCTGAGCAGTGCGCCTAAGGAGGTTTACCGGTCACAAAGCCACAAGGCCCCTAGGGTGCAAGGGCTTTGCCCCGTGAGGAGCAGCCTTGGTAACGGGTTGAACCCCACAGCGGCAGGGAAATGTGCGGGATCGGGACGTACAGACATAGAGTGCCAAAAGGGTATTCACCTAGTACCGCTTACGAAACAGGAGCTGCACCGGACGAACTACATGAGGGACCCACACAAACCCACGAGCTAAGTGCCTCACAGGCCCCAACCGGGAACCTCTCACTTTACGACGAAACTAACGGTGAATTAAAAACATGCGCACTAACGAAGGGATGCAGGGCCTAAGGATTCGATGGCAGCAGGAAGCAAGTCCAACATCGAAGAACGTGGCGGCACGAGAGTTTCCTCGGGAGGGCAGAACTTCCAAAAGTTCGCGCTTCCCTCGTCATCCCAAGCCACGACAGGTGTAGCAACGGGCCCTAAGCTTTGCAGCCCGGCTACAATGACCACCGACATGCAAGCCATCATCTCAGGAGCAAAAGACAATAGGGGAGGAGCCAAGGTAATAACCGCAAAGGTTCAACGCCCGGCAGGGCATGATCTTTTTGACATTGCATGAATATGTAAGCAGAAGATGGGGGACGCCTAGTGGGAGGAACCGCCGGCAGCGCCCTTGATGACCACGGATCGGTGTGGGAGGCCTCCTCCTCACTTGAGACAGACACCTGGGGCACCGCTCCACTAGAGCGGGCATGTGAGGGCGGGCTTCGCCACATGGGAGACGATGGTACTCGGCAGGTGCCGGCTCAACGACGCGCCAAAGGTCGAACTCCGGAGCAAGGCGACGCCGGTTGGAGAACACAAGCGTCAAGGCAAGGCCCACAAGCTCGTGTGCGTCAGTCATGTTGTCCTCCTCCACGCGGGAGACACCGATTGCTAGCATCACCACCACCATCTCGAATGAGGTGAGGTAGCCCCCATCGGTCGTCACGTTGGGCAGCGCTGGAGCCTCCCCCACAAATCGGCGCGTCACGTCGACCGCTCGGCTAGCAATGTCAGCGAACTGCCTGGCGCATTGGTGCGCCATCGTTTGGGCGTTCGATGCCTCGCCCTTGGCATCCAGGATGTCTTCGGTCGCCTCCTGGACCTGCTTCTACAACGAGGCCTATTCTGCCACAGCCTCCGCCTCGTCCCCACGGGCGGCACGGAGGGAAGCTTCGGCATCCGCAAGCCGGGCCTGCAGCCCGTCCGCCTCCTCCTGTAGCCCTTCAAATTTTGGCTTCTTGGAGTAGGGCACGCTGAAGAAGAAGGAAGATCAACCGCATGACAACAGGAGAAGCAACAAGAAAAGTGAAGCAATGAAGGGCTTACTCATCAGCCATAACCGAGCGGTGGCTGATGCGCGAGGGCCCTGAGGGCCCTCCGCCGCTGCCCACAGGGGTGGGCGAAGGCGCAGGAGGCGCCGCACGCATTCCCCGGCCAGAACCGCCTCCTGGGAATGCCATGAAGAAGAAGGGCGAGGGGGAGAATAGGTTTTATCACGGAGAATGTCTGAAGCAGAGAAGAAGCTCGATGTTGCGGTGCCCCCCCAAAGGTGACTAGTCAAATTTATAGGCGAGCCTTGGCCACCAACCATCGCGGGAGCGTGGGTGTTGCACGCCCCACGAGGGCCGCGAGGTAGGCCAACCGAAGAGCTGCCGCCCACGTCGCCTGACTTGTCCATCGATCGGTCACATCCACGAGGGCCGTTAGGCGTGGTGACATTCAATGAGCAACATGATGGCCTGCACGACTCTTGGGAATCGCATCGTTGTGGCCTGGACCACCCGGGCACCTCGAGCAGTGAGAGCGTCGCCACGCAGATTCAATACACGTGGGTCGCCGAACCGCACGCAAATGGGGCCCGCGATGTTTAGGGCCGTCGCGAAGCGTAGTACCCAGGTTCGGGCTGCCTCAAAGTGTAAAACACTACTCCTGCTTTGTGGATTGCCTCTCGTGGGGGCTGGTGGATGAACTAATACACTGTTCTTCGGCCTCCTGAGGCTAGGTGGGTGAATGAATGGTTTGGGTCCCCCTCTACGAAGCAACCTATCCTCTATATATAGTGGCAGCCCCAGTCCTCTTCCCTTATTGTTTCGGCAGGAAGGGATCCCGCAACGGCCAAATTTGAAGGGGGAAACGGGAACATGCTTCCCCTGTCAAAAAGTGATCTTCGTCTGCAAAGTAGCTGCCAGCGCTGTAAGCGCTGGTTCAGGGATGACGTCTGCCCTTTTGGAGGGCGGCCATGGTGTTGTTGCACCAGAATGGAAACTTTTAGAAGATGCCTTGGGGACCTACGTTCGTCTTTGCCCCCTTTGCACCAAAGAGGAAACTGCCCCGTCCTGCTGTCCGCTGCTCGCCTATCCTTCCCTTGCGTCACCCTGACTCCTGAGGCCGGGCCTCGACTCGGAATATCCGATGCTTCAAAGGTGTCCCGAGGATGCCCTCTGCGGGTCATGATGCCGTTCCTCCTTGTGAGGCTTGGCTCCTCACGAGGGCCTTGAATTGAGTGGTTCCTGGCCTGTTGGTTTGCTTGATGAAGTGGGCCGACCCTGGGCCGCAGGAAGGCTTATCTGGGTACCCCCATTCCCAGAACGCCGACACTTGCAGGCCTCTTGGGGAAGCAAACACCCTGTCTCACTCCCGAATAATAAGAAGTCACCAGGGTTTACCAATGACCCAAAAGGAATCAGACGACTATGCCTCGGGGGTAGGGACACTCGCGAGGCCAAAGCATCCTCGTGTCCTCCCAGATACACCCCACCGTGACACTCTCACGTAATAACGAGACAAGGTTGTACACGCCTGGGCCCCCCAGAGAACGCGGAGGGGTCCCACCCACACCTAGTGGCAGCCCTATGCTCCGCGTTGGGGAGAAGACTCAAGGGAATCATACGCCTATGCCTCGGGGGTAGGGACACTCACGAGGCCAAAGCGTCCTTACGACCTCCCATATACACCCCCACCGTGACACTCTCACGTAATAACAAGCTGAGGTTGTATACGCCAGGGTGCTTTGAGGACGAGGAGGGGTCCATCCCACGCCTAGTGGCGGCCCTATGCTCCACGCTGGGGAGAAGATGAAGGCAATAAAAACACAATCCACCAATGACGAAAACCACAACTCGCTAGTAAGTCAACACAGTCCGCCAATGACTGTGCTCACAGCTGGCCAGGAAATCAACCCAGTCCACCTACGACTACGCCCACGCCCAGTTTGGGGGACAGACAAATGGAGGTACGGAGCTGCTCGTACGTCAAGGGGGACCCCTGAGCATCGCGACTCAGGGGCCTAACTGTGCTCGTAGCCCCTTCCACTTTGGGCCGTCCTGGTTTCTGGTCGATTCAATCGCGGCAGAGGTACGTGCGGGGCGGGCCCTACCAACGCAGACTACTAAAGGAGTTCGGGAGTCTCAAATTGTTAGTTTCTTAGCAGGGACATCGGAGTTGTTCGCACGTCAAGGGGGACCCCTGAGCATCGTGACTCGGGGGCCTAACCGCACTTGTAGCCCCTTCCCTTTTGGGTCGTCCTGGATTTCGGCCGGTTCAATCGCAGTAGAGGTACGCGCGGGGCGGGCCCTGCCGGTGCAGGGTGCTGAAGGTGTTCTGAAGTTTCAAATTCCTCGTCGTGTTCCCCTCATGAGGGCTGCTCGCACGTCAAGGAGACTCCTGAGCATCTCGACTCAGGAGCTTAATTGCGCCCGTTGCCCGTTCCCTCTTGGGCCGCTCAGGCGGTCCTAAGGCGGCGGAGGTATGCGTGGGCCGGGCCGCCGACGCAGAGTATCACACCAAACATGATAGAAACGAGGCGAATAAACCATTCAAACAGTCAGCCAGTTATTACAAGCCTCAACAAGGTCTTGAAAACGCAAATAAGTCTGACGGCTCCACGAGGCACGATGTGCATTGCAGTGAAAAACAGGGAGAAGAAATCAGAAGGAGCCGTCGCCACCGGTCGCTCCATCTTCAAGGGGCTTGTCGTCGGTGTCAAAAGCTTCGTCTTCCCTGTCGTCGGCTTCAGCAGCATCCGGTGATGAAGAAGATGCGACATGGGCGAACCTCTTGACCAACGCCTCCACAGGGCCCTTCACTGCCTTCGCAGCACTGTGCCGGGCCTCAGTGGGGACCTACAAGATCATGGAGCCGAAGTCAAATCCCGGCTCGTGAAGATGAAGGTGACTGAAGACATGTGTCGCGACTTCGGAGAAGAGGTCGCGACACTCGCTATCCAAGATCTTGTCCACCTGGATGACGGCGCCCTCCAACGCCACGGCGAGCTCCGCCATGAGCACAGCGAAGCCGCTCTCTGGGGTGGCGAGAGGCTCGTCGAACCCGTTCCGAAAGTGGGTGCGAAGTGCCGTGCGAAGCCTGAGCTCCACATCCGGGAATCCTACCAGCTCCGCAGCCTTCTTCTTCTCGGCCGCGGCGAGGGCTCCCCCTGGCATCGGGAAGGGTCTTCCTCGAGGCGATCTCCTTCTACTTCTCGTCCAAATGCGTTTGCTTCTTGCCGAGGCGATTTTCTTCCTGGCAAAGGTCTTCTTCCCGAGCAGCGAGCTTGGCCTTGCGGGCCGGAAGTTCCTCCTCCCGCAAGCGATGCTGCTCGGTTAGCTTGGATTGTTCTGCTTAGAAGGCCTTCAGGCGAGCCTCTACCTCTTCGCAACGTCTAGCAGCTGTCGTAGCTTCCTCCAGTGCCTCCTTGCATGCGGCGCGAGCGGCCCTGGCCTCCTCCTCGCCTTTTGCCATCACAACCGTGACCCTGCCCAGGGCAGTGAATGCCTGGTTCAGGATGCCCTAGACGTATACCGGGGTCCTTTGGACGTCCTCCTAAGGAGCCTCTAGTGTTGTCCCAGGCGGTGCCGTCGGGAATGCAGCGTCACGAGGGACAGGGGACTCCGAAGTCTGCTCGGAGGTTGCGAGCATTGGCGCATCGGCAAACTGAGGACCCTCAGGAGCCTGCCCCTCGGGCAACGGCGCTGGCATGACTGCATCAGATCGCTTCAGGGGCTCGGGGGGCTCGGTGACCAAGGCCAGAGAGGTCACCCCGCGAGCCTCCCCTTCTTCATCGGCAGGCTGCGACACGTTGGGGAGAGCCGACCTTGAGCCAGTAGCCCACCTTCTTCTTGTTCACCCTGGCGAAGCAACGCCCTTGGACATTAGGCAAAAGAGAATCAACCATGCACGGACGATGAACGCGCGGAGCGTGCTAAGACGAGCCACTTACTCTTCGACATCGTGCCATCTCTTCCTCCTTTCTGCCCCGGCGACGCAAGGAGCGGCATGGCCCCCACAGAGGGGGGGCGAGCCTGGCGCCTCAGATTTCACGCCGGCGGAGGCAGGATGCGCCGAGGGCGGCTCAGCACCGTGCCTCTAGAGAGCGAGCACGCACGCGGACCGCGTGGCGCGCGGGGCCGATGCAGGTCCCCTGGAGGTCCTGGTCGGGCGCGAGGAGATCACCATGGAGACCTCTCCGGTGGCATAATCATCTTCAAGCTCGCGTAGAAGGATGGCCTATGACAAAGGAGGGGTCTTCGCGAGGCAGTTTTTGATGGTCTTCTCCGAGTCCTCCCCGTCGGAGGTGTCGTCCTACAACACCTCCACCGCACCAGGGTCCTTGGCCGGGAAGAGCCCCCGCTCATCAAAGACAGGCAGCGCGGCGATCAGAACTGCCCTCTCGTCAAGATGGTACATTGGACCAAGATCCTCGGGCAGGTCGCCTGGGTCAGCGCCCAGCAAGATCGCAACGACCTTGTTCAGCTCCTCAGTGGGAAGGTCCTGGGACCGGAGCCTGAGCTCGTCACCACCAGCCCGGTAGTCCCACACGGGCCTGGAATGGGCATGAAGGGGCGAAAGTTGTTGCGCCAAGAATTCCTTCACTATCATCCCACCAGTTAGCCTCTTGGCGCTTATGTCACGGGAGAAGCGCTCTAGGATGGGCACGGCCCGAGGGTCGGAGAGCTTTGCTGAGCTCCAAGCATAAGTCTTCTCCGGCGGCCCCATCAGCTCCTCCAGCCGAGTGTTGGCATCGTTCAGACTCATGAGAACCCAGCGGTGCCTCATGTTTTCAACCTTCTTCCCGGCCTTCAAGAGAAAATTGCCGCTCTGGGACTCTATGAAGGAGACGCATGCCGACAAATGGGCCTTGTCGTGCAGGCGTATGCTGAAGAAATTACGGAACAGGGCTACTGAAGGCCGCACGCCTACAATGCCCTCGCATTAGAAAGCAAAGACGGACATGAGCAAAGTGGATTTGGGCTACAGGTGAAGGGCATGGATCCCGTAGTGGTCCCGGATGGTGGTGAATAACGAGGAGAAAGGCAACACCAACCAGGCGAGGACGCTATGGACGAAGAAGGGGTATACTGTCTTCGATGAGGGCCACTTTGCTACGGCGCCGTGCCAGATCAGGGACCGCCCTTGATCGTTGGACTAGGCGACAGTCCATAGGAGCACGTGGACAAGATCCACATCCTTGGAAAGGGCGCACTCGAGGTGCAGAGGAGCCAGTGCGGGTCCTTGCGTCTTGGGCTTCTGCTCGCCTGCGGGTGCCATCGCTGGACCGACAAAGGAGCGGCGCGGTGCTGGATCTGGGTTGCATCAGTTGGAGTAGGAGACCAAGAAGGAAGAGCGAGTGCAGGAAAAGGGAAAACAATAACGGACCAACGCAACGAGTCAGGTCCCTAATAACTCGAGTAAAGACATAAGGCAAAGGAGACACGACATCAGCCGCCTGACGTGCACCGGCCAGGCCCACAGGCATTTAGGGCCCGCGACGGCTCAGGCCACCACCCGAGGCTTCGCCCATAAGCCAACCCGAGCGTGTCGTGGGCCTGGAGGCTACTGTCGGCATTCTGGGAATGGGGGTACCCAGACCTGCCTGCGTGTGGCCTAGGGCTGGCCCACTTCATCAAGTGAGCACGATTGGGCATGGTACCACTCGAGGCGAGGCCCTCGCGAGGGGACAACCTTCGCGAGGCGGAACAGCGTCAAACCCACAGGGGGCCTCATCAGGATCCTCCGGAGCGGCGGATATTTTGAGGCAAGGCCTAGCCTCAGGAGTCAAGGATGACGTGTAGGAAGGACAAGCGAGCAGCAGACAGCAGGGCGGTGCAGCTTCCCCATTAGTGCGTAGGGGGAAAGGACATACCAGGGTTCCCAAGGCATCTTCCAAAGGTTTCCCTTCTCGTGCAACAAAGCCATCACGACCCGCCACCAGGACATTGGTCACCCGTGGACCCATCCCTTCAGCACTGGTAGCCACTTTGCAGGCGAAGGCCACCTTTGGGAAGGGGAGCATGTTCCCCTGTTCCCCTTCGAAATTCTCCGATGTGGGATCCATTCCCGCTGAAACGATAAGGGAAGAAGAGCGGGGCCGCCACTATCTATAGAGTATGGGTTACTTCGTAGAGGGGGATCCGATCCATCCATTTGCCCATTGGCGCCACACAAAGGCCATCCAGACTCCCGAGGCCCTCGAACAATGTATTTGTTCATCCAACAAACCTCCACGAGAGGCAATCCAGCAAAGCAAGAGTAGGTTATTACGCTTCCTAGTGGCCCGAACCTCGGTAAACTGCCATGTTCTGTGTCTTCCTCACCATCGAGTGAGTTCTCTGTCATCTACAACGGGTACCGAGCTAGGTGAGGCGAGTCCGCAAGAAATCTTCGTACACGCCACTGAGTTTGAATCTTTTAGGATTTTGCGGAGCTCAAAATCCGGCAGGCTGGTCGTCCTTGTCGAAAGTAATTGGTTTTTACGACCCTTGGCTCGCCGTCGCGACGTGGTGAATTTGATGGAACTCTCTAAGATCTCTCTTTCTTTGATTTTTTGAGGAAAATATTTCGTAGATCGGTAAGATGTCCGCGTTGCTTACCAATGGTCGTCTCGACTTTTTCCTTTGTAAGCGAAACCTTTAAGATGCCCTCTCCACTTTTTGTGACTTGCCTGATGAGGGAGTTCTGGATTAAGGGGTCCTCAGGCAGTCGGTTTATCCCTTATGGACCGACCATATGGGCTGCATCATTGAAGACCGGATTATCTAACAACTTCATAATCAAGATGGAAAGATCCAAAGACTAGGCGTGCACTCAAAGTCAGGAGGACCAGTTTGGCCAATCTATCCCCGACTTAGGTCGGTAACATGTAAACCTAGGAGCCATGGTGTCTATATAAACCAGAGGTTCTTATGCGTAGAGGCAAATTATCTCATCTAGGGTTTAGCTTGTATGATCTTGAGGTAGATTAACTCTGTAACCATTGTTCCCCATCAATATAATCAAGGAGGAGTAGGGTTTTACCTCCTCACGAGCTACCGCTCAGAGCTTAGAAGCAAAGCAACGACAACTCGAGGACGAACAGGACACCATTAACAATAGGTGGACCAAAATCCTGGCGGCCAAAGAGGGGTACGACATGGAGTGGCTGGACGTAAAGAAAACGTACCTGCACCGACGCCTGCTCTGCTAGTTCGATGACGAGGCCCCAGAACATGTGTCCCCCCGATGCACGGACTATGACCAACCTGATCGTCCGTCGCAAGGATGCATGGAGCGGCCGGAGACAACGGGTATAGACCCGAACCTCCTTGCAGAAAAGGCAAAGAACATGTGCACTATGGGAATAGGCCTGACCCATGATACGTTAGATCGGGCCGCAATAGATCCATCTACGGATGCATGAGATACTCTCCCACTTGATGGGAAGACGAACCACCTCGGGTCACTTACAAAAGCAGAGGCTGAGAACCGTACCAGGCTCAATCCAGTGCCGATCTCCGGCACAACATAGCCCGGATCAGAGGCGTAACTCACCAATTGTGTTTCAAAGGTGAGTTCATGCAGCACCAGTTCCCGAAAGGGTTTTGTAGGATTAGATGTATGTCTAGAGGGGGGCGATAAGACTACTTGACCAATAAAAACTTAGCCTTTTCCTAGTTTTAGTCGTGGGCAAGTTTTAGAAATTAATAATATAGAAGCAGAATGTAAAACATGCAAGTGTAAAATAAAGGGAGTAAGGTAGGGAGATCAAAAGCAAGAGGTTGATACAACGATTTTTGGCATGGTCCGAATAGGTGGTGCTATCGTACGTCCATGTTAGTGGAGACTTCAACCCACGGAGGGAAACGACTGTGAGATTCCATGGAAAGCTCCACCCACAAGGGGTCCACGAAGAAGCGACATTGTCTATTCCACCACGGTTTCCGTCCACACAAGACTAGCTTTACTCACGGTAGATCTTCCGGAAGTAGGAGATCACCTTGCCCTTACAAACATCTTGCTTCACCTCCAAAACATGAAGTCGTTGGCAACCAAGAGACACCTAACCAATCTAGGAGGCACCACCCTCCAAAAGGTAATAGATGTGGTAGAACGATGAACTCCTTGCTCTTGTGCTTGGAAAGATAGTCTCCTCAACACTCAATCACACTCTCATGGAATATGCATGGGTAGGAGAGATTAATTTAGGTGGAAAGCATCTTGGCGAGGCTAGAGATCAAGTTTCAAATGGATGGATTGGAATACATAAGTAGGTAGCTCGCTCCCAGAAAAATGGTTCTGGCAATGAAGTTTGTGTTCTGAGTGCTTCCTCAGCGAATGAGAGGTAGGTGGAGGGGTATATATTGGCAGCACCCAAAATCCAACCGTTACACCTAAATTGACTAACTCGGTGACACCGAAGTCATAAACTCAGTGGTACGACTTGCACAAAAGGCAACAACTTTTGAATCTTGGTGAGACCGATATACACAACTTAGCGGAACCGAAAAGTTGGCTAATGGTCAGATGGCCCAACTCGGTGACACCGATACCCAAACTCGGAAATTCCGATTTTGTGTACCGAGGCAACAGAAAGTTGGTCACGTGAACTCGGTAGCAGCGATGCAAAATCAGTTGTACCAAAATGGTAGGTTTGGCTAGGGTTCTTTCTGGGTTGAAAATTGGTAGGGCCGAATTTGAAAACTCGGTGGCACCAATTTTAGGTATGGGGCTTTGGATAGAAGTGTTACGTGGAAAAATGACTGAGTATTTTTGGTGGCTATCTCTAAGCACTTGAGAAACTAGTTCATTTTAATACCTCACCCCCTTTTAATAGTATTGGCTTTCCTATAGACTCAAAAGTGATTTCTCACAAATATAAAATGAAGAGTCTTCTTGCTTGAGGCTTGAGCCAATGTTTTTTCTTTCTTGTATCTAGGGGCATATCAACATAAACCTTTTGCCAATGCATCTTTTGAAATTTTCTAAAATATACTAGGATAAGTTCATTAGTGCAATGATGCATATGTTGTGATCAATTATCAAAACCACCTTAGGGAGCAATTGTGCTTTCAATCTCACCCTTTTTTGTAATTGATGACACGATATAGATCAAAGCTTCGACAAAAGATATAATCAATGATTAGCATCGACGCTTTGATAATTATGTGAAAAGAAAGAGCTTCCCCTAAATTTGTGCGTTATTTATAATTTGTGTTTAAATGCAAATGCACAATTGATTGGGATTATGGGTAACTTGTCCATATCACATACATCTTGGTGGTGTGCATACACGATATGAATGAATAGTAATGCACATTGCACCGAAAGAATAAGTGAATGATGATCATATGGATAGCTCAAAGATAATAATGCGGTAGCATCAACCAAGCAAAGCGTATGATCAAACACAGATAACTAGATAAAGTCATCCAAGGAGACAAAGTTTTGTAAAAACCAAACGAAAGAAAATAAAGTCAAAAGTTCTCTCTCACTCGAAGCCCTATGATATAGAGCTAATCGCCTATCTGGCCCTATATCCTGCGGCAATCGATGATTAAGTAGACATAAGAGCGTCGACGAATGCTTCGATAGAATGCCTTGGAGCTTGAGGTGTCGATACTAGAGTTGCTGTAGCTGGGGCTGAAACTGAAGGTGCAGATGTCTGAGCTGATGAAGTTGTATTTTCTTCTGACACTGGCACAGCTGCAGATGCGAGGAGGCGACTCTTCATCACCACTAGTTGAACTGAGTTTCCTCACACCATCAACTTCATGCTTGAGCTGATCAACACTAGCAAATATCTTTGTCACTTTGACGTCCAAATCATGGAATTTGGTTTCCACGATCCTCTCTAAGCTCCTTTGGTTGAGCATAATATCCGAGATGTTCTTCTCCATACCGTGCTTAAAACTTACTAGAAATGCCATTTTCTCAGCTTGAGTTCTGAGCTATAGAACTGGTGGTGGCACATTCTTAGTAGCCTCTGCTGCTGCTCCCTCTGCTACCTCTCTAGATGCGACTGAGGTGGGATCATTGTCATCCATTACAACCACATTATCTTCAAATTCAGGCTGAAGGGGAAAATGGGGAAGATCAAGCAGATATGTATTCTTGTCAATTTTGGCATTGATAAGCATCTGAATTTATGGGGCATATCCACAAGACTCTTTTGATTAAAGTAGTCCTCCTAATAGTCTCTACCATCAAATCCATCACCTTAAAGTGAGTGTGGGTGTCTAGATGGTGCATCATGTTAATGTAATAGCCTCCAATCATCTTATCATCACCCGACATAGGCATCAAGGTGTGTCTCATAATGGTATTGGTAGTGGGTATTCCTACTTGCAAGAAATAGACAGAGCCAAGCTTGTGTGTTCCTAAGAACTTGTGAGGAATTTTCTTATACATATTAGCCATGGAGTTGTGGTTCATCTTCATCTCACAGTAAACATCTAAATCATCTTCTTTCTGCTGTGGGGCACCAATGATAGTGGCCCACTCATCAATTGTGGCTTCATACTTGTGACCATCAGTTATCCAAACAATAGAGCCATCACCATAGAAATGAACAGTTGAATATAATTGCATGACCAGTTCATCATCCATGGGGTCATCTTTCTCCCAATAAATTCATCAATATCCACTCAATGTCTGGCACAAGGGGAAAGAAACTTTCGTTGTGTTTTATGTAAGCCCGGTCAACATATCTCATGTAACTAACAGCTGGACTTTTGTCAAACAAAATAATGTCATAAAAATCTTGTTGTTCCTTAGTGTGCAATCTAGGATCAACATCAGTCCTTCTCTTGATAGCATATGGAGCAATTGCTCTCCACTTCGTCAGCCTTGCATCTTTCCTCTTATTCATGTCCTCTGCTACTGGGTGAGTAACATTATGAAGTGGCAAATGAGGTCTGAGCTTTAAGAGAATGGGTTCATCCTCATCTTCCTCTGCAGCAAAGGCAATGGCAGGGCCTTTCTCCTTGGTAGCTGTAGGTATGTCCTTTGTAGTTATCTTGGGAGCTACATGATTTTTGGCCTTAGGAGGCTTAGGAGCAGATTTCCTCGGCATGGATTAACCATGAGCTTTTCTTCTCAGGAGGAGGAGAGGCTTCAGCCGGGATATCTTCTTATTCACCAGCAACATTTGAGTTCTCATACATTGAAGTTGTTCTCCTGATAACATGAATCACCCTCTTCCTGGCTCTCTTCACCCCAGCCTTCTTAGGAGGATTGTCTAGGGAAAGTGGCATCCCTTGCCTTGTAGACATAGGGGCTCTAAGATCAGTAGGCTTTGCAAACTCTTTCCTGACAATCTTCTTGGTAGGTGCCTTGTCCTTCTGTTTTTGAGGAACAAAAACTTCCTCTAGCACAAAGTCAGAATCTTCTTCATTAGAATTATGTTTCTTTCTTGACCTAGTAGCTTCCTTGCCAAGCCATTCGAGCTGGGGGTACGTGGGTCAGAAAGTGTCCTCTCAAGACTTGTGCCTGAATCCATCTCAACATTGTGCTTAGTGAAATTGTTTTGGCTATCTTCAGATCCTGACATCCTGAAAATAAAAGCAAACTACAAACTAACAGACTAGCAAACAAGCAGCCTGGTGAAATATATGTAGAAGAGTAGAAGGATTGAGCATCACAAAACACAAAAGGTTTAAAAAAAATATTAATTCGGAACCTTAGGGTATGACCTTCTGCAGAATAGAAATCGGTAGCACCGGGTTTGGCATTTTTGAGTCACCATGATCAATCACTCGTAGAACATAGACTTGGCAGTCTTTTTGTTGTCACCGAAAAGATCTACTCGATCTCGCCGAGATGTTTCTCAGCAACCCTAAAACAGAAATCGGCGGAACCGATTTCACCAACTTGGTGTCACCGAGATGCATCTTGCGGATGATCAGAACCAAAATTTCATCGTTCTCTATGCTACCAAATCTTCTGGTGGAGAGGAGGGATTGTACATGGTGAATTATAGATAAAAAGTTTCTAATTAGCATGAGTTGGAACAATGGAGCGCAAGAGAAAAACAGAGTCATACCCGAGATTGGTGACGGTCCGACTACGGAAACCACGGCGGAGAAGAATCTGTCGACGACGGCGAATCCCAACGGCGGAGGTGCTCGGGGATGGAAAGCCAACGACTAGGGGTCCAGGTGCGGCAGATTAGGGTTTGGGGTCGAGACCTTTGAAGAGGTATTTTCAAAACGCTCGATCTGCCAGACTTTATACCCGTCACTATCGGTGTCACCGAGTTCCTCTACTGTCAGTTGACAGGGAAATTCGGTGTAATCGAGATGATGACATCGGTGGTACCGAGATGGAAAACACTGATCAACTTTCGGAATTCGGTAGAAACAAGTTTGTGGGGTTGGTTTCACCGAGATTATCAAGGGGTCTTGGAATGCAACCTTTGTCGTTACGGAACTCTTAGTGCTCCTTCACACAGAGGAATCGAGAAGTGCTTGTTCAAGTTTTGTGATGAATCATGAATAGAACTTAAGACGAGAAAGCATAGATAGCTAGAGGAGGGTCCTAGGCATTCTTGTCCATACAATTGGCCTAAGATAAATTAAAAAGCCAAATAACAACAATTAGATGTCCTCGAATGAGAAAAATATGCATACCAACAAGCTCACACAATAAGATCATTGGCAAAACAAAGTGAACATGCATGAACATCCTAGCATCTATCACGCACTTTGGCGATGATGAAGTCATCTATATTTGAGTATATTGACATAGGAGCCAAGTAAGAATACTTGATCATAAGTCATACTCATTTCTTAAGCACAAATGGGGTCACCATTTCTACATAGAGCATTAATGTGTTCATATCCTCAGGAGATGCTTATACTCAAGATTTAGAGTAAAGCTCCCACTTGATACCACATCCCCCCTAAGAGCGTTAAACCAACCTTGTGTTGTGTCGTAGAAGACTTCTAGTAGGTGAAGTAGTGGTGGATTCTCAATGTTGTTGAAGACCATCTTGACTTGGGAGCAATCCTTGGTATTTCTTAGTCTTCTCACCTACATGGGTTAGTCCCAAACACAAGGAACATATGCAAGAATATCTATGGACATGAAGTGAAGCACATGTGGTATGATGTCCAAAGATACATTAATTATCTTGTCCCTTCGTTACCTTTGAGGGAATGTGTGACTCCTTGAACTAATGCATATGGTTGAGATTAATTGCATATATTTCTAGCCAAAATGAAAAAGAGTGAACTTCATTGGCAGAGTCACCCCTCAAGAACTTTATAGTTCTTCCTCTTGGGCACCCACATGAACTTGTTGGGAATGCTTAGAGTTGTGGTAGCACAAGATGAGGTAGTGCTAGTAGTGTCCTTGGGAATCCACTCAACCTTGTCTCGGGGCTCTTCTTCAAATGAGTCAATGTCCTCTTGAAGGTTTTCCCTTGCCCTTGTGATCTCTAGGTAGAAGGCCATCTTGTGAGCTTGTTCCCTTGGGAGGAGTAGGATCGTACTTCTCCTCTTGAGGAAGAAACTTGGGAATGGGATATGGACCTTCTTCCCAAACATCTCCGTTGACGTTGAAGTAGAAAACACCTTGTTTCTTTCGATGTCCTCCTTGCTTGCGCAAAATTTCCTCAAATTGCTTACTTCCGGCGAGACTCTTGAAGACACCTCTCTCTATAATCCCTTTCAATAAATCATTTTCTTGCTCAGATGTAACTTGGCTAAGATAATCATTAGTGGAATCAAGAGAGCTACTAGCAACAACATTATTAGATTTACCTTTAGTATTGTTGTTACTAGATGAAGAAACTTTCTTGCCTTTGTTACTAGTGTTATTAGGTTTAACTTGTGGAACAAAAGAATACAAGAGTAAGCGTTTCTATAGATAAGAAGAACTCTTATTTCGAAGATCATCATTGATTGCTTTTAGGAACTCATGCTCTTGCTCCAAGCTGAGCTTCTCAAAACGTACCTTCTCATGAGTACTTGCAAGCTCTCTATGATCTTCTAGAGTAGTTTAGTGATCTAACTTAGGAGCGTTTAATTCTTTAGTTAGTCGTTCAATCTCTTTCTTATAATCATCATTTTATTTATCTTGACTAGCATGAAAATTAACAAGTTCATTTTCAGCATTATCACTGGTCTTATCAAGAAGCAACTCATCTTCTACTAACAATTTGTCCTCATCACTATCAAAATCAAGATATTCGGGGTACGATACCTTGGGGTCTTTATGTTGGAATTATGCCCTAGAGGCAATGCTAAATAAGTTATTATTATAATTCCTGTATCAAGATAATCGTTTATTATCCATGCTAGAATTGTATTGAATGAAGACTTAGATACATGTGTGGATACATAGACAAAACACTGTCCCTAGCAAGCCTCTTGTTGGCTAGCCAGTTGATCAAGGATAGTCAGGGTCTTCTGACTATGTACAAGGTGTTGTTGCTTGATAACTAGATCACATCATTAGGTGAATCATGTGATGGACTAGACCCAAACTAATAGACGTAGCATATTGATCGTGTCATTTTGTTGCTACTGTTTTCTACGTGTCAAAGTATTTATTCCTATGACCATGAGATCATAGAACTCACTGGCACCGGAGGTTTGCTTTGTGTGTATCAAACATCGCAACGTAACTGGGTGACTATAAAGATGCTCTACAGGTATCTTCGAAGGTGTCCGTTGAGTTAGTATGGATCAAGACTGGGATTTGTCACTTCGTGTGACGGAGAGGTATCTCGGGGCCCACTCGTTAATACAACATCACACACAAGCCTTGCAAGCAATGTGACTTAGTGTAAGTCACGGGATCTTGTATTACGGAACGAGTAAAGAGACTTGCCGGTAAACGAGATTTAAATAGGTATGCGGATACTGACGATCGAATCTCGGGCAAGTAACATACCGAAGGACTAAGGGAATGACATACGGGATTATATGAATCCTTGGCACTGAGCTTCAAACGATAAGATCTTCATAGAATATGTAGGATCCAATATGGGCATCCAGGTCCCGCTATTGGATACTGACCAAGGAGTCCCTCGGGTCATGTCTACATAGTTCTCGAACCCGCAGGGTCTGCATGCTTAAGGTTCGGCGTTGTTTTATGCGTACTTGAGTTATATGGTTGGTTACCGAATGTTGTTCAGAGTCCCGGATGAGATCACGGACGTCACGAGGGTTTCCGGAATGGTTCGGAGACGAAGATTGATATATAGGATGACCTCATTTGATAACCGGAAAGTTGTCGGAATTACCGGGAATGACGAATGGGTTTCGGATGTTCACCGTGGGGGGGGGGGGGGGGGCAGCCCACCCCGGGGAAGCCCATAGGCCTTAGGGGTGGCGCACCAGCCCTTAGTGGGCTGGTGGGCAAGCCCAAGAAGGCCCCTGCGCAGGATAAGAAAAAATCAAAGAGAAAAAAAGGGAAGTGGGAAGGAAGAGAAGGACTCCACCTTCCAATCGTAGTTGGACTAGGATTGGAGGAGGATTCCTCCTCCCCCCCTTCGACCGACCCCCTAGGGGCTCCTTGAGCCTCAAGGCAAGGCCCCTCCCCTCCCTCCTATATATATTGAGGTATTAGGGCTGATTTGAGACAACTTTGCCACGGCAGCCCGACCACATACCTCCATGGTTTTTCCCTCTAGATCACATTTCTGCGGAGCTCGGGCGGAGCCTTGCTGAAATTAGTTCACCACCAACCTCCGGAGCGCCGTCACACTGCCGGAGAACTCATCGACCTCTCCATCTCTCTTGCTCGATCAAGAAGGCCGAGATCATCGTCGAGCTGTACGTGTGCTGAATGCGGAGGTGCCGTCCGTTCGGCACTAGATCAGAGCAGATCGTGGGACGGTTCGCGGGACGGATCGAGGGACGTGAGGTCGTTCCACTACATCAGCCGCGTTTATTAACGCTTCTGCTATGTGATCTACAAGGGTACGTAGATCGGAAATCCCCGCTCGTAGATGGACATCACCATGATAGGTTTGCGTGCGCGTAGGAAATTTTTTGTTTCCCATGCGACGTTCCCCAACAGTGGCATCATGAGCTAGGTTCATGCGTAGATGTCATCTCGTGTAGAACACAAAAGTTTTTGTGGGCGGTGATGTGTGATTTGCTGCCCTCCTTAGTATTTTATTGATTCCGTGGTATTGTTGGATCGAAGCGGCTCGGACCGTCATTACTCGTACTCTTACGAGAGACTGGTTTCATCGCTACGAGCAACTCCGTTGCTCAAACATGACTGGCGAGTGTCGGTTTCTCCAACTTTAGTTGAATCGGATTTGACCGAGGAGGTCCTTGGATGAGGTTAAATAGAAATTCTTATATCTCCGTTGTGGTGTTTGCGTAAGTAAGATGCGATCGTACTAGATACCCATGGTCACCACGTAAAACATGCAACAACAATTAGAGGACGTCTAACTTGTTTTTGTAGGGTATGCTTGTGATGTGATATGGCCGACGATGTCATGTGATATATTGGATGTATGAGATGATAATGTTGTAATAGTTAATATCGACTTGCACATCGATGGTACGGCAACCGACAGGAGCCATAGGGTTATCTTTAAACTAATGTTTGTGGTTGCAGATGCGTTTACTATATTGCTAGGATGTAGCTTTAGTAGTAATAGCATGAGTAGCACGACAACCCCGATGGTGACACGTTGATGGAGATCATGGTGTGGTGCCGGTGACAAGAAGATCGTGCCAGTGCTTTGGTGATGGAGATCAAGAAGCACGTGATGATGGCCATAACATGTCACTTATGAATTGCATGTGATGTTAATTATTTTATGCACCTTATTTTGCTTAGAACAGCGGTAGCATTACGAGGTGATCTCTTACTAAAATTTCAAGACGAAATTGTGTTCTACCCAACTATGCACCGTTGCTACAGTTCGTCGTTTCGAGACACCACGTGATGATCGGGTGTGATAGACTCAACGTTCACGTACAATGGGCGCAAAACAGTTGCACACGCGGAACACTCGGGTTAAGCTTGATGAGCCTAGCATGTGCAGACATGGCCTCGGAACACATGAGACCGAAAGGTCGATCATGAATCATATAGTTGATATTATTAGCATAGGGATGCTTACCACTGAAACTATCCTCAACTCACGTGATGATCGGACTTGAGCTAGTGGAATTGGATCATGAACCACTCAAATGACTAGAGAGATGTACTTTTTGAGTGGGAGTTTAGCAAGCAATTTCATTATGTAAACTCTAATTATCTTGAACATAGTCTAAGTCCACTTTGAATATATTTGTGTTGTAGATCATGGCTCACGCGACGGTCACCCTGAATTTTAATACGTTCTAGAGAAAGCTAAGTTGAAAGATGATGGAAACAACTTTGTAGACTGGGCTCGTAATCTTAAGTTTCTCCTGCAAGCTGGGAAGAAGGATTATGTCCTTAATGCTGCTCTAGGAGATGAACCACCCGCTACGGCTGACCAAGATGTTAAGAACGCTTGGTTAACACGTAAGGAGGACTACTCGGTAGTTTAATGTGCAGTCTTGTATGGCCGGGACTTCAACGTCGCTTTGAGCGTCATGGAGCATATGAGATGTTCCAGGAGTTGAAGTTTATCTTTCAGAAGAACGCCCGGATCGAGAGGTATGTGACCTCCGATAAATTCTATGCTTGCAAGATGGAGGAGAATTCATCTATCAGTGAACATGTGTTCAAAATGTCTAGGGTACTCAAACCGTCTAGCTGAGCTGGGGATTGAACTCCCGCAAGAGGCTATCACTGACAGAATTATTCAATCACTGCCGCCAAGCTATAAGGGCTTTGTGTTGAACTACAACATGCAAGGGATGAACAAGTCACCTGGCGAGTTGTTTGCGATGCTGAAAGTCGCAGAGTCAGAACTCCGTAAAGAGCATCAAGTGTTGATGGTGAATAAGACCACTAGTTTCAAGAGAAACGACACATGAAAGAAGGGTAGTTCAAAGAAGAGTGGCAAGCCTGTTGCCAATCCGACGAAGAAACCCAAAGCTGGACCTAAGCCTGAAATGGAGTGCTATTATTGCAAGGGTATGGGTCACTAGAAGCGCAACTGCCCCAAGTATCTGGCTGATAAGAAGGCGGCCAAATAAAAATCAGGTATATTCGATATACATGTTATTGATGTGTACTTAACCAGCTCTCGTAGTAGTGCCTGGGTATTTGATACCAGTTCTGTTGCTCATATTTGCAAATCGAAACAGGAATTGCGGAATAAGCGAAGGCTCGCGAACGATGAAGTGACGATGCGCGTGGGAAATGGTTCCAAGGTTGATGCAATCGCCGTCGGCACAGTTTCACATCAGTCACCATCAGGATTAGTTATGAACTTAAATAATTGTTATTTAGTGCCTGTGTTAAGCATGAACATTATATCTGGATCTTGTTTATTGCGAGACGGTTACTCGTTTAAGTCAGAGAATAATGGTTGTTCTATTTCTATGAGTAATATATTTTATGTTCATGCACCCAATGTGAGAGGATTGTTCATATTGAATCTTGATAGTGATTATACACATATACATAACATTGACACCAAAAGAGTTAGAGTTAACAATGATAGCGCCATGTTTTATGCCACTGCCGCTTAGGTCATATTGGTGTAAAGCGCATGAAGAAACTCCATACCGATGGACTTTTGGAGTCACTTCACTTTGATTCAGTTGACACGTGCGAACCATGCCTCATGGGCAAGATGACTAAAACTCCGTTCTCCGGAAAAATGGAGCGTGCAAGTGACTTGTTGGAAATCATACATACCGATGTGTGTGGTCCGATGAGTGTGGAGGCACGCGGCGGATATCGTTATTTTCTCACCTTCACTGACGATTTGAGTAGATATGGTTATGTCTACTTGATGAAACACAAGTCTGAAATATTTGAAAAGTTCAAGCAATTTCAGAGTGAAGTTGAAAATCATCGCAACAAGAAGATCAAGTTCCTACGGTCTGATCGTGGGGGTGAATATCTGAGTTTCGATTTTGGTGCTCACTTAAGACAATGTGGAATTGTTTCATAGTTGACACCGCCTGGAACACCACAGTGTAATGGTGTGTCCAAACGTCGTAATCATACTTTATGAGAGATGGTGCAATCTATGATGTCTCTTACCGATATGTCGTTATCGTTTTGGGGTTATGCATTATAAACAGCTGCATTCACTTTAAATAGGGCACCATCAAAATCTGTTGAGACGACACCATACGAACTGTGGTATGGCAAAAGACCAAAGTTGTCGTTTCTTATAGTTTGGGGATGTGATGCTTATGTCAAAAAGCTTCAGCCTGAAAAGCTGGAACCCAAAGCGGAAAAGTGCGTCTTCATAGGTTACCCAAAAGAGACACTTGGGTATACCTTCTATCTCAAATCCGAGGGCAAAGTGTTTGTTGCTAAGAACGGAGCTTTTCTCGAGGAGTTTCTCTCGAGAGAATTGAGTGGGAGGAAGATAGAACTTGATGAGGTTGCCGAACCTCTCATCCCTCTGGATGGTGGCGCAGGGCAAGGGGAAACCCCTGTCGTTGCGACGCCGGTTGAAGAGGAAGTTAATGATGATGATCATGGAACTCCAGATCAAGTTCCTGTCGAACCTCGCAGGTCGACGAGACCGCGTACTACTCCAGAGTGGTACGGTAAACCCGTCTTATCAATTTGGTTGTTGGACAACAATGAGCCTGCGAATTATAAAGAAGCAATGGTGGGCCCGGATTCCAACAAATGGCTGGAGGCCATGAAGTCCGAGATAGGATCCATGTATGAAAACAAAGTGTGGACTTTGGAAGTATTACCTGAAGGCAGCAAGGCTATTTAGAACAAATGGATCTTTAAGAAGAAGACATACGCTGACGGTAATGTGACCATTTAGAAAGCTCGACTTGTGGCAAAGGGTTTTTCACAAGTTCAAGGGATTGAGTACGATGAGACATTCTCACCCGTAGCGATGCTTAAGTTCGTCCGAATCATGTTAGCAATAGCTGCATTTTTCGATTATGAAATCTGGCAGATGGATATCAAAATGGCGTTCCTTAACGGTTTCCTTAAGGAAGAGTTGTATGTGAGGCAACCCGAAGGTTTTGTCGGCCCTAAAAATGCTAACAAAGTGTGCAAGCTCCAGCGATCCATTTATGGACCGGTGCAAGTATCTCGGAGTTGGAGTAAACGCTTTTATGAGGTGATCAAAGCATTTGGGTTTATACAAGTGGTTGGAGAATCTTGTATTTACAAGAAAGTGAGTGGGAGCTCTGTGGCGTTTCTAATATTATATGTGGATGACATATTGCTGATTCGAAACAACATGGAGTTTTTGGAGAGCATAAAGGATTACTTGAATAAAAGTTTCTCTATGAAGGACCTAGGAGAAGCTGTTTAGATTGTAGGCATTAAGATCTATAGGGATAGATCGACACGCCTGATAGGACTTTCACAAAGTATATACCTTGATAAAGTTTTGAAGAGGTTCAAAATGGAACAGTCCAAGAAGGGGTTCTTGCCAGTTTTACAAGGTACGAGATTGAGTAAGACTTAGTGTCCAACAACCGATAAAGATAGAGAGCATATGAGCACCGTCCCCTATGCTTCAGCCATAGGTTCTATCATGTATGCAATGTTGTGCACTAGACCGGACGTTAGCCTGGCCATAAGTATGGCAGGCAGGTTCCAGAGTAATCCACGAGTGGATCACTAGACGGCGGTTAAGAATATCCTGGAGTACCTGAAAAGGACTAAGGAGATGTTTCTCGTGTATGGAGGTGACGAAGAGCTCGCCGTAAAAGGTTATGTCGATGCAAGCTTTGACACAGATCCGGACGACTCTAAGTCGCAGACCGGATACGTATTTATTCTTAATGGGGGTGCGGTAAGCTGGTGCAGTTCCAAGCAAAGCGTCGTAGCTGATTCTACATGTGAAGCGGAGTACATGGATGCCTCGGAGGCGGCTAAGGAGGTTGTCGGGATGAAGCAGTTCATGACGGATCTTGGAGTGGTGCCGAGCGCACTGAATCCGATAACCCTGTTTTGTGACAACACGGGTGCCATTGCCTTAGCAAAGGAACCACGGTTTCACAAGAAGACCAGACACATCAAACGAATCTTCAAACTCATCCGCGACTAAGTCGAGGAGGAGGACGTGAATATATGCAAAATGCACACGGATCTAAATGTGGCAGACCCGCTGACTAAACCCCTTCCACGGGCAAACCCTGATCAACACCAGAACTGTATGGGTGTTAGATTTATTACAATGTAATTCGCAAGGCGATGTGAGGACTAGATTATTGACTCTACGGCAAGTGGGAGACTGTTGGAATTATGCCCTAGAGGCAATGATAAATAATTTATTATTATAATTCCTGTATCAAGATAATCGTTTATTATCCATGCTATAATCGTATTGAATGAAGACTTAGATACATGTGTGGATACATAGACAAAACACTGTCCCTAGCAAGCAACTAGTTGGCTAGCCAGTTGATCAAGTATAGTCAGGGTCTTCTGACTATGTACAAGGTGTTGTTGCTTGATAACTGGATCACATCATTAGGTGAATCATGTGATGGACTAGACCCAAACTAATAGACGTAGCATATTGATCGTGTCATTTTGTTGCTACTGTTTTCTGCGTGTCAAAGTATTTATTCCTATGACCATGAGATCATATAACTCACTGACACCGGAGGAATGCTTTGTGTGTATCAAACGTCGCAACATAATAGGGTGACTATAAAGATGCTCTACAGGTATCTCCGAAGGTGTCTGTTGAGTTAGTATGGATCAAGACTG
This sequence comes from Hordeum vulgare subsp. vulgare, assembly GCF_904849725.1. NCBI lineage: Eukaryota > Viridiplantae > Streptophyta > Magnoliopsida > Poales > Poaceae > Hordeum > Hordeum vulgare. The sequence continues at coordinate 279,818,717 of NC_058523.1, read as the reverse complement.
GGATTTGTCACTCCGTGTGACGGAGAGGTATCTCGGGGCCCACTCGGTAATACAACATCACACACAAGCCTTGCAAGCTATGTGACTTAGTGTAAGTCACGGGATCTTGTATTACGGAACGAGTAAAGAAACTTGCCGGTAAACGAGATAAAAATAGGTATGCGGATACTGACGATCGAATCTCGCGCAGGTAACATACCGAATAACAAAGGGAATGGCATACGGGATTATATGAATCGTTGGCACTGAGGTTCAAACGATAAGATGTTCGTAGAATATGTAGGATCCAATATGGGCATCCAGTTCCCGCTATTGGATCTTGACCGAAGAGTCCCTCGGGTCATGTCTACCTAGTTCTCGAACCCGCAGGGTCTGCACACTTAAGGTTCAGCTTTGTTTTATGCGTATTTGAGTTATATGGTTGGTTACCGAATGTTGTTCGGAGTCTCGGATGAGATCACGGACGTCACGAGGGTTTCCGGAATGGTTTGGAGACGAAGATTGATATATAGGATGACCTCATTTGATTACCGCAAAGTTTTCGGAATTACAGGGAATGTACCGGGAGTGACGAATGGGTTCCGGATGTTCATCGGGGAGGGGGGGGGGGAGCCCACCCAGGGGAAGCCCATTGGCCTTAGGGGTGCCGCACCAGCCCTTAGTGGGCTGGTGGGCAAGCCCAAGAAGGCCCCTGCACAGGATAAGAAAAAATCAAAGAGAAAAAAGGGGAAGTGGGAAGGAAGAGAAGGACTCCACCTTCCAATCCTAGTTGGACTAGGATTGGAGGAGGATTCGTCCTCCCCCCTCGGCCGACCCCCTTGGGGATCCTTCCAATCAAGGAAAGGCCCCTCCCCTTCCTCCTATATATATTGAGGTATTAGGGCTGATTTGAGACAACTTTGCCACGGCAACCCGACCACATACCTCCACGATTTTTCCCTCTGGATCGTGTTTCTTCGGAGCTCGGGCGGAGCCCTGCTGAGATTAGATCACCACCGACCTCCGGAACACCGTCACCCTGCCGGAGAACTCATCTACCGCTCCGTCTCTCTTGCTGGATCAAGAAGGCCGAGATCATCGTCGAGCTGTACGTGTGCTGAACGCGGAGGTGCCGTCCGTTCGGCACTAGATCGGAGCGGATCGTGGGACGGATCGCGAGACAGTTCGTGGGACGGTTCGTGGGGCGGATCGAGAGACGTGAGGACGTTCCACTACATCAACTGCGTTTATTAACGCTTGTGCTGTGCGATCTACAAGGGTACATAGATCGGAAATCCCCTCTCGTAGATGGACATCACCATGATAGGTCTTCGTGCGCGTAGGAAATTTTTTGTTTCCCATGCGATGTTCCCCAACACTTTAGCCATGAAGAAGTTTCCGAACCCTCATTTGGTGAGTCTAATAAGTCGCACGAGTTGGAGGAAACTAGTGCAATGCCCCAACACCTTCATCTTGAATATAGTCGGAGTCAGAGCGGTAGCTTCGCTCGGATTGGTAGTCAAACTCGGAGCCAGAAATCCATTACCAAATTAAGCTTGTTGTCTTCTTCTAGAGCCGTTCTTGGTGTATTTTTCCTTCTTCTCCAATTCCTTACCTCTCCACGAGTATCTTTGTTCATAACAATCTTCTCTACTCCTTCTCTCTCTGTGAGGTGACTCATGTCTTGAGTTGTGTCATTGAGGTGAATCTTCTCTTCATTGGTAGCAAGCCGAGCACTCATTGGAGTATTGTCCGGGCTTCCCACAGTGGTAGCAGTTTTGTTCACGACTGGATGAACGCTTCTCATCATGTATTGATCTTGAGATTTTCAATTTGCCTCTACTCTTGTAGAACTTATTGTATTTTCTAACCATGAGACTTATCTCTTCATTGGTAACAAGGTTGTCCTTTGAAGTAGCGGGAGCATCACTTGAATCATTGTAATCTCCTCTTGACTTGTTGTCCAACTCATCTTTGTCCTTGAGTGACATCTCATGAGCAAGAATCCTACCAATGACTTCTATTGTCTTGAGATCTTTGTAGTTTGGCATCATTTGTATCAATGTGCACATGGTGTCATACTTTCCATCTAGAGCTCTGAGAATCTTCTTGATGATGAATTTGTCAGTCATATCTTCGCTTCCTAAGCCGGCAATCTCATTTGTGATGAGAACTAGCCTAGAGTACATTTTAGCGACTCCTATACCATCCTTCATCTTGAACTTGTCAAGTTGACTTTGAAGCACACCCAAATTGGATTCCCACACAGAATCAGTACCTTCGTGCATATCAGCCAAAGTATCCAAAATTTCTTTTGCATTCTCAAGGAGGTTGATTTTGTTGAATTCTTCGGGGCATAGGCAGTTGAAGATGATGTGGCAGGCTTGTGCATTGAATTGCAAATCTTCAGTTCTTCCACTGTCGCATCACGATCCGGTTCACAACCTTCTCCGAAGAAGTCACCTTGCACACCAACACGAATAACAGCCCATACGGAAGGATTATAACCAAAAATATGCATTTTCATCTTATGCTTCCGACTAGCAAAATAAGTTCCATCAAAATATGGACCTCTACGGTGATAACTTCCCTCAATAGATGTCGTATTCTCCTAGGTTGTGAAACCAATGGAATGGAGACCAAAGCTCTGATACCAATTGTAGGATCGAAAGTATATCTAGAGGGGGGTGATTAGATTACTTGACCAATAAAAACTTAGCCTTTTCCTAGTTTTAGTTGTGGGCAAGTTTTAGCAAATATGGCAAGTCAAGTACACCCTACACATGCACATCTAAGAATATAGCAGCAGAATGTAAAACATGCAAGTGTAAAGTAAAGGGAGTAAGGCAGGGAAATCAAACACAAGAGGTTGACACGACGATTTTTTTCATGGTTCTAATAGGTGGCGTGATCGTACGTCCATGTTAGTGGGGACTTCAAATGACGGAGCGTAACAACTGGGAGAGTCCACGGAGGGAAAACAGTTTTTTGCCATCTGCCTAATCTTTGCTGTCTGCTAGCTGATGGCAAAGAGTATCTTTGCCGTCAGCTTCAACAAAGAAGAAGATAAAGCACTGACTGATGGCATAGAGTGATTTTGCCATAAGTCACATCTTTGCCGTCAGCTAGCAGACGACAAAGAGCCTCACAACGGACGGCAAAGATGTAGATGGGCCCACCTGATTGCGGGGTGGCTAGGTCAAACTCGAGTCCCTTCTTTGCCATCGGCTAGCGGACGACAAAGAATCTAGACTCTTTGCCGTCCGCCGGCAGACGGCAAAGAGCTAACTCCGTTAACGGCTCTCTCCCCCCACCCCGCCCCTCTCTCTCTCACCCACAATGTGTAACGGCACCCCGCCCCTCTCTCTCTCTCTCCAAATCCCCGAAGCCCACCGGCCGCGGCCACCACCGTCGCGCCGCCGCCCCCGTCGTGCCGCCGCCCATGTCGCCCCCGCCGCCGCCCCTGTCGCCCCCACCGCCGCCCCTGGCGCCCCCGCCACCACGGTCGCGCCACCATCACCATCCCGCCGCTGCCTCACCTCGCCCGCGCTGCCGGTGCCCCACCACCGTCGCGCCGCTGCCCCTGGCGCCCCCGGCGCCTCCACGCACCCCAACACCCCGACCCCTCCACAGCCGCTCGTCCCGGTGATCCCCCACACCCCCCCGCACCCGCATTATTTTTTAGTAGTTTTAGTAGTTTTAGTAGTTGTTCTTGTTAGTAGTTTTAGTGGTAGATTTAGATAGTTGGTAGATTTAGTAGGTAGTTTAGTGGTAGATTTTGTTTTGTTAATTAGTGGTAGCTTGTTAAATTAGTTAGGTTAGTTAGTTAGCTTGGTTAGTTAGGTGGATGAGGAGAAGAGGAGGAGGAGGAGGACGAGAAGAGGAGAAGAAGAAGAGGAGTAGGAGGAGGAGGAGGAGAAGAAAAAGAAGAAGAAGAAGAAGAAGAAGAAGAAGAAGAAGAGAAGAAAAAAATAAGAAGGAGAACAAGAAGAAGAAGAGAAGAAAAAATAAGAAGGAGAAGAAGTAAAGAAGAAGAGAAGAAGAGAATAAGAAAAAAAATAAGAAGGACAAATTAGTTAGCTTGGTTAGTTAGCTAGATTCTTTTTTAGTTACTTAGTGGTAGATTCTGTTTTGTTATTTTTTTGCTGTTTAGTGCTATCTAGGTTTAGCGATAGGTTTAGTTAGCTTGGTTAGTTAGGTTAGTTAGTTAGTTAGCTTAATATAAAGAATAGGAAGAAGAAGAAGAGGAGGAGGAGGAGAAGAGGAGAAGAGGAGGAGGACAAGAAGAAGAAGAAGGAGAACAAGAGGAGGAGGAGGAGGAGAAGACAAAAATAAGAAGGAGAAGAAGAAAAGAAGAAGAGAAGAAGAAGAGAGGAAGAGAAGAAGAATACCTTCTCCTCCTTCTCCTTCTTCTCCTCCTTCTCCTCCTCCTCCTTCTCCTTCTTCTTGATTTCTTCTTCTTCTCCTCCTCCTCCTCTTTCTTCTCCTCTATCTTATTCTCCTTACCTTATTTTCCCCAACAATGAGATAATTAGCCCATTTAGCTGCAAAATGGCATAAAAACCTTGGTTAGCTCATGAATATTATATTCTTAACTTGTTTTCCTCTAAAATGACATAATTAGAACATTTGTGTTGATCGGGTGGATTTACATGTGATAGTTGTTTCGTCGCTGTGAGGTCTGCTTTGCGAAGACCTCCCCGTGCGTTGTACGAGCTCCTCCCCTGCATTCGTGGGTCAGTACAAATTTCATCTCCTCCCCGCCCCTTCATTTACAGTGGCTCGGTTTCCGGATGAAACTTTCTAGATTTAGGTAATTAAATTAATTTATCAGTATGTGTGATGAGTATGCGTCTCCCGTTTGAAAGGGCAACATCTATAAATATGCATGTCTTTGCATATTTGTAACCACCATACTTTCGAATTGTCCAACATTATCCATGCACAGCCCGAGTATGTGTAGATTGGGTTCGTTTTCCCGTATGTTGTGCTCTGGATCCGATGTGGAATTTCGTCAGTGCCTCCCTGTTGTTCTCCGGATGCACATCCTCTCTATTTATTGCGGAGACGTGTATCAGGAGAACAGCGGGGAGGTGCTGCCGAAATTTTGCGTTGGATCCGGAGCAGAGCATGGGAAAACGAACCCAATCTACACATACTCGGGTGGGATTAGGACCTATCTTTACATATTAGCGTGTAGGTTGCCTGGACGTAATAAAAATGGCGAACCTGATTAACCGATGAATATAAATGCTAAATTATATATAAATATATTTCTTCTGTCTTTAGTAGCTAGGCAAGATGAGTGATCGTGCATGGATGTATACCGGCACCCTAGTCAGAAAGAGATGACGAAAGAATGGTTTGTAAAAAAAAGGAATTTGTGAAAACTGCATTCGCAAATGGCCAGGAAAGAAACTATTGCCCCTGTCCTGGATGCGACAACTATAAAAAGACGACACAGGCTGTAATGATTAAACACCGGCAGAGGAGGGGTTTTAAGCCTAATTATACGGTGTGGACATTTCATGGTGAGTCTATACAACGCACAAGAGCTGAGGTGGTCGGTCGTCGCACGGACGAGCATGGTACCGGGATCGAAGACATGGTGCAAGACTTTGATGATGCTCGGGATTTGGAAGATGAGATGGAGGAATCTGCAAAGGCCTTGTATGAAATGTTGGAGTCTTCAAAACGTCCTCTCTATGAGCACACTGAGCTCTGTCAGCTGGATCCAATTGCACAAGTAATGGCTCTGAAGGCTCAGTTCAACTTGGGAAGAGAATGCTACGACGCGATGATGACACTATTTGGACGCTTCCTACCCAAAGGCCATGTCATGCCTGCAAACCTGTACTAGTCGGACAAAATACTTCGTGTACTTAAGATACCCTATGAGAAGATAGATGCATGTGAGAAAGGATGTGTCTTATTTAGGAAGGAGTATGCACACTTGGACTATTGTCCCAATTGCGAGTCTTGTAGCTATCTTACAACCGCTTAAGGCTGAATTGGAAGAAGCTTGAGATAATGGGGTCAAGACATACGATGCCGCAACAAAAATGCATGTGTGGTACATGTACTCTATGCATGACTTGCCAGCGTATGCGCTATTCTCTGGATGGAGTGTGCATGGAAGGTTCCCGTGCCCCCAATGCAAGGCAGCTCTTCAGTTTCATTGGTTGCAGGAGGGTCGGAAGTATTCTTGCTTTGACTTGCATAGACAGTTCCTGGATCCTGACCATGAGTTCAGAAAAGACAAGAAGAACTTTAACAAAGGTAAAGTTGTCAAAAACTTGGCACCACCTGCGTTCAGAGGCCAACAGATCCTGGATCAGTTAAACGCCCTCGAGCCTGATCCAGAGCGTCCAGGGTATTTCAAGGGGTATAATTCAAAACACGCCTGGACTCACAAGCCATGCTTCTAGGATCTGCCTTACTTTAAAGACCTCCTTCTTCCACACAATATCTACATGATGCACACTGAAAATAATATCAGAGAGGCTATTTTTGGTACAATGTTCAACATAGATGGGAAGACAAAGGATAATACTAAGGCTAGAGTCGATCAAGAGACACTATGTCATAGACCGTTACAAAACATGCGAGAAGGCAAAAGAAAGCAGAAGTGGTCGAAGCCAAAGGCCTGGTTGAACCTTGGAAGGCCAGCTATGAGAGAAATTATCTTGTGGGTCAAAATGCACTTGATGTTCCCCGATGGGTATGCAGCGAATCTAAAGAGGGGAGCGAGTCTTGAAAAATTAAAAATCTTTGGTCTCAAGGTCCCAGAATGAGGCGGGTCAACGGGCCCTGTACGAGCTTTTTGTGGTAAGTTTTTTTTTCACATTGGACAAATCATGTTTGTAATGTCTATTTCATAACTAACTAATACGACCCACTCTTCACGGTCTGTGCGAGAAGAGCGGTCAAGTCCATCCGCCGATGCCCGTCTTCTCTTCGATTGGCACGGTGAGTTTCACTATAAACTAGTATTAGTAATTGAGTGTCATCATGCTAACTGAGACATTGCTAAATACCTATTCTACAGAATAACTCCCGAGCGGCATCGCACGACCCTTCTCCAGGTGTTTCTCCTCCTTGATGACCACTACGGTAAGTTTCTCTTCTCCTCTTTCATATTCTCCTTAACTTAATTTCCCTAACAATGACATAATTAGCCCATTTAGCTCCACAAAGACATAGTTAGCTAATTTAGCTCCACGAAGAGGACAAGAGGAGAAATGAAAAGGAAGAACAAAAATAAGAAGAGAAAGAGAAGAGAAGGAGAAGGAGAAGAAGGAGGAGGAGAAGAAGGAGAAGGAGGAGGAGGAGGAGGAGAAGGAGGAGAAGGCCAAGGACATTCTAGTCCTTCTCCTCCTCCTCCTCCTCCTTCTTCTTTATTTCTTCTTCTTCTCCTCCTCCTCCTCTTTCTTCTCCTCTTACATATTCTCCTTGCCTTAATTTCCCCAACAATGACATAATTAGCCCATTTAGCTCCAAAATGCCATAATAACCTCAAAATGGCATAAGAACCTTGGTTAGCTCATTAATATTACATACTTAGCTTGTTTTCCTCTAAAATGGGATAATTAGCCCATTTAGCTCCAAAAATACATAGTTAGCTAATTTAGCTCCAAGAAGAGGAGAAGAGGAGAAGAAATAGGAAAAATAAAAAGAAAGAAGAAGAAGAAGAAGAAGAAGAGAAGAAGGAGAAGGAGGAGGAGGAGGAGGAGGAGGAGGAGGAGAAGGAGGTGGAGGAGGAGGAGGAGAAGGCCAAGGACCTTCTAGTCCTTCTCCTCCTCCTCCTCCTTCTCCTTCTTTTTCTTTATTTCTTCTTCTTCTTCTTCTCCTCCTATTTATTCTCCTCTTTCATATTCTACGTGCCTTAATTTCCCCAACAATGACATAATTAGCCAGTTTAGCCCCAAAAAGACATTATAAGCTCAAAATGGCATAAGAACCTTGGTTAACTCATTAATATTATATACTTAGCTTGTTTCCCTCTATAATGACATAGTTAGATAATTTAGCTCCAAGAAGAGGAGAAGAGGAGAAATGGAAAGGAAGAACAAAAAGAAGAAGAGAAAGAGAAGAGAAGGAGAAGGAGAAGAAGGAGGAGGAGAAGAAGGAGAAGGAGGAGGAGGAGGAGGAGGGGGAGAAGGAGGAGAAGGCCAAGGACCTTCTAGTCCTTCTCCTCCTACTCCTCCTTCTCCTCCTGTATTTCTTCTTCTTCTCCTCCTCCTCCTCTTTCTTCTCCTCTTTCATATTCTCCTTGCCTTAATTTCCCCAACAATGACATAATTAGCCCATTTAGCTCCAGAATGCCATAATAACCTCAAAATGGCAGAAGAACCTTGGTTAGCTCATTAATATTACATACTTAGCTTGTTTTGCTCTAAAATGGGATAGTTAGCCCATTTAGCTCCAAAAATACATACTTAGCTAATTTAGCTCCAAGAAGAGGAGAAGAGGAGAAGAAATAGGAAAAATAAAAAGAAAGAAGAAGAAGAAGAAGAAGAAGAGAAGAAGGAGAAGGAGGAGGAGGAGGAGGAGGAGGAGAAGGAGGTGGAGGAAGAGGAGGAGAAGGCCAAGGACCTTCTAGTCCTTCTCCTCCTCCTCCTCCTTCTTCTTCTTTATTTCTTCTTCTTCTTCTTCTCCTCCTCTTTATTCTCCTCTTTCATATTCTACTTGCCTTAATTTCTCCAACAATGACATAATTAGTTAGTTTAGCCCCAAAAAGACATTATAAGCTCAAAATGGCATAAGAACCTTGGTTAACTCATTAATATTATATACTTAGCTTGTTTTCCTCTATAATGACATAGTTATATAATTTAGCTCCAAGAAGAGGAGAAGAGGAGAAATGAAAAGGAAGAACAAAAAGAAGAAGAGAAAGAGAAGAGAAGGAGAAGGAGAAGAAGGAGGAGGAGAAGAAGGAGAAGGAGGAGGAGGAGGAGGGGGAGAAGGAGGAGAAGGCCAAGGACCTTCTAGTCCTTCTCCTCCTACTCCTCCTTCTCCTCCTTCTTCTTTATTTCTTCTTCTTCTCCTCCTCCTCCTCTTTCTTCTCCTCTTTCATATTCTCCTTGCCTTAATTTCCCCAAGAATGACATAATTAGCCCATTTAGCTCCAGAATGCCATAATAACCTCAAAATGGCATAAGAACCTTGGTTAGCTCATTAATATTATATACTTAACTTGTTTTCATCTAAAATCGGATAATTAGCCCATTTAGCTCCAAGAATACATAGTTAGCTAATTTAGCTCCAAGAAGAGGAGAAGAGGAGAAGAAATAAGAAAAATGAAAAAAAAGAAGAAGAAGAAGAGAAGAAGGAGAAGGAGGAGGAGGAGAAGAGGAGAAGGCCAAGGACCTTCTAGTCCTTTTCCCCTCCTCCTCCTTCTCCTCCTTGTTATTTATATCTTCTTATTCTTCTCCTCCCCCTATTTCTTCTCCTCTTTCAGATTCTCCTCGCCTTAATTTCCCCAACAATGTCATAATTAGCCAATTTAGCTCCAAAAAGACATTATAAGACCAAAATGGCATAAGAACCTTGGTTAGCTCATTAATATTATATACTTAGCTTGTTTTCCTCTATAATGACAAAGTTAGCTAATTTATCTCCAAGAAGAGGAGAAGAGGAGAAATGAAAAGGAAGAAAAAAAAAAGAAGAAGAGAAAGAGAAGAGAAGGAGAAGGAGAAGAAGGAGGAGGAGAAGAGAAGAGAAGAAGGAGAAGGAGAAGAAGGAGTAGGAGAAGAAGAAGAGAAGAAGAGAAGGAGAAGGAGAAGAAGGTGGAGGAGGAGAAGAAGAGAAGAAGGAGAAGGAGTCCTCCTTATTCTCCTTGTTCTTCACTCCTTCTTCTCCGCTTCTTCTTCAATATAGCTTATTTTCCCGAACAAAGACATACTTAGCCAATTATCATCCAAAATGACATAATTAGCTTAGTTAGCTAAACACATCATAAGAACCTTGGTTAGCTCAATAAAATGACTAATTAAGCTCCTAAAAGACATAATAAGCTCAAAATGGCATAAGAACCTTGGTTAGCTCATTAATATTATATACTTAGCTTGTTTTCCTCTAGAATGACATAATTAGCCCATTTAGCTGCAAAAAGACATAGTTAGCTAATTTAGCTCCAAGAAGAGGAGAAGAGGAGAAATGAAAATAAGGAAGAAGAAGAAGAGGAAGAAGAGAAGAAGAAGAGAAGGAGAAGGTGAAAGAGAAGAAGAAGAAGGAGGAGGAGAAGAAGAGAAGAAGAAGGAGAAGGAGGAGAAGAAGGAGAAGGAGCCCTCCTTTTTCTCCTTCTTCTTCTCTCCTCCTTCTTCTCCTCCTTCTTCTCCTTCTTCTTCTCTTCTTCTTTTTTCTTCTTCTCTTCCTCCTTCTCGTTCTACTTCCCCTCCTCCTCCTCCTCCTCCTTGTTTTTCTTCTCCTTGTTCTCTTCTTGCTTCTTCTCTTTATTCTTCAGTTTAGCTTATTTGTCATATATATGTTGTTGTTGTTCTTCTTCTAACTTTCTTATTCCCATTTTGCAGATTGGATGTACTACATGCATGGAAGCTGGCATTGGAGTGCTTTTGTTCCCATTTTTATTTGAGTTGATGAACAATGTGGAACTATATGTATATGTATATATGGATGAACCATGTATGTGCAACTATATGTATGTATATATGGATGAAACTTTGTATGTGTTGGTTCTTTTGATATATGGGATGTACGTTGATTAACAAATGGCATTGATGAGCTTTATATGTATATCATATATGTGTTTTGACCTATTTATCATATATGTGCTATGAATTTTATATATATGTGCTGTGAAATAGAAAAAATAAACAAAAATGTGACAATATATGCTCTTTGCCGTCTGCCAGCTGATAGCAAAGGCATTTGCCATCAGCTGACCGACGGCAAAGGTGCCACGTGGCGCCCAGCTGTGCAACTTGGGCAGCAGCAGCTGGCCATATAGTATCTTTGTCGTCTGCTTCCAGGGGGGGGGGCAGACAACAAAGAAGAGGGCACAGAGGAGGGGGGAGGAGGTGGATGCTGACGTCAAAGAATAGGGGGAGGCAGACGGCAAATAAGAGGGGGAGGCAGAGGGGGAGGCAGACGATAAAGAAGAGGCGGAGGCAGACGACACAGAAGAGGGGAGGCAGATGGCAAAGCCTCCGTTAGCCCCTAACAGAGACAATGCCTGTCGGCTGCCATCTCGACATATTTGCTGACTGCTCCTATGGAAAGCTGACGGCAAAGCTCTTTGCCGTCCGCTTCGGTGAGGCAGGTGGCAAAGAAGCTACAATGTCGTCGTAAGCTGACGCAGAAATTTTGCCGACAATGAGATTCTTTGCCGTCTGTGATATACACTTTGCCGTCAGCTTCCCCAACAATGACATAATTAGCCAATTTAGCTCCAAAAAGACATTATAAGCTCAAAATGGTAGAAGAACCTTGGTCAGCTCATTAATATTATATACTTAGCTTGTTTTCCTCTATAATGACATAGTTAGCTAATTTAGCTCCAAGAAGAGGAGAAGAGGAGAAATGAAAAGTAAGAACAAAAAGAAGAAGAGAAAGAGAAGAGAAGGAGAAGGAGAAGAAGGAGGAGGAGAAGAAGAAGAGAAGAAGGAGAAGGAGGAGAAGGAGCCCTCCTTATTCTCTTTCTTCTTCCCTCCTTCTCCTCTTCTTCTTCAATTTAGCTTATTTTACCAACAAAGACATACTTAGCCAATTATCATCCAAAATGACATACTTAGCTTAGTTAGGTAAAAACATCATAAGAACCTTGGTTAGCTCAATAAAATGACTAATTAAGCTCCTAAAAGACATAATAAGCTCAAAATGGCATAAGAACCTTGGTTAGCTCATTAATATTATATACTTAGCTTGTTTTGCTCTAGAATGACATAATTAGCCCATTTAGCTGCAAAAAGACATAGTTAGCTAATTTAGCTCCAAGAAGAGGAGAAGAGGAGAAATGAAAAGAAGGAAGAAGAAGAAGAAGAAGAGAAGAAGAAGAGAAGGAGAAGGTGAAGGAGAAGAAGAAGAAGGAGGAGGAGAAGAAGAGAAGAAGAATGAGAACGAGGAGAAGAAGGAGAAGGACCCTCCTTCTTCTCCTTCTTCTTCTCTCCTCCTTCTTCTCCTCCTTCTTCTCCTTCTTATTCTCTTCTTCTTTTTTCTTCTTCTCCTCCTCCTTCTCCTTCTACTTCCCCTCCTCCTCCTCCTCCTCCTTCTTGGTTTTCTTCTCCTTGTTCTCTTCTTGCTTCTTCTATTTCTTCTTCAATTTATCTTATTTGTCATATATATGTTGTTGTTGTTCTTCTTCTAACTTTCTTATTCCCATTTTGCAGATTGGATGTACTACATGCATGGAAGCTGGCATTGGAGTGCTTTAGTTCCTGTTTTTATTTGAGTGGATGAACAATGTGGAACTATATGTATATGTATATATGGATGAACAATATATGTGCAACTATATGTATGTATATATGGATGAAACTTTGTATGTGTTGGTTCTTTTGATATATGGGATGTACGTTGATTAACAAATGGCATTGATGAGCTTTATATGTATATCATATATGTGTTATGACCTATTTATCATATATGTGCTATGAATTATATATATATATATGTGATGTGAAATAGAAAAAATAAACAAAAATGTGACAATATATGCTCTTTGCCGTCTGCCAGCTGATGGCAAAGGCCTTTGCCATCAGCTGACCGACGACAAAGGTGCCACGTGGCGCCCAGCTGTGCAACCTGGGCAGCAGCAGCTGGCCATATAGTATCTTTGTCATCTGCTTCCAGGGGGCAGATGGCAAAGAAGAGGGCACAGAGGAGGGTGAGGAGTTGGAGGCTGACGTCAAAGATTAGGGGGAGGCAGACGGCAAAGAAGAGGGGGAGGCAGAGGGGGAGGCAGACGACAAAGAAAAGGGGGGAGGCAGACGACATAAAAGAGGGGAGGCAGATGGCAAAGCCTCCGTTAGCCCCTAAAGGAGACAACGCCTCCCGGCTGCCATCTCGACATATTTGCCGACTGCTCCTATGGAAATCTGACGGCAAAGCTCTTTGCCGTCCGCTTCCGTGAGGCAGAGGGCAAAGAAGCTACAATGTCGTCGTAGGCTGACGCAGAAATTTTGCCAACAGTGAGATTCTTTGCCGTCTGTGATATACTCTTTGCCGTCAGCTTCTCCAACAATGACATAATTAGCCAATTTAGCTCCAAAAAGACATTATAAGCTCAAAATGGCATAAGAACCTTGGTTAGCTCATTAATATTATATACTTAGCTTGTTTTCCTCTATAATGACATAGTTAGCTAATTTAGCTCCAAGAAGAGGAGAAGAGGAGAAATGAAAAGTAAGAACAAAAATAAGAAGAGAAAGAGAAGAGAAGGAGAAGAAGAAGAAGGAGGAGGAGAAGAAGAAGAGAAGAAGGAGAAGGAGCCCTCCTTATTCTCCTTCTTCTTCCCTCCTTCTCCTCTTCTTCTTCAATTTAGCTTATTGTCCCCAACAAAGACATACTTAGCCAATTATCATCCAAAATGACATAATTAGCTTAGCTAGGTAAAAACATCATAAGAACCTTGGTTAGCTCAATAAAATGACTAATTAAGCTCCTAAAAGACATAATAACCTCAAAATGGCATAAGAACCTTGGTTAGCTCATTAATATTATATACTTAGCTTGTTTTCCTCTATAATGACATAGTTAGCTAATTTAGCTCCAAGAAGAGGAGAAGAGGAGAAATGAAAAGAAGGAAGAAGAAGAAGAAGAAGAGAAGAAGATGAGAAGGAGAAGGAGAAGGAGAAGAAGAAGAAGGAGGAGGAGAAGAAGAGAAGAAGAAGGAGAAGGAGGAGAAGAAGGAGAAGGAGCCCTCCTTCTTCTCCTTCTTCTTCTCTCCTCCTTCTTCTCCTCCTTCTTCAACTTCTTCTTCTCTTCTTATTTTTTCTTCTTCTCCTCCTCCTTCTCCTTCTACTTCCCCTCCTCCTCCTCCTCCTTCTTGTTTTTCTTCTCATTGTTCTCTTCTTGCTTCTTCTCTTTCTTCTTCAATTTAGCTTATTTGTCATACATATGTTGTTGTTCTTCTTCTTCTAACTTTATGTTGTCATACATATTTTGCAGATTGGATGTACTACATGCATGGAAGCTGGCATTGGAGTGCTTTAGTTCCCGTTTTTATTTGAGTTGATGAACAATGTGGAACTATATGTATTTGTATATATGGATGAACAATATATGTGCAACTATATGTATGTATATATGGATTACACTTTGTATGTGTTGGTTCTTTGGATATATGGGATGTACGTTGATCGACAAATGGCATTGATGAGCTTTATATGTATATCATATATCTGTTGTGACCTATTTATCATATATGTGCTATGAATTATATATATATGTGCTGTGAAATAGAAAAAATAAACAAAAATGTGACAATATAGGCTCTTTGTCGTCTGCCAGCTGATGGCAAAGGCCTTTGCCATCAGCTGACCGACAACAAAGGTGCCACGTGGCGCCCAGCTGTGCAACCTGGGCAGCAACAGCTGGCCATATAGTATCTTTGTCGTCTGCTTCCAGGGGGGGGGCAGACGGCAAAGAAGAGAGCATAGAGGAGGGGGGAGGAGGTGGAGGCTGACGTCAAAGAATAGGGGGAGGCAGACGGCAAAGAAGAGGGGGAGGCAGAGGGGGAGGCAGACGACAAAGAAGGTGAAGGAGAAGAAGAAGAAGGAGGAGGAGAAGAAGAATGAGAACGAGGAGAAGAAGGAGACCTCCTTCTTCTCCTTCTTCTTCTCCCCTCCTTCTTCTCCTCCTTCTCCTTCTTCTTCTCTTCTTATTTTTTCTTCTTCTCCTCCTCCTTCTCCTTCTACTTCCCCTCCTCGTCCTCCTCCTCCTCCTTCTTGGTTTTCTTCTCCTTGTTCTCTTCTTGCTTCTTCTCTTTCTTCTTCAATTTATCTTATTTGTCATATATATGTTGTTGTTGTTCTTCTTCTAACTTTCTTATTCCCATTTTGCAGATTGGATGTACTACATGCATGGAAGCTGGCATTGGGGTGCTTTAGTTCCCGTTTTTATTTGAGTTGATGAACAATGTGGAACTATATGTATATGTATATATGGATGAACAATGTATGTGCAACTATATGTATGTATATATGGATGAAACTTTGTATGTGTTGGTTCTTTTGATATATGGGATGTACGCTGATTAACAAATGGCATTGATGAGCTTTATATGTATATCATATATGTGTTGTGACCTATTTATCATATATGTGCTATGAATTATATATATATGTGCTCTGAATTAGAAAAAATAAAAAAATGTGACAATATAGGCTCTTTGCCATCTGCTAGCTGATGGCAAAGGCCTTTGCCATCAGCTGACCGATGGCAAAGGTGCCACGTGGCGCCCAGCTGTGCAACCTGGGCAGCAGCAGCTGACCATATAGTATCTTTGTCGTCTGCTTCCAGGCGGGGCAGACAGCAAAGAAGAGGGCGCAGAGGAAGGGGAGGAGTTGGATGCTGACATCAAAGAATAGGGGGAGGCAGACGACAAAGAAGAGGGGGAGGAAGAGGGGGAGGCAGACGGCAAAGAAGAGAGGGGAGGCAGACGGCACAGAAGAGGGGAGGCAGATGGCAAAGCCTCCCTTAGCCCCTAACGGAGACAACGCCTGCCGGCTGCCATCTCGACATATTTGCCAACTGCTCCCGTGGAAAGCTGACGGCAAAGCTCTTTGCCGTCTGCTTCCGTGAGGCAGACGACAAAGAAGCTACAATGTCGTCGTAGGCTGACGCAGAAATTTTGCCGACAGTGAGCTTCTTTGCTGTCTGTGATATACTCTTTGCCGTCTATGATATACTCTTTGCCGTCCGCTTCCCCAAAAATGACATAATTAGCCAATTTAGCTCCAAAAAGACATTATAAGCTCAAAATGGCATAAGAACCTTGGTTAGCTCATTAATATTATATACTTAGCTTGTTTTCCTCTATAATGGCATAGTTAGCTAATTTAGCTCCAAGAAGAGGAGAAATGAAAAGTAAGAACAAAAAGAAGAAGAGAAAGAGAAGACAAGGAGAAGGAGAATAAAGAGGAGGAGAATAAGAAGAGAAGAAGGAGAAGGAGGAGAAGGAGCCCTCCTTATTCTCCTTCTTCTTCCCTCCTCCTCTTCTTCTTCAATTTAGCTTATTTTCCCGAACAAAGACATACTTAGCCAATTATCATCCAAAATGACATAATTAGCTTAGTTAGGTAAAAACATCATAAGAACCTTGGTTAGCTCAATAAAATGACTAATTAAGCTCCTAAAAGACATAATAAGGTCAAAATGCCATAAGAACCTTGGTTAGCTCATTAATATTATATACTTAGCTTGTTTTCCTCTAGAATGACACAATTACCCATTTAGTTGCAAAAAGACATAGTTAGCTAATTTAGCTCCAAGAAGAGGAGAAGAGGAGAAATGAAAAGAAGGAAGAAGAATGAGAATAAGAGAAGAAGAAGAGAAGGAGAAGGAGAAGGCGAAGAAGAAGGAGGAGGGGGAGAAGAAGAGAAGAAGAAGGAGAAGGAGGAGAAGAAGGAGAAGGAGCCCTCCTTCTTCTCATTCTTCTTCTCTCCTCCTTATTCTCCTCCTTCTTCTCCTTCTTCTTCTCTTCTTCTTTTTTCTTCTTCTCCTCCTCCTTCTCCTTCTACTTCCCTCCTCCTCCTCCTCCTCCTCCTCCTTCTTGTTTTTCTTCTCCTTGTTCTCGTCTTGCTTCTTTTCTTTCATCTTCAATTTAGCTTATTTGTCATATATATGTTGTTGTTCTTCTTCTTCTAACTTTCTTATTCCCATTTTGCAGATTGGATGTACTACATGCATGGAAGCTCGCATTGGAGTGCTTTAGTTCCCGTTTTTATTTGAGATGATGAACAATGTGGAACTATATGTATATGTATATATGGATGAACAATATATGTGCAACTATATGTATATATATATGGATGAAACTTTGTATGCGTTTGGTCTTTTGATATATGGGATGTACGTTGATGAACAAATGACATTGATGACCTTTATATGTATAGCATATATGTGTTGTGACCTATTTATCAAATATGTGCTATGAATTACATATATATGTGCTGTGAAATAGAAAAAATAAACAAAAATGTGACAATATAGGCTCTTTGCCATCAGCTGACCGACGGCAAAGGTGCCACGTGGCGCCCAGCTGTGCAACCTGGGCAGCAGCAGCTGGCCATATAGTATCTCTGTCGTATGCTTCCAGGGGGGTAGACGGCAAAGAAGAGGGCACAAAGGAGGGGGGTGGAGGTGGAGGCTGACGGCAAAGAATACGGGGAGGCAGACGACAAAGAATAGGGGGAGGCAGACGGCAAAGAAGAGGGGGGAGGCAGACGACACAGAAGAGGGGATGCAGACGACAAAGCCTCCATTAGCCCCTAACAAAGGCAACGCGTGCCGGCTGCCATCTCGACATACTTGCCGACTGCTCCCATGGAAAGCTGATGGCAAAGCTCTTTGCCGTCCGCTTCGGTGAGGCAGACGGCAAAGAAGCTACAATGCCGTCGTAGGCTGACGCAGAAATTTTGCCGACAGTGAGATTCTTTGCCGTGTGTGATATACTCTTTGCGGTCTTTGATATACTCTTTGCCGTCAGCTTCCCCAACAATGACATAATTAGCCAATTTAGCTCCAAAAAGAGATTGTAAGCTCAAAATGGCATAAGAACCTTGGTTAGCTCATTAATATTATATGCTTAGCTTGTTTTCCTCTATAATGACATAGTTAGCTAATTTAGACATCAAAGAAGCTAATTCCTATAGTGAGCTCCCATTGACTTGTTGTGCAACTCATCTTTGTCCTTGAGTGACATCTCATGAGCAACAATCCTACCAATGACTTCTATTGTCTTGAGATCTTTGTAGTTCGGCATCATTTGAATCAATGTGGACATGGTGTCATATTTTCCATCTAGAGCTGTGACAATCTTCTTGATGATGAATTTGTTAGTCATATCTTCGCTTCCTAAGCCGGCAATCTCATTTGTGATGAGAACTAGCCTAGAGTACATTTTAGCGACTCCTATACCATCCTTCATCTTGAACTTGTCAAGTTGACTTTGAAGCACATCCAAATTGGATTCCCTGAGAGAATCAGTACCTTCGTGCATATTAGCCAAAGTATCCAAAATTTCTTTTGCATTCTCAAGGAGGTTGATTTTGTTGAATTCTTCGGGGCATAGGCAGTTGAAGATGATGTCGCAGGCTTGTGCATTGAATTGCAAATCTTCTGTTCTTCCGCTGTCGCATCACGATCCGATTCACACCCTTCTCCGAAGAAGTCACCTTGCACACCAACACGAATAACAGCCCATACGGAAGGATTATAACCAAAAATATGCATTTTCATGTTATGCTTCTGACTAGCAAAATTAGTGCCATCAAAATATGGACCTCTATGCTGATAACTTCCCTCAATAGACGTCGTATTCTCCTAGGTTGTGAAACCAATGCAATGGAGACCAAAGCTCTAATACCAATTGTAGGATCGAAAGTATATCTAGAGGGGGTGATTAGACTACTTGACCAATAAAAACTTAGCCTTTTCCCAGTTTTTGTTGTGGGAAAGTTTTAGCAAATATGGCAAGTCAAGTACACCCTACACATGCACATCTAAGAATATAGCAGCAGAATGTAAAACATGCAAGTGTAAAGTAAAGGGAGTAAGGCAGGGAGATCAAACGCAAGAGGTTTACACGACAATTTTTGTCATGGTTCTAATAGGTGGCGTTATCGTACGTCCATGTTAGTGGGGACTTCAAACCATGGAGCAGAACAAGTGCGAGAGTCCACGGAGGGCTCCACCCACAATGGGCCATGAAAAAGCGGCCTTGTCTATTCCACCACGTCTTCCGTCCACATAGTACTAGCCTTACTCACGGTCGATCTTGATGAAGTAGGCGATCTCCTTTCCCTGACAAACATCTTGGTTCAACACCACAACATGAAATAGGAGGCTCCCGGGCGACACCTAACGAATCTAGGAGGCACCACCCTGCAAAATGTAATAGATGTGGTAGAACAATGAACTCCTTGCTCTTGTACTTCGAAGGATAATCTCCTCAACCCTCAATCATTATCTCCCAAAATAGGCAAGGGTAGGAGAGATTGATTTGGTGGAATGCAACTTGGGGTTGCTAGAGATCAAGTTTCAAATGGATGGATTGGAATATCTTGATCTCAACACATGAGTAGGTGGCTCTCTCCCAGAAAAATAGTTCTGGCAATGAAGTGTGTGTTGTGAGTGCTTCCTCTATGAACAAGAGGTAGGTGGAGGGGTATATATAGGCAGGACTCAAAATCTAACCGTTACACCTAAAGTGACCAACTCGGTGAAACCAAATTCATAAACTCGGTGGTACCGACTTGCACAAAAGGAAGCAACTTTTGAATCTCGATGAGACAAATATATACAACTTGTTGGAACTGAAAAGGTGGCTAACGGTTAGATGGCCCAACTCGGTGACACCGATACCCAAACTCGGAAATTCTGATTTTGTGTACCGAGGCAACAGAAAGTTGGTCACCTGAACTCTGTAGCACTTCTGCAGAATCGATTGTACCGAAATGGTAGGTTTGGATAGGGTTCTATGTGGGTTGAAAATCGGTAGGGCCAAATCTGAAAACTTAGTGGCATCGATTTTGGATATGTGGTTTTGGGCAGAAGTTTTATGTGGAAACTTGACTGAGTATTTTTGGTGGTTATCTCCGAGCTCTTGAGCAACTAGTTCATTTTAATACCTCACCCCCTTTTAATAGTATTGGTTTTCTTATGGACACATAAGTGATTTCTCACAAATATAAAATGAAGAGACTTATTGCTTGAAGTTTGAGCCAATCTTATTCCTTTCTTGCATCAAGGGACATCTCCACATAAACCTTTAGCTAATGCATATTTTGAAATTTTCTGAAATATTCTAGGATAAGATCATTAGTCCAATGATGCATATGTTGTGCTCAGTTATCAAAACCACCTGATGGAGCAATTGTGCTTTCAGGTTTAAACCCCTAAACATTTAACAGTACGACGGGACAACAGACCCTGCCGAGTGGATAGAAGATTTCGTTCTCCACATCCATATGTCCATAGGAGACGATCTCCTAGCCATAAAATACTTGGCGCTAAAACTCAAAGGACCAGAACTGCCTACACGAAGACTCCACGACATTGACTAAACTGCCTACACGAAGACTCCATTCGAAGCTGGGAAGACCTCGAGGAGGCTTTCTTATCTAACTTTCATGGAACATATGTTCGTCTAGCTAGGACCTCTCGGTCGTTGGACGCTGGTGTATCAACTTCGGTCGGGACCTCCCGATCCTCGGCATTTGATGTATCCACCTAGACCATCGCCACCTCGGTAGTGGTCGGTGGGGCCTAATGGGACATAACCTCGTCCGGCCCGAGGAGGGGTATTATGGGACGTGTTCCCACTCTCCGCAAGCTCTGCGGGTAGCGAGCCCTCCTCTGACACCTGGTCCATCGAAAGATATTAGACAAGGGTGTGACAGGAAAACAACTCGTTTCTCACTATTGATAAAAACCCGGTGTAATTCCGTTAATTTAAGAATGGGGTTCTTGTCACACCGTGTTTTCACTTCACTTTCACTATAATTCAAAAAAAAAAATGAGTTTATTAAAACTTTTCCAAAACCATTGATGTGAGTGCCATGGTTGTCATTGTATGCTTGTATGCTTGATTGTGTATTATTAAAACCATGTTTTTCATAACTTCAATATTGTCAAAATCCTTTTTCTTATTTCCCTTTATTTCCAAACCCTGATTTGGGTTGCACTACAAGACCTTGATGGACAGAGTTCTCTTACCCAAAGTTGGTGATTTGGTACTAAAACTATTTTAGTTTACCAAAACCATAAAATAACTATTTTGTAAATTATTTCCCTATTTTATTTGCATGTCCATTTCTGAGGCCAGAAATGATATTTCTATATGGAAAAATATTTTTCTGAAAAATCTGAGAAAATTTGGAGATGCTCGGAGGACATATATTTTCGATACATAAGATTTTCAACCAATATTTATATTATAAATTGTTGAGTAAAACCCTGAAAACCTGTTCTGTCTATTTTGACCTTTTGAAATATTTCAAAAGGAAATATTCTCAATAAATTCCAAGAAAATTCGAGTGACCTCCCTAAGCCATATTTGTTGCCCATATAAAATTTCACCTTGATCCAAGGTGGTTAGGGTTACCAAATAATTCCAAAACCCTTTCTGTCCAATGGAGCCGACACTTTGGAGGAGTGCCTAATACCTCAAATGAGGACTCCCTGCCAAAAATGGGATTTTGGGACTTGATTTGCCCACACTCCGTTTGGAAGGGACATATCTGACCATTTCGGAGTGATTTCAAGTCTACATAGCTAAACTTGTCAAATGGAGCCCAAACTAGGTGTAGCCTCATGTTTTTGCACCAAACCGAGTGATGTTAAGTTTCATAGCCATGGGTGGGGTGCCACCACCCCAAAACGCTCTCGAGCACGTTCTGACATTATGGCAAAACCCCTCTTAACCCCAGCTACACCCATTCCCTTTCCCTCAAACTCCTAGATTAGGTGTCCAACATCAATGCCCAAGTCTAGTCAAGTGGCTCTTCTCTGGTTCTAAATAGAAAAGCCGAAAATCCCAATCTAAGCTTCAACCCAAGGCTGACATCAATGCACTAGCTGATGCTACCACAATATTCAAATGGCTAGGCATCTCCAAGGAAGGGCCCAGAACACGCCATACGCGTCCAAGCCGCCCCAGAGCGAACCAGCATGCCGTGGCATGCCAAAGCTGCGCTCTAGGCGCGCTACAGAGAGAAACCGAGGTGGGAGAAACTCCCTCGGTTAGTTCCAGCGTCCCCGCGGTGCCCTCCTCTCCTCCGACAGCTCCTTTGCATAAGGAAGCCCCCAGGGCCCCTCCTTTCCCGCGTTGAGAGCCGGTGTGATGCATGCCCGCGCGCACCAGTTTTGGCGAGAGGAAGGCGGCCACGCAGGCACGCCACTCCTCACTTCTCCCTCCCTCGAAGTGAGCTTGGAGGTCCAAAACCATGTCCTGAGACCGTGGTTCCGACCCGAGCGTCTCTCTGTGCCACCCTATGCGCCACGGTGAAACCAACAGAGCTTCCCGCCCGGTGCACCGTCGCGTGCCTATATAAGGCCACCCCTCGCTCCAGCACCCCTCTACCTAGACCCAAATCACCTCCCTAGCCACCCCCTCGAGCAAGCACATCCCCGGTGATCGAGATTGACCGAGGCCGTCCTCCTCGGAGCTCCGGTTGATATCTGGCTACAAGTCGGTACTCGCACCCCTCTGCCCACCTACACACTGCCCGAGACCCCAGGAACATTTCCCCTCACATCCCCGAGCACTTTCGTGCCCGTAGCCACCATCCCCACCATTGAATGGAAGCTCTCCGTCGCAGCCACCTCGTCGGTGGTTAACCACCCCCCCCGTCATCAACTCGAGCACCAGGAGGTAGGCGACGTCGGAGTGCGAGACCGGCCCATTACCGTCGTTGTTAGGGCCTGAGGACGTTGGTAGCCACACCGGAGTGCTCCTCCTCCTCTCTGTCCAGAGGTAGGAGAGGACCCCGAAAGGTGTGCCCCACCTGTCGGTGGCCCATCCTCCCCTCCGTCGCGTCCCACAGCCCCTGAACACAGGGGCCGGCGTGTCAGGTTCAAACTTTTAGGACCATCTGGGCCGGCCCAGCCCTAGGCCGAGCCAGGCCAGGACTGTTGCCCTTTTTCTTTTTATTTAAAACTCTTTTTTAAAATATTTTTATAAAAATATTTAACTAGTGGAAATTAATGATTCTTTGACCATTTTTTTAAATGAGGAGCATTTAATAAAACTGTTAGGCAAATTTTTAGGACAACTTATGTGTTTTATAATAATTAAAAATGCTATTTGGAATAGTTTTGCTTCTGTTAAATTTATTTTTAAAATAATCCTTTCACTAAAATGAGAGACAAGTATTTTAAAAATAACAATATGGATTTATCAGAATTGAACAACATTTTTAAAGTTATTTGGTGATGTGTTTTTGAGTGAGCTACTTATTTCTTTCTATTTATTACAACGATAGAAACCACGCTTGACGAAGGAGTTGGACTTAAAGACCCCGAAGACCCTGGATACTTAGCTGAGTAAGGCAAGCAGCCCTTGACCATGTTTGAGCACATGTTATATTGCATGCTAAGTAGAACAAATATTTCCATTGCATATGATCATAAGTATCAGTAAATCATTGAAGTGATGTTACCGATGGCTCCTCCGGAGCACTTGCATTTTGAGCATGATCCTACCACCTATGAGGGCCGCGCTAATACCATGTTGACAAGTAGATCTAAGCATAATATAAGCATGAGCATGATGATGGTATAAATCAAAGGTTTATCAAAACCCCGTCGGGTGCCACTAATGCCCGAGGGTGATGATGAGTTAGGTGGCCACTTTTGTTGAAGTGGTGCACCGGGTATTTTGTGTGTGTATGGTTTCGGAAATGGGAATAGATTGATGACATGTCGACCATTCCAACCTTACATGTAAGACCACGTTACCCCTTTATGGGACGAGGCTTTGTTGAGTACTCTGGTTGGTGCTAGTAAAGAACCACATTACTAATGGCGGCAGTGATGTGTGGTCACTCTCGTGACAAGGTCGTGCCAGGTAGGACGACTATGTCATTTTTACTTGTTCCGGGCACACCGTTGGTCCCTGCATGGATGATACTGTCCAGAGCCGGTGCTCGTAAGACGTACACCATGTGGGTTCGGGACCAATCGAGTGGACCTCGTTGTCTAGTATCGTCAGGGGAAAGGCAATGATCGGGTACTTACCTCCGTATGTTTTATACCGTGAGTCATGGATGACACGGATGTTTCCCGGATCTCGTGTGTCCAGCATAGAACCTCTGAAGAGTGTGCAACTATTCGAATAGCCGTGTCCTTGGTCAAGGACAGTTGGGTAATCCTGCTTAAACTACGTCCAGTCGTTTCCGCATAAAACAAGTATGTGTTTTTAATGATGTTAATATGAAAGTGTTGATATGACCAAGTTTGGTGACTTGGCATATTGGGTGAACCCGGAGTGTTAAGCCCATAACAGATATATTGATATCTGCAACCTGTTCTTCTAAATACCATCTAGCTTATGTTGCATATCCATGAACATGTTTATTATAGTTAAGATGGTATCCACCAAATAATGCATATTATTTATTATTCTACCAATTCCATTGTTCATATCAAGGGTTGTTTGCGACTACATTCAAAGTACTCATTGGCTTTCCACTTGTTATATTATTGACCACACATGGAACGACCGGAGTTGGGAGAAGAGTACGTCTTCGGAGATGGCCCTGTGAACTAGTACGCTTCCCAGTTAGAATGCCTGTTGGTGTAGACTGATGGTATGGGCACCCTCTTAGCCCTTATATTTCCTCTACTATTTGTATCGGTGTGATTTGTCCTTATAGGCCCTACCTTGTGAACTTGACCATTTGGTCATGTGTCTTAATAATTCGGTACTTGGATGTAAGACTCTTAATATTCAGCATATGTGTGTTCGGTGAGCATTGATCTCTGGGATCACTAAGCATGTTCATTCGGCGATCTCGACTCGCAAGTCGGGGTCCCCACAGTTCTGTACATTTGGGCCAGGGGCTTGGCCCTAGGGGTTTGGCTAGGAATCACTTCGAAGGCTCCGATATCGTCATCTGAGTCCGGGCGAGTGCCGAGAAGGGAGACCTTGCTCTTGCAACGTCTCTTTGGATCCCGAGGAGGTAGCCCCTCCTCGGCCCTCTCTGGCGACACCCTCTTCCTTTCCTGAAGAGAATCCTTCTCTTCCTCATCTTCTGCATCCTCCCCCTCGTGGGTGGACGAGGCATGGGTGTCCTCAGACTTGGTATCTGGCGGATCCGTTCTTCTTATTGTCTGACACCATGTATGGCGCCTCCACCAGCGGAGCTGGGCCATCTATTTTCTCGGCTATGGCGTGTCTATGCTACAAGAAAGGAGGGGCGGTAAGGCCTTCAATAAAACATTAACTCTGAATAAGTGTAAGATCTCGAATGTACCTACAAAGGGGGGTCTCAGCATCCAAGCCAGTGTCTTCATCCTCGGCCAGCCACTCCTGTCGCGGTTTGAGCAGTATCCGCCACAAATTCTCATGGGTGGTGCAGTAGAACTCCTGCACCGCCCAGGGGTCGCTGGGCTTCTAAGACCACATCTGGTTATCCCGGCACTAATAGGGAAGGATGTGGAGATAGAGCTTGCCTTGGACTACGTCGGTCCACTGGATGTTTGTTGCCACCATCTACTTGATGCTTTTTTGCAACAGCTTCACATCCAAAGCCGAGCTCCAGTCCACGCCCTTCTTAACACATGAGGTTAGCCTCACCGGTGGTCCAGATCTGAACTCGTCGAGCATAGCCCAGCCTGCTTCCCGTGGGTCCGTGATATAGAACCACTCCTTCTGCCAGCCCTTGATGATGTCGATCAGGGTGCCCTACGGCCAAGCCACGTGATAGAACTTGCTTATCACAGCCCCGCCATAGTCTTCATGCTGGTTGCAGACCGACTTTGGCATGACGTTGAAGACTTTGAGCAAAAGGCCAAAGTGCGGGTGAACCCGCTGGATGTCCTCAGAAACGGTGATGAAGATGGAGACGTGCATAATGGAACTCGGGGGAAGATCATGGAAGTCTAACCCATAATAAAACATCAATCCACTGACTAAGTGGTGAAGCGGGAAGCCTAGTCCCCGGAGGAAGTGGGGGACGATCACCACCTGCTCACAGGGACCTTGTGTAGGTACTACCTGGCCCTTTCCCGGTGCTCGGTTGTTGATGTCGGCCGTAATATAGCCGTAATGCTTCATCTCCTGGATATCCCCTTTGGGGACACTAGAGATCTCCCCTTGCCTTGAGACCCCAAGCCGGCCATTGCTGAGCTTGGAAAGAATGATGGCTGGAAAGTGTGGGAGGTGGAATGGATCTGGCCCTCGAGCTTGGAAGGAGAGGTAGTAGACTTTGGAATGCCTGTGGTGGGCTTTGGATCCTTTTCCCCTTTTAATGGATGTCATGAAGCCAAGGCTTTCCGCTTACTATGCCACCATCTGTGAAACTTCCCAAAATGACAGCGTTGTTGAACGTGTGTGGATTGGCCCGGGTCATTAATTGAAATCCCCTAAAATGTGGGACACTATCTCTTTTGTTGATAGATCGTGCCTTGGGGAAAGTGGCCTCGATTCGCGATTCGAGTTTTTCTCATTATTTGTTATCATGACTTTTCGTTAGAAGAATTGTAAGATGAGCCACTGTTCACCTCTAGGCCTTTAAAGCCTTCAGATTTATTGACACCTGTTTTGAGAACGCGATGTAATTGGGGTGACTAAACCGATACCAGCCGAATATAGGAGGAACTCGTCATGCAAGCCGATTAGTCTATGTGTCCGGCTGCCGAAGACTGTACACATCAGCGTTGAAGGCCAGTTTAGGGGCTACTGAGGGAGTTCCGGATTAAGGGGTCCTCGGGAAGTCGGGTTATCCCTTATGGGCCGACCATATGGGCTGCATCATTGAAGACCGGATTATGTGACAAGTTCGTAATCAAGATGGAAAGCTCCGAAGACTAGGCGTGCACTCCAAGTCAGGAGGACCTGTTCGGTCCGTCTATCCGCGACTAAGGTTGGTAATAGGTAACTCTAGGAGCCTTGGTGTCTATAAAAACTAGAGGTTCTTATGCGTAGAGGCAGGTTATCTCATCTAGGGTTTAGCTCATACGATCTTGAGATAGATCAACTGACTAACCATCATTCCCCATCAATATAATGAAGTAGGATGTAGGGCTTTTACGTCCTCACGAGGGCACGAACCTGGGTAAAGACTGTCTCCCCTTCTCTCATGCAACCTATCGCTCCTAGGTCTACTGGTCGGGACCCCTTACCCGAGATCTGCCAGTTTTGACGCCGACACATGATGACCCAACATGCCCAAAGAATGTGGGTGGAGCTTGTATTAGGAGGAGTCGATTGTATGTGGCAAGGCTCATCCAGTAATGTGTCGAGGACTGATATGGTCCTTGTTTTATTCCTCTTCTCTGCAGGCCCATGTGTATTCGCCCCCGAGAATGGGGGAGCACGCCTTCTTTGGGTTCCTCTGGCTTTGTGATTGGGATCCATGCACATTAGCTGCATTTCCCAAGTGCTTTCCATGGCGCCATATTTGAGCACCAGGTTTGATAGCTCAGTGAAGGTTTGGACTTGGCAACGAGCGAGGGAATAAACGATGCCCTCGTCATGCAAGCTATGTTGGAACAAGTTGATCACTTCCTCGTCATTGAGGCCTTCTGCCCTACCATTATCGAGGAGGAATCTACCCCAAAAGTGGTATATTGACTCCCTTGGCCATTGTTACACCTTGTGTGGGTATGGTAGGCCGAACCATACTGTTTTCCAAAAAGGTGTTGGAGCTGGGTGGTGGGTGGTTTACAATTTTGTGTTCCCACATGGTACGAGTCCGACACTTCATCAACTGTGTTCCGCGCTTTTGCGGGGTTTGGTACTACAAGATCAGAATTCGTGATTGTGACGAGCTCCTCCCGTGCTGGTTCTTGCTCGTCTGAGTGACCGGCTCTTGGTCCTGAGTTTATCTCGAGACGGGATCCGGGCTATTTATTATCAGAGGGGTACGGATGTTCAACAACCGGGATGTAGACCGTCCTTAACTCCGGTAGCTGAGACACTGAGCATTTAGCATGGCACTCGACGATAGCAACAAAATGTGTAACTCATTGAACGTGTATTTTCTCATCATCGGGCCTAAGCCCGACTCGATCATAGATCAGAGACTGATCGCAGATCAGGGCCATCGACAGGATCCGATCGAGTAACTCGTGTAGTGATGGAGCCTCGGTGGAGCCCGTACTTTTCAAGTGTATGGTATCGGACCGCAGTGCCGATCCCTAGGGATCTTTTGTGGATGCTTCGGGGTCGTTCTCAACTGATCCAAATTCGGGCATATCAACCACGTCAGGCTCTAAGGCAGGACCAAGGGTCGAAGTTGGCCCGATAGGGGAATCCATGATTTCCCAAGTCGAGGCATCAGAACTCGTGGGCTCCTCGAAAGGAGCTAGGTGTATTGTTATCACAAGATCTCCTCAAGGGTCGGTGATGAACTCTCGGATCCCAAATCTTACTTCCTGTCCGGGGATGAAGCTTCCCACCTTGTTAAGGTGGTCGGTCAGAACAGCATGCAGAACGATGCTTCTAAACGTGAAGATCTACCTAGGGACAAAGGTGTCCTTGCTACGGATCTCTTCGCGACTGACTAGTCGTGCCATGTATCCTTACTGCAATCCTACAGCGGAACTCTTAATGAAAGAACCAAAGTCGGTGTCAAAACCGATGGATCTCGGGTAGGGGGTCCCAAACTATTGACCTTGGATCGATGGGTTGCAGGAGACAAAGGGAGCATTGTTTTACCCAGGTGCACGCCCTCTTGAGGAGGTAAAACCCTATGTCCTGCTGGATTATATTGATGGAGTATGAGGATTACAGAGTTGATCTACATCAAGATCGTATGAGCTAAACCCTAGATGAATCAACCTCTCTATGCGGATGAAACCCTCTGACTTATATAGAAACCAGGGGTCCCGAGGGTTACAAACAACCAACCATCAGTCGGGGGTAGAGGCGTCGACCTAGACTACTTAACTTGGACGATACGCCAGTCTTCAGAGATTTACCTTCTTGAATATGAAGTAGTCATGCAATCGAGGCTTTAATAATACTTCCATATGGTCGTCCTCTAAGAGATTGGTCGACCATCCGAGGACCCCTTAGTCCAGGACTCCCTCACCCTCCATGGAAGATCCCCCCTCCAGCAGGGCACCGGAATAGGGCTCCAAATGGGCACATGGCGGAATAGAAACTTGCGGTGGAGAACAAAGTGTTTCGGGAGAGTCCTTAGGTTTTCTGGAATATATGTGAATTTATAGGCTGGGAAAAAGGTGGAGAAGCTAGGAGGTGGATCCAAGCCATTAGGGCGCGACCAACCCCTCGTACGTGCACTCTTGGCTTGGGGCACCCCGTGTGCCCTCCGGTCTTGGTTCGAAGCTTCGAGTCTTATTTTTTCACAGAAAAAATCATCAAAAATTTTGATGGTATTTGGACTATGTTCGGTACACTATTCCTGAAAAGCCAAAAACATGAAGAAAACAACAAGTGGCACTGGGCACTGGGTTAATAGGTTAGTGCTAAAATATAATATAAATAAGCAAGTAAATGCTTTAAAAGTATCCTAAAATGATAATATAATAGTATGTAGGAATTAAAAAATTATAGATACGTTGAAGACGTATCACACTCAAAATCCTCCTTCGAGACGCTAATGCCAATGATCTCGTGGCGCTTGAGTTTAGGGAGATTAATCTTGGGGAAAATCTTTCCATGAACGTAGAACGCCGCAGCGTGGGTGGGAGGTGGGGCACAGACAGAGGCAATAAGCACCAATATCCAATAAAAAGATGAGCTCCTTTAGCTGATTTGGGCACGAGATGAGAGCCAGTCATGAAACTTCGTTTCGGCCTTACAGTTGGAACGGAAATTGCTAATGGCAAGGTGTCTGATAGGCGCAGTGTGAGTGGGGAGTATGTGGGACAATGCATCCAAACATTTTGATCCACAATATAGAGCTCACCATTGTCAAGGAGGTCAAGGGGGTGGAGTGCTATAGGGGGCGCCACCGCCTACAAAGGATGGCATTCTCCATGACAGATTTGTTGGGGAGGGGGGACATGATGTTGACCAATATCTCATCGAGGATGCTACTGATGAAGTCCATGCTCGTTGGAGGCTCTTGTGATTCAGCCCAGACCCGCTCCCGCTTGTTGGCCTACGAGTGCTCGATCGTAAAAGGAGGCAATGCTCAGTGGCATCCCTTGGGTGGAGCATTAATTGAGAACTGGGGATCAAGACGGGTGGTGGGTGGAGCTCAAAGGGATGAATTCCCGGTGAGCCAGTTGTGCCTACATGGAGGACTACTCACACGCGTCCCTTTGAGCCTGTGCGGTGGACTGCTCGCATGCGTCCCGTCTAATCAAATGTGCACCAAGGGCACTTCCTAGCCAATAAAACAAGAGGGACTTGTGGTGATATGTAAATGGCTAGTGCAACACACACATTTTTTATTATTAATAATTGTGCTTGTGAACTTACCATTTGTTCCTCCTCTAACCAGTCTTGGCACTGTGTTGACGGATGAGAAATCTAGTGCATACTTTAGCACCGCACATGTGTTTCTTTTGGCCACATTCTGGCGCGCAACCGTGTAGGTTCCTGCACAAGCTTCCACATCATTTTCTCGCCATAAGCTAATGAGCATAAGAGCCCTGGCACGACAAACGCGGATGCACACCTAGTGTAGCCCATCTACCAAGCATGCTAACTCGACCAAGCGCCCCTCTGCGATCAACCTCCTCAACAATGAAAATGATCCGGTGTAGGGCTAATGTCCCGTTGAGGCCGATGTCGTCCGTGGCGACGCATTGGATAATGCCATTCTATGCATCATCGCCAAGCTTGAGCACACCCTTGGCGCAGGGTGCGATAATGCCACCGAGCAACATAGTCACCGTGTGTGTGACTCAAAATCACTAACGGTTCCCAATGCGTGACCGCGTGGGATTAATACGAGTGAAATTTGGCTTCCCAAACTAGAAACACGAAGGAGAGTGCCAATCCTGTGGGGCCCAGTTGTCTTGCCAAATATTTACTTTTCCTATCCAAATGTAATGCTTGCGTGCCATTTGTGTTACTAACTTACTATAATCTTATAATATTGCAAGTCTAATAAATAATTACTTTTGTGCGACTTGAATATGAAGAAACAAATGCCATGTCATCTTGGTGCCTAGTATTTCAGATCATTTTTTATTATCAAGAGTTTGAAAACATATATTAATTAATATGATATATGTTTTACGGAAGCAAGTGTAGTACATAAATATGATTTTATTTTCCAGCAATTTTTGCTTCATCTTGCATGTTTTTGTGTATTAGTTTTGAATTATGGAACTTACATTTATTGAAACTAACTTAATGTATCAAAATTCCAGTTGAACCCCGACAATTAACAATTTTTTGGATGCCGGTCCTATTCCTGTGTTGTAACGAGAAAAAAATGCTTGGCCGAATTAGGAAGCGACTAGAGGTTTGACATGAAACAAGGCTCCATGTTCCGTCTCGGATCCACGATCCTATGTGTGATGCTCTGGCTTGTGAGAGGCATGTGTCAAAGCTTATATCGAACAAGCCAATACATTAACCACGATATCTTGGCCCGATGTGGGGAATTCA
The DNA here is from genome assembly GCF_904849725.1 of Hordeum vulgare subsp. vulgare. Classification (NCBI taxonomy): domain Eukaryota; kingdom Viridiplantae; phylum Streptophyta; class Magnoliopsida; order Poales; family Poaceae; genus Hordeum; species Hordeum vulgare. The sequence continues at coordinate 279,787,300 of NC_058523.1, read as the reverse complement.
TGCAGATTTTCATGTAGTTCACAGGATTTTTTTTTAATTTAGAAATCTAGATTCTCAATTCTTCGGTCCTAACCGTTACTCAAGATGTTAGGATTTCCTTCGAACTTATTGCATGGGGCATACAAATGGAAGCAAGTAGTACATAAATATTTTCTTTTCCAGCTATTTTTGCTTCATCTTGCATGTTCATGTGCTTTAATTTTTATTTATGGCCATTAAATTTCTAGAAACTAACATAACATACAAAAATGCCAATTAAAGCCTATTTTTTTTCAAATTTTACGATGTCGGTTGTATTCGTGCATTGTAGCAATGAAACAAAACTAGACCGAATGATGTAGTGACACATAGTTCATCATCACACAAGGCCCCACCTTCCGGTTCGTGAGAGGCATGTGTCAAAGATTATCTCCAACAAGCCATTACTTGAACCACGACATCTTGTCCCCATGTGAGGAAATCATTTAGATTTTCGTGTACTTTATATAATTGTTTTAAATTATTTTAGTTTCGAAACCTAGATTCTCAATGCTTGTTTCCAAATGGTTATGAAGATGTTTGGAATTCCATCAAATTTAGTAAATAGGGCTTATATATGGAACCAAGTAGTACCTAAATATGAATTTTGAACAGTTTTTGCTTCATCTTGCATGTTCGTTTGTTTTAGTTTTGGATTATCGCCATTAAATTTCTACAGACTAACATAATGTACAGAAATTTTAATCGAGCCTTGAAAATTTCCAAATTTTAGGATGATAGTAGTATTCGTGCATTGTAAAAATGAGAATAAACTAGGCTGAATGATCGATATAACGACTTGCGGTTCGTCATCAAACAAGGCTTCATCTTCCGTTTTGGAACCACGAGCCTTCTTGTGACAGGCATGTACCAAAGCTTATCTCGAAGAAGACAAATTTTACCCAAGACATCTCGGCCTCATGTCAGGAAATCATGCAGGTTTTCATGTACTTCTCAACATTTTTTCAATTTTAAAACATAGGTTCTCAATGCTTCTTTCCAAACTGTTACTCAAGATATTTGCAATTTCTTCAAATTTATTGCATGCGGCATATATACGGAAAAAAATTAGTTCTGAAATATGAATTTTCCAGCAACTTTTGCTTCGTCTTGCATATTCATGTGTTTAAGATTTGAATTCATACACACAGTTCTACAAACTAACTTAATGTATAGAAGTGAAAACTAAAAACCGAAATTTTTCAAATTTTGGGATGCTAGTCGTGCACTATCATGGGAGGGATCTTTTTCCTACAATTAATATAATGTCCATTACTGGTGTAACCCAAAATTGTTTTACATCTCAATACAAAAAGTGAACTGCATACACAGAGTTCTATAGTGGAGCCGTCTGCGATGAAAATTCATGGATCTATTTATGGGTTCCGAGGGGAAGCTTCCTCGACTTTGTCTAGCTCGGATTCCATTCATCCTTGATCCCCATTCCCCAACAAACCATTTGTGGAAATAATGATGCCATGGGAAAGCTTTGTAAGGGTTCATACTATCTGTCAACGTTATAGGAATGGGGGTACCCAGACCCGCCTACCTGCGACCCAGGGTTGGCCCACTTCATTCACCGAAAACCCACAGTCCCGGCTCCACTCAAGGCAAGGTCCCCGCGAGGGGCCAAGCCTCGCGAGGAGGAACAACATCAAGACCTGCAGGGGGGATCGTCAGGACCCCTCCGGAGCGGCGGATGTTCCGAGGCAAGGCCCAGCCTCACGAGTCAAGGATGACGTGTAGGAAGGACTGGCGAGCAGGAGACAGCAGGGCGGAGCAGTTTCCCCTTTAGTGCAAAGGGGGCAAGGACGTACCGGGGTCCCCAAGGCATCCTCCAAAGGTTTGCCTTCTGGTGTAACAAATCCATCACCACCCACCGGCAGGAGAAACGTCACCCCTGGATAAGAGCCGGGGCACGACAATCGCAGATGCACACCTAGTGTAGCACATCTACCAAGCATGCTAACCCGACCAAGCGTCGCCTCTGCTATCAATCCCCTCAACGACGAAAATGATCCGGTGAAGGGCCAATAGCCCGTCGAGGCCGTTGGCGTCCGAGGCGATGTGCCGGACAACGTCGTGCTACACATCATTTCCAGGGGTGGCACCTCCTCCTCTTCTTGTGGATAGACCGGCCGTGTCATGGTAGAGTTTTGTGCAAGATGTGTAGGATAGATACGAGAGAATCATATCTCGGTGGGCAGTTTTGGCTTCATCTTGCCTTTTCTCGTGTTTTAGTTTTGAATTACGGCACTTAAATTTATGGAAACTAACTTAGTGTATCAAAATTTCAATTGAACCCTGACAATTTCGAAATTTTTGGATGTTGGTCTTATTCATGCATTGTAATGATGAAAAAAACTTGATCGAATGAGGAAGAGACTAGAGGTTCATCCTGAAACAAGGATCCATGTTCCCTCTCGGAACCACGAGCCTTCATGTGATCCTCCGGTTTGTGAGAGGCATGTGTCAAAGCTTATCTCTAACAAGCTAATACTTTAACGATGACATCTTGTCCCCACGTCGAGAAATCATGCTTTCATGTACCTTAGAGGATTTTTTGATTTTTTGAATTTATAAACCTAGTTTCTCAATGCTTAGGTCCAAACCATTACTCGGGATATTTGGAGTTCCTTCAAACTTATTGCATGGGGAAAACAAATGGAAGCAAGTGGTACATAAATATGAATTTTTCCTGTAGTTTTTGCTTCATCTTGCATGTTCATGTGCTTTAGTTTTTATTCATGACCATTGAATTTCTAGAAACTAACATAATGTACAAAAATGCCAATTAAACCCTAAAAAAATTCCAATTTTATGATGTCGGTAGTATTCGTGCATTCCAACAACTAAGAAAAACTAGACCGAATGAGGTAGCGATTGGTGGTTTGTCATCACACAAGGCGTCCCGTTCCCTCTCGGAACCACGAGCCTTCATGTGATGCTCCGGTTGTGAGAGGCATGTGTCAAATCTTTTCTCGAACAAGCCAGTACTTTAACCACGACATCTTGGCCCCATGTTGGGAGATCATGCAGATTTTCATGTACTTCACAATATTTTTTTTAATTTTTCAATATGGAAAACTATATTATCTATGCTTGTGTCTGAATTGTTATTCAAGAAGTTTGGAATTCCTTCTAATTTATTGTATGTGGCATATATACGAAAGCAAGTAGTACATAAATATGATTTATCCAATAGTTTTTTCTTCGTCTTGCATGTTAATGTCTTTCATTTTTTAATTATGACCACTAAATTTCTAGAAACCAACTTAATGTAGAAAAATGCAAATAGAATCCCCAATTTTTTAAATTTTTGGATGCGGGTCGTATTCGTGCATTGTAAGGATGAAAAAAACTAGGCCAAATGAGGCAGTGACTAAGAGTTCATCATCACACAAGGCCCCAGGTTCCCTCTCGGGAACCACGAGCCATCGTGTGCTGCTCTGGTTTGTGAGAGGCATGTGTCAAAGATTATCTCGAACAATCCATTACTTTAACAACAACATTTGGCCCCCATGTCCGGAAATCATGCTGATTTTTGTGTACTTTAGAGAATTTTTGAACTTTTTAAATTTAGCAACCTAGATTCTCAATGCTTGTATCCAAATGGTTACTTAAGATATTTGGAATTCCATCAAATTTAGTGAATAGGGCATATATACAGAACCAAGTAGTACAAAAATATGTTTTTCTAGTAGTTTTTGCTTCATCTTGCATTTTCATGTGTTTTAGTTTTGACTTATGGACATTAAATTTCTATAAACTAACTTTATGAATAAAAATTCCAATTGAACCCTGAAAATTTTCAAATGTTAGTATGCCAGTAGTATTCATGTATTGTAACAATGACAAAAAACTAGGACGAAAGATGTAGAAACTAGCGATTCGTCATCAAACAAGGCTCCATCTTCCCTCTCGGAACCACGAGCCTTCTTGTGACGCTCTAGTTTGTGATAGGCATATGTCAAAGCATATCTCAAACAAGAAAAAACTTTAACCATTACATCTTTGCCTCATGTGAGGAAATCATGCACGGGTTCATGTACTTCAGAGCATTTGTTTTTATTTTTGTCAATATAAAAACCTAGATTCTCAATGCTTGTGTCCAAACCGTTACTCAAGATTTTTGGAATTTCTTCAAATTTATTGCATGGGGAATATATACGGGAAACATTAGTTCATAAATATGTTTTTTCCAGCAGTTTTTGCTTCATCTTGCATGTTCATGTGTTTAAGTTTGGAATTATGGCCAATAAATTTCTAGAAACTAACTTAATGTAAAAAAATACCAATTGAAACCCGAAAATTTCCAAATTTTGGGATATTGGTCATGCATTGTTATGGGAGGGATATTTTTCCTACAGTTAAAACAATATCCATTACTAGTGTAGCCCAAAATAGTTTTACATCTCAATACAAAAAGTGAACAACGTACACACGGTTCTATATAGGAGCCGTTTGCGATGAAAATTCATAGATCTATTTATGTCTTATGAGGGAAGTTTCATCAACTTTGTCTAGCTCGGATTCCATTGACCCTCGATCCCCGTTCCCCAACAAATCATTTTTGCAAAGAATGATGCTGTGGGAACACTTCCTGAGGGTGTGTACGATCGCCCCCTCGGCCCAAGCGCTCCGGCCTCTACCAAGAACGTGCCGACCTCATCCGAGAACGCAACCGCATCTGCTTTGAGCGTGGCGGCATCCGCCAAAAGGTCCTCTACGACGGATGATAGGGCCTCTGCTATGGCGGTAAGGGCTTCTATAGCCACGGACATGGTAGCTGCAGCTCCTACAACATTGGCTACAAACGTCAAGTGTGCTCGCAAAGCGTAACATGCCGCATAGGTCGCTTTGGACCGGGTGAGGCCACCCAAGCCAATATCAAGAACACCAATGCTAAGATACTCTAGGCTTCCTCGGACTTCAGTATGCACCCCACCTACGAAGCAGAGGAGGCTGCGAAGGTCGAGATGAATGCCTATGATGTAGCAACGGAGGCCATGTAGCCCCTTCCACATGAAAGCTCCGAGAGAGAGATGGAGATATGGGAGTCGTCCGAGAGAAACAAGCATTGGGAGGAGTTGTGCATGGATCAGGAGGAGGTCGAGAAGCGCATGTCCATCGAGGTATCAACGATGGAGTACCAACACGAGCTCTGGTGGCAACACTACTACGTGTACTACAATGATGGGGGCGATAACGAGGACGAGAGCAACACCAACCACGAGGATGTTGCCGTGGTTGAGTTCATCCTGAGGGATGCAGAGTCCAGGACCAACGGAACGTCACCCAGACAAGTCGTCGGCATGTCATCCAACATCGGCGAGGAATAGGGCGGTGGCTCGTCAGCCTCTTTGTTAAAATTATCTGTAATACCTATAGCCTTTGTTTAGAGAGCCGACCTTTTGTATAGCTATGTCTAGTTCAAGTATCATGGTTATTATGTGTGAAGTATTTCATACAATTGACAACATAGAACTGTTTGCGAAGAACTAACATAATGCAAGTGGTTACGCAGATCTGCATGTGTGCGTTATACAACATAGATGTCACTCAGATGGACTGTTCGCGCTGATTTGGAAGAACACGAATGCTTTAGCATAACAAGGAGTGTGTGATACTCTACAAACAGGCGAGTAATCAGAATTTTGTGCGATAATTCTAGACAACACATACACTTTGTTGTTCTGAATTGTGCGTTCGATGGGGCATATAGTTGAAGAAACCAACATTGCATGATAATGCGAATGATCGCTGTCGAATCTGTATTCATTAACTATTTGCGATGAGATCCATAGAGGGAAACAGAGTTCAAGTGTAAATATGATCTCCACTTACTCATGTAGCCAATAACAATCAAACGAAAGCCCTAATCATCATTGTAAACAAAACGCAGAGGATGGCTAATGCGACAACTACAACTACACATGCTAGTTCCTTATTGTCTCTTAGTTTCATCTATTGCGTGTGATCCATGCTTTCTTGCTTCATTGTACTTATTGTACACTCCAGATTAGTCTGTTTCTTCTTCAGCTTTACGTTATCTTCTACAACCTTGGTTATTACTCTCCATGCCCTACCATGCCATTCATCATCCAACCAGTTAACAAAGGCACAAGCCTCATATCCCTGTGAATGTTAAATAATCAGGATGAGTGGGGGCATTAATTTAACTTAAAGGATGAAATTACCACTAACCTCTAACGCGCAATTGAGAAACCGTCTACCATTATTGAATCCCTCCATGCATATACATCAAGCGGGAGTGTGCCTGTCCGCACAACTCAGCTTTTGGTACTTCTCGGTGGCGCAAAACTCAGAATCAAACTCGTGCTACGGGATTCTTCTCGAGTCATACTGTGGATTTGGGATTTTATCACTTTCCTAAGAGAGAGCTGGGTCCAATTCAGGAAAGATTGAGTTAGCTGCTTTCTTTGGACATGCTAAAATATGAGGAATGATTGGGACCTAACAAGATGATTCAAATCCGTAGTACACCGGACACGTGATGACCTTTGGCAAGTGCTCGGCGGTGACCGCCGTCGTGATGGCACCACTAATTGCGCTGCCAAGAGCGGCCGTACGAACCGGACCAACCACACTGAAACCATTACCACCACTCGTCTGCACTCCCCCAATGTAAGTACCACACTAAGGAATTTGGGGGCTGCAGATTTGGAGACTATTTAGGGATTTCGAGAAGACACGGAAAGTATGGGGATCTGATAACGGTCGGGGAATTATTTATCACACTTTGTTGTATACGGCACACGGTTTACCAAACCAAATCGTGTGAGATGGAAATGTTTCTGATACACGGTTTTTGTAACATGATCGTTTGTGATCTGTTATCCGATACATTTGGGGTGGTAAACATCTGCTCCCTGGAAACCCGAAAAAACGTTATGCTGATAGAGATGTGGGCAGCGATCGAGGAAGTGGCTACCAATTAGGATCCAATCCCCGGTCAATTGGCGGTTTCGATGTTATAGGGATTCCATCACCAGTAAGTCGGTGATGGCGGCATTTGAGGAGGTCAATCCTTGATTGGCAGCGGGAAATATAAGAGGAGCTCAATCCTCGTGGTCGGCACCAGCGTGACTGGAGCATGCCCCTCGCGGTCGTTGGTGGGAGAGTGGAGCTCGGACTTCAGGCCGGTGCCCCACTAAGCTCCGCTCCTCAAACTTGTTGTCTCACCATGCCGGTGCTAATTAATTAAGGTAATATTTTTGTTGAGTGTCCTAATTAATGTATTAAATACATATAAGGGTACTAGTAATAATGATACGTGTAAATTGACTGGTAATTGATTAGTGTCATCACATGGTTGGATAACATTATGTAGCACCCTCCATAAATTATGAAAAATAAAATATTGTGACTTATTGACGCATCTTTGTGCATCCATTAATCCATATATTAATGTTTTTTGAATTACCCCTCGTGTGTGTAGATGTAATGATCTGAATGGATGGGGGGTCGGACAAGCTCAAGGTATGTGGATGGCATGCGGGAGTTCATGGCTTTTGCTGAATGGACAAAGAAGAGAATTGGCGAAGAAGAATCCGTGCAATGATTGTACCAACAGGGTGTCATGTCCAATTGATTTGGTCGAGTTACACATACAAGATGGGATTCATGGGTGGACACACACGATGGACTAGACACGGTGGAGGGCCGATTATGGATGAAGGTAATAACCTGCATTTTGGCAAGGTGCCAAACCTCGATTATAGTCGCATGGGTGTTGAATTTATACTCGGGGTTCAGACGTTACGCTACATACTGAAGACTAGCATGCCAAAAACCCCAAAGAAAACCCAAGTGTGAACAGCAGACAACACCGACCTTGATGACATGCCAGATTTTGCTACTATGATTGCAGATTTTGAGGGCTCAGAAGCAAATATAGCCGACTACAATAAGCTTCAAACCACTGATGTGACCTCCAAGACATATTGTACCTAGGTTGCAAAAAGAAATATTCCAAGTTGAGTGCCACACTGGCGCTTCTCAGATTTAAAGTAGAAAGCGCTCTATCAAACAAGGCCTTCACAGAGTTGTGAAGTCTTTTCAAAGACATTCTTCCAGAAGATGATGTGCTCCACAAAATCATGAACGAAGCAAATAAATTGTTTGTCCATTGTAACTTGAAGTCCAAAAGATACACACTTGTGTGAATGATTGTATGTTGTACCGTGGTGACGACAAAGATTTGCATTCATGTTGCATATTCAAGCAACCATGATGCAAGCTTAGGAGAGCAAACGACAAGTACAAAATGGACTAAGAGATCAAGACAAGAATCCCGTTCAAGGTTGTCTTGTACTTTCCTATAATTTCGAAGTTGAAACATTTGTTTGCAAACCCTAGAGAGTCAAATAGGTTGCGGCGGAATCATGATGAGGGAATTGCGTATAAATATATGAGGCACCCAAAAGATAGGGATTAGTGGGAACATATTGCTGGATAGCTTAGAAATTTTGCAAAGGATCTTATAAATATATGTCTAGGGGAGTTTAGTGATAGATTTAATCCATTTGGTAATATTACCACCCCAAAACACCTGGCCAGTGCTTCTTTGCATATATAACCTTGCTCCTTGGTTGTGTATGCAGAAAAAATACCTGATAATATTTCTTATTATCGAAGGCCCTAAGATACCTTGAAATGATATCGACATTTACTTTCAGCAACTCATACAAGAACTGCTGACATTGTCGGAGCCTAGTGTGAACTATTATGATGCCTACACAAAGGAATTTTTTTGGTTACATGCATTGCTGCTCCACACCATTCAATATATGCCAACATTAGGCAACACTTCAGGGCAGAAAACAATGGGACCAGTAAGATGTGTCACATGCTCGGATAAGAGAACAAGTATATTTGTTTCCAACTCATGCAAAACTGTGTATTTGCATCATCGTAGGTTCTTAAGGAGAAGTCACCCTTACCGAACAATGACATCTGAATTTCATGGTACGGTAGAGAAAGGAACAGGCCCAATACCCTATGAAGGGAAAGTAGTCCACATGATGGTTACAAAAATTTAAGTTGTGCTTGTCAAGGGATCCGGTTTGATGTAAAAATACCCAAGGACCAAGTGTTTAAGAAGAAACCAATGTTATAGGAATTAACTTACTAGCAGTTGCTAAGTGTATGTTATTTTATTGATTTAACACATGTAGAGAAGAACGTATGTGAAAGCATCCTTGGTACTCTGCTCAAGATTAAAGGCCAAAGAAAAGATTGTTATGGTGCATGACTCGATATGCTTGGTTCTTAAGCAGAATGCATGAATGAAGCAGAAGAAGATGACAAATTGCTCCACCTACACTCGATTTACAATTTCACTATAGAAGAAGTAAAATAGTTCTTTGAATTCTTGTTGTCAATTAAGACACCTTCCTCCTACTCCTCAAACATCAGAAGTCTCATGGATGACAGGTTGGCTAAAAACAAGTTGTCTCAAATGAAGTCACATGATCTCCACGTATTGTTGACACAAATCCTCTCGGTAGCCATAAGAAATATGATGGTCATAGAGATGAGACCTTACTGATTGATCTCTATGATTTCTTTAATAAACTATGGGAGATGGTAGTAAATATTGAAGAGCCGGATCATATGCAAGCTGATATTGCAAGAATATTGTCAAACTTAGAGATGTTCTTTCCACCATCATTCTTTGATGTGATGATACATATCACCATGAACCTTGTCGACGAGGTAAAGTATTGTGGTCATGTGCTTCTTCGCAACATGTATCCCTTCAAGTGGTACATGTTAATATTGAAGGGCTACTATCAGAATAGATGTCATTATGAGGCAAGCATCTTACAAGGTTATACCACAGAGGAGGTTGTTGAGTTTTGCACCGAATACATGAAACTTAGACCTATAGGTGTGCCCCTCTCCCGCCACTATAGAAGGTTGGCTGGTAAGCCAGTCCTTAATGGCACCCGGATTTGTGCACGTGGAGACATGGCCGATCAAGCCCGTTTGACGGTACTTCTTAACAACCCGATACTCAACGCTTATGTTGTAGAACACGTGAAGGAGATAAGACGAAGCAAATTACCCAATATGCTTTGACCAATTGCTGAGACAAATGCCCAGAATAAGGACTATGTAAGATAACTGAAGGATTGTTTGGCACGCGGATCAGATCATGACCTTGCAAGGTAGTTGGCCCAAAAGCCATCAACGATGATTATAAAGTACTAAGCATACGACATATATGGAAATACGTTCTACACTGAGGAACGTGATGGTAAGACCTCATATCAGGATAACTCTGTTCGAATACAATGCCTAACTATAGATTAAGATGATAAATAGTTGTACTATGGAACCATCAAAGAGAATTGGGAGCTTAACTATGTGTGAATGAAGGTGGCATTATTCAAGTGTAGATGGGTCCCTCTTAGTTGCATAAAGTTAGATGCTTATAGAAAGACATATGTTGAACACAAAAATATGGTGTCGATGAAGGTTCGACACCTATGGGGGCCTCAATGGTCCCCTTTTCATTGGTTTGGTGGGGAGAGGGCTCGCGGCAAGAGCAGAATCAACAGTCTCGGCCCGACAAGATCTTTTTACCCAGGTTCGGGCCGCGTGGTGCATAAAACCCTACTCCTGCATGCGTTTAGTTATTCGTTTTGGATTACTGTAGATCTGTCCCTCTTTACAGCCTTTCAATTGGTCAAAAACCCAAAAGTCCTTACTACTAAGCCTCGGGCCTCCTTTTATAGGCGAAGGGGTCACCAGAGTGGCTCAGTGGGTGAATGGTGGGTTCGCGAGTGAAACAGTGCCGACCGACAGATACAGTGTTATTGCGGTGCATTAAATGCTTCGACAGACTTCCCTGACCTGGTCAGGGGGTTAGACACGTACCCACACATGGCAACTCCGGGGTGTGTGGCTGGCGTGCGGGCGGACGCGTGGTTCATGCATCGGCGGTGGCGTGTTCGTAAGTGGAGGCATTCACAGGTCGCAAGGGCTCCCTGGGCCCGCGCCTCTCCTCGGGCCTTCTCTTCCTTCCTGGCAGGGTTACCTTGTCGGGGCTCTTCTTGTTCCTCTCGGCAGGGAGGTGATGGACTGTCGAGGCCTTGTCAATCTTCTCGTCAAGGATGGCTTGTGGGGGCTCAGTCCATCTCCCTCGACGGGAGGGTCTCAGCGTGGCATTGTCTATCTCCCCTACAGGGAGCTCCTGTCGGGGTCTCTTCTTCTTTCCTAGTAAGCTCCAGCGACTTGCCTTGCCGCTGCGGAGGGGGTGCCGGTGTCCACGCACTAGTCCGGGGCACTAGAGACCCAAGTCTTTGGTGCACCGATAGGACCCCCGGGCCTGGGCCACAGACAAATGCGAGGCATTGTCGGGCCAGGCCCAAAGCGGTGCGCGGACTCGCGGGCACCGGGCTTGTCGGAATTGAGCCGTTACAGGCTTTCTTTCCCCACGTCATGCATTTAACGTGCGAAGTGGGAGGGTGCGTGGTGTGCGTGTGATGGACTCTTTATTCCCTGAAAACGCCTCTGCCACGTGTAGGTCATGCGATGTGGCGGTGGGGCAAGTGGCGATCGTGGCTTCAAAAGCCACAGGCGTGGATTGGCCCACCCCTGCGTGCATTGGTGCGTCAGGGCGGTTACATGTTTCGCTCATGACTTGAGGGCGATTGGGCGAGAGGGGCGGTGGCTTCTAGAGCGAGGAGGGTGGCCTCCGAGCTTTGCCCTATAAATTAGGGTGTTTGCGCGTAGGTTTTGCCTATCCATCTCACTCTCGAAGCCTTCAGCGCGTGTCGCCTTGTCTTCTCTTGTTTCTTTCAGCTTTGCCGGTGGCACCCGCCCCTAACCATGGTTAGGGGACGGGGCCGGCCTCTGTCGGCCGCCAGGGCGGCAAGGGGATCCCGCTTGTTTCATGCCACAACTTCAGGGGCCGCAGCCAGCGGTAGCCCCATCGACCGTGGCGCGAGAGGCTCGAGGGGCCATGGACGCTGGTGTCGTGGCAGAGGGAGGCGGAGCGCTACTCCAGCGTCTCCGCCTTCTCCTATGCTTGGCGGCACTCGGAGGGGACAGTGCTGGAGTTCGCGTGGAGCTGCAAGGCATCCCGCGGGGCCATTTGCATCTCCCCCGCCCTTTTGCTAGGGCGATGGAGGCTGCCAGACCTCCTGCCTTGTGGTTGCAGGTGCACGGCTGCTCCCACGGTTTTATGCAGGTCCAAGTGGAGTACCCGAAGCACCACTCCATGTTGCTTGGGTGAGGCTGGAAAGCCTTCGACCGCGCCCACAACCTCGAGGATGGGCATATCCTCCTCTTTAAGCTAGCGCAAGAAAATATGCCATCCGTCAAGTTTTACGGGTGCACAGGTGTGCATCTCGGCTGTTGCATAGAGAGCTCGAGCGGTGCCGAGTGTCCCTCCTTGAACGATAGTGACGAGGGGGACAACGGCGGCAGTGCGCCCTGGGCAGGCCGGGATCCCGGGGGGTCGAGTCGGAGTACGACTCCCCGAGCTCCGAGTGACTTATGGCCCTGCCGCCGAGGCCCGCTCACGCCCTTCCCCCGCCTAGAGAGGGTATCTTGCCGGAGCTGCCATCGACGCCTCGTCTTTGAGGAGGAGCGAACATTGGCTCCGGCCCCTTGATCTCCTCCGGTCGCCCTATCCACCGGCGCTGTTCTCCACTGCGCAATGATGGTCCAGGAGGGACCAGCCTGGGTTGCGCCAGGGGTTTGTCCCGCTTTTTGTCTTCTTGAACTTCACTCCCTTCGCAAAGGTCATTCCTCGTCAAAAGACATAGTCTTTTGGTTAGGACAATAATGCTTTGTAAGTGATATCAAATGTATCCAGACAAATGAATGAATAGATGCATCCTTTATTCGACTCTCTCATTGTATGATTATTCCTTAACATTTTCCGGATGCTTGCCGTCTAGACTTATCCTCCCGCGAGCACTTAGAGGAGCGGATCCTCAGAAAACTCAGCAGAGGGGGTCGTCACTGACAAGACTCCTTGCCACACTCACCGAAATGTTGAACAAGTTCGAAACGAGATGAGGGCGCTCTGTGGCCGCTCATGTCGTTGAACATGCTCGAAACAAAGTTGGAGTGCACTGATCCTAGCAAGTTCCATCTACGCATGGGATTCTCATACAAAATTAGATGCTTCAAAAGGATACAACAAATCTACCAAGATTCTGGCAAGAGGTTTGCCTCTGTACTTATCTCAGGCGTCGCGGCAGTCCTATCCTCAGCGTCTGAATGCGCTGTCGGGGAGGAATATCCGTACCTGCGGCAAGCTGATGTTTCCTCCAGCGGCCTCCTTGCCGACGAGGTTTTCGGTGGAAGCCATTGGCCACTCTGAAAGAAAGTGGCACGCTGGGGCGTATCACTTTCTTATCTATTTCGCAAGACATTTCTGGCTCACCCCTCGGCGCATCTTTCTGGCGCCTCAGCACTCCAAAGAGAAATGCGAGACGGAGTGCGCTTAAAGGGGCGGTTCGGGGCCTCGGACGCGTCCTCGACAACCATGCAGCACTCTGGAGATGTGCGTCACACAGAGTAAGCGTCAGAGGCCTGGCCGAAGCCCCCTGTCACGCCCTTGATAGCAGTGCGGCGTTCCAAGGAGGTGTGTCGGCCGGGCGATGCGAAGGTCGGGGTTTCCGCTCCTTCCACCCGCGCTCGCATAGCACCTATGGAGGCGCTACAAGCTCGTGCGCAGGTAGAGCAGCCACTGCCTCCTCCCACTCAGAGAAGATGCAGCGGCGAAGTGAGATTCGTAGAGCCGACGAGCGGCTCGTCGGATCGAGGCGGCGCTGACGCCGGCCTGCTTTCGGCGATCCCCCTGCCTGGCGTGCCAAAGATGTCGGTGAAGGTTCGACACCTATGGGGGCCTCAAGGGTCGCCTTTTCTTTGGTTTGGCGGGGAGAGTGGTCGTGGTAAGAGCAGAACCAACAGTTAGGGCCCGACAAGATCTTTTTAAACAGGTTCGGGCCGCGTGGTGCGTAAAACCCTACTTCTGCGTGTGTTTATTTATTCGTTTTGGGTTATGGTAGATCTTTCCCTCTTTACAAACTTTCGATTGGTCAAAAAGCCAAAAGTCCTTACTACTGAGCTCGGGCCTCCTTTTATTGGCGAACGGGTCACCACAATAGCTCAGTGGGTGAACGGTGGGTTCACCAGTGTTACTGCCTTGTCAGAGGTGCATTAAATGCTTCCATAGACTTCCCTGACCTGGTCAGGCGGGGGGGGGGGGGGGGGGGTTGGATACGTACCCACACATGGCAACTCCGGGGTGTTGCGCTCGCGTTTGAGCGGAGGCGTGGTTCGTGCATCGGTGGTGGCGTGTTCGCCAGTGGAGGCGTTCACAAGTTGCGAGGACGCCCTGGGCCCGCGCCTCTCCTCGGGCCTTCTCTTCCTTCCCAGTAGGGTTACCTTGCTGGGGCTCTTCTTGTTCCTCTCGGCAGGCAGGCGATGGCGTGCTGAGGCCTTGTCAATCTTCCCGGCAAGGGTGGTTTGCCGGGGCTCAGTCCTTCTCCCTCGGCGGGAGGGTGTCGTTGTGGCATTATCTATATCCCCGACAAGGAGCTCCTGTCGGGGTCTCTTCTTCTTTCCCAGCAAGTGAGTGCTTGCCGGGGGCTTGCAATATGTACTTGGTGGCTTCTGAGTCTTGCTTCCGCCCTAAGCTCTAGCGATAAGCCTTGCCGCTACGGAGGGGCTGCCGGTGTCCGCGCACTAGTCCGGGGCACTTGAGACCCCAGTCTTCAGTGCACCGACATATGTCCTATCACAAGGACCCATGTATTTTTGTCGGTGATGCTACCCAAATTTTCTATGCGATAAACCACTTGCATAAGAATTTCCATGTAGTGATGTATGGGAAGAAGAGGGTACTAGGCATCGAGAATGTGGGTAATGAGGAGGAGTACAATCTATATGATAAGTTGCCACATGAGGGGCTAGGCGACATGAAAGAGGAGAGGCGTAAAATCATAAGAAAACCTAATTTCACTAGAGGTCAACCTAATGATTGCGATGAACCCAGGTACATGGGTATTAATTCAAAAAACAATCATTATGTCTGTTGTACTGAATTTTTGCATGTACGGAATCGTGACCGATGTGTATTGAGTCCGTTCTATTAGAAGTTTTGCATATGTATAGTATTTTGTGGTATGCCCGGACTTATGTTGATCTAGATAATATGTTGTCAACCGTAGCAATCAATTTGAACTATTTATGATCATTTACCCTATAGCTAGAACGCTTAGTTGATCTTACTTCGGTGTGTATGAATTGAACATGTGCAGTTTGGATTACCAATCGCACACGGTTCATTGACAAAAGATTTGTGCCTCCCAAACCATGGCTCGTGACCCATAATGCACGCGACATGAGTCGTGTGTTATGATTGGCCAAAACCCAAGCCACACGGATCAAACGTCTGCACCATAGGATGCACCCTGGTCGAACAACAGTCTTTATTCCTCTCAGCAACTCACGTTGTTGAAGTTGAGATTTGATTTATATGCACTAAATGCCCCGTAAATGCTAAATATGGCTTAAATATAGCAAACGAACCCAAAAATGTCCCAGAAAATAACACCTAATGTATAATAATGATTTACTACCATGGAAATAATTGACGAGAGGCGATGAAGACAGCGTGGATTGGAGTTCTATTTAACACTTCTCCCTTTGGAACTATGATGCTTCTAGTGAGATGTTATAGTTTCCAAGGAGCAATCATCTTAACTTGTGCCAACTTGAACCAAAAAAATTCACGGTGTCTTGAGATCACCCTGATGACACACCGACTTCTGTGATATTCCTTCTCCATCTGCATTTCCTGTAATTAATTTACCAACATTTATTGTGTAGGTGGAAGCATCTCCCATCTGAAACGTTTGAACATTCTTATCTTTTCTTGGATAATGACAAAAATCAGGCAAAGTGACAGAAAAATTATCTGTAAGCGATTCTTTGCCAACATGCACACATAATTCCTATTAGGATTCTATTCATATGCACTAATGCATGGTAAATGCAAAAAATTGCCGTAGATATAGAAAATGAGCCCTGAAATCCATTAGAAGATCAATAATGGAAGTCCAATGATTTTTGGGTACCATGGGAAAAATCAAGGAAAAATGTTGAGGTTGACACCGATTCAAGTCCCAAATGCCAACTCTACTTTTGGAAACTTTGATCCTTCTTGTGAGATGCCTTGATTTGCAAAGGGGCGGTCATCACAATTTCTGCGAGACATTACCAAATTTTTTTCCATGGGGTATTCGCATCATGCAACGGTGACACACCCACTTTCATGATTTTTCGGAATACATCTGCATTTCCTCTAATTAAATTACTAACAAGTTATATGTTGGTGAAAAATGTCTTAAAATTAGCAAACAAGTATTGAAATGCGACCAAAAACAAATATCGGTAATGAAAGGTGAATGTATGCCGATGAAAATAATTTGAGGCGAAATGATGAAATCAGAAATTCATTTGAAATGAAATATGATTGTTGTGCATGAACAAATAGTACACTATTCATCCATTAACCGTGTGCTTCACGAATCATGACTGATGACACATAATGAACGGAAAGTGAGTCAAGCTTTCTCATTGGCTAAAACCCAAACCACACGGACCATACGTCTGCACCGTAGGATGCACCCAGGTCGAACGACAATCCTTATCCCTCTCGTCAACACACGTAGTTGAAGTTTGAATTTCATTTATATGCACTAAATGACCCATTATAAAAATGACTTAAATATAGAAAACGAGCAAACAAATGTGTGAAAAAAATCAAACCTTGCATATAATGATGATTGCCTATAGTTGGTAAAATTGGAGGAGATGCTATTTAGACACCGTCGACTGGAATTCGATTTGACACTTCTCCCTTTGAAACTATGATCCTTATACTCAAATTCTACGGCTTCCAAGGAGCGACCATCCTAACTTATGTAAAAGTTTAGCAAAAAATCCATGCTTTCTCGAGATCAAGCCACGTTGACACACCGATTTCCGTGTTTTTTGAGTCCATTTGCGTTTCCTTTATTAAATTACCAACATGCCTTATGTAGGTAGACGCATCTCGAAGCCGAAATGTTTGAAAATTATTTTCATTCCTTGGACAACGAATGAAAACACACAAAGTGACACATAAAACGATTTTTAGTGCCTTCTTTGTCAGCACCCACATGTAGTTGGACTTGGGATTTGATCTATATGCATTAAATGTCCGATAAATGAAAAAAATGAATGAAACATATCAAACAATATATGAAATGCGCCACAAAATCAATACTAGGGTACAACAATAGCGGTATACCATGGGAAAGTTTTTGAGATAAAACGCTGAGGGCATGTCTACATTTGAAAGTTGTTAGGTTTTCATTTCAAACGAATTTATGCTGCTTCTGCACACGGGTAACTAAACAAAACCGTTTGCATAGGCCTGCCGTGGGGCGCGTGATCCTCTTTTTACCATTTTCACGGAAGCCGCCAACATATCACCCCCACCCGCACCCTCCCCCAATTTGCTCAACAACATGCATATTCTCCTCAAACTCCATCAACAGCTCCATCCCATCCCCAAGATCCAAACGAGAACCGTTTTCGGTGTCGTCGTGCTCAACACGACAGTGTACCCACTGCTTGAGCGTCAAACCTAGCCATCACTGCTGCTCCGAACACGCAGTTGCTCATTCTCCCCATCTTCATTTGTTTTCCAACCGCCATCGAGCATATTGATCCTGTACACTTGTGTTTCCTACCGTATTTCCACAGAAAAACCTGTCACTTGCTACCCACCATCGGGGTTAGGTCTATTATCTCGCGACCCCGTTTCCTATTTGGTTTGGTTTTTCACCAAATTGGCTATAAAATAATGGAGAGTGTATTTATGTCCTTCATCTACCTTATAACTACATATAAGTTTTATTTATTCCTATTAGTTATTATCGAGTTACATATCATGTGTGCACGAGTCACACAAAACGAACAGATTAGCTGTACATTTCCAAATTATCACATGCCATGTTTAGATAGGTTGCTAACAAGCTATTACCTTTAGTTTATGCTTATCGCCCTTTTTTGAATTTTGCATGTGTCCTATGTAGATTACTATTAGCACCGACGATAGTCATACTTCCGCCGATGTATCTATTCGATGGATAGAAGAGGTGTCTAGTGGAGGGTGAATAGACTACTTGCATAAACAAAGATACTAGCCTTTTCCTAATTTTATTGGTTGGGATATTTTAGCAATTATAAAAAGTCTAGTGCACCCTACACCTTCTAGTCAACAAATATGGAAGCGGAAAGTAAAGAGTTTGCACATGTAAGAAAGGAGTAGAGTTGAGGAAGATCAAATGCAAAGAGCTTGGCATGGTGATTTTTGGCATGGTTCTGATAGGTGGTGCTATCGAACATGCTTGTTAGTGGAGACTTTAACCCACAGAGGGTAGCGGCTGTGAGAGTCCACAGAGGGCTCCACCTACAAGGGCTACATGAAGAAGCGGCCTTGTGTATTCCACCATGGCTTACGTCCACATAGGACTGGCCTTAGTCACGGTAGATCTTCACGAAGTAGGCGATCTCCTTTACCGTACAAACTTCTTTGTTCAACTCCACAACACGAAGTAGGAGGCTCCCAATCAACACCTAACCAATATAGCAGGCACCACCCTCCAAAAGGAAGTAGATGCGTTAGAATGATGAACTCCTTGCTCCTGTGCTTCAAAAGATAGTCTCCTCAAACTCAATCACTCTCTCACAGATTTGCCATGGGTAGGAGAGATTGATCTTGTGGAAACCAACTTGGGGAAGCTAGAGATCAAGTTCTAAATGGTTGAATTGGAATCTCTTGATACCAATACATGAGTAGGTGGCTCTCTCTCAAAAAATGAATCTCGCAAGTGTAAGTGTGTTCGGAGTGCTTCCTGTGCGAATGAGAGGTGGAGGGGGTACATATAGGCATCCTCCAAAATCCAACCATTACAACATTATTTCCCAACTCGGTGACACCGGAAAGAATCTCGGTTGTACCAAGTTGCACTAAAGGTGGAAACTTTTGAATTCTTAGTGAGACCGATATATAAATCTCGATGGTACCGATACGATGACATAGACTAGTTTCCAAATCTCGGTGATACCGGTTCCATTATCGGAAATTCCGATTCTGGAATTTACTCAACATAAAGTTTGTCACTGATTTCGGTGGTACCAATATGGAACTTGGTGGTATCAAGAGATTAGGGTTTGGCAAAGGATCTAACTAGTGGAAAATCGGTAGGGCCGAGTGGAAAAAGTTGGTGGCACCAATGTTGTTGGTTTAGCTTTGGACAAAGATATTTTCTGGGAGCATGAGTGAATA
This sequence comes from Hordeum vulgare subsp. vulgare, assembly GCF_904849725.1. NCBI lineage: Eukaryota > Viridiplantae > Streptophyta > Magnoliopsida > Poales > Poaceae > Hordeum > Hordeum vulgare. The sequence goes on along the minus strand of NC_058523.1, from coordinate 279,767,889 downwards.
TTTTTTGTGGCTACCTCTTAGCACTTGAGCGACCAATTCATCATAATACATCACCCCCTTTTAATAGTATTGGCTTTCCTATGGAATCAAAGTGATTTTTCACAAATATAAAATGTAGAGTCTTCTTTCTTGAAGCTTGAGGCAATCCTATTGCTTCCTTCTTCAAAGGGCTTATCCTCACAATCCTTTTGCCAATGCTATTTGTGGACTATACCTAAAATATATTAGGTCTAAGTGTTAGTACAAGAGACAATGTATGTTGTCATGAATTATCAAAACCACCAAGGTAGCATATGTTCTTTAAGTCTCACCCTTTTTGCTAATTGATGACAACATACAATCAAAGATTCAAATAAAGATAGGCATTAGAACATGACATCTTTAAAGGATACATGACTAGTACAAGCTCCCCCTAAATGTGTGCAATCCCTTTTTAAAGGATAGTTGCTTTGGACTCCATGGGAACATACATGGTAGAAGGACAAGACAAGTCATATAGATCCTGGCTATATGCATCAAACATATGTGAATTAAGAGCTTACATGTTCAAGGCTCACCCTTGCAAACAATATGTGCACGAGATAAGATATCATCATGAATAAGGATATGATGCATATACTTACCTTGAGGTTCTTGAGCGTCTTAGTAGTAGGAGTACACTTGGGAAAACAAAGGTTAGATAACACAAGAGTGCTCTATTGTAAGGATGTAAAGAGCGCCAAAAGTACCAAGATATGGATGACATATGAGCAATCTGATTTGATGATAAATATGTCTCCAAGAGAATTTTACAACTTTCTCCCTTAAGAATGACTATGTAAGAATTTCCTCTCCCCTGAATCATAGAATGTAGATATTGTGAGTAGGTAGGGTGAGACAAGTTCAATCCAAAGTTATTTGGAAGGCCAACCTGTATGTATGTAGAACCTGATGAGGAGGAATATGAAGAGGAGGTCCCTGCTACAAACCAACCTCTTTCCAAGTAGAGAAAACGTAGGAAAGATGTTATGCCGAGAAAGCCTGCATCTAAGACTAAACCTTCAGCTCCCAAGGCATATAAGCCAGTTGCCACCAAGCCCAAGAAGACCACCAAAGATATCCCAGCACCCAACAAGAACAAAGGTACAACCTCCAAGGAAGCTGCTGGAGAAGAAGAAGAGATTGTTGCTTTGAGGAAGCTAAGACCTCCTTTGCGAGAGCACAATGATGATCATCCTACAGGTGAGAACATGAAGGAGATAAAGGATCAAGGGCTCATGAAGTTGAGATTTGTTGATCCCTATGATGTCAGAACAAGTTGATGCTCGCTTCTACACTAAGGAGAAACAAGATTTCTATGAGACTGTCTTGTTAGATGCTACTTCTTGAGCTTGCGTTGGTTTTCCCTTGAAGAGGAAAGGGTGATGTAGCAAAGTAGATAAGTATTTCCCTCAGTTTGTTGAGAACCAATGTATCAATCCAGTAGGAGGAACAAGCAAGGCCCTAGTGTTCGCACCTGCACAAACAATCAAGCACTTGCACCCAACGCTAAAAAGGGGTTGTTAATCCCTTCATTGTTATTTGCAAGGCTTAGATCTGATAGAGATAGATATAGAAGATTGCTAGAACAAAAAGTAAAACAAAAGTAAATAAATGGCAGAAATATATTTTTGGTTTATAGATCTGAAGGTATAATATGGAAAATAGACCCGGGGGGCATAGGTTTCACTAGAGGCTTCTCTCATGAAGGAAAATTATATGGTGGGTAAACAAATTACTATCGAGCAATGGATAGAAAAGCGAATGATTATGAAGATATCCAAGTCAATGATTATGCATATAGGCATCACGTCCGTATCTAGTAGACCAAAACACTTCTGCATCTACTACTATTACTCCACACATCAACCGACTCCTACCTGCATCTAGAGTCTTAAGTTCATGAAGAAAAGAGTAACACATTGGGTAAGATGAGATGATGTAGACGGATAAACTCAAGCAATATGATAAAAACCTCATCTTTTTATGCTTGATGGCCACAATGCTATACGTGCCACGTTACCCCTACTTTGTCACTCGGTGAGGACACCGCAAGATTGAACCCAAAACCAATTACTTCTCCCATTGCAAGAATTACCAATCTAGTTAGCCAAACCAAACTAATAACTCGAAGAGACTTGCTAAGATATGAAATCATGCATATAAGAATTCAGAGAAGATTCAAATAATATTCATAGATAATATGAACATAAACCCATAATTCATCGGATCTCGACAGACACACTACAAAAGAGTATTACATTGGATAGATCTTCATGAAGATCATGAAGAACATGGTATTGAAGTACAAATATAGAGAAGAAGCCATCTAGCTACTAGGTATGGACCCATAGGTCTGTGGTGAACTACTCACGCATCATCGGAGGGGCAATATTGGAGTTGATGTAGATGCCCTTCGTGATTGATTCCTCCCTCCGGCAGATTACCGGAAAAGGCTCCCAGGAGTGGAGAAGTATTTTTTGTTGCTCTTTTGGTATTGGGGGAATATTTGGGAATTTATAGGAGGATGATTAGGGTTAGGAGGGCTGTCGTGGGGCCACAAGCCAGGGGGCGCAACCCCCTAGGGTGCGCCCTGCAGGCTTGTCGTCTCCCAACAGTTCTCCTCCACGCCTCTCCAAGGCTGGCAGGTTTTTGTGGTCCAAGAAAAATAATTCCGGAGATTTTATTCTGTTTGGAATCCATTTAATATTCTTTATCTACAATAATCAAAAACAAGGAAATAACAAAAATTGGCACTAGGCTCTAGATTAATAGGTTAGTCCCAAAAATAATATAAAATAGCATATTAATGCATATAAACCATCCAAAAGAGATAATATAATAGCATGGAACAATAAAAAATTATAGATATGTTGGAGACGTATCAAGCATCCCCAAGCTTAATTCCTCCTTGTCCTCGAGTAGGTAAATGATAAAAACAGAATTTTTGATGTGGAATGCTACCTAACATATTTATCCATGTAATATTCTTTATTGTGGCATGAATATTCAGATCCAAGAAATTAAAAACAAAAGTCTAATATTGACATAAAAACAATAATACTTGAAGAATACTAACAAGGAAAATGTGTCCTTTCAAAATAACATGGCCTTTGAAAGTTATCTCTACAAAATCATATGGTCTGGCTATGCTCCATCTTTCCCACATAAAGTATCTAAGTCATGCACAACCCCGATGAAAGTCAAGCAATTGTTTCACACTTTTTATGTTCTCAAACCTTTTCAACTCTCACGCAATACATGAGCGTGAGCCATGGATATAGTACTATAGGTGGAATAGAATATGGTGGAGATTGGAAGAAAAGAGGAGAAGATAGTCTCATATCAACTAGGCATATCAATGGGATATGGAGATGCCCATCAATAGATATCAATGTGAGTGAGTAGGGATTGCCATGCAACAAATGCACTAGAGTTAGAAGTGTATGAAAGCTAAAAAATAAAACTAAGTGGTTGTGCATAAGATGAAAATTTTCACTAGTTATATGATAGTGACAAAATAGGAGACTCTCTATGAAGAACATGCTGCTACTTTGAAGCACAAGTGTGGAAAAAGATAGTAGAATTGTCCGTTCTCTCTTTCTCTCAATTTTTTGGTGGGCATCTTCGGCCTCTTTTACTCTTTTTATATGGGCTTCGCTCGCCTCTTTTATTTTTTGTAAAGTACGGAGACTCATCCCAACTTGTGAGGGAATCATAACTTCCTTCATCCTTTTCTCACATGAGACAATGCTCTAATAATGCAAATCATCATGCTTTTATTTACTTACAACTCAAAGATTATAGGTTATTATCTAGAACAAAATATGACTCTATAAGCAATATGGAAGTGATGGTGCATGTCATAAAAAAAGGAACGGTGGTTTTGCATGGCAATATATCTCAAAATGGCTATGAAAATGCCATAATAGGTAGATATGGTGGCTGTTTTGAGGAAAGGATAGGTGGCTGTTTTGAGGAAGTTGGTTTAATGTACCGGCAAAAGTTGCGTGGTATTAGAGGGGCTAGCAAATGTGGAAGGGTGAGAGTGTGTATAATCCATGAACTCAATATTAGTCATAAATATCTCACATACTTATTGAAAAAGCCTATTAGTTATCGAAGCAAAGTATTAAATGCATGCTCCTAGGGGAAGGGTTGGTAGAAGTTAACCATCGCACAATCCTGACCTCGACACAAAGGTTGACAATAATTAAACAAATCATGCTCCCACTTCATCACATAACGGTTCACCATACGTGCTTGCTACATGAATCACAAACTTTAACATGAGTATTTCTTCCAATTCAGAATTACTTACTAGCATGACTCTCATATTACCATCTTCATATCTCAAAACTATATGCAAGGAATCAAACTTCTCATCATATTCAGTGCACTAAATATGAAAGTTTTTATTATATCCCTCTTGGATGCCCATTATATTAGGACTAAATTTATAACCTAAACCAATTAGCATGTTTTTTTAAGACTCTCAAAATAATATAAGTGAGGTACGAGAGTTTAATAATTTCTATAAAATAAAACACCACTGTGCTCTAAAAGATATAAGTGAAGCACTAGACTACATTGCCTAGCTCAAAAGATATAAGTGAAGCACATAGAGTATTCTAATAAATACATGATTGAGCCTGTCTCTCTCAAAATATGTGTGCAGCAAGGATGATTGTGGAAAACTAAAAAGAAAAGACTAATATCATACAAGACGCTCCAAGCAGAACACATATCATGTGGTGAATAAAAATATAGCCTCGAGTAAATTTACCGATGCATTAAAGACGAAAGAGGGGATGCCTTCCGGGGCATCCCAAGCTTAGGCTCTTTGGTATCCTTGAATACGGATTGGGGGTGCCTTTGGCATCCCCCAAGCTTAGGCTCTTGCCACTCCTTATTCCATATCTTTACCCAAAACATGAAAACTTCACAATACAAAACTCAACAGAAAACTCATGAGATCCGTTAGTATAAGAAAAATAAATCACCACTTTAGGTACTGTTGTGAACTCATTCTTTATTTATATTGGTGCAATATTTACCATATTCCAACTTCTACATGGTTCATAGCCCCCGATACAACTCATAGATTCATCCAAATAAACAGACAACACAAAGAAAACATAATCTATCAGAAACATAACAGTATGTAGCAATCTATAAACTTTGAATACTTACCTAACTCTAAAAATTCTGAAAATTTAGGACAATGAGCACAATTTGTATATCAATCTTGTGTAAAACCTTCAGACCAAAATCATGTCCCAGTGAATTTAGAAAATTCCTGGACTTAGAGCTAAAGTTTCTGTTTTTCGGCAAAATCAACTTGCAAACACTGTAGACCATCCCAAAGGTCTTACTTGGCTCCAACACTACTTAAAACAAGAAAAACCAATTATTACAAAGGTAATAATGTGTGCAGAACTCAAAAAGAGAAGAAAAATAAAATCATAAAAATAAAACTGGGTTGCCTCCCAACAAGCGCTATTGTTTAACGCCCCTAGCTAGGCATAATGCAATAGATCTGGGTATTGTCATAATAGTAAGGGAGATCATCAATGTTCATCTTATACTCCCTTCTTTCAGCAGCAAGTTTCCTTTGTGGCAAGCAGAAGTAATCAAAAGGGCTAGATTTAATAGGATAAGAATCCTTAAGATCAAGTGCGGGAGGAATAGGTTCCTCCTTTGTCCCTCTATAGTTTATAATCAACTCATCATTGCAGGCTTTCCTCTAGTGGGAAGTCATAAGTCTATCTCTTAGTATGTACTCTAATCTGTTATTTTGTATAGCAAAATTATCATTGAGTTCACAAATCTTATCAACCAAAACTTCAATAGGAACCCTTTTTGTCAAATTTTTATTAGTATCGACATAATCCGTAGACTGCAATCTCATTATTTCTTCTTGATTGAAAAGGATCTCATCAATGGGGGGACATCCACAATTAATTTTATAATGAGAAAAAATTTCACTAGCCTCTTTCATAATGAATCTAAACTCGTGGGCTAGAAATATAGTGGTGGCACGCTTAATGGAAGCAAGTTGGATATTAGAGAACTCAAGAAAAATCCTTTGTATGCAAGGATGCATATGAACAAATTGCCTGTGAATTTCAATTATTTGTAGTGTTATGGAGTCCGCAAGACTATTAGTTTTATTGAGGATAGACCCTCCTAAAGTAGGTAGCGTACCAGCACAAGTAAAGAAATATTGAATAACACTTTTTCCAATAATATTGCCGCTACCTATGCGGAATTTTTTTGTATGCATGATAGTAGGTTCTCTACGAGAATCGTTATTCTCTTCAAGATTATTACTATCCTTTTCAATGTAAACCTCCCCAGATTTGTGCATAGTGGCGACCAATAGACCTAGCACACGAGAAGCCAACGAAAATATGAACGGAAGAACATCAAATAAAAAGGCAAATATTTTTGGTATTTTCCCAAAATTGTTTATAGAAGTGGGGGAGAGGAAAACGAGAGGCAAATGGCAAATAAAGTAAGTGCAAGAGATGAGTTTGTGATGGGTACTTGCTAGGCTTGATCTTGCTATGTATCCTCCCTGACAATGGCGCTAGAAATCTTACTTGCTACTTCATGAGCTTGCATTGGTATTCCCTTGAAGAGGAAAGGGTGATGCAGCAAAGTAGATAAGTATTTACCTCAGTTTGTTGAGAACCAAGGTATCAATCCAGTAGGAGGAACAAGTAAGGCCCCAATCTTCGCACCTGCACAAACAATCAAACACTTGCACCCAACACTAAAAAGGGGTTGTCAATCCCTCCACGGTTATTTTCAAGCATGAGATCTGATAGTGATAGATATAAAAGATTGGTAGAACAAAAAGTAAAGCAAAAGTAAATTAATGGCATCAATATATTTTTGGTATTTTTCGTTTATAGATCTAAAAGTATAATATGGAAAATAGACCCGAGGGCCATAGGTTTCACTAGAGGCTTCTGTCATGAAGGAAAATAATACGATGGGTAAACAAATTACTGTCGAGCAATTGATAGAAAACCGAATAATTATGAAGATATCCAAGGCAATGATTATGCATATAGGCATCAGGTCCGTGGCAAGTAGACCGAAACGATTCTACATCTACTACTTTTATTCCACATGTCGACCGACACCTGCCTGCATCTAGAGTACTAAGTTCATGAAGAACAAAGTAACGCATTAGGTAAGATGACATGATGTAGAGGGATAAACTCAAGCAATATGATGAAAACCCTTATATTTTTTATCTTTGATGGCCACAATGCAATACGTGCCTCGCTACCCATACTTTTTCACTCAGTGAGGACACCACAAGATTGAACCCAAAAATAAGCACTTCTCCCATTGCAAGAATTACCAATCTAGTTGGCGAAACCAAACTAATAACTCGAAGAGACTTGCTAAGATATGAAAATAATATTCATAGATAATATGAACATAAACCCACAATACATCGGATCTCTACAAACAAACCGCAACAGTGCATTACATCGGATAGATCTTTATGAAGATCATGAAGAACATGGTATTGAAGACCAAAGAGAGATAAGAAGCCATCTAGCTACTAGCTATGGAGCCGTAGGTTTGTGGTGAACTACTCACGGATCATCGGAGGGGCAATGGAGGAGGATTACGGTTAGGAGGGCTGCTGTGGGGCCACAATCCTGGGGGCGCCCCCTAGGGCACGCCCTACAGGCTTGTCGTCTCCCAGCAGGTCTACTGCCCCCTCTCCACTACTAGAAAAAAGGTTGTTAGTGGCGCACCTATTTTCTCTATTAATGGCGCACTACAGGTGCGCCGCTATTATCACACAATTAGTAATTGTTCGTAATGGCGCACATTTGGTGCACCATTACCATCACAGATATTAATGGCGCACCCACAGTGCGCCATTACTATGTCCAACAGTGCGCCATTACTAACAATTGTTTTTCAAAATATCACACTCCATGGTCAAACTTCCAAAAGGTCACCCATCCTCACACTACTCTAGCCCCAGCACACTTAACTTCTTAGTTCTATCTAACCCCAGCACCAGCTCACTTAACACACACTTGTTGATACATGTATCATATCAATCCTATTAAACCTTGTTGATGTCTAGGACTTTGTTCATATTATGAGTGTGATCAAATTTTGAAAAAATATTTCAAACTTCCCGGTCATATTACGTATCATATTCTGAACATTTCTTAAAAAAAACATCGCAACCAAATTTTTTTTTCTGTTACTAGCACCTAGCAAATGGTGCGCCATTACTAAGATTGATTTCTTTTCCATTTCCCCCCCTCTAGATCTTAAAAGCCCCGTATCTTTTATTGTGCCAGGTTTTGGGGGATTCTAAAAATCTTCAACGAGTTCCCCATGTTGAATTCAGATGTAACTTTTCGAGTAGATGATTTTTCATAAAAAACTTTTTAATCCAAGTTTGTATGCAAATGTTATGCCCATTTTACTAAATTCCAAAGAGATTTTGCAAATAAAGTCGAAATTCATATTTGTAAATTTTCCCAACAACTAGACCACAAATCACATGGGAAACTTATTTTCTTTTATTTTTTTGAGATTTCCATCATTTTCTCTTATTTTTTTAAATGAAAAAGCGGTCCACGGGGTGGGGGTGCATTTAGTAACGGCGCACATATACAAAGTGTGCCATTACTATGTGCATGACTTGGTCAAACCTTGGTCAAAGTTAGTAATGGAGAACTTTGTATAGGTGCGCCATTGCTAAGTTGACATAGTAATGACGCACCTTTACAAAGTGCGCCATTACTAAGTTTGATCAAGGTTTGACCCAGTCATACACATAGTAATGGTGTACTTTTTGAAGGTGCGCCATTACTATGTCAACTTAGTAATGGCGCACCTATACAAAGTGCGCCATTACTATGTATATGACTGGGTCAAACCTTGGTCAAACTTAGTAATGGCGCACTTTTCACCTGGTGCGCCATTACTGTTTTGGTTACTAATGGCGCACCTACACATGGTGCGCCATTAATATTTAGTAATGGCGCACCACAAGTATAGTGCGCCATTAGTGTCCATATTGGCTATAGCTGTTTTTCTAGTAGTGCTCCAAGTATGGCATGTTTCTTCTGGTCCAAGAAAAATTATTTCGGAGATTTTATTCCGCTTGGACTCTGTTTAATATTCCTTATCTGCAATACTCAAAAAAAAGGAAAAACAAAAACTCGCACTAGGCTCTACATTAATAGGTTAGTCCCAAAAATAATATAAAATTGCATATTAATGCATATAAAACATCCAAAACAGATAATATAATAGCATGGAACAATCAAAAATTATATATACGTTGGAGACTTATCATTAGCCAAGAGTTCAGTTGTCAGTAACATGAGGTATAGGACTACTTCCCTCATGTGCAAGAGAACTTGACGGCCATAGACATTGTGAATGTTGTTGGAAGAGAGATGATAGCTTGGAATGATGAAATGATCATGCAATTTTAATCTACACCTTATTTCTATCGAAATGGGAAGTTTGTATGGATGATTGAAGGCGCCTATTACCTATCTTCTACTGATGAGTGGGCTACCATCTTAGGAGCCTTAGAGGTGCAGGATGGAGATCTGGATGTTTAGGATGAGTCCAAGATGAATCACAACTCTATGGACAACATGTATGACCCAGGTCCCAAGGAATATCTAAAGTCTCACAAGCTTGGATCTATCTACTTCTTTCAAGTAGGACTACCCATCACCAACACCATTATGAGGTATACCCTGGTGCCCAAATGAGGTGATCAACATGCTGCATTGTGTAGACACCCACACCATGATAAGGGTGATGGACCTGACTGTAGAGACAATCAAGAGGACTTCTGCTTACTAGAAGAGGTCTGTGGATATGCTCCATATATTCAGATGTTGGTTAACTCCAAGGTTGGAAATAGCTTTTATCTACTTGATCATCAACAACTACCACTCAGGCTAGGATTCGAGGATAATGTTGTGGTGATGGAACCAAGTCATCCAACTTTAGCTACATCACAAGCTGAGATTGAGGCTGATGCCCAAGTAGAGGCAGCCACATCTACTAGTGATCCACTTCCTAGGACCAACAGTGATCAGATGGCATATCTTATTAGCATCATCCAAGGGATGGATAATGACATCAATGACATTGTGCTAAATAAGAAAAGCCTTGACAGGGTAGTGGAAACAATATTTCATGACCTGGAAGTCAAGGTGACTAAGATGACTACCACAGTCAACCAGTTGAAGAAGGAGCTACATGCAGTGCCTGCTCCTAGCTCTAGTGATGATGAGGATAGTCTTTCTCTGCAGACTCATACTTAGTTCAGGACACGGGCTAGATCTTCTGCAGTGCTATTTGTATAGACGTACCATCTTCATCCGCTCTAGGATCAACTACATCAGCTCCTACACCTCTAGTCTCCACATCGCCACCTCAGAGGACATCAGCTGAATTTTTTAGGACACTATTCTTTAGAATCCTTCCACACCTATAGGAGGAGACAATGCCAAGAGCGGCCCTTAGCTCTATACCTCTGAATATTTGGTAACTTGTTGCCAAAGGGGGAGACGTGTTATAAATCACACGGCTTAGAGATAGAGTGTGTTGCCTTTTTTTGCTCTTCTCATTTTTTAAAACATTTGCACTACTGTATGGATGTCTTAAACATTGTTGTGATTGATCACATGCTTTAGGTTTGTGGCTACCATTTCTTATCTTTAAGATATCTTATGTGATGATCATTCACTCCGTATTTGTGTTATATGAATTGTAATCCATTGATATCATTTATGCGTACCACCAAGATGTACGTGACATGGAAGGGTGACCCATGATCCTGATAGATTGTGCATTTGCATTCATACACAAATTTCAAATAACGCGCAAATTTAGGGGGAGCTCTTGTTTATCACATGCTTCTCAAAGTGACATTGATATTGATTGATTTTATTTTTTGTCGAAGCTTTGATCCATATGTTTTTATCAATTACCAAAAAGGGGGATATTGAAAGCACAACTTCTCCCTAGGTGGTTTTGGTAATTAATAACAACATATATTCCATTGGACTAATGATTCTACCAATTATATTTTAGGAAAATTTGAATGAATGGATAGGCACAGGATTGTGAGGAGATTCCCTAGATATAAGGAACATCTATTGGCAACAAGTTTCAAGACTCTACATTTTCCTTTTATTTGAGAAATGACAACTGATTCCACAAGGAAGCCGATACTATAAAAGGTGACGAGGTATCTATGATGATGTGGTTGCTCAAGTGCTTAGAGATAGCCACCAAAAACCCTCATGAAATTCTCCCACAAATATTCTATCCAAAGATAAACACTCAGATTCGGTGCTACCAATATTTCCAAATCGTTCTTACCGAGTTTTACCCTAGATAAAATCCACAACCAACCCAACCAGGTAAGTACCATCAAGTTTGATTTTGGCCTGACTCAAAAACAGTGACCAACTCCCTCATTAGCCATTTGCTAAAATCAGTATTTCCATGTTTTGCAAATGGGTGCCACTGAGATTGGGTAACTGCCTAGGCCAGCCAAAATCGGACCCACCGAGATATATATATCGGCCTCAACGAAACGCCAAAAGTTGTCATATTTTGCACTAGTCGGTGCAATCGAGCTTTTACTTCGGTTCCGCCGAGTTGGGGAATAATGTTATAATGGTTGAATTTTTGGAGATGCCCATATATACCCCTCAACCAGCCTCTTATTCAAAGAGGAATCACTCGGAATGAACCAACACTTGCCCCATCCATTTTTTGAGAGAGAGCCACCTACTCTCGTGTTGAGATCAAGATATTCCATTACTAACATATGAATCATGATCATTACCTCCTTAGTCCAAAACTCCTGCCTAATCATCATGCCATGTGTTTTGGATCAAAAATATTTTTACCAAATAGTATTTCCACCAAAAAGCATTTCTTTGAATTAAGCTTTCAAAACCCCTGAGATGGGATTTGTACTACAAGTCCTCAAATTATGGAATTTATTTTGCACCAATTATTTTATTTAAAACCCATTATCAAAATTACTTCCCAAAACCACAATATTATTATTTTAAAGCCTATTTTACTATTTTATTTAAATGCCTTCCTGTGAGGCCAGAAATGGTCTCTTATGAAGGAAAGTTATTTTTATTGCTTTAAAAATATTTAAGAAAATTTAGGGAAACTCAGTGGATATATATATGTATATATATTTCATATATATATGAGTTTCAACACATGGTCATGTTGAAAATATTGGGCAAACCCCTTCAAAACCCTTCCTACCTATTTCAAGCGTTTGGAATATTTCTATAAGAAATATTGTCAATAAATTCCAGTAAAATTCTAGCATGTCACATATGATATATGTGATGATCTTGCCAAGTTTCAACTCAATCCTAGTTGATTTGATTCCCCTAATTAGTCTAAAACCCTATCTGTCCTGATCCAAATTTGAGCAACTCTACATTGTCAAGTGTCTCCAATTGTGCTCAAATTTAGTAGACATGTTGTGATACTCCAATAATGAATCCACACCAAGTGGTTCATCAAGGAGAATAGAAGAACTTTTCCCAATCCCCTCAAAACCCTCTTTGATGATTTCTGAGTTTGGGAAACTTTACATTATAAAGTTTCACCAATTGACCCCAAACTTTTTGGGCATGTCTAAATGCTCAAATAATGGCCCCACACCAAATATTGGATTTTTGGGTATTGATTTGAATAGTTTTGTAAGTAGAAAGCCATTTCTGCCCATTTCATGGGTTTTCCAAGTCTACATCTCCACCAAATCCCAAATTTGGTGTCCAAGATTATTTTCATCTATTTTTTGATGCTGTTAAGTTTCATACCCATTGAAGTCCATCTGGTTGCTCTAACACTCATCAAACACCTTGTGTGCACTCACTAAAGTGGCTACTTTGGCCCCTTCCACTTCTACCCTTGAGCTCAACTTTCTACCAGCTTCATATAGTTACATTTTACCTACAGTAGCATTTGCGTGACCCCTGGTCAATTATTGGAGAGAGGATCCATGTAACTACTTCTCATTTTTACCCTTGGATCACCATTTTTACACCACTTGCGCCACTTATGCTTAAGCCAAAGCCCCCACCTATTTCCATAGGCTCCCTAGCATCCCAAAGCATTGTTTCAAACCAAGAGATGGCATGTTCGTATGGAGAAAATGAGCAGCACATCTACAAGTTCATTTCTGGCTGAAATGTAGCTTTGTACATCAAGTACTAGCTACCATCCCTTGCTTGAGCTGAAACTTTGTAGTGGTGTAGTCCTTCCGTACCTGGTACTGCTAGACATGGTTTCACCCCAAGCTTCCCCCTCTGAAAACCACTTTTGCCAGCCCCTAGTTTCGTGTTGCAGATTTAATCACAGCCAAAACCCCACCAAGCTAACCCCAGATGATTCCAAACTCCTTAGTCTCCTTCCTGCATGCATGCCGTGAGCTAAAGACATATTTGACTGGTAAAATTACCACTCTAGGCAGAGGTGGCTGTGGTGACCACCACCTTGGCTTGCAATATGGGTGCTCTGCACCTTGTCTCTTTCTTCCAGACCACTTCCGGCCATTGCTAAGTGTCTCAGAGCATCGGGGGATTCCAGTTGACCGGTCCAGGTCCTTCCCGACGCCTAGAAGCAGCCAAGTTCCTCCAGGGACGCATGTCTTCCCCGATCTCTTAGAGCTCTGAGAGCTCCCGAGACTCCGTCGGCTGCCCCCTCCATTTTACCTCTCTCCCCCGAGCCCCTCTCGGCCATATGCTCTTCCCTCCACCTCCAGCAATCCCAGGAAGCGAGTAGCTCCTCCCGTGGGGCTCTCCATCACCGGCAATGGCCGAAGTGCTGCCTCGGCCATGCCCGACCCCGAGCACCCCTGGGCCTCCCTAGTCTCCCTCTCTCTCCCTAGATCCTCCAAGAGAAACCAGAACCCCTGCAGCGCCTTCCCCCTCCTTCCTCTCCCTCCAGGTGGCCGGGGCACCGCTCCCCACGGTCCCCGTCGCCACTCTCCGCCTCGGTCATGGGCACGCTTGCGCTTGGCCTCCGCAGCACCATGGACCCGCCCATGCGGGTGCGGGGGATCTTCCCGAGCTGCTGGTGCCTGTGGCGTCGCCAGCAGTGGCCAGAGCCACCAGGGCAAAGCATCGGCAGCGCTTGATCTGCCTCCCCGTTGCTCCCAGTTCGAGCGGGATGTGGGAGATGGAGCCGACAGGCGGGGCCCCCGCGGCAGCCACACACCGGCCGAGCCCCTAGTTTTAAGTGGTCGCACCCTCGCGGTTAACGTCTCCCTTGCAAAGAGGTGCATCAGTAGGAGTACGCCTTCGGCGTTACCAGGACCCTAGGAAATCTGCGCAGCCGGGCCGACCCAGTGGCTATTCTTCTCCCTGAGCATCGAATAACTCCCTCGTAGCCCTTTTCCTTGGCTTTTTTCAAGAAATTTCAATATTCCATAGAAAATTCATGTTAACTCCAATTCTAATGATTCAAATTTCTACAGGTTCCTAAATTCAAAACCTATCCTAATATGTGCATGGAACATTTTTCTAGAGCAACTTCCAGTGGTGTATTTATTTAAATTCAATTATGGATATATTTATGAACCTTTATGAAATTCCTAGAGGATCCAAATCAACTCCAAATGGAGTGATTCCAATTTCCAGATACATATTAAATCCTTACCTAATTTTCTAGCCAAGGTGGACATTTTTCTCCGCCTTGTTTTTGTTGCATTAAATAAACTAGATTGTAAAATCCCTAGAATATTCATTTCAACTCCAAATCAAGTGAAACAACTTCCTAAATATTTATAAAATTATGCTCTATTTAATGAGTGCCTCCACTCATTTTTATCATGATATTTTTTGTAGGCATCTTAGAGATCACCTATTCCTCCTTTGGTCCATTCAAAATTCCCTAATGATCCAAACCTCCTATTGCAAACTTCAGGTATTTTTCTTATGATCAGAGAGGTCCATGAAAAATACAACTTTTATTTATGTAGCACTTTTATTTCTGCTTGTTGTATGGCTTAGCGTGGTTGTTTTCGACGATAGTTGACGGGTAGATGGAATACTTGGAGTTGGATCGGAAGACCTCGAAGACCCCGAGGACTTATGTGAGCAAAGGCAAGCAGCCCTTTGACCATGTGTGAGCATATGTTATATTGCATGCTAGCAGAGAAAACATTCCATTGCATGTGATCATAAGTATCGGTAAATCATTGATGTGATGTCACCTATGGCATTCTGAGCATGATTCTACGACCTATGAGGGTCACGCTAATATCATGTTGACAAGTAGAGCTAAGCATAGTAGCATGAGAATGATGATGGTACAAATCAAAGGTTTATGAAAACCCCGTCGGGTGCCACTAATGCCCGAGGGTGATGATGAGTTGGGTGGCCACTTTGGAGAAGTGGTGCACCGGGTATTTGTGTGAGTATGGTTTCAGAAATAGGAATAGATTGATGATGTGTCGACCGCCCCAACCTTACATCTACGACCATATTACCCCTTTATGGGACGGGGCTTTGTTGATTACTCTGGTCGGTGCTAGCAAAGAGCCACCTTACTAGTGGCGGGAGTGATGTGTGGTCACTCTCGTGATGGGGTCGTGCCAGGTAGGGTGACTATGTCGTTTTTACGTGTTCCAGGCACACCGTTGGTCCCCTCATGGTTGATACTGTCCAGAGTTGGTGCTCGAAAGACGTACAACATGTGGGTTGGGTACCAATCGAGTGGACCTCTTTGTCTAGTATCGTCACGGGAAAGGCATTGACTGGGTACTTACCTCGGGTATGTTATATACCGTGAGTCGTGGATGACGCAGAAGTTTCTTGGATCTCATGGGTCCAGCGTACTACATCTGCAGAGTGTAAAACTACTCGAATAGCCGTCTCCACGGTCTACGACAGTTGGGTAATCCTCCTTAACCTACGTCCAGTCGTTTCAACATAAAGCAAGTGTTTGTGTGTACAATGGTGTTTATATGAAAGAGTGATATGACCAAGTTTGGTTACTTGGCATATCGGGTGAACCCGGAGTGTTCAGCCCATAACAGATATATTGATATCTCTAACCTGATCTTCTAAACAACATCTAGCTTATGTTGCACATCCTTGAACAAGTTTATTCACAGTTAAGTTGCTATCCACCAAATACTGCATATTACTGGTTACTCTACCAGTTGCATTGTTCATATCATGGGATGTTTGCGAGTACATTGAAAGTACTCATTGGCTGGCCACTGGCTATTTCATTGACGAGATATGAGAGGACATGATAAGGTGAAGAGTAACTTGGTGACGTTTCTGCGAGCTAGGATGCTTCCCAGTCAGAATGGTTGTAGGTTAAGGCTTCCCAGTAACTTGCAAACATCCACAATCATATTTGGTTAATTTGTCATATGATGTTATCATGAGTGTTGATCCCCTGAACATGAGCTAATTAATTTTTTTCATATGAACTTGGTTAATTTTTCATATGATGTTGCCATGTTATGATGTTGCGATGTAATATTCGGTTCAAACATTAAACATGAGCAAAAAAATTTAGAGGAATTTGTCTTGACGTCGATGATGCCCAACCCGCATCCTCTTCATCGACTAGGTGGCGGCCACCTTCCTTATAGGCGTCAGCATGTGCGGGACTGGGCTCCGCCGGGCTGGCACTGGGAGGTGCTACCTTTCAGGGGCCGCACCTAGGTGCGGAATCTGGGTCTCATCGTTGACCCGGAGCTTCTTTGGTGGCGGTCGCATGGGCCATTATCGCTGACGAGGGAGCCATCCCACACGAAGGTAGTACGTCGTCGTGTCTGGGAGGAGGACGAGCACGTCTACCGCTAGATGCCAGCGTTGAATGTCAGATTCTCCAATACCTGAAAGGTTCTCCAGGGACATCACCCGAGCTATGATCCTTTGATGGTTCCTTATCTTTGGGTTGCCACCGCCTGCACCGTGAGGCGTCAGCTGGATTATTAGTATGAGTTACATGAGTATGATTTATATGAATATGAGCTATATGAGTATGAGTTATATGAATATGAGCTATATTAGTATGAGTTATATAAGTATGAGCTATATGAGTATGAGGTATATGAGTATGAATTATATGAATATGAGTTATATGAGTATGAGTTATATGAGTATGAGCTATATGAGTATGAACTATGAGTATGAGTTGTATGAGTATGAGTTATATGAATATGAGTTATATGAGTAGTTAAATGAGTATGAGTTATATGAGTTAAATGAGTATGAGTTATATGAGTTATATGAATATGAATTATATGAGCTGTTATGTGAATATTCTGAATACTGCTAATATTGTCGATGATGATGCATTCTGGTAGTAAACATTAGCAGTAGCGCCGGAAAATATTAGCAGCAGCGCTTTCTGTGATCAAGCGCTGCTACTAAACTTACCTGTAGCGCTGCCTGTATGTGCGCTACTACTAGTTTTTAGGTGTAGTGCGATAGCAGTAGCGCGTGGACCAGCGCTACTGCTACTAATATATCCAGCGCTACTAGTAGGGATTTCCTACTAGTGTGGGTTCACGCATTCGACCAATATTCCCGCTATTGGTCCAGTCTGGCGTTGTCCTTCCAGGCGCAAAATATGTAAGACTCGCCGCGATGGTCATTTATTGTATCAAACGATATATATGGATGTAAGACTCTTGTTATTCAGTTTCTGTGTGTTCGGTGAGCATTGATCTCCAGGATCACTAAGCACGTTCATTCGGCGATCTCGACTCGAAAGTCGGGGTCCCCACACTCACCCTGGCGCCTCGCGTGGCACTAGGGCCTCGCGAGCCCCCAGGGCTTCGGGTGGTAGCTGGCCCTTGAGGAGATCGACTGTCATGATGAGCTTGACCCGGCGACCGGGGTCACCCACGACAATGCCGCCTCTTGAAGCTCCGTCTCATTTGATACAGAGGACGCCCATCCAGCTGCACCGTCCTTTGGCATGAGTGCCGACCCTCCAAAGTTCTTGCTTTTTTGTTGTGTGGTAAACTTTGTTATTTCCCTTCAAAGCTTATGTTGTTCTTAATGCCCCAAGAGTGTAACTTGCCTTTATTGGAACCTTCTGTATGTGGGTCCATCTTGTCATTGCAATGAGAGATCAATGCATATGATATTTCATGTGATGTCACCTTGTCATGTTTCCTTTTGAATGCATGCATCTATTTCTTTCCTTGTCTTTTGTGTTTGTTGCCTTGTGTATCCATGTTATCATGTGTATGTGGTTGGTGACATGTGTTGTGATGTTGTGTGTTGATAAGTGAGATGATGTGGAGTAGTGCATTTGAGAGTAGGAGCACTAGGTGGATTTCAACTAGGTTTCAAAACTTCCCCCTCTCTTTTATCAGAAGCCCAAGATTCTCTTGCTCCACCCTTCATTCAAAAATGCCCATGTTTTAGTATGATTTGTGGTGGATGTGAGGCTTTGATTTTGCTGTTTTGAAAGTATGTTTTAAAGGTGCAAATATTCACAAAACAGATCAAACAAATCCTGTTTTGTAATTATTTATTTGCTCCAAATATTTCTTTTCCATTTTATTCAATTAGGTCATAATTCCTTATGACCAGGGGTATTTTTTGCTTTGTTTTTAGCATCTCACTTTAGCCTGTGTATTTATTTTGTTGTTTGTGTTGGTTTTAAATAAGAAACCCAAGTGGGTTTCTTTTCCTCTAACAGTCGCCTGCATGGGCCTCTCTCCCCCTCCCGAGGCCCATCACTTACTCTCTGTTTCTACAAGAGGCAGCCCAAGCGCGCACCACCTCCTTCCTCCTGACGCCGTCGTCCATGCGTTTGCTTTCCGTTAGAACTTCAGAGAGATACCAAGAGAGATTGACGCCTTCCGTCCCATCCACGACTCATATAGCATCGGCGTGCGTGCCCCCTTGGCCTAGGGTTCCGCATCCCCCCTCGTAGCGTCGCCACCTCTCCTCCATCTCCTTCTTCCCCCCAGGTAAGTTTTGTAGATGAGGGTAGAAGAGATAGAGTAGTAGGCGTCGCCGTCGTCATCCGCGCATCCCTCGCCTCCGGCGCCGACCAGCATGTCACGGAGCTCGGGGAGGGACTCTGTGTTCCATTCCCGCCGTTGGTGAGGCCGGGGAGCGACCACACCAACGGGCACTTCCTCTTCTCCGGCGTGTTCCCGGCAGCCCCATTCCTGCTTCGGTCCTGCGACAGTTCATCTATAGGCTTCTTTAGATCGTCGTCAGATCTTCTTCAGGCGACTCCCTCCGATCGGATCGCCCTCTTCTTCTTCCCCAGGGTGAGCCTAGCTCCTTCCTCCCTTTCCCTTCGTATGTGTGCATGTGTAGGTGCTCGTTGCCATGTGTCTCTGTTCGGAGAAGAGCACGACAGTTGATGAGTGCGATGTGTTGTGCGTGTGTGCATGGGCTCGTCGAAGCTTAGGGCAGGGGCTTCCGTAGAGCAGAAGTAGTTGTAGTGTAGGCGATCCCCGCGGCGCAGCAGCAATAGTAGGAGATCATTCCAGTGACGTTGCTTCCGTCGTCCCGCTGTGCAGAGCAGAGCAGGCCGATCTATGCTCTGGTGTCGGTTACCTTGTTAATTCCCCCTGTTCTGTCAAGATTAGTAGCGCAGCGTAGTGGTAGGTGTCATGGTGGTGTTGGTTCGAAGGCGTGGGTTCGAGTCCCGCATCGCCCCCCTTTTTTGTTATATTTATTGTCGGGCATAGTAGCATCAGCAGCAGCAGGGGCAACTTACCCTGCTTGGCTTCCCTGCTTTGTCGAGCATATGTGCAGTACCAGGTTGGTATGCTTGTGTGTGTGTGTCGAAGGGCACCTGGGTTCGAATCCCGCCAAACCCCGTTTGTATTTTTTTGTTTATTTCCTTGCTGTTTTCTCTTTTGCTTGCAAGAATGTTGCTGTAGCTGCTTGAGAGCAAGGTTTGGCTGCCATATAATTATTCCAGCTTGTAGCCTAGTTATTTAGTGCTAGTATGTGTGGTGATGATGGTGTAGGCTTTGTGTGCATGAGTGTAAGTGTGAGCTAAACCATGTATATGTGAGTGTATGCACTAGGTTTGTATGTGAAGATGTAGGTCATCATGTAGATGTGGTGTGTTTCTCTTGTGCATGATGATGAACTTAAGCACTATCTTGTGCAAGTGTGTGAGTGTGTGTGTGAGTGGGGTTCCTCCCCCCTCCCACATACTTTGTGGTGTGTGCATAGATGATCATGTGATGTTATGTGTGCAAGTGTGTGATGACACCCACATGCCAAGGCATGATGTGCCTTGTTAGCACTTGTGGCTTCTTGTATGTGTAGGTGTAGGGGTGCTTGATGTAGTGTAAGTTAGTGGGGTGTTCTAACTAGCATGTGTAGGGCTTGCTATAGTTGTTCTTGATGTAAGTTTGTGTGTGGTGATGTGCTAAGGCACATAAACATGAGGTCTACCCTCATGTGCACCATTGGTTATGTGAGAGTGTGCAAGTGGATGCGTAGGTGATGATCTAGTGAGAAGCACAGATGATGATGCACTATTCACCTCTATGTGCTTCCATGCTCATTTTCTTCTTAGCTTTGTGCCCAATTGTTCTATGCAAGTGCCTATGTATTATATATATTTTTGGGGTAGAATCATCCCAGGAATCGAATGGTGGAATCAGTTTTTTCCTGTGGAACACTTTCTAGGAATGTCAAATTTCTGTTTTGTTCAATGTTTAGAGCTTGGTTCCATGTGATGTGATGAGCTCAAGAGGTTGATTCCTTGTTTTGGCATTAGAGGGTGACCCCCTCTATAGCAGGTTGGTTTTGTTTCATGCTTAGTAGTTCATATGTGAAAGTGGTGCCTAGTAAAAGTAGGCATGTGGCTGAAAATTCAAGTTTAGTGAAAATCTGTGATTTTCACTAAGTCTGAGAAACTGCTTATATTTTCTTCCCCTATAGTTGTGCTTGTAGAAGTTCATGTGTTGGGAATCAGCCAATGCTATCAACTGAGAAGTTGTAGCTTTTGTGTTTGTCTAGCTCTTTGTAAATTTTCATTCCATTTGGCTTCCCGTAGATATTGTTTTGGGTGCTGTCAAAATGCTTGAGAGCATAAACAACCAGTGAGAATCTGACATTTTCACTAAGTCCCTGAAAACTGATATTTTTGTCCAAGTTAGCAGTTGTAGATCTTTCTGTGTGGAACTCCTTTGTATTATATTTTTTCTCATACTTGTAGTGCTTTTGAATAGATTCGGACACATATCCTATTTGGCATATTTGGGTGGTTGTAGGTGCTTTGCATGTAGCCCTCAAACTTCTATGTTGCTATTTATGGCAGATTGTATAGTTTTGATGTTTTGATGCTTGTGAATGCATAGTTGATGGTGTGGTGATATTCCTAGCACCACCCTATCCATACTTGTTTGTTTTGTGATGTGGCAACCTGGGAATACCATAAGTATGTCATTGGAGTGTGTTGTGATGGATTTGATCTGCAGGACTCCGTTTCTTGTTTCGTTGTTTCCGGTTGATCCGTAGCTCCGTTTGTAACGTTCTTTATATGTTTTTGCATCGTTTTGGCGTGAGGCATCTGTTCATGTCATCCTCATGCATGTCAAGATAGCTTAGAGTGCAGTTCTGTCCAGGATCTTGTATTTTCTTCTCATGCTTGTGCTAGTGACTAGAATAGAGATGCATGCTCATTTTCATCTCATGCATCATGTGCTTGTTGCATCTGGATGTGCTGTTGTTCATTGGATGCTATTTTTATTTTGGGTAGCACCAGGATCGGAGAACAAGTACGTGGATCCGGGAGAGTACGTGTAGGACGAACAAGAGCAATTCCAAGCTGAGGACATCACAGGCAAGATGATATGACCTTGATTCCATCTGGACTTGTTATGATCGATTTACGTTTCGTTCGTCATATGCTCGCTGCCTACCACTGACATAATTGCCTCCTGATATTGCGATGAAACCCAAACACTTATTCCTTCCTAGCAAATCTTGAATTGCTAAGTAGGCTTGCTCAGCCTCTAATGTTAGCGTTGCTAGTTGCAGGTGCTTTGTCTCATGTGATAACATGAGGTTGATATCATTATATTAATTCTGTTATTTAATTAATGCCGGGTGTTTTGTCCCGTTATTGCCGCCATAGTTACCGGCTACCGGTGTTTGATTCCATAACTGATCGCTCCTAACACGCTCGGGGTTGTTATGGGGACCCCTTGATAAACCGTGTAGTGTTAAGACTTGTCCGGCAGGACCCAACATTGGTGTTAATTTGCTAATCACTTAATAATAATCTGCATAGGGAATAGCTACCCCGAGGAATTAATCAACAACCCGGGCCAGTGCTCCTCATGAGTGTTGGTCCAAACCAGAGCACTGTCCGGGGCCAACTCAGGGAAACTTGAGAGATTTCTATCAGGCCACTGTATGCGTCGCTCATCCATCGTGTCCTGAGACTGAGATACGCGGCGCTTATCGGGGTCGTCAACACGACGGGAGGTCCTGCTTGTCTTGTCTTACCTTAGCGATATATCTTGCGTATAGGAATCCTGGTGAAGCTTTGGTTCTCCCCAGAGTTGACGTTTTCCTCTAAGGAATCCGACGAGATCACGAGTTTCGTGATAGAGGATTGCTTTGCGGCCTGTGACCGTTTGTGATGGACTAGTTGGAGCACCCATGCAGGGTTTAATCTTTCGGAAAGCCGTGCCCGCAGTTATTTCGCAACTTGGAATATTATTTAACATCCGGTTATAGATAACTTGAACATAATATAATAAAATTGCCAACTGTGTATGTAACCGTGACTGTCCCCTTCGAAGACCTCTCTTCGATCGGGAACACGGTGGGGTTATGATTGACATAAGCAGGTCTTCAGGATCACTTCTTGATCAGTTAGTCTTCGCCCGCTAGTATAGACCACCATCAATACTTGTCATGCGTAAGATAGCCACCATAAATGCTTAGGGAGCTGCAACCTAAACACTGAACCTTTCCTTACCTAATAACTTGACTAGTTCTGGCACCGAGGTCATAGATTACTTCAACACACCAACAGGTACAGGTACGCCCGACACAGGTGATCTCGGCGGCACGCTGCTGGCGTGGCAGTATGATGAGGAGAACGACCGCCTGTACATGAACTATCCCGAAGACTGAGGCATGGTCGTGATCGTGGGCAAGCATGCAGGGTAGCATAGCCTTTTCTCATGTTATGTAGTCCGTAGCGGAACTACCTTGTTTGAATAATTGCGTGATGTAAACTCTGATATATTCTATGAGATGACAGATGATTCCCTATTTGTAATTCTATTATTATGTATGTGCTATGTTACAGTGCATGCGAAACGCTTAGATGCGCTTATTTCCAATTCGGGGCCTCGTTCCCTAAATCGGAAAGGACCGCATATTAGTCATTACATGTTCGCCTGGAATGTTTCGTTGCTAGTTTGGCACTTCGTCGTTCCGGGCATTATGCAATGTGTGAATTCTGCTTTACCGTTCCATAAAGAAGGTTGGCACGGCTTCTATGCTCGGGTTCATCCCTGCAGCATCGCTTATCCCAAGTGAATGAGCTCCGAATGAAGGGCTTGTACCTGTATATGTCACCTCCTTGGGTTCTCGGTGCCTAACTCCTTCGTGCAATGACCTAGCGGCAGTCACCCGGCGGGTGCTGCCCCCTTTCATGTTGTAGGTTCCACGAGCGCGTCAGTGCACTAAGAATGAGGCGCAACCATGCAGAAGGCTAAGGCTACGAACTCCTGAGCCTTGTGCCTGGGGTATCTGACCCCTCAGTAAATCGCTGCCAGTGACACTCTCACATAATAACGACTGTGGGTTGTACACGCCCGGAGCCTCCCGAAGTGGAAGCCCAAGACAGGCCTCGTCATGTCCTCACGATGGTGATCTGCCCAAGCCCAAGTGGAAGTCCCCAAGCTCCGCGCTAGCTGAATTATTGTTGACCCGCCACGACACCCATGTCCAAGTGGAAGCCCCATGCATCGCGCTGGGGCGAATAGTTGGAGCTCCATGCCTGCAAGCTTACCCCTGTACCTCGCACGGGTGGGGGCTACACATGGTGCTTGTGCTCGGGTGCGTCCATGCATATCCAAAAATCTAAGAGATCACGCTCTGTCTCGCAGGCTCACCCCCGTGCATGTCACCTCGTAAGGTCCTTGGTGTCTAGTTCCCGCACGACTCCCAAGGGCAAGCGGACGGGCGCTCGAAGCTCTTACCAATTCGACCATATGAGTGCTGCTTGCACGTCAAGGGGGGCGCTTGAGCATCGTGACTCAAGACCAGCACTGCCCCTGTGGCCTCTCATCCCCTGGTAATCCAACGGTGGCTGAGATACGCGCAGGGTTGGCCCTGCCGATACAGAGTTCAAGGCCTTCATCATAGAGCGGGTGTTGCTTGCGCGTCAAAGGGGGGTGCTTGAGCATTGGGACTCAAGACCTACACTAGACGTGTAGCCTCTCACCCCTTGGTAATCGACTGGTGGCTGAGATACGCACAGGATTGGGCACTGCCTACGCAGGGCGCAAAGGCTCCACACGGTGAGTACCAGGATCCTCACACGGTCGCTTGCGTGTGAAGGGGGCGGCTGAGCATCGTGACTCAGGGAATGCACTCGTCGTGTAGCCCCTCACCTCCTGGTAATCCGGCGACGGCCCAGATACGCACATGGTTGTGCCCTGCCGACATAGAGCACCAAGGCCTCCAGAGGAGAACATAGGGACTCCAAGGGAGTCTCGTGCACGTCAAGGGGGGCGCCTGAGCATCACGCTCAGGGCCTACACTGGCCCTGTAGCCTCTCACCTCTTGGTAATCCAGCGACGGGTGAGATACAGGCAGGGTTGGGCCCTGGCGACATAGAGCATCAAATCTCCACACGAGGAACACCGAGGTCCTCAAGAAGGTCGCTTCGCGTAAATGGAGGGGGGTGCGCCTCAGAATCACGACTCACGGCCTTCACTGGCCCGGTAGCCTGTCACCTCCTCGTAATCCCGCGACAGCTGATATACGTGGACGGTTGGGACTTCCCGACGTAGAGAACAACGACGATCAAGAGAAAAGACGAACGTGGAAATAGGCACTACAAGTCGCAAGCAGTTATTATAAAATTAAAATTGTTCCATACAAGTCTAACGCCTCCTCGTGGCTGCTACCTCTTGAGCTTGCGTTGGTTTTTCCCTTGAAGAGGAAAGGGTGATGCATAACAATAGCAGTAGGTATTTCCCTCAGTTTGAGAACCAAGGTATCAATCCAGTAGGAGAATCAAGCCAAGTGTCTACAGTACCTGCGCAAACACAAACGAGCTTGCACCCAACGCTATAAAGGGGTTGTCAATCCCTTCAAGATTGATTGCAAAGTGAGATCTGAAGGCGGAAAGTGCAACAAAGTAAAAGTGTAAGACTGAAAATATGATGTGAAGTAGACGCGGGGGGCCATAGTGTTCACTAGAGGCTTCTCTCAAGATAGCAAATATTACGGTGGGTGAACGAATTACTGTCGAGCAATTGATAGAACCACGCAAAATCATGACGATATCTAAGGCAATGATCATACATATAGGCATCACGTCCGAGACAAGTAGACCGATACTTTCTGCATCTACTACTATTAATCCACACATCGACCGCTATGCAGCATGCATCTAGTGTATTGAGTTGATGACGAACATAGTAATGCCTTAAGCAAGATGACATGATGTAGAGGGATAAATTCATGCAATAGATATAAACCCCATCTTTTTACCCTTGATGGCAACAACATGATGCGTGCCTCGCTACCCCTTCTGTCACTGGGTCAGGTCACCGCACGGTATGAACCCAAAACCAAGCACTTATCCCATTGCAAGAATCATAGATCAAGTTGGCAAAACAAAACCCACAACTCGAAGAGAATTACAAGGATATGAAATCATGCATATAAGAGATCAGAAGAAACTCAAATAAGATTAATAGATAATCTGATCATAAATCCACAATTCATCGGATCTCGACAAACACACCGCAAAAGAAGATTACACCGGATAGATCTCCATGAAGATCGTGGAGAACTTTGTATTGAAGATCCAAGAGAGTGAAGAAGCCATCTAGCTACTAGCTATGGACCCGAAGGTCTATGGTGAACTACTCACGCATCATCGGAGAGGCAATGGTGTTGATGAAGAAGCCCTCCGTATCCGAATCCCCTCTCCGGCAGGGCACCAGAATGTGCCCCAGATGGTATCTTGCGGAGACAGAAGCTTGCGGCGGCGCAAAAGTATTTTCGTGGATCTTTCCCGTGGTTTTGGATTTTTCGGGGATTTATAGGCGGAAGAAGTAGGGCTGCTGAACCACAGGGGGCCCACAAGCTTGCTAGGCGCGGGCCCCCCTGGCCACGCCTAGGGGGCTTGTGGCCTCCCCTAGTGGCCTTGCCTTGGTTCTCACACCCCCTGCGTATCTTCCGTTCCGGAAAAAATATTTTTGGAAGTTTTATTCTGTTTGGACTTCGTTTAATATTCTCCTCTGAAAAGGGTCAAAAACACGGAAAAAACAAGAACTGGCACTTGGCACTGAGTTAATAAGTTAGTCCCAAAAAACATATAAAAGGCATACAAAACATCCAAAGTTTGACAAGATAATAGCATGGAACCATCAAAAATTATAGATACGTTGGAGACGTATCAAGCATCCCCAAGCTTTTCTCCTGCTCGTCCTCGAGTAGGGAAGTGATAAAGACTGAATTTTCAATGTGGAATGATACCTAGCATATTTGTCCTTTGTAACTTCTTTCATGTGACATGAATGTTTAGATCCATAAGACTCAAGACAATAATTTTCTATTGAGATGAAAACAATAATACTTCAAGCAAACTAGCAAGGTAATCATGAACCTTCGGAATTACAAGGCCAAAGAAAGTTATCCCTACAAAATCATATAGTCTGGATATGCTCCATCATCCCCACACAACTAATTCAAATCATGCACAACCCCGGTATTGGCCAAGTAATTGTTTTCGCACTCTTACTTTCTCAAACATTTTTCAACTCTCACGCAATACATGAGCGTGAGCCATGGATATAACACTATAGGTGGAATAGAGTGTGGTGGAGGTTGTGAGACAAAAAGGAGGAGATGGTCACATCGACTCGGCGTATCAAAGGGCTATGGAGATACCCATTAATAGATATCAATGTGAATCAGTAGGGATTGTCATACAACGGATACACTAGAGCTATAAGTATGTGAAAGCTCAAAAGGAGAACTAATGGGTCTGCATCCAACTTGCTTGCTCACGAATACCTAGGGCAATTTTGAGGAAGCCCATAATTGGAATACACAAGCCAAGTGATATAATGAAGATTCCCACTAGCATATGGTGGTGACGAAACAAGAGACTCTCAATCATGAAGAACATGGTGCTATTATGAAGCACAAGTGTGGAAAAGATAGTAGCATTGTCCCTTCTCTCTTTTTATCTCTTTTTTTGTTTGGGCTCTTTGGCCTCTTTCCATATATTTTTTGGTCGGCATCTTTGGCCTCTTTTTTTATTTCCTCACATGGGACAATGCTCTAATAATGATGATCATCACACTTTTATCTACTCACAGCTCAATACTTAGAGCAATAATGACTCTTATAGGAAATGCCTCCGGCAGTGTACCGGGATGTGCAACGATCTAGCTTGGCGTATGACTCGCTAGCTATCTTACGATCATTCAATGGGAATACTAGAGTGACGGCACAGGTCATGAGGCGGAACGGTGGGAGTTGCATGGCAATATTTCTCGGAATGGCTATGAAAATGCCATAGTAGGTAGGTATGGTGGCTGTTTGGAGGAAGGCATATGGTCAGTTTGTGCACCAGCGAAAGTTGCGCGGCACTAGAGAGGCTTGCAAAGGTGGAAGATGAAGGTGCATCTATACCGTGGATTCACATTAGTCATGAAGAACTCACATACTTGTGGCGAAAGTTTTTATTAGTAATCGAAACAAAGTGCTAAATGCATACTCCTAGGGGATGGGTTGGTAGGAGTTAACCATCGCGCGATCCCGACCGCAACACAAAGGATGACAATAAATAGATCAATTATGTGTCGGGACCCTGATCCTAAGTCATAAGAACCCAGCCTGTAACACATCACATCACTTTGCGGCCTCACGGACGGTAAACTCCACGGCTACCACCTTACCTTGGCCGGGACCGTTTGCATCTTTTGGCTCACGTATATGAATATGTTGCTAGCGTTCAAACGACAAAGAACCCGGGTCGACATGACTAGTTATAAACCCAAGCGGTACATCCGTACAGGGACAGGCATACATAACCCAGCAAGGCAGGTGTCGATCAACAGCGTGTGTAGACGAGTCGTAGCAAGCTACAAGGACTCCAGTACACCGCGTGACATTTCCCCGAGGGGACAGACACAACAGCAAAGAAGGATACACGCCGGTCAATCAATGTGTCTAGAGTAGTAGCAAGCTACCAAGGCTCCATAGAAGCACAAAGAGGCATTTCCCTGTAAAGAGTACTACTAAAGGCACACAACTAGGTGTCGAATCCCACACATATAATGCATTTCATAACATACACACAATATGAACGATATGTGTAGATACAACATGGCATCACAACATAACTCTATGACTCAAGCTTTTATTAAGGACTCATAAGAATCAACATAGTATGATATTACAAACAGGGGTCTCGTGACCCGACACTCAAGTCATACAAACAACAAGCGGAAGCAAATCATGTCTGGGTACAGACATCCACTAAAAGTTGCTGGAAGAACCTGAAAAGCTACTACGACCCTACCAAAGGAGCCAGACCTGTGTCTGGGATTCCCAAGCTATTCCGGTCAACATCGAACACATCACGTAGAAACATTTAATCAGACTAAATCTTCTCTGCAAAACATAAATAAAGCAACCGTGATTACAAAGGTACTCAGCAAGACTTACATCAGAACTATCTACATATGCATCATGTTTCAATGGAAGATTCGTGGGGTTTGATTGCAGCAAGCCAGCTTTGACTCTTGGCTAACCTGTACTACGACTACGAGTTCTTTCTTTGAGGTGGGATAGCGCACACGAGTCCACATATTCACCAATTCAATACACCACTATGGATCCACTCTCGTCTCCCTACGAGAAGCCCTTCATAGCACTCACACTTATCTTGCATGTTTTAGAGTATCCATTTAACTTGTCTATGTACCACGTAATGCTTCCAAGTAGTCCATATCCGATGACGCGGATATTCGAACAGATTAAATCACCCTGCAGGGGTATACTTCTTCACACACGCTCCCACCACTTATCACCATGTGCACGTCATGCATCTCGGCAACCTTCAAGCGGAAGCAGTGGCGTGGGTGTCGGCCACGACCGTTAACCACACAAGACCCTAGTCCAGGTTTATGGCCTATTTGAGACTGAACCCGCAAGGAAGGCCGACCGAGGTTTCCTCTACGGCCCCAAACGATGTGCGCAGGGTTCCCAAGCCCACCATTCGGGTGCCACTTGGTACACCGTGCCACTGTGTATCTATCGCAGAGAAGCCTACCCCATCGGGCAGAGCTAAACACAGCCGCCAACACTTTTCCTACAAACACTAGAAACTAATTACAACTCCTGGACAGGGATCTAGGCAATTAATAAGCCGAGCGGGGTCATATTTCAGGGCCCAATGCATGGTAGTATCTTGTCTGGGATAACATACACATAACTCAGTTCTTAAGGACGGTCCCAATGAGACAACCCACCATGTACTCCTACATGGCCTCTCATCGCTACCTTTACCAAATCGAATTCACAATTTTACTCTCACACTATAGGACATAAATACAACCATTCCGATTCATCATCCAGATGGATCAGACCCGACACGACTCTAAGCATAGCAGGCATTGTAAGAAAGCATGGATTTGTATGCACAACAAGGCTCAAGAAGTTACTACTCATGCTGAGTGGTTTCAACTATTTACTGTGACAAAATCAGGTCATGTAGAGGAATGGGTTCAACGACCGATAACATGTACACTTGAATCGTGTTTGTCCTAATGCAGTAAAGAGAGTAGGAGCGAGAGAGTGGGTTTATATCAATATGCTCAAGGGGGTTTGCTTGCCTGACACGTCTGAAGATAGCAATGAGTCTTCATCAATGTGAATGATCACATCCTCGGAACCATCGTCTACCGAGAGAGAACAACACCGGTAAATAAGAAAGGAACAACAATTACTTAACGGAAATGCAACGTTATCATGCATGATCAACAAATGGAAATGAAAGGTGGCAGGGCTAATGTGGCTATCATTTCTTAAGTTGAAGTTGGTTTGAATTAGGATTCAAACATCACTTCAAGCCGGGTATGTTTCCAAGTACCCTTATAATTGATTCGACCTGATGCTCATAACAAATTGTTCCAACATGCATCGAGTTAGTATTTTGAGGTACTGATTTGCATTGACCAATGTTTGGTCATAACAGTTGAAGTGGAATTCAAATAAGTATCAAATTACATCTCCAAACTAAATATGAAATTTATCCTATTCACCATTTTGCCTATTTGGTGATGTTAACTTTTTCAAACATGCATGAAAATGCCATATTCAGATTCTTTGGATTTTTCAGATCATCTTTCATATATAAATTATTTTCATTGGACTTACATATTATTTTGTATGATTTCAGCATTTTCTGGAATTATAATAAATCAGAAAAGCTATTACTGCGTCAGGCTGATGTCATCCCTGCGTCAGCAGGTCAACCAGCCGGTCCAGGTCAAACCTGACCAGTGGGGCCCACTGGTCAGTGACCGAGAGGCTAAACCCGCGCTGACCAGCCCCTAATTGGGGTTTGACCAGGCGTGGGGCCCTCTGGCAGTGACTGAGTGGGGATTAATTACGCTAAGGGTTGGCCACGTCGACGCCCACGTGAGGTGGTCGCCGGCAACGAAGCCCGCGGCCGAGGGCTCGCCGGAGTTCGCCGGAATTGCGCTACAGAGGTCGAAATCGAGCGCGGTTGGGTTCTACAGGAAGCTGGCAGAGCATCGCATCCATTCCGACCAAGCCACGGGCCAGGAGGTGGCCGAAGGGAGGCCGGCGACGACCTCGGGCGGTGGCCGGAGTCGGCCATGGTGGGGATGGAGGCTACGGGGCAAGGAAGAGCGTGGGGTGAGAGGGGAAAGGAGCAGGGGCTCACCGAATCTCCGTTTTTGGCATCGGGCAGATCGGAGAGGAACCCTGGCCGGCGAATCGAGGTGGGGAGCTCTAGCGACCGGAGAAGAAAGAAGGTGGTGATCGCGACGCTGAACTGGCTCGGGTGCTCGGGGAGGTTGACGGTCAGGAGCTCCTCGACGAGGCGGAGCTAATGAGCCGGTCAGGAAGGCGAAGGGTGGCCGGAGATGAGCTGGAGGCGAGCTTGGAGATCTCGACAATGGCGGCAACGAGGGAAACGAGATAGAGAGAAGAGGGAACTGGAGAGAGAAGAGGATGATGAGCTCGAGGGGGTCTGGGGCATCCCCGGGCGAGGAGATGAGGACGGGGACGAGCAGGAGGTGGAGCCGGCGCACGCGCTGTTGCCACGCACCTGCTCGGGGAAGACGACGAGCAGGGGGAGGCCTTGGTGGGCTGGTCCTGCAGGGGCGATAGGTAATCGTTTCCCTTTTTTCATCTCATCTTTCTGTTTTTTATTTCTAACACTTGTTTTATTTGTTTTGGCTCCAACTAATTCAAAGAAAATAGCTAAACAACTCTCGGGGTGATTTTTTGGAATATTTCCAACCCCATGTGAAGTTTTCAACATTTTATAAAACTAGGAAGTATTTGAAATCAGTTAATTAACTAATTTCAGTGGCTTTTGAGATTAAAATAAAATGCCAAAAGCATTTTGAAAAAGAAAACCAATCCTGAATTGTGTTTTCCAAGATTTATCAAAAATGTTGGACTTTTATTGAGGCCATTTTGGGTTTATTGATTTGTCACAACTTTGGATTAATTTTAAATATAGACTATGTTTGAGTTTTGCTTTGATTTCACTTCTTTCTTGGGTTAAATTCATTTTCTTAGAATACAAAGAAAGAAAAAATGAGCTCAAACTTGCTAAGCTCTACTAGGGAATTTAGGGATGTGACAACTCACCCCCACTAAACAAGAATCTCGTCCCGAGATTCAAGCGTAGTCGGGAAGAGGAAGAGGGGACACTAAACTATCACAATCTTCATGATCCATTTGCTCCTCTCGAGGACGTTGATTCATCGCACCATGTTGATCTTGACATATTTGTCTTTGAGGTCGTCATTTAGCTCGACGACAAAAGAACAGGAAGTCTCTACAAGATTAGATCTCGTCAAAGATCGAGCAACTCAAGATCAACTCATAGAATGAGACATAGGAACGTCCCTTGAGCTGAGACACAACACCAAAACACGGATGAGAAAATGAGACATATCACACAGGTTCAATTGGTAGGCAACAAATCCACGCTTAAGACAGATGATGACGAGGTTTCAAAGTAGCGAGGATTAAGTTACCCTTCATACGATAACGGGGCACCATAGGAGGGTGACTCGCAGACTTATTCCCTTAAGTGGCAAAAAGAATTACTTTTGATCCTAAGATCATTGAAACTCTTCATACCAGCGTAAGGCAATTCACAAATGATTGTTGGAGGAATTTGAAAGAATGGCATACTCAGTTGGAAAGAAACTAGAGTTTTAGAACAACTCGGCGAACGGAAGGCACATTCCAAGTATTACCGAGGATATAACCTAGTGTCTGAGTGTGCTCTCAAGAACTTGAGCATTTCCATATTCATCAAAGTTTACCAACATCCGTGCCAAGGATCCTGGTGACACAACATACTACCATGATGAACAGTGATGGAGGATGCAGATGCAAAGGAAGACAACACTTCCTCAGATTTCACCTTAGCTGTGCCAAGGGAACGAAATCTGGTTGATCGACTGAGAGACATTTAGCACTCCGCTTCTAATGTTCTCCTTGATGTACTAGCACAACCCAATTATAGATCATGTTTGATATCTAGCACATCAAGTATAGGTCGGAATATGGGGCATCAAGGGGAGCCCACGACGAACAACTTCCAAAATAAGTCATACAAAACCTCACGAGGAGATGGCTAAGGTTGCTGACACAAGATATTATATCAAATCTTCCGGCTAGGTGTGTTAGCCACAACATCACTTTATCGGGTTACATAGATACCAATATAATAATTCTTGGGGAAAGTTCCAACCATTATAACTGCCTGAGATTCAGCTCCGGTTGGTGAGACGATGCTTCAGACTCAGCATGTCTGAAAAGAAAGTTTGCAACACAAATTGACGAGATAACGTTGCGTGATTCTCAGGAAATGAACTACGGGAGACAACTCCAAAACATGAGCTGGATTGCAAAACCCACGTGAACACACTGCCCAAGACAATGATGAGCACATGAAAAATCTTACAATAGAAACACTACCAAGTTCTGGATGGGAACCATTATTGCGGATGACAAAGCCATGTGCAAGTCCGTCTGGTACCTTCAGGAATGGCACTTAACTTATTTTCCTTGAAAAAATCAATTAGTGGCTTGGTGTTCTAGTAAATACATATGGAGAGAGAGGTTGCAAAGCTATCAAACCACAACATACTTCGCACATGCATGACTCATTTCGGATGATTCTGAAGATAACAAAACGACTTTCCCAAATTCGTGGCAGCAACTTGCACCAATGCACATGAATTAGAGGAAGTCACTTCTTACACATAACATGTACTTCAGGAATAGACATATAGACAATGTCTTAAAAGTCTCGAACACTAACTTAATGTCCAACAATAGTTATGGAGAAGACAAAGGTGTTGCTAATGGGCTCAACAACAGTTCATCAAAATATCCATATAGATGGAATTCCACAACTATGTGAGCAATATAATAGCATTGGTCAGATCAAAGAATATAACAGTGTAGGCTCAAGGAAAACCCTGAGTAAGACACCATTACGAAAATCTTTGGTTCTGAGTTTGATTTGACAATAGCCCATACTGAAATCAAAATTGAACAAGATAATATATGCAACAATTGATCACACGAATCAACCGATGAAAATATCATCTTCTTCAGACTCACACAACAAGAAAGATATCAATTTAAATGAGTTAAGTTTAGGCGAAGCTTTTATCTTCCAACTCTCCAAGTTGTTGTTTAGCTTAACCAACTAGCTCGGGGTATCCAATACAGATTCTCGGAGAAGGGGTTGGGTTATAGAAAAACAAACTTGATCATGAGCTCTATCATAAGAGTCAAGAAACAACCTGGTAATACTTCGGAGAAGATATTCGGAAAATCACGAACCACCGATATATTATTAAGCTCGGGAACAATCTCGCTTTTCAGGGCAAGATGATGTGATCAATAGAGCGAGGGATTGACAAAATCCTAACTCATTGATCAAAAAGTGTACCATGAAATATGGACTAGGTAGCAAGCTCAATATTAGGATGACGATTCAATCACCATCACCATAAGAGTGAATTTATTGTCCATTAACTACTAAACAATGGCATTGCTAGGAGTGTTGATTTCACACATCATGGTTCACTTGTCGATATTCCGGTTACAACCAACACGGAAACCGAGGGATGAATAATGATAGCGATAAATATCACTACATCAAGAGCTCATAAGAGATGGTGCAATTCTCATAATATTCTTGACAAAAGAAGATAGTACTCCAAGATAGAACAGAACAAAACCCAAATTGGCATTTTGTTCTGCGGATTGCAACTACTTCGACCCAATCCAAGAAAAGGATGGGGTACTGGAGTTTACTTCTCCCAGTCAATTGGAAATAGCACAACTTGAAAAACCACGGGAATAGAAGACATTGATAACAAGAATGCACAACTACGCTTGACTAACCTCTCAATGATGAAGGTCAAAATACAACTAGATAGGGCCAACTCAAGAGCACATGATTTCTTGAGTTATGGATGCATGGATTAGAATGTCGAACGAGTTCAACATAATTCTTCCAGATAACCCATGCAGAAGGGCGGGGTAGGCAGAATCACAATATGGAGTAGATAACTCATCACGAGCACTCTTGTTATAATCTTTAGTTCACGGAGAACTTCTGCCAAAGATGATTCATGGTGTTGGAAGAATGATATACCATGAACCTTGGGAACTACAACAAGGTTACTAATCATTCTAAAGGCACTAGCAACAGTATCAACATAGATGAGCAGAATGATCCTTGGATTCAAAGACCCAGAAATAGAATACCTAAAAACTAAATAACATCACGAGATGTTTTTGTAAACGATGGCCAGAACTATCACACTGGAAGATATAGCACACATGTAGACTATTGGATAGTTTTCGGAGTAACATGGTTTCCTAATACTTCAACAAAACGTCGAGGTAATAGAGTACCTCAACACAGTGATTAGTGTGCTTTGTCTGGCCAAAAGACATTAGAAATAAGAGGAAGGAAGTTGCAATTGCTACAGATTATTTAGGAACTTTGGAAAACTCGGACAGCATAACGGTTGTGCGGGCATGAAATATGAGGCAACCTGCAAGAAAACTAACAACATAACAATTGAATTCTTATGGAGACACTGATCCAGGAAGACAACAACTTTTCTATAAGTCTCCAGCATAGTAACTCGTCATCCTAATGAATAGATGAGAAAGCCTAATTCTTAAACACCGTATAATAAATAAGATGATGACTCAGAATAAGAATGACACAAGGAAAGGAGTAAAAGAGCCTTACATTACCTTCCACAAACAATTCCCTTTTATAAATAAAGAGTTGCTAGACTCAACATCGACCAGTTTGGCTTGGTTATCCTACAGGTAGTCAAGCTGTGATACCAAAGCTGTCGGGACCTTGATCCTAAGTCTTAAGAACCCAGCCTATAACACATCACATCACTTTGCGGCCTCACGCACGGTAAACTCCATGGCTGCCACCTTACCTTGGTCAGGACCGTTTGCGTCTTTTGGCTCACGTATATGAATATGTTCCTAGCGTTCAAACGACAAAGAACCCGGGTCGACATGACTAGTTATAAACCCAAGCGGTACATCCTTACAGGGACAGGCATACATAACCCAGCAAGGCAGGTTTCGATCAACAACGTGTGTAGACGAGTCGTAGCAAGCTACAAGGACTGCATTACACCGCGTGACATTTCCCCAAGGGGACACACACAGCAGCAAAGAAGGATACACGCCGGTCAATCAATGTGTCTAGAGCAGTAGCAAGCTACCAAGGCTCGATAGAAGCACAAAGAGGCATTTCCCTGTAAAGAGTACTACTAAAGGCACACAACTAGGTGTCGAATCCCACACATATAATGCATTTAATAACATACACACAATATGCACGGTATGTGTAGATACAACATGGCATCACAACATAACTCTATGACTCAAGCTTTTATTAAGGACTCATAAGAATCAACATAGTATGATATTACAAACAGGGGTCTCGTGACCGGACACTCAAGTCATACAAACAACAAGCGGAAGCAAATCATGTCTGGGTACAGACATCCACTAAAAGTGGCTGGAAGAGCCTGAAAAGCTACTACGACCCTACCAAAGGAGCCACACATTTGCCTGAGATTCCCAAGCTTTTCCGGTCAACATCAAACACATCGCGTAGAAACCTTTAATCAGACTAAATCTTCTCTGCAAAACATAAATAAAGCAACCGTGAGTACAAAGGTACTCAACAAGACTTACATCAGAACTATCTACATATGCATCATGTTTCAATGGAAGATTCGTGGGATTTGATTGCAGCAAGCCAGCTTTGACTCTTGGCTAACTTGTACTACGACTACAAGTTCTTTCTTTGAGGTGGGATAGTGCACACGAGTCCACATATTCACCAATTCAATACACCAATATGGATCCACTCTCATCTCCCTACGAGAAGGCCTTCCATAGCACTCACACTTATCTTACATGTTTTAGAGTATCCATTTAACTTGTCTATGTACCACGTAATGCTTCCATGTAGTCCATATCCGAGGATGCGGCTATTCGAACAGATTAAATCGCCCTGCACGGGTATACTTCTTGACACACGCTCCCACCACTTATCACCGTGTGCACGTCATGCATCTCGGCAACCTTCGAGCGGAAGCACTGGCGTGGGTGTCGGCCACGACCGTTAACCACACAAGACCCTAGTCTAGGTTTATCGCCTATTTGAGACTGAACCCGCAAGGAAGTCTGGCCGAGGTTTCCTCTACGGCCCCAAATGATGTGCGCAGGGTTCCCAAGCCCACCATCCGGGTGCCACTTGGTACACCGTGCCACTCTGTATCTACTGCAGAGAAGCCTACCCCGTCGGGCAGAGCTAAACACGGCCGCCAACACTTTTTCTACAAACACCAGAAACTAATTGCAACTCCTGGACCCAATGCATGGTAGTATCTTGTCTAGGATAACATACACAGAACTCTGTTCTTGAGGACGGTCCCAATGAGACAACCCACCATGTACTCCTACATGGCCTCTCATCGCTACCTTTACCAAATCGAATTCACACTTTTACTCTCACACTGTAGGACATAAACACAACCATTCCGATTCATCATCCAGATGGATCAGACCTGACACGAATCTAAGCATAGCAGGCATTGTAAGCAAGCATGGATGAGTAAGCACAACAAGGCTCAAGCAGTTACTACTCATGCTAAGTGGTTTCACCTATTTACTGTGACAAAATCAGGTCATGCAGAGGAATGGGTTCAATGACCGATAACATGTACACTTGAATCGTGTT
The DNA here is from genome assembly GCF_904849725.1 of Hordeum vulgare subsp. vulgare. Taxonomy (NCBI): domain Eukaryota; kingdom Viridiplantae; phylum Streptophyta; class Magnoliopsida; order Poales; family Poaceae; genus Hordeum; species Hordeum vulgare. The sequence goes on along the minus strand of NC_058523.1, from coordinate 279,730,038 downwards.
TGTCCTAATGCAGTAAAGAGAGCAGGAGCGAGAGAGTGGGTTTATATCAATATGCTCAAGGGGGTTTGCTTGCCTGACACGTCTGAAGATAGCAATGAGTCTTCATCACTGTCAATGATCACATTGTGGGAACCATCGTCTACCGAGTGAGAACAACACTGGCAAACAAGAAAGGAACAACAATTACTTCACGGAAATGCAACACTATGATGCATGATCAAGAAATGGAAATGAAAGGTGGCAGGGCTAATGCGGCTATCATTTCTTAAGTTGAAGTTGGTTTGAATTAGGATTCAAACATCACTTCAAGCCGGGTATTTTTCCAAGTACCCTTATAATTGATTCGACCTGATGCTCATAACAAATTGTTCCAACATGCATGGAGTTAGTATTTTGAGGTACTGATTTGCATTGACCATTGTTTGGTCCTAACAATTGAAGTGGAATTCAAATAAGTATCAAATTCCATCTCCAAACTAAATATGAAATTTATCCTATTCACCATTTTGCCTATTTGGTGATGTTAACTTTTTCAAACATGCATGAAAATGCCATATTCAGATTCTTTAAATTTTTATGATCATTTTTCATATATAAATTATTTTCATTGGACTTACAGATTATTTTATATGATTTTTAGAAGTTTTCAGCATTTTCTAAAATTATAATAAATCAGAAAAGCTATTACTGCGTCAGGCTGATGTCATCTCTGCCTCAGCAGGTCAACAAGCCGGACCAGGTCAAACCTGACTAGTGGGGCCCACTGGTCAGTGACCCAGAGGCTAAACCCACGCTGACCAGCCGCTAATTGGGGTTTGACCAGGCGTGGGGCCCTCTGGCAGTGACAGAGCAGGGATTAATTACGCGCTAAGGGTTGGCCACATCGACGCCCACCGGAGGGTGGTCGCCGGCAACCGAGCCCGCGGCGGAGGGCTCGCCGGAGTTGGCCGGAATTGCACTACAGAGGTCCAAATCGAGCGCGGTTGGGTTCTACAGGAAGCTAGCAGAGCGCCGCATCCGTTCCAACCAAGCCACGGGCTAGGAGGTGGGCGGAGCGAGGCCGACGACGACCTCGGGCAGTGGCCGGAGTCGGCCATGGTGGGGATCGAGGCTACGGGGCACGAAAGAGCGTGGGGTCAGAGGGGAAAGGAGCAGGGGCTCACTGCATCTCCGTTTTTGGCATCGGGCAGACCGGAGAGGAAACCTGGCCGGCGAATCGAGTTGGGGAGCTCTAGCGACCGGAGAAGGAAGAATGTGGCGATGGCGATGCTGGAGTGGCTCGGGTGCTCGAGGAGGTTGACGGTGAGGAGCTTCTCGACGAGGCGGAGCTAATGAGCCGGTCAGGAAGGCGAGGGGTGGCCGAAGACGAGATGGAGGTGAGCTTGGAGATCTCGACAATGGAGGCAACGAGGGAAAGCAAATAGAGAAAAGAGGGAACTGAGAGAGAAGGGGAGGATGAGCTCGAGGGGGTCTGGGGCATCCCCGGGCGAGGAGATGAGGACAGGGACGAGCAGGAGGTGGAGCCGGCACACGCGCTGCTGCCATGCAGCTGCTCGGGGAAGACTACGAGCAGGGGGAGGCCCTCGTGGGCTGGTCCTGCAGGGGGCGACAGGTAAGCGTTTCCCTTTTTTTCATCTCATCTTTCTGTTTTGTTATTTCTAACAATTGTTTTATTTGTTTTGGCTCCAACTAATTCAAATAAAATAGCTAAACAACTCTGGGGTGTTCTTTTGGAATATTTCCAACCCCATGTGAAGTTTTCAACATTTTATAAAACTAGGAAGTATTTGAAATCAGTTAATTAACTGATTTCAGTGGCTTTTGCGTTTAATATAAAATGTCAAAAGTATTTTGAAAAAGAAAACCGATCCTGAATTGTGTTTTCCAAGATTTATCAAAAATGATGGACTTTTATGGAGGCCATTTTGGGTTTATTGATTTGTCAAAACTTTGGATTGATTTTGAATATAGACTATGTTGGAGTTTTGCTTTGATTTCAGTTCTTTCTTGGGTTCAATTCATTTTCTTAGAATGCAAAGAAAGAAAACATGAGCTCAAACTTGCTAAGCTCTACTAGGGATTTCAGGGATGTGACATTATGCTCCGACTTCCTAACATAGCGGTTCACCATACGTGCATGTTACGGGAATCACTAACTTCAACACAAGTATTTCTAGATTGACAACACCCTACTAACATAACTCTTAATATTACCAAATCCACGTCTCAAAACTAATTGAGAGGAATCAATCTTCTCTTGCTAATCAATGCACATGAAGATGGAATATTTATGGTTTCCTATTTGGGTGCCTATCACCTTTGGGACTACTTTCATAGCACAAGCGAACTACCAAGTTACTCACCGCCGTGCTCTAAAAGATCTAAGTGAAGCACATAGAGCAAAGTTATCTAGCTCAAAAGATATAAGCGAAGCTCAAAGAGTATTTAGCAAATTCACGATGATTGCATGTCTCTCTCAAAAGGTGTGCAGCGAGGATGATTGTGACACAATAAAAAGAAAATACTCCTATGATACAAGACGCTCCAAGCAAAACACATATCATGTGGTGAATAAAAATATAGCTTCAAGTAATGTTATCGATGGATTGAAGACGAAAGAGGGGATGCCTTCCCGGGGCATCCCCAAGCTTAGGCTTTTTGGTGTCCTTCAATTTTTCTTGGGATGCCTTGGGTATCCACAATCTTGATCTCTTTCCACTCTTTATCCCTTTGTCCATGAGAACATCACCTAAAACTTGAAAACTTCACAACACAAAACTTAAACAGAAACTCGTGATATCATTAGCACAAGAAAACAAACTACCACCTCTTGAGGTACTGTAAAAAACTTGATTTATATTTATATGGGTGTTAGATTACTGTATTCTCACTTTTCCATGGCTAGTACCCCCCCGATACTATCCATAGTTTCATCAAAACAAGCAACCAACACAACAAAAACAGAATCGGTCAAAAACAGACCATTCTGTAGCAATCTGTATACTTCGTATACTTCTGTTATCTCCAAAATTCTGAAAAATTTGGGTAGTTTGGGAAAAAGGTATATAAACCAGAAGCAAAAAGAATCAACTCAAAAGCTCTTTCTAGATAAATACTAAAAATAATTTCGTGAGTGAAAAGTTTCTGTCTTTTTCCAGCAGGGTCAAACAACCATCACCAAACTAGTCATAAAGGTTTTACTTGGCTCAAACACAAAAAGAAACACAAAAAAAAATCATAACAGAATTATAATGGTTTGGACGCAACAAAACAGAAATAAAAAAGCAAAGATTAATTAATTTGGTTGCCTCCCAACAAGCGCTATTGTTTAACGCCCTTAGCTAGGCATAAGGTGATAGAATCACGTATCGTCGTCTTTGGTGCTCAAACCATAAGTAGCCCTCATCATGGATTCATAAGGCAGTCTTATTTTCTTTCTAGGAAAATGATCCATGCCCTTCTTTAAAGGAAATTGAAATCTAATATTTCCTTCCTTCATATTGATGATAGCACCAATAGTCCTTAGGAAAGGTCTACCAAGAATGATAGGACATGTAGGATTGCAATCAATATCAAGCACAATGAAATCCACGGTACATAGTTCCGATTTGCAATAATAAGAACATCATTGATCCTTCCTATGGGTTTCTTGATAGTGGAATCTGCAAGATGCAAATTAAGAGAGCACTCCTCAATCTCATTAAAGCCTAGAACATCACATAAAGACTTTGGAATCGCGGAAACACTAGCACCCAAATCACACAAAGCATTGCATTCATAGTTTTTGATCTTGATTTTGATAGTAGGTACCCACTCATCATGAAACATTCTAGGAATAGAAACTTCCAACTCAAGTTTCTATTCAAGAGATTTCATCATAGCATCAACGATATGATCGGTAAAGACCTTGTTTTGGCTATAAGCGTGTGGATAATTTAGCATGGATTGCATCAAGGAAATGCATTCAATCAAGAAGCAACTATCATGATTGAATTCCTGGAAATTCAAAGTAGTTGTTTCATTACTAATCAAAGTTTTGATATCCTCTACTCCAGTTTCAATGCTTTTAGCATCAAGATAGATATACTCCGAATCATTGGGGCGTTTTTCAACCAAAGTGGATTCATATCCAGCCCCATCATCATTAGATTTGACACTACCAAACAAGGATTCAATGGGAGTCACACCAAGCACTTTAAGATCTTCGTGATTCTCATCACGAGAACACTCCTTTTTAAGCCATTCATGTCTAGCACGACTTTGGGTGGTTCTTTCTCTACTCTCATTCATGGAAACACACATAGCTTTCCAAATTTCAACCATGTTGATTTTGGGAGGAGCACATCTAACTTTCAAAGCATCAATATCAATAGACATTCTGTCAATCCTCCTAGCCAAATCATCAATTTCGAGTAGTTTTTCCTCTATCGACGCATTGAAAACCTTTTGCGAGTTGATAAACTTTTTGATATTACTCTCTAGATCAGAGGGAAATTTATTGTAATTTCCATGAGCATTGTTGTAGGAGTTGCCAAAGTTATTAGATGGATTACTAGGAAAAGGCCTAGGAACATAGTTTCCTCTAAAAGCATTGTTTTTGCCAAAATTATTCCTACCAAAAAAAATTAACGTCCAAGCTCTCATTGCTAATCTCAATCAAGGAAGACAAGGGCATATCATTTGGATCTAAAGGAGCACCTTTACTAGCAACCAATTTCATTAACTCGTCCATCTTAGCACTCAACGAGTTAATTTCATCTATAGCCTGTACCTTCTTACTAGTAGGTGACCTTTCAGTGTGCCACTGAGAATAGTTTGTCATGATATTGTCTAGGAGTTTTGTGGCTTCTCCTAATGTGATTTCCATGAACGTTCCACCGGAGGCGGAGTCCAAGATATTTCTAGAAGCAAAATCCAAACCAGCGTAGAAGATTTGTATAATCATCCAAAGACTCAAGCCATGAGCGGGACAATTTCTAATCATCAATTTCATTCTCTCCCAAGATTGTGCAACATGTTCATGATGAAGTTACTTAAAATTCATGATATCATTATGGAGAGAGATAATCTTAGCTGGCGGGAAATACATGGATAATCAATACTATTTTTGGGCAAAGAAGAAAACAAAGTTTTCGCTGATCTCGCAACGAGAACGGAAATAGCTTCAATTTAATCACATAATTATCCACATCTTTCTTCTTTTGCATATCGGAAAGCTCAATGAAGGTATTAAGATGGGATGTGGCATCTTCACAAGGAAGGCCGGAGAATTGCTCTTTCATAACAAGATTCAGCAAAGGAGCATTGATTTCATATGATTCCTCACTAGTGGCGGGAGCAATCGGAGTACTAATAAAATCATTATTATTAGTAATCGAGAATTCACAAAGTTTGGTGTTTTCAGTCATGTGACTTCAGCAAGCAGCCAAGCACACGAGCGAACAGAAAGCACGCGAAAGAAAAGGGCGAACGAAAAAGGAAAATATTTTTGTAAATTTTTGTTTTTCAGAAGTGGGGGAGAGGAAAACGAGAGGCAAAAAAGTAAATGCAAGAGATGATTCTGCGACACTTACTTGGATAAGCTTCACCTAGAATAATCCCCGGTGCCAGAGATTGACACGTTGACGGGATACTATTCTTGACTTGATCCTCCCCGACAATGGCGCCAGAAATTCTTCTTGCTACCTCTTGAGATTGTGTTGGTTTTTCCCTTGAAGAGAAAGGGTCATGCAGCACAATAGCAGTAAGTATTTCCCTCAGTTTGAGAACCAATGTATCAATCCAGTAGGAGAATCTAGCCAAGTGTCCAGAGTACCTGCGCAAACACAAACGAGCTTCCACCCAACGCTATAAAGGGGATGTAAATTCAAGATTGATTGCAAAGTCAGATCTGAAGGCAGAAATTGCAACGAAGTAAAAGTGTAAGGCTAAAATATGATGTGAAGTAGACCTTGGGGCCATAGTGTTCACTAGAGGCTTCTCTCAAGATAGCAAATATTATGGTGGGTGAACGAATTACTGTCGAGCAATTGATTTAACCACGCAAAGTCATGACAATATCTAAGGCAATGATCATACATATAGGCATCACGTCCGAGACAAGTAGACCGATACTTTCTGCATCTACTACTATTACTCCACACATCGATCACTATCAAGCATGCATCTAGTGTATTGAGTTCATGACGAACAGAGTAACGCCTTAAGCAAGATGACATTATGTAGAGGGATAAATTCATGCAATAGATATAAACCCCATCTTTTTACTCTTGATGGCAACAACATGATGCGTGCCTTGCTACCCCTTCTGTCACTACGTGAGGTCATCGCATGGTATGAACCCAAAACCAAGCACTTCTCCCATTGCAAGAATCATAGATTAAGTTGGCCAAACAAAACCAACAACTCGAAGAGAATTAGAAGGATATGAAATTATGCATATAATAGATCAGAAGAAACTCAAATAAGATTCATAGATAATCTGATCATAACTCCACAATTCAACGGATCTCAACAAACACACCGCAAAAGAAGATTACATCAGATAGATCTCCAAGAAGATCATGGAGAACTTTGTATTGAAGATCCAAGAGAGAGAAGAAGCCATCTAGCTACTAGCTATGGACCCGAAGGTCTATGGTGAACTACTCACGCATCATCGGAGAGGCAACGGTGTTGATGAAGAAGCCCTCCGTCTCCGTATCCCCCCTCCGGTAGGGCACTAGAACGTGCCCCAGATGAGATCTTGCAGAGACAGAAGCTTGCGGCAGTGGAAAAGTATTTTTGTGGATCTCTCCCGTGGTGTTGGATTTTTTGGGGATTTATAGGCGGAAAAAGTAGGGCAGACGAGCCACACGGGGCACACAAGCGAGCTAGGCGCAGGCCCCCCTGGCCGCGCCTAGGGGGCTTCTGGCCTCCCTTGGTGGCCTGTGCCTTGGTTCTCACGCCCCTTGCGTATCTTCTCTTCCGAAAAAAAATCTTTTCAGAAGTTTTATTCCGTTTGGACTCCGTTTAATATTCTCCTCAGAAAAGGGTCAAAAACACGGAAAAAACAGGAACTGGCACTTGGCACTTTGTTAATAAGTTAGTCCAAAAAAAGATATAAAAGGCATACAAAACATCCAAAGTTTGACAAGATAATAGCATGGAACAATAAAAAATTATAGATACATTGGAGACGTATCAGTGGCAAAGGTGATCTATTTCACGGCATGGCAAGGGGCTCCCTGTCAGACTCCTCGTAATTGTTGCAGGAGAACTTACCGAGGAGTGTGGGCACGTGCCCCCTCATGGGGCTCGCGAGGTCACCGTGGGACTCCTCAGGCACAGGGACCATCACCCGTGTGAACTCAAAGCCAGGATCACGAAGGAGGAGATGGTTAAAGATGCCGGTCGCTGCCAAGGACAGGAGGTTGCGACACTCTTCCTCCAGGGTGCTATCCACCTTCTTGATCGCGCATTCGAGCTCCTTCACGAGCTCGACAGAATACTCGGTGTAGCCGGCGTCCTGAGGCACGAGGGAAGACTCGAGCTTCAACGTGCAAATGGAACCCAGCGCCTGGCGGGCCCTGAGGTCCACCGAAGAGACTGCGGCATGGTCCACTGTTGACTTTGCATTAGCCTCAAAAACAAGCTTCCCGTGGGTGTCCCGAGCCTCAACCACCTCGCATTGGACCACCCCTATATGCCCGCGCTCCGCGACCTGCTCGGCTTCCACGCTCGCCAGTTCAGAGTCACGGTGGCCAAGTGCCACCTGGCGGGTCTTGCTGGCCTCCTTAAGCTCCCTCAAACCGGTCTTTGCTTCCTCACAATGCTTGTCGAGCGCTTCCTTCTCAGCAAGAACACTCGCATAGGCGGCCTTCGCTTCGGCGGCCTGTGCGCGGACGGCCTCGGCCTCGCTCTGGGCCGCCTTGGCGGAGGCATTAAGTTTGCTCGAACCCTCGGACAACCATGCACGCTACACAGAAAGATGCGCCTCTGCTTCTAAAAAATCCACCTCGAGCCGGGGGAGCAAGTTCAGCGCGTCAATCAGAGCCCCGCACCGGATCAGCCCATCTGGTCCCAGCGGGGTGGGCGCCTCCAGAGTCATTGTTGGCCTGTTGTTGCCCGCTACCGCGGGCAGAGCGACATTAACCGCCTGTGCTTGGGGCGCCGAGGGATCTGGGCCTCCCCTCACTCCGGACATCTGCAGCATGCTCACGAGGGCAACCGCCCCCACTTCTGGGGCCTTGGCAGAGGTTGCGGCCTCGACAGTTGGCACTGGGGGCTCGGCCGACAATGCTGGTACCGGAGGCGCTGCTACCACGGTAGTGGCACCTCCCCGCCTTGTGGTGGAGGCGCTCGAAGATGTAGCAGTGCCCGACCTGTGTGGGGTACCACCGCGCCTTGCAATGCCTTGACCAAGGGACAAAGGCGCCCTTGAGACCTGTATGATCCTCGCCTCAGCGATGATCTTCTTCTTCTTCTTCTTTGCCTCCCCACCACCTCGGATCCTCCACCAGGATAGAGGCGGTCTAAGTAGACGAGTCGCGAAGGAATAGCGGAGGGGCAGGTCGAGGTACTTACTCGTCATCAATGACCCACTTCCTCTTCTTCTTGGTGGCAAGAGGAGCATCTCCGCCACCCATGCGTGCCGTCTCGCTAGCGCCAGGGGGTGCTTGCAGAAGTCTTTGGTGGGGTCGTCCAGCCTCCCTCTTCTTAAGGGAGCCCTGGGAGGAACACGACCTCCGCTGAGGAAGGCGCGACACCATCACCGGGGGCTCTCACCCTTGACCCCTCGACCTTCGTGCAACCCAGCCTTGCTCTGTTTTCGGAGGTCATGGGCTCATGAGGGGACGTTCAGTGCCACTCGTCTACAACTCCATCGTCCCCAAGGCCATGTAAGGATGGATGGAGGTCGTGCAACAAAATTCAACTGACGTCTTCCTCCTCCCTATTTGTCGCCTCCAAATCCTGGTTGTTGTTGTCCTCGCTTGAGGAAGAGACCGTGATGGGCGAGCCCTCGGGCTGCCCAGCGAGCGTCCAATCATCAAAGATGGGCATCTCCGTGAACCTCTCCACCATGTCGTCACAGGCATACACCGACGGTGTGGCCTAAGGGAGATCCTTAGGACAATGACTCAACAGGACCCCCAAGACTCCGTCCAGTTCATCGTGCGTGAGGCCGCTGACGTGCACATATACTGGGTCGCCACCTACGGTGAACTCCCATAAGGTGTGTGAGTGTGCGTGAAACGACGTGATGTGGTGCCCCAGGAACTCCTTGATAATCATCGCCCATGTCAGACGGGCCTCTACAAGGGAGGCGATTTGTTCCCGGACGGGTCCAGCCCTCGGGTCGTTGAGATTCTCGTGGCTCCACCTGGGGGTCTGCTCGGGCGGGATTTTGGGGATCGCCAACGACGAGGCTTCCCAAGCGCGTCCAAGAAGATCCAGCGGCTCCGGTAGCCTTCGACCTTCTTCTCGGCCTTCAAGTTGGTGCTTGCGCCCCTGACATCGATGGAGGAGACACATACGGAGCACTGACCCTGGGCAGTGCACAGTAAACTAAAGAAGTGACAAAAGAGCACCACCGAGGGCCTCACGCCCACAAAAGCCTCGCAGTAGAAAGCAAAGACGGCCAATAGAAGAACGGAGTTGGGCTGGAGGTGCAGAGACCGGATATGGTAATCGGAGAGGATAGCGTAGAAGAATCGGAGAATGGCGGAACCATTCCGGTGTAAACACTACGGAGGAAGAAGGGGTAGGAAGCCATCACCAAGATGCTTGACGGCACTAAGCCTGGCGAGAGAATGGTCACTCCCCACTTGTGCGTGTCTCTGGCAACGAACGGGAGCACCGGACCAAGGTCCTCCGCCTTTGATACAACCAAAGGCAAGAGGCCGGCCCGGTAGGGGCGATACTCATGGGAGGCGCCATGGTCTTCCCGCTCTTACCAACGGGCGCTATCGGGGATACTACCCCGGGGTGTACCAAAAGCGGAGATTATCATTCTCCAAGACAATTAGGGGGCCACCAGCCCCCTGGGCCGTTTGGCGATAGCCGGCCCACACACATGACCTGTTGGAGGTAGCCGGTCCCATCGACCCATGCGCACGGCTGGCTGGCGGTAGCCGGCCCTCCTCCCCATTAGTTAGAGGCAGTACGGTCGGCCGGCTGGACGGTAGCGAGCCGGATGGATTGTCCCGTCCATCGAGTCGTACAACAGTACACAAACAAGACAACACCACATGACAACAGTGCCTCTGGCACAGGCTAGGGCTGTAGAGGGATGATGGCTTCTCCAGCATGGGTACAAGGGGCCCAGAGGACCCCGACAGTGGCTAGACGGCGCAGCCCTGTAGCCCTCTTACCTCCTGAGCACGCGTCCTGGCGGTCCGACGCATAAACCTTCGGCTGTGCAGGCGAGCGGGCCCTACGACAAGACCCGACAGCTGGTGGGTCCCCCTAGGCCGGCTAGAGGCTAATGGCCGGGTCCCACCGATTATCTCATCCTCAACATTGTACAGTTCGGTTTGCACTATAAAGCCTACCCCAGCCCACGAAGAGAGGGGCTGGTTCCCTTTGCATTAGCACACACATACACCACACCGATACAGCTCCAGGAGCATCATTGTACTGTGATTCCACATAGTCACACAGGCAGGAGGGGTATTACCTCACTGCAGGTTCTTGAACCTGGTTACACCGGCGTCACGTGGGCCTAGTCGTGCGCTACGACGCATTCGACTGCGTCAACGACAATGCCCCTCGTCTGGAAGACGCGGCCTTCCCCGTCGACGGCTCCATCATCTCATTCGGCTTGCACCACGTCCATGTCATGGTGGTGGCTGTGCGCTACCCTGCTGACATGGCTGACGATGATGTGCTGCCACCAGCAGACGGCGGCAGCCTCTCCAGCGACGTCGAGGACCTTAGTCGTCATGTTGAGGTGCTCACTATCGCTTCGGCAGCTTGTGCATCAGGCCATTGGACCCCGATCCGTGCGGTAGTGGAGTCACTCCGCACCCCTGTGCGACAGGTGGCCGACCTAGTGGTCGCAACCCAAAAGCTAGACAAACACCGTGAGCAGCTACTTCGCGAGGCGGAGGCGCTGGAGGCAACCCAGCGTGACTTTGAGGTTGCACGGCACGAGTTTACCGCCGTGCACAGCATCACGCCGGCTAACCCTAGGCCGGGCCGGATCGCCTTCGTGAGACGTCGTGTGGCCATCATCGGCCAGGAGCTGGCAGGCGGCTGCCCCCTCTACGATGCCCCCGTCCAAAACATGCGGGCGACACAGGCCGCAATCGCCGAGCCGAGCAACCTCGATGGTTCAGCTCGCGAGGCGCAGGTAGACCGCATCTGTCTTCTTGTCGAGGCGGCCAACGCGCAGCAGGCGCAGGCCGTGCCGTCGGGAGACACACCAGGCATCTTCACCTGGCAACACTCAGAACTGCAGTGGTAGCCGGCAGACCGGAAGTCGTGGTTGGCGTGATCACAGCCCGGCGGCTATGGACAGCCAGGCTAGTGCATCGGCGCACACCAGTTGCATGATCAAGATGCACGCCTCAAGCTGGACCGCATCGCCAAGACCTGCGCTGTGCAGGAAGAAGGAACTACCGGCCCATCGTGTTTCGGGCCGCGCATCCTCAGCAAGGATTTCCCCAACGGTTTCACCTTGGCCCGCAACGCCCCCAAGTACAACGTCTCCACCAAGCCCGAAGACTGGCCCACCGACTAAACCACTGCAGTTGGCATCACCGGCGGCAACAAGCATGTGGCGGTGCGCTAAACGCCCCTCATGCTGCTCGGTCCGGCCCGCACCTGGCTTAAAAACCTGCCCGCTTGCAGCATGAACGGGTGTCTCAACTTCCAGGAGGCGTTTGTCCAAAACTTCACCGACACGTACAAGCGCCCAGGCTGGCCTCGGCAGCTCGCCCTGTGCGTAAATGGTTCGGATGAGCCACTCCGCGACTACCTCACAAGGTGGACCGAGCATCGCAACTCTTGCGAGTGCATCAATGAAGTGCATGCCATCTTGTACTTTATCTATGGGTGCCGAGACGGCACCCTACTCAAGCACAAGCTCATGCGCCGGGAACCCTCGACCCTCGCGCAGCTGATGGTCGTTCTCGACCAGTACGCCATGGCCGAGTCTTCCATTAAGCTCCCCGTACTCGTCGACATGGCCGGGAAGCCAACGGCACCCAACCGGCTGCAGCCCCGGCAGCCAGCCGATCCCAGCCGGATCAAGGCAAGTGCAAGGCTGACCAGCCGAACACTCGTCGGGATTCCCGGCAGGTCATGGCAGTCGAAGGCGGCCGGCTGGCTGACAGTCCAAGTCCCAGCCTGCACCAGCGCACCAACGAAGGCAAGCAGCCATGGCAGGGCAAGTACACCTTTGAGGCCATGCTCGACGGGCCGTGCAAGTTCCACAGCGGAGCCAAGCCGGCTACTCACAGTGCTCGGTAGTGCAGCTAGTTCACCAAGATCGCACACGGCAAGGCCTTGCCGGCCGCACCTCCGCCCCCCGGGCCCGGAGACGTTGAGGAATGCTACGCGTTCCCTCAGTAGGACGCCACGTAAGTCGTCTTCACTAGCGAGCCAGATGACAAGCACTGTCAGCATTGGCGCGTGCAGGAGGTCAACGCCATCATCCCACCGGTGCCCGAGTACATGCATTGGTAGGACAAGCCGGTCACCTGGGGCCGTGAAGACCATCCAGCTGTGATGCCCACGCTAGGCGGCTACGCGCTGGTTTTGGATCCCACCTCCGTCTCCGAGCCGAGCACATGTCACTTCACGCGGGTGCTCGTCGACGATGGCAGCAGAATCAACATCCTATACCGCGACATAATGCAAAAGCTCAGTATCCTCGAGTCCGAGCTTGAGCAGTCCCGAGCGCTGTTCCACGTCATCGTCCCCAGCCTCTCCTGCTCGCCGATCGGCAGGGTCCGGATGGACGTTCTATTCGGCACGACAAAGTACTTCCGCCACGAACCGATCTCGTTTGAGGTCGTCGACCTTTCCTGGTCCTACCAGGCCATCTTTGGCCGGCCTGCCCTGGCCAAGTTCATGGCGGTGCCCCATTACGCCTACTTGAAGATGAAGCTGCCAGGCCCGCGCGGGATCATTTCCATCTTGGGTGACTACAAGAAGTCAGTCGAGTGTGCTCGAGCCGGCAGCAAGTTGGCCGAATCGTTTGTCATCGCCGAGGAGCAGGGGCAACTCGACCAGGCCGTGTCCCTTACCCACGATCTGGCCGCCGTGACCGAGCCCAAGCTGAAGCAGCCGGCTGCGGAGGCCCTGTTCCAGCCAGCCACCGGCAAGAACACCAAGAGGATCCCTGTGGACCCGGCTGATCCCAATGGCAAGTACGTCATGGTGGGGGATGGCCTGAGCAGCAAATAGGAAATCGAGCTCATCGACTTCCTTCGTGAGAATCGGGATATCTTCGCATGGTCCCCCAAAGACATGCCTGGTGTCCTCAGGAAGTTCGCCGAGCACTTCCTTCAAATCCTGCCAAATGCTAAACCAGTCAGGCAACCTCTGTGCCGCTTCTGAGAAGCAAAGAGAAAAAACCATCGGTGAAGAAGTCATCCGACTGCTAGCAGCCGGCTTCATCATGGAGGTCTTCCACCCAGATTAGTTATCGAACCTGTCCTAGTGATAAAGAAGAACAAGACATGGCACATGTGTATCGATTACACCAGCCTGAACAAGGCATGCCCCAAGGATCCATTTTCTCTGCCCGCATCGATCCAGTTATCGACTCAACGGTCGGCTGCGAGCTCCTGTCTTTCCTGGACGCCTACTCAGGGTACGACCAGATCAAGCTATTCCCAGCCCGACGGGTTGAAAACAACTTTCATCACACCCTTCAGGGCATTCTTCTACATCACCATGACGTTTGGGCTGAAAAATGCCGCTACAACATTCCAGTGATGCATGCATTGATGCCTCTACAGTCAGCTCCGCCGTGACATGCACGTCTACGGCTGGTCAGCCCTCCCACTCTACCACCTAATTAAGAAGGCAGACGGGTTCGTCTGGAGCGACGAGGCCGACGACGCCCTGCGCGACCTCAAGCGCGCTCTCAGCACTGTCTCGTTGTTGGTCGCGTCGGCTGACACAGAACCGATGTTGCTCTATATTGCGGCAACCAGCTGCTTAGTCAGCATCGTCATGGGCGTTGAGCGCTCGGAGCCATGCAAAGCACAGCCGGTCCAGCGACCGGTCTACTACCTGAGTTAAGTGTTATCAGCCTCCAAGCAAAACTACCCGCATTATCACAAGATGTGTTACGGTGTGTTCCTGGCGGCCCGGAAGCTCAAGCCCTACTTCCAGGACAACACAATGACGATGGTCAGCACCGCCCCCCTCGGGGAGATCATGGGCAACAAGGATGTGCCCGACCGCATAGCCAAGTGGACGCTAGATATGGCTGACCACGACATCCGGTACGAATCCCGCACCGCCGTCAAGTCGATGGCCTTGGCGGACTTCCTCGTCGACTGGGCAGAGACACAGTACCTGCTGCCGCCTCCCGACTCAACCCATTGGCGCATGCACTTCGACGGGTCGAAGATGCGCACCGGCTTGGGGGTCGGCATTGTCCTCTCCTCCCGAAAGGGAGACCGGCTGCGGTACGTCCTGCAGATACACTTCACTGCATCCAACAACCTGGCGGAGTATAAAGCACTCCTACACGGCCTAGAGCTGGCCAAGGAGATCGGCGTTCAACACATCCTCTGCTTCAGCGACTCCGATCTGGTGGTGCAGCAGGTCACTGGCGAGGGGGACGCTAGAGACGCCAATATAGCCAGCTAACATTTTCTGGTCCAGCACCTCACCGGATGCTTTGAGGGCTGTGAGTTCCATCACATCCTAGGAGCCGGCAATGAGGCAACCGACACACTGGCGAAAATCGGCTCCACGCGGTAGTCCATTCCAGTCGGCGTGTCCCTGGAGCATCTGCGCAAGCCCTCCATCACAACTTCTCCGGAGTCCGAGTCCATCTGCATCCCGACAGACCAGGGGGCTGCGCCACCAATCCTGGGGGCTACGTCACCGGCCTCAGGGACTGCCAAGACCGGCCGGGGGCTCTCGGCTCCCACTCGCCTGCCCCAGCCTGCTTGCCGTCTGTAGCCGCTTAGCCGCCTGCAGTTCCCCAATCTATGCCTTCTGATAACCCGGGGGTTTCCCCCCCCCCCTCCAGGAGTCCCTCCCGTCCGACTTAGGGGCTCCAGCAGCCTGCCAGCCGTCTGCTTCCACCAACACAGAAGATTGAATGATGGTGGTTGTGCTCACAGTGGCCACAACGCCATCCTGGGTACATCCCATCCTTGACTTCCTCGAAGGCGACATCTTGCCGACGGACGAGGTCGAAGCCCGATGAATCCAAAGACGTGCCGGAGCTTACACTATCAGTGCTACGTCGAGGCAGAAAAGGCCTACGAGATCCTCCTCGACATCCATCAGGGTGAGTGTGGCCACCACACCGCCTCTCTCTCCCTGGTGGCCAAGACATTCCGCCATGGGTTCTACTGGCCGACTGCCCTCAAGGAGGCCAAGATGTTGGTCGACAAGTGCAACGGCTGCCAGTGCTTCATGGCGCGCAACCACTAGCCGCCTGGATCCCTGCAGACCATCCCCCTCACATGGCCATTCGCCGTCTGGGGTCTGGACATCGTGGTTCCGTTCAAAACTGCCAGGGGCGGCATGACCCACCTTTTGCTGGCCATTGACAAATTCACAAAGTGGATCGAGGCGAGGCAGATCAAAAACCTGGACGGCCCAATGGCCGTCACATTCATCAAGGACACAGCCGTCCGCTATGGTCTGTGGAACAACATCATCATCAATAATGGCACCAACTTCGCCAAAGGCGCCCTCGCCCGCTACTGCAGCGCACAAGGCGTCCGGCTGGACCTTGCGTCCGTCGCCCACCCACAGTCGAATGGCCTGGCGGAGCGGGCAAACGAGCTCTTCTGGGCCGACCTGAATCCCAGGCTGGTCGAGCCACTCGAGCGCTCAGCCGACGTGTGGATCGAGGAGCTGCCGAATGTGCTATGGAGTCTACGCACGACGCTAAACTGATCGACAGGCTATACGTCATTCTTCTTAGTGTACGGGGCCAAGGCGATCATCCCCATCGACGTCGAGTTTGACTTGCCTCAGGTCACCCTACATACTGAGGCGAAGCCAAGGAGGCAAGCAAGATGGCGTCGACCACCTCGAGGAGGCACTTGAGCTAGCGTTGTACAGAACAACTATCTACCAGCAGGCTCTACACCGCTACGACAGCCGACGGGTCAAGCCACTATCTTCCAGAGAGGGCAACTTAGTGCTCCGACTGATCCAGCAAATAGCCGGCCAGCACAAGCTATCCGCCCCACGGGAGGGCCCATTCATCATTACCAATGCCTTAAGCAACAACGCTTACTATATCGTTGATGCCCGAAAGGCCAGCAAGAACAAGAAGGACGCCACCGGCTCCGACTCGGAGAGGCCATGGAATACACAACTCCTACGTCCATTTTATAGCTAAAGTATGCACGTATGTATCTGTACTACTTTCAATAAATAAAGAAGTCGGCACCCCAGAGTAGGACTCGGGGACTGTTGTTTTATCACAAGACATGGAGTATTCTTTTTTTAGTACCGGCTACCCCCGGGTCGGCCGATCCGACTTGCGGACTACCGTCTCACCCAATCCCCGCCCTAAAATCGACGAAGTACTATACCTCCTGCTCCTAGATGGCCTAACCCTAGCCATCTATAGACTACCACGTGGTTTTCGGGCCGGCATGCGCACAAGCAAAGGGAGTCGGGGCGTATAGGAAAAAAGTTGACTATGGGCGGGATCATAGACCGTTTGCCTAGACGGACTCAGAATCTAACTTGTAAAAATCTCGAAGTACTAGTGCCCTGCCTCCGGTAGCTCACTCTTTGTTTGGCTCCAGTCCGCGAGCTGGCTGGCCGACGGGAAAAATGGCCAAGGAGCAAGGCACATTGGAAAAGAAATTTAAACAAGGGATGACGACGAGCCAAAGGGCAGACGGCAGATAGACAAATTCGAAACATGAGATAAGTAAGATAATGGCCCATGGCCAGGTGTACGGATACAATACACCCCGGTGAGTTGACTTGTTCTTAACGGTTTAAAAAGTGCAAAGAAAGAAAGTAGGAAAAATAACGCCGGCTACTGCAGCATCGCCTTCTGGCCAACCAGCATGGGTGGCCGGCCCGTCTAAGCGTCAGGAGCTGGCGGTGCCTCTTGTCTGGCCTCCGTCTCACCAGCCGGCGGTGCCTCCGTGTAGGCACCTTCAAGTGGCTGCACCTTCGGAGAAAAGGACGTGGACGCTCTGCCACCGGCCTTGGTTGCAGCCAGGCGCCAGCTACAGCCGGCTCATCCGAGCTGGATCCAACCTCCTCCTTATCCTCGCCGATGGGGACGCCATAGTCATCCTCCGGGAGGGGCACGCCATCGTCGTTAAGCTCGGGGAATAGGTCTCCAACGAGGCGTAGCTGGCGACCTCATTGGCGCGGAATGCAATCTCCTCTTTGCGCCACGCCAGATCCGGCTGCGTGGCCGCCTGCATAGTCGATGCCGGGATACCAGGATAGCATGAAAGACAGGGCGAGCCGGGCGCCGGCCCGGGCTGCCGAAGCCTTCCACGCGTCAAACCGGTCGACGACATTTCCCAGCCATGTCGAGACTCGGTCCTCCGATACCTCATCGCCATGATCAGCCCAAAGGGCCCGAACGACGGCCTGGCCGGCTGATATGAGCCGGCGCCTGAGAGTGCGGAGATGGGCGATGCAAGACTCACAGTCTTGCTCCCTCTCTGCGGCCGACTAGTCGGCCCCTTCACGAACATCAGCACCGCCCCGGTCCTGCTTCGCCCGGAGGGCCGTCACCGATCGTTCGGGCGTGCGTGCGTCTCGGAAAAGGGGGCTGCCCCACGAAAAGAAGTGAGCAAGATCCAAGTGCAACGATGCAGCCGGCTGAGGACTAAAAAGACTTACCGGCAAAGATGGTGTCCACCCCCTTAACGAGGACGATCGCGTTGTTCGCCCGCCGGTCAGCCGTTTGCCTGAGCTCGCCGAGCCGAGCCACGTCGTCCTAGAGCGTCGTGGCCGCCTCGTCGCTCTCGGCCACCGCCTGCAGCATCGTCTCCTTCTTCGCCTCGGCCGCCTACAAGGCACTGCCGAGTCGCGCCACCTCGGCCGTTTGCGTCGCCTGCTTCTAGGCCAGCTGGTCCGCCTCAAGGGACTTGAGCAGTGACTCCAGCTCGGTGACGGACGCGGACGCTGCTGGAAAGCAAACAAACACCATATTCAACAAAGGTAAGAAGTATAAAAATTTGTCCTGGCTGCCACGAAGTCACGCAGCCGGCCTGAATCTCGGGGACTACACCCAGTGGGTGCACTCGCGCGCGCACACCAACAATAAAAGAGAGGTTACCTGTTGCCACCTCCGGCTCGGCTTTGGCAGCCGCCAGCTGAGCTGATCGAGCCGTAAGCTCCTCCTCAGCCCGCCGGGAGCTGGCCTTGGTGAAGCGGTCGGCGCTCATAGCATCCCGGAAGATGGCGTCGCGTTGCGTCCGGTCGAGCTTAATAAGATTTGGCTCGATTGACTGGAAGCCGCGCAGCCGGCTCAAATCTCGGGGACTACACGTGTATGCTCGCTCGCACCAACCAGCAAACCCGCAAACGAAAAAAGGTTCAATCGGAGGAACTTACCTCGAGTGCCTGGTCCAGGGCCCTGAGGCCGGCCGCCGTAGTTTTGGCAAAGTCGACCATGCCCTTTTGGCACTGAAGGAGTGCACCGGCTATTTGCACGGGCACTAAGGGTCCTGCTCCAGCCACGGAAGGGGCGCGAAGCAGCTGCGCACAAGCGTCCGTCAGCGTCGACAACGATCGCACCCGGCTACCTCCAGCCGGCGTGCTCGACGTTGGTGCTGCCCCGGTCACGATGATGAAGTTGGAATTATGCCCTAGAGGCAATAATAAATGTATAGTTATTATTATAATTCCTGTATCAAGATAATAGTTTATTATCCATGCTATAATTGTATTGAATGAAGACTCATTTACATGTGTGGATACATAGACAAAACACCGTCCCTAGCATGCCTCTAGTTGGCTAGCCAGTTGATCAATGATGGTCAGTGTCTTCTGATTATGAACAAGGTGTTGTTGCTTGATAAGTGGATCACGTCATTGGGAGAATCACGTGATGGACTAGACCCAAACTAATAGACGTAGCATGTTGATCGTGTCATTTTGTTGCTACTGTTTTCTGCGTGTCAAGTATTTATTCCTATGACCATGAGATCATATAACTCACAGACACCGGAGGAATGCTTTGTGTGTATCAAACGTCGCAACGTAACTGGGTGACTATAAAGATGCTCTACAGGTATCTCCGAAGGGGTTAGTTGAGTTAGTATGGATCAAGACTGGGATTTGTCACTCCGTGTGACGGAGAGGTATCTCGGGGCCCACTCGGTAATGCAACATCACACACGAGCCTTGCAAGCAATGTAACTTAGTGTAAGTTGCGGGATCTTGTATTACGGAACGAGTAAAGAGACTTGCCGGTAAACGAGATTGAAATAGGTATGCGGATACTGACGATCGAATCTCAGGCAAGTAACATACCGAAGGACAAAGGGAATGACATACGGGATTATACGAATCCTTGGCACTGAGGTTCGAACGATAAGATCTTCATAGAATATGTAGGATCCAATATGGGCATCCAGGTCCCGCTATTGGATATTGACCGAGGAGTCTCTCGGGTCATGTCTACATAGTTCTCGAACCCGCAGGGTCTGCACACTTAAGGATCGACGTTGTTTTATGCGTATTTGAGTTATATGGTTGGTTACCGACTGTTGTTCGGAGTCCTGGATGAGATAACGAACGTCACGAGGGTTTCTGGAATGATCCGGAAACGAAGATTGATATATAGGATGACCTCATTTGATTACCGGAAGGTTTTCGGAGTTACCGGGAATGTACCGGGAATGACGAATGGGTTCCGGGAGTTCACCGGGGGGGGCAACCCACCCCGGGGAAGCCCATAGGCTATGAGGGTGGCGCACCAGCCCTTAGTTGGCTGGTGGGACAGCCCAAGAGGGGCCTATGCGCCAAGGATAAGAAATCAAAGGAAAAAAAAGAGGGAGGAGGTGGGAAGGGAGGGGGACTCCCTCCCAAGAAACCTAGTCCAACTCGGTTTGGGGGGGGGGAGAGTCCTCCCCCTTGGCTCGGCCGACTCCTTGAGGGTCCTTGGACCCCAAGGCAAGGCCTCCCTCCCTCCCACCTATATATACGGAGGTTTTAGGGCTGATTTGAGACGACTTTCTCACGGCTGCCCGACCACATACCTCCACGGCTTTTCCTCTAGATCGCGTTTCTGCGGAGCTCGGGCGGAGCCCTGCTGAGACAAGGTCATCACCAACCTCCGGAGCGCCGTCACGCTGCCGGAGAACTCTTCTACCTCTCTGTCTCTCTTGATGGATCAAGAAGGCCGAGATCATCGTCGAGCTGTACGTGTGCTGAACGCGGAGGTGCCGTCCGTTCGGTACTAGATCGTGGGACTGATCGCGGGATTGTTCGCGGGGCGGATCGAGGGACGTGAGGACGTTCCACTACATCAACCGCGTTCTCTAACGCTTCTTCTGTACGATCTACAAGGGTACGTAGATCACTCATCCCCTCTCGTAGATGGACATCACCATGATAGGTCTTCGTGCGCGTAGGAAAATTTTTGTTTCCCATGCGACGTTCCCCAACAGATGATTCAGTCGCCGTTCCCCGGTGCCTCAGGGGTCGCTCCGTCTCGCGGCCCGTCACCAGACGCGACGCGGGCTATCTAGTCGGCGGCCGGGTCGGCGATCTCCATGATGACCGGCTCGATAGCCGGCGGAGGTGTCACCGTCGGTGACGGCTCGGCGTGTGCGCAAGCCGGTGCAGGTGGGGGCCTCGTCGAAGGAGTCATAGGTGGCATCGATGTCGCGGCGTCTACCACCGCCTCGCCCAAGGGGCCACTAGCACCGGCTCTCCCACCGGAGGTTGCCATCCTCACGGGGCGTTCTCGCTCGAGCCGCACCGTCTACGCATGCTCGGCGGCCAAGGGGACCCGCGTGGCAGCCTTGAGGACCGACTCCTCTGCGTTAGGAAGCTCAATAGCAGCTTTGCGGAGAGAAAGGAAAGGGGCACGAGCTTAGAGGCCACGAAGCCACCTGAAAGAAAAATATGAAGGCATGAGCCTCGATGGAGTACTTACCCGTCTAGGAGGGGAAGCGGGCGGCCCCCGCGCTTCAGTCACCTGCGCGCTGGCTCGTTGGCACCCGACGGCAGGACGGACGACCGCACCTTCTTCGCCACCTGGCTGCCATCCGAGCCGCTAGCCGGTCCCTTGTCTCGACGGCGCTCCTTCGCCGTCTGGCAGCGAGCCGGCTGGGTAAACGTCAGCGGGCTCCCAGTTGGCTCATCCCCGCCCCTCACACGGCGACAGCCCGAGGGAGTCCGCTATGGAGGGCGGAGCCTCATCCAGCAGTCCTCGTCGGTGTCGGCGTCGTCCATCGAGTCCTTGAGCCACTCGGGGCAGGGGTGGGCCGGCTGCGCGTCGTTAGTAGGATTGCTAGCTGGCTCCTCCTCGTCGCCTTCACCTCCATGCCCCCCATGGACGTCGGCACCCCTGAGTTCTCGGGGGCGATGGGTCCCCCGTTGACCGACTCATAATCGACGGTGTTGGACTCCGAGCGGTCCGGGCGGAACACCAGCGGGAGTGGGCCGTCTGGGGTGTTCTGCCGGGTGAAGAGTTGAAGGAAAACGCGGCCTCACGTCAGAGATTGGTATGAGAAAAGAAAAACATCAGCAGACGGCCAACAAACCCACCTGCGGCGCCAGGTTATAGCGGTTGTATGGCGACACGCCGAAGTGCTAGTTGTCTTCATCCAGCTCGAAGTTAGTAATGTTGTTCACACGCGCGGCAACCTTGCACAATGGCAGCACCATCGTCGGCAGCCGGCACGGGCCTCAGTTGCCGCCCATGTTGCAGATCCGGTGCGCCCGCGCCTTCAGAGGCGCCACCCGGCTCGCGATGAAGGCGGCAATCATTAACTTCCTCTCCAGTTGGCATAGGCGCCAGAGGAACAATTTCCCGTGTTGCGCTACTCTCCGGTTCGAGAGGGGGTGTAATTACCTCATCGAGTTCTACTTTCCTCCCACTTACTTCTTTCGAGAGAAACTCTTTCTCTAGAAAGGATCCGTTCTTGGCAACAAAGGTTTTACCTTCGGATCTAAGCTAGAAGGTATACCCAATAGTTTCTTTAGGCCATCCTATGAATATGCATTTCTCCGCTTTGGGTTCGAGCTTTTCTGGTTGAAGTTTCTTCACATAAGTATTGCAGCCCCAAACTTTAAGAAACGGCAGCTTAGGTTTCTTGCCAAACCATACTTCATACGGTGTCGTCTCAACGGATTTAGACGGTGCCCTATTTAAAGTGAATGCTGCAGTTTCCGATGTGTATCCACAAAATGATAGCGGTAAGTCGGTAAGAGACATCATGGATCGTACGATATCTAATAAAGTGTGATTATGATGTCCAGACACTCCGTTACATTGCAGTGTGCCAGGCGGCGTCAGTTGTGAAACAATTCCACACTTCCTTAGGTGTGTGCCAAACTCGTGACTCAAATATTCTCCTCCATGATCAGATCGTAGACACATAATTTTTCTATCACGTTGATTCTCAACCTCACTCTGAAATTCCTTGAACCTTTCAAACGTCTCAGATTTGTGTTTCATCAAGTAGATATACCCATACCTACTTAAATCATCGGTGAGAGTGAGAACATAACGGTTGGCACTGCGAGCTTCAACGTTCATTGGACCAAACACATCAGTATGTATTATTTCCAATAAGTCGGTCGCTCTCTCCATTACTCGTGAGAATGGAGTCTTACTCATCTTGCCCATGAGGCACGGTTCGCATGTGTCAAATGATTCAAAGTCAAGAGACTCTAATAGTCCATCAGTATGGAGCTTCTTCATGCGCTTAACACCGATATGGCCAAGTTGGCAGTGCCACAAGTATGTCGGACTATCATTATCAACTTTACAACTTTTGGTACTCACACTATGAATATGTGTAACATCACAATCGAGATTCATCAAGAATAACCATTCACCAGCGGAGCATGACCATAAAACATATCACTCATATAAATAGAACAACCATTATTCTCTGACTTAAATGGGTAGTCGTCTCGCATTAAGAAACACCCTGATACAATATTCATGCTCAAAGATGGTACTAAATAACAATTATTGAGGTTCAAAACTAATCCCGATGGTAGATGTAGAGGCAGCGTGCCGACGGCGATCACATCGACCTTGGAGCCATTCCCGACACGCATCGCCACCTCGTCCATCGCCAGTCTCCGCTTATTCCACAGTTCCTGCTTTGAGTTGCAAATGTGAGCAAAGGCACCGGTATCAAATACCCAGGAGATACTACAGACTTGGGTCCATTCTTTTTCTCCTTCTCGGTATCTGGATTACCGGGCACAGCAACGGCTTTGTTGTATTTCTTTAAATTCTTCTTACCCTTGCCCCTCTTAAAACTGCAGGTCTTATTGACCTTCAACACTTGATGCTCTTTCTTGATTTCTACTTCTGTAGATTTCAGCATCGAGTACAACTCAGGAATGGTCTTTTCCATCCCTTGCATGTTGTAATTCAGAAAAAAATCCTTGTAGCTTGGTGGGAGAGACTAGAGGATTCTGTCAATTACAGCGTCATCCGGAAGTTCGACTCCAAGCAAAGTCAGACGACTCTGTAACCCAGACATTCTGAGTATATGCTCAGTAAGAGAACTGCTCTCCTCCATCTTACAGCTATAGAACTTGTCGGAGAGTTCATATCTCTCGACACGGGCATGATCTTGAAAAACTAGTTGGAGCTCCTGGAACATCTCGTATGCTCCGTGGTGCTCAAAACGCCTTTGGAGCCCCGTTTCCAAACTGTATAACATGCCACACCTAACCACAGAGTAGTCATCACTCCGCGTCTGCCAGACGTTCTGAATGTCCTAGGCCGCTACGGGAGTAGAAGGGTCACCTAGCGGTGCATTAAGGACATAATCCTTTTTAGCTGCTTCGAGGATGAGCATCAAGTTGCGTACCCAGTCCGCGTAGTTGCTACCATCATGTTTCAGCTTGTTTTTCTCTAGGAATGCGTTGAAATTGAGGTTGACAGGTGCGTTGGCCATTGGATCTACAATATTTGTAAAGGCAAATTTTAGTCTAAGTTCATGACAATTAAGTTCATTTAATCAAATTAAGTATGAACTCCCACTTAAATCGACATCCCTCTAGTCAACTAAGTGACACATGATCCATGTTGACTAACCCATGTCCGATCATCACGTGAGACGGACTAGTCGTTGTGGTGAGCAACGTCATGTCCGATCCTTCGCAACGGTGCACACTTAGGGGAATACGTTCTCAAAGTTTTATGAGGGATCATCTTATTATGCTACCGTCGTTCTAAGCAATAAGATGAAAAACATGATAAACATCACATGCAATCATATAGTGACATGATATGGCCATTATCATCTTTGCCCTTCGATCTCCATCTTCAGGCATCGCTTGATCATCATTGTCACCAACGTGATACCATGATCGCCATCATCATGATCTCCATCATCGTGTCTCCGTGAAGTCGTCACGCCAACTACTACCACCACTACTACTATAGCTAACCGTTAGCAATGAAGTAAAAGTAGTAAACACATGGCGTTGCATCTCATACAATAACTTAGGACAACTCCTATGGCTCCTGCGAGTTGTCATACTCATCGACATGCCAATCGTGAATCCTATTACAATAACATGATCGTCTCATACATCACACATGCAACATCACAACTTTGGCCATATCACATCACATGTCAAACCCTGGAAAAACAAGTTAGACGTCCTCTAATTGTTGTTGCAACTTTTACGTGGCTGATTTGGGTTTCTAGCAAGAACGCCTTCTTGCGTACATGACAGACACAACGATGATAATCCAAAGCTATTTACCCTTCATAAGGACCCGTTTCATCAAATCCAATCCGACTAGAGTGGGAGAGACAGACACCCACTAGCCACCTTTATGCACGGTGAGCATGTTGGCCGGTGGAACCTTTCTCACGTAAGCATACGTGTAAGGTCGGTCCGGGCCTCTTCATCCCACAATAAGACTAGTAGCGGCAAGCAATTTACAAATCAGCGCCCTCAACCTTTTGTATTCTACTCGTGCATAGAATCCATGCATAGAAAACCTGGCTCGGATGCCACTGTTGGGTAACGTAGCATAAATTCAAAATTTTCCTACGCCATATTCAGATCTTCCTATGGAGAGACCAGCAACGAGAAAGGGGTGAGTGCATATTCATGTTGGAAGATTGCTAAGAGGAAGCGTTGCTAGAATGCGGTCGATGGAGTCGTACTCGCGGCGATTCAGATCGCGGTGTGATTCCGATCTAGTGCCGAACCACGGCACCTCCGCGTTCAACACACGTGCAGCCCGGTGACGTCTCCCGCACCTTGATCCCACAAGGAGAAGGGACAGGTTGGGGAAGATCTCCGGCATCACGACGGCGTGGTGTCGATGGAGAGACGAGGTCTCCCGGCAGGGCTTCGCCAAGAACCGTGGGAGAGGAGGAAGAAGAAGAGCAGGGCTGCGCCGAGAGAGAGATGGAAAACCGTATCTCCAAAGGCGAAAACCCGCACTATATATAAGGTAAGGATGGGGTGGCGCCCCAGTTAGGGTTCCCCCTTGAGGGGGGCGGCAGCCCTCGATGGGAGAGGGGGGGCGGTGGCCATGGAGGAAAGGGGGGTGGCGCACCGCTAGTTGGGCCTTAGGCCCACCAGCGCCTAGGGTTTGCCCTCCCTCCCTCTCTGGTGCGCCTGGGCTGAGTGTGGGGGGTGCACCAGCTCTACTAGGGGCTAGTTCCCTCCCGCACTTGGCACATGTAGCCTTCCGGGGCTTCTGGCCCCTCCCGATGGGCCTCTGGAACCATTCCGGTGTTCCCGGCACTTTGCCGGTGGTGCCCGAAACATTTTCGGCGTCCAAACCCATCCATCCAATATATCAATCTTTACCTCCGGACCATTCCGGAGCTCCTCGTGACGTTTGGGATCTCATCGTGGACTCCGAACAACCTTCGGTAACCTCGTATAACAATTCCCTGTAGACCCTACGGTTCGGGAATCATGCATACATGACCGAGTCACTCTCTGGCCAATAACCATCGGCGGGACCTGGATACCCATGGTGGCTCCCATATGTTCCCTAATGATCTCATTGGATGAACCACGATGTCAAGGATTCAATCAATCCCGTATACACACTACAAGAAAAACATTGATTCTTGACCCCCTATTTTGGTCGTAGAATGGTAATTACTTTTAAGTTATGACCTTTTTTTGACCAAATTCAATACATCAACAGTTGGCCGTCAAGAACAGAAAAACTTGACCTTCTTTTAAAATTGGTCAGCAACATGCAGTGACCAAAATTATGGTCATTAGCAATTTATTTGATCCACGTAGGACATGAAATGACTAGGCTAGTGTGACATGGCAAACCGGTGACGTGGACACCACATAGGATAAATGGGTCAAGCCCATTAGTTCAACCCAGTATTTTTTTGTACAAATTACGGAGCCAAATTTGTATTGGGCTGATGTTCAGTTATTTATCAGGCCATGGGCCTTCTGGTATTATTATATTTTTTCTACTAATTAGTTATTATCCTTGTTTATATACCAAACTTACATAGTTTTATCTCGTATGAGGCTTTGGCAAGCGTGGTTTTCATTTCAATAATATCACATAAAAAACATTTGATAGCCTACACGCCACATTCCAGGCCAAGTGCATAGAAAAATCTGCACTGATCAAGTGCACAACAAAAAAGTTCAAATACTTTTCTAATTTTCATTAAATAAACAAAACTAAAACAGTAACATGATATACACAAAGAGTTAGAGAAACACGTAATGAGGAAAACAAAGCATAATTGATGGCTTCGTAGTCTTGTGTTTCCAACTTCCTCCATGCAACATATCAACCTGGAGCTGAAAGAATCTACAAAGCATAATTGATGGCTTCATAGTCCTCTGTTTCCCAATTCTTCCCATCAACATATCAACCTAGAGTTGAAAGGATCACGCATGAGAATTGAGAAGACAATAGAACAAAAGGGAATGGAAATAAAAGAATTCAATTGTTTATCAAAAATAAACTAACTCCACAAAACAAAATAGCAAGTGATGTGTTCTATGGCAATGGGAATGCTTCATATACATGTTTCTTTTTAATTAAAAGAAATAAGTTCTATGAAGAAGGTAAAGTAGTGAGAAAAAGACATTCATTCTAGACTAGAAGCAAAGAAGAATAACAACAGATAATATTTCTAAATGCTCACCCCCTAAACACTATCCATTTGTTGATATATGTTGCCAAAGAATTTAGGACATCTCTACATGGACATTTGTTGAGAAAAACACTATCCATGTATGTAAGAGCTTAAAGATGACAACATATTAGTTTCGCACTACCAATGGCTTGTTATATTTTGCATGATTTGTTTAGATATTTAACAAATCATATGCTACAACATTACATACTAGCTAAAGTCATCTACTATAAACATATGTCCAGAAAGAGCATTAGGTACATAAACAGTTTGCTGGTGGCAGTGCGTAGACACTACAATTACTAGTCTGGCTACTTTCCTTCGATGTATAATTTCTAGGACAACACAAGGGCATGTCTATAGACCATCACAACAAACTCATCACAAAGCCACGGACAACCGACGGGCACCATAGAGTAGGAAGAAAACATGGTAGACAAATGGACTCACCAACCCACAAGCAATCATGAATGTAGGTGTAGGGGCAAGGCTAGAACGTACAATTTTGACTGGATGGTGGAGACATCGTCGGCGTGCTTGTTCTCCTCACCACTGTCGTCACGTTCCAGTCTAGACGAACATGTGTGCACCTGGTGTATTACGTACTAGGTGACATAACTGAAATTATGAGGACCAGATTTTGTCAGAATGATATGTTATTTGTACAACAGTCTAGATGATTTCCAACTTAAGCTAACATATACTCCTATTTGATATGCTGTCGTACATGCTAATGATACAGAAAGTTAATAACAGGAGTTTAACTATGATCTTGTGTATCCAGGTATGTTGCACAAGATAATATAGAAATGCACTACATGATAGAAGCGATATGATTTCATACTCCCTAAAGGCATGGATACACAGTCAATTATAGCTCCAAATTTATCCAAAGTTAACATGGTCAGCTAAAAACTAAATCCAAGCATTTCCAGAATATTATTCGTCCACAACTGCCCATCACTTCTAAATGCCCTAAATTACCATAGGAAAGATGTAAACCCCTAAACCGGTAGAACTCACAGTTGCAGAAAGAAGAATAGGCCCAGGAAGAACTCGTGGGGAATACCATTAAGGGCCGATCTTGCAGTTACTACACACATGGTCCTGCAAATTGCTCCAGTCCACTGTCTCCATGTATGATGGCTACCCCAGGTTCCTACGATACTGAAACAAATAAAAGATCATGACGTGATCTAAGATCTCCTGAGCAGAAAAAGAAATCGCTCTCGCCTACAAGGGCAGACGAGACAAACCTGAGGGCCTGGATGATGGATCGAACGGCGAGGAAGACGATGAAGGCGCCCCTCTTCAACATAACAACGGGGGCGACGCAGTCGGTGGTCATCATGGCGGTGGCGGGGAGGATGATGTGTGTCATGGGCGCGGAGGGGACAAGACAGGGGATTTCGACCATGAAGAGGGATGCCAGCGACTAGTTGTGACAAGCGAGGAGAGGCAAAATCCGATGCCGATGCCTCCCACATCGAACGGGAGCAGCGACCGTGGCGCCGTTGCCAGATCCGCCAATGTTGCGGCCCTTCTCGCTGATGTCGGGACCAGCCGAGGCGAACGGAAGAGGATGAGGAACGGCGGCCAGGGAGCACGGAGGGGCATCGATCTGGTGGGCGTGGAGGGGCGTCGGTCTGGTGGGCGAGGTGGAGGCTGACGGCGGGGCTGGGAACTAGGGTTTGTTTGATGAAGGGTTTTTATATCTATTGGCCTTACTGGGCTTCTCAAGTGCGGCTAGATCTTGTGTTTATAAAATTTTGGTCCATCAGGTTGTGTGTAGTTGTATATATATTTTTAGCATTATTTTGATATAATGTTGTTGTTTGAAACACTTTATTAAATTAAAATTTTGGCATTTTTAAAAAAGTTGGCAAGATTAAAAATATCAATCACATAAAGTGGAATATAGTATCATTGATAATATTCAAAACAAACAAAAATATTTTACCGTAGGTGGTCGTGTGGCTAAACGAGAGAGAAACCATCATTGTACGTGACTATAAGTGCGGCAATCAGTTGGTGCTCCAAGGAGGGAGCGCTCCTGCATGCGAAAAATATTTTTTTGAAATATAAAAATAGTCCAACAGAAATTCAGTGTGTTATTTTTCACATCCAAATGCTACATACAAATGTTTACGTAAAAGGGTTAAATATTTTGGCCTACGAAAAAAACCAAAATGTTACACGAAAATGCCAACGTAAGTTTGCTTTTTTCACCGACGAAACACCGTTTCTCCGTTTCGCACGAAACATTTCAAGGATGAATGTGACACAACACGAACATCTACAATTTGTTTTTTCAGTTTTTGAAAATATTTAATATCTTTTTTGTTTACTATTCAAGCAAGAGCACACACTCCGAGAGGCAAATGCCATTCTTTCTATAAGTGCTTCATTTTTCTACATAAAAGGCACTACATTATAATAATGTTCTTGTAAAAAATAGATATTTTTACATTGTCGTATACTATTATTGAAGGGAAATGATCCCTTTAGGCCCGTGTCTTCGACTACATACCCAAATATTATTTCACGTGTTTGGTGAAGTTTATCGATTTATTTGACATAATTCAAATGTGAACTACATGTATCTTAAATAATGTTTCTAAAAATAGAATTTACTTTTTAGGCACGTGGATTGTTTCTAATAATGTCTCTTAATTAACGTTTCTTAAATATTGTTTCCTAAATAATGTTTCTAAAAATAGCGATTTTTTCTTTTGCAAAATCTAAATAAGGTTTAAAGTTATGAAATTAACATGGACACGTGCATTTATTATTTTAGCACTTTATTATATTTTTAGATATTTATGATAGGAAAATGGTAATCTTCACTTTTTGATTGTTATGTATTTATATAATATGTTTGCATTCATAGATGTAAGAAAATCCGCTTTTTTCCCTAGCACTCACAAATGAAAATAATATATTGGCACCCATATGTTACAATGCGTCCCATGTGTGGGTCTGACATGTTAACATGCACATGACAATGGATCGCACGATTAACACGCATGCTAGGTCCATATGACACATGGGTTCCACAACCATTTAGGACTCACATGATAGTAGGTCCATTGATCAACTAGAAAAGTGGGTTTGGATGACACATGGGTCCCACCTATAAGTATGGTTGACACATAGGCAAAATTGACATGTAGATACGACACCTGGACAAAATCGTTGAAGTGTTGTCCAGTTACCTCCACCTATATGATTATGACCATATAGTTTGGCCGTGAAGGGCTAGAATAAGATCATAAACACGACTACATAGCTAATGACCTATTTGCACAATAGAACAATGACCTTATAAGCACAAATAGTCATAATGTTATAGGGTTTGCACCCTCCCACGGTCTTCATGACCAAATTCAGAATTTTGGTCATTGATCTGTGACCAATTGAACCACCGTCAATATTTTTTATCATAAACGAGCACTTTTCTTGTAGTGACAATTCCCTTTGTCTGTCGATATAGAACTTGCCAGAGATTCGATCGTCGGTATACCTATACCTTGTTCAATCTCGTTACTGGTAAGTCTCTTTACTAGTTCCGTAGCACATCATCCCATGACTAACATTCTTAGTCACACTTGAGCTCATTATGATTATGTTCTAGCGAGTGGGCCCAGAGATACCTCTCCCTCACACGGAGTGACAAATCCCGATCTCGATTCGTACCAACCCAACAGACACTTTCGGAGATACCCGTAGTGCACCTTAATAGTCACCCAGTTACGTTCTGACGTTTGATACACCCAAAGCACTCCTACGGTATCCGGCAGTTGCACAATCTCACGGTCGAAGGAAAAGACACTTGATATTAGAAAAGCTTTAGCATACAAACAATACGATCTAGTGCTATGCTCAGGAATGGGTCTTGTCCATCACATCATTCTCCCAATGATGTGATCCCGTTATCAATGACATCCAATGTCCATGATCAGGAAACCATGATCATCTATTGATCAACGAACTAGCCAATCTAGTGGCTTGCTAGGGACACATTGTGATCTATTTATTAACACATGTATTACTTTTTCCTGTTAATACATTTATAGCATGAACAATAGACGATTATCATGAACAAGGATATATGATAATAACCATTTTATTATTGCCTCTAGGGCATATTTCCAACAGTCTCCCACTTGCACTAGAGTTAATAATCTACTAACATTGTGATGTATCAAACACCCATAGCATTGTAGTGTTGACCATGTTTTGCTCGAGGAAGAGGTTTAGTCAACGGGTCTGCAATATTCAGATCTGTGTGCACGTTAGAATTATCTATTACTCCACTCTGGACATGGTCCTGGATGGAGTTGTAGCGGCATTTGATGTGCTAGGTCTTCTGGTGAAACCTGGGCTCCTTGGCTATGGCAATGGCCCCAGTGTTATCACAGAAGATTGTCATCGGACCCGACGCGCTTGGGACCACTTCAAGGTTGGTGATGAGCTCCTTCATCAAAATCCCTTCATGAGCTGCTTCTGAAGCGGCTATGTACTCTGCTTCACATGTAGATGCTGCCACGACTTCTTGCTTGCTGCTGCACCACCTCACTGCCCCGCCATTCAAAACATACACGTATCTGGTCTATGACTTAGAGTCATCCGGATCTGTGTCGAAGCTAGCATCGACGTAACCCTTTACGACGAGCTCTTCGTCACCTCCATAAACAAGAAACATCTGCTTAGTCCTCTTCAGGTACTTAAGGATATTCTTGACCGTTGTCCAGTGTTCCATACCGGGATCACTTTGGTACCTCCCTACTAAACTTATGGCAAGGTTTATATCAGGTCTGGTACACAACATGTCATACATTAGAGAGCCTACGGCTGAAGCGTAGGGAACAATACTCATCTTCTCTCTATCTGCTCCCGTGGTCCGTGATTGAGTCTTAATCAATCTCATACCTTGCAATACTGGCAAGAACCCCTTCTTTGAGTTTTCCATATTGAACTTCCTCAATATCTTGTCAAGGTATGTACTTTGCGAAAGACCTATGAGGCGTCTCGATCTATCTCTATAGATCTTGATGCCTAATATGTATGCAGCTTCTCCAAGGTCCTTCATTGAAAAACTCTTGTTCAAATAGGCCTTTATGCTCTCCAACAACTCTATGTTATTCCCCATCAATAATATGTCATCCACATATAGTATGAGGAAAGCTACAGAGCTCCCACTCACTTTCTTGTACAGACAGGCTTCTCCATAAACCTGTATGAACCCAAACGCTTTAATCACCTCATTAAAGCGAATGTTCCAACTCCGAGATGCTTGCACCAGCCCATAGATGGAGCGCTGGAGCTTGCATACCTTGTTAGCACTCTTAGGGTCGACAAAACCTTCTGGTTGCATCATATACGATTCTTCCTTAAGATACCCGTTAAGGACCGTTGATTTGACGTCCATTTGCCAAATTTCGTAATCATGAAAAGCGGCAATTGCTAACATGATTCGGACTGACTTCAGCTTCGCTACGGGAGAGGAAGTCTCATCGTAGTCAACTCCTTGAATTTGTCGAAAACCCTTTGCGACAAGTCGGGCTTTGTAAACTTTCACATTACCATTTGCATCTGTCTTCTTCTTAAAGATCCATTTATTTTCTATGCCTTGCCGATCATCGGGCAAGTGCACCAAAGCCCATGCTTTGGTCTCATACATGGAACCTATCTCGGATTTCATAGCCTTGAGACATTTGTTGGAATCCGGGCCCGCCATTGCTTCTTCATAATTCGAAGGTTCACCGTTGTCTAACAACATGATTTCCATCATAGGGTTCCCGTACCACTCTGGTGCGGATCGTACCCTTGTGGACCTTCGTTGTTCAGTAGTAACTTGATCCGAAGCTTCATGATCATCATCATTAACTTCCTCTTCAGTTGGCGTAGGCGCCACAGGAACAATTTCCCATGCTGCGCTACTCTCCGGTTCGAGAGGGGGTTTAATTAACTCATTGAGTTCTACTTTCCTCCCTCTTACTTCTTTCGAGAGAAACTTTTTCTCAAGAAAGGATCCGTTCTTGGCAACAACGATTTTACCTTCGGATCTAAGATAGAAGGTATACCCAATAGTTTCCCTAGGGTCTCCTATGAATACGCATTTCTCCACTTTGGATTCGAGCTTTTCTGGTTGAAGTTTCTTCACATAAGCATCGCAGCCCCAAACTTTAAGAAACGATAGCTTAGGTTTCTTGCCAAACCATAGTTCATACGATGTCGTCTCAACGGATTTAGACGGTGCCCTATTTAAAGTTAATGATGCAGTTTCTAATGCGTATACCCAAAATGATAGCGGTAAGACAGTAAGAGACATCATAGATCATACCATATCTAATAAAGTGCGATTACGACATTCAGACACTCCGTTGCGTTGCGGTGTGCCACGCGGCGTCAATTGTGAAACAATTCCACACTTCCTTAGGTGTGTGCCAAACTCGTGACTCAAATATTCTCCTCCACGATTAGATGGTAGACACTTAATTTTTCTGTCACGTTGATTCTCAACCTCACTCTGAAATTCCTTGAACTTTTCATACGTCTCAGATTTGTGTTTCATTAAGTAGATATACCCATACCTACTCAAATCATTGGTGAGAGTGAGAACATAACGGTAGCCACCGCGAGCTTCAACATTCATTGGACCACACACATCAGTATGTATTATTTCCAATA
Source organism: Hordeum vulgare subsp. vulgare (assembly GCF_904849725.1). NCBI lineage: Eukaryota > Viridiplantae > Streptophyta > Magnoliopsida > Poales > Poaceae > Hordeum > Hordeum vulgare. Next base: position 279,695,872 of record NC_058523.1, on the reverse strand, counting down.
AGTCGGTCACTCTCTCCATTATTCCCGAGAATGGAGTCTTAGTCATCTTTCCCACGAGGCACGGTTCACATGTGTCAAATGATTCAAAGTCAATAGACTCTAATAGTCCATCAGCATGGAGCTTCTTCATGCGCTTAACACCGATATGACTAAGGCGGCAGTACCACAAGTATGTGGGACTATCATTATCAACTTTACATCTTTTGGTACTGACACTATGAATATGTGTAATATCACGATCGAGATTCATCAAGAATAAACCATTCACCAGCACAGCATGACCGTAAAATATATCGCTCATATAAATAGAACAACCATTATTCTCTAACTTAAATGAGTAGCCGTCTCGCATTAAGCAAGACCCTGATAAAATATTCATGCTCAAAGCAGGTACTAAATAACAATTATTAAGGTTTAAAACTAATCCCGACGGTAGATGTAGAGGCAGCATGCCGATGGCGATCACATCGACCTTGGAGCCATTCCCGACGCGCATCGTCACCTCGTCCTTGGCCAGTCTCCGCTCATTCCGCGGTTCCTGTTGGAGTTGCAAATGTGAGCAACAACACCGGTATCAAATACCCAGGAGCTACTACGAGTGTTGATAAGGTACACATCAATAACATGTATATCATATATACCTTTAACGTTTCCGGCCTTATTGTCCGCTAAGTACTTCGGGCAGTTCCGCTTCGAGTTACCTTTTCCCTTGCAATAGAAGCACTCAGTCTCAGGCTCATGTCCATTCTTTTTCTTCTTCCCGGTATCTGGCTTATCGGGCACAGCAACGACTTTTCCGTCTTTCTTGAAGTTCTTCTTACCCTTGCCCTTCTTAAATCTGGTGGTCTTATTGACCATCAACACTTGATGCTCTTTCTTGATTTCTACTTCTGCAGATTTCAGCATCGAGTACAACTCGGGAATGGTCTTTTCCATCCCTTGCATGTTGTAGTTCAGCACAAAACCCTTGTAGCTTGGTGGGAGAGACTGGAGGATTCTGTCAATTATAGCGTCATCCGGAAGTTCGACTCCAAGCGAAGTCATACGACCATGTAACCTAGACATTCTGCGTATATGCTCACTAACAGAATTGTTCTCCTCCATCTTACAGCTAAAGAACTTGTCTGACACTTCATATCTCTCGACATGGGCATGAGCTTGAAAAACTAGTTTCAGCTCCTCGAACATCTCATATGCTCTGTGTTGCTCAAAACGCCTTTGGAGCCCCGTTTCCAAACTGTATAGCATGCCACACCTACCCACAGAGTAGTCATCACTCCGCGTCTGCGAGATGTTATGAATGTCCTGGGCCGCTGCGGGAGCAGGAGGGTCACCTAGCGGTGCATTAAGGACATAAGCCTTTTTAGCTTCTTCAAGGATGAGCTTCAAGTTGCGGACCCAGTCCGCATAGTTGCTACCATCATCATTCAGCTTGTTTTTCTCTAGGAATGCGTTGGAATTGAGGTTGAGAGGTGCGTTGGCCAATGGATCTACAATATTTGCAAAGACAACTTTTAGACTAAGTTCATGACAATTAAGTTCATTTAATCAAATTAAGTATGAACTCCCACTTAAATCGACATCCCTCTAGTCATCTAAGTGATACATGATCCATGTTGACTAACCCGTGTCCGATCATCATGTGAGACGGACTAGTCGTCGTGGTGAGCAACTTCATGCTGATCGTATTCAACCATACGACTCATGTTCGACCTTTCGGTCTCTTGTATTCGAGGTCATGTCTGTACATGCTAAGCTCGTCGAGTCAACCTAAGTGTTTCGCGTGTGCAAATCTGGCTTAGCCCCGTTGTATGCGAACGTTAGAATCTATCACACCCGATCATCACGTGGTGCTTCGAGACAACGATCCTTCGCAACGGTGCACACTTAGGGGAATACATTCTTGAAATTTCATGAGGGGTCATCTTATTATGTTACCATCGTTCTAAGCAATAAGATGAAAAACATGACAAACATCACATGCAATCATATAGTGACATGATATGGCGATTATCATCTTTGCTCCTTCGATCTTCATCTTCAGGCATGGCATTATCATCATTGTCACCGGTGTGACACCATGATCTCCATCATCGTGTCTCCATGAAGTCATCACGCCAACTACTACTACCACTACTACTATAGCTAACCGTTAGCAATGCAGTAAAAGTAGTAAACACATGGAATTGCATCTCATACAATAAATTAAGACAACTCCTATGGCTCCTGCGGGTTGTCATACTCATCGACATGCAAGTCATGAGTCCTATTACAATAACATGATCATCTCATACATCACACATGTAACATCACAACTTTGGCCATATCACATCACATGTCAAACCCTGCAAAAATAGGTTAGACGTCCTCTAGTTATTGTTGCAAGTGTTATGTGGCTGATTTGGGTTTCTAGCAAGAACGCCTTCTTACATATGTGACAGCCACAACGATGATATGCCAAAGCTATTTACCCTTCATAAGGACCATTTTCATCAAATCCAATCCGACTAGAGCGGGGGAGACAGACACCCGCTAGCCACCTTTATGCACGGTGTGCATGTTGGCCGGTGGAACTTGTCTCACGTAAGCGTACGCGTAAGGTCGGTCCGGGCCGCTTCATCCCACAATACCGCCGGAAAAGAATAAGACTAGTAGCGGCATGCAATTGAAAAAACAGCGCCCACAACCTTTTGTGTTCTACTCGTGCATATAATCTACGCATAGAAAACCTGGCTCGGATGTCACTGTTGGGTAACGTAGCATAAATTTAAAATTTTCCTACGCCATATTCGGATCTGCCTATGGAGAAAACAACAATGAAAAATGGGTGAGTGCATCTTCATACCTTTGAAGATCCCTAAGCGGAAGCGTTGCTAGAACGCGGTTGATTGAGTCGTACTCGCGGCGATTCAGATCACGGTGTGATTCCGATCTAGTGCCGAACCACGGCACCTCCACGTTCAACACACGTGCAGCCCGGTGATGTCTCCCTCACCTTGATCCAGCAAGGAGTAGGGAGAGGTTGGGGAAGATCTCTGGCAGCACGACGACATGGTGTGGATGGAGAGAGAGGTCTCCTGGCAGGGCTTCGCCAAGCACCGTGGGAGAGGAGGAAGAAGAAGAGAAGGGCTGAGCCGACAGAGAGATGGAAAACCGTATCTCCAAAGGCCAAAACCCCCACTATATATACGGGAAGGAAGGGGTGGCGCCCCCGTTACGGTTTTCCCCTTGAGGGAGGCAGCCCTAGATGGGAGAGGGCGGGCGGCGGCGAGGGAGGAGAGGGGGGTGGCGCACCCCTAGGTGGGCCTTAGGCCCACCTGTGCCTAGGGTTTCCCCTCCCTCCCTCTCTGGTGCGCTTGGGCTGAGAGTGGGAGGGCGCACCAGCCCACCTAGGGGCTGGTTCCCTCCCGCACATGGCCCATGTAGCCTTCCGGGGCATGTGGCCCCTCGCGGTGGGCCTCCGGAACCCTTCCGGTGGTCCCGACACATTGCCGATGGTGGCCGAAACATTTCCGGCGTCCAAACAAATCCATCCTATATATCAATCTTTACCTCCGGACCATTACGGAGCTCCTCGTGACGTCAAGGATCTCATCCGGGACTCCGAACAACCTTCGGTAACCTCGTATAACAATTACCTATAACCCTAGCGTCATCGAACCTTAAGTGTGTAGACCCTACGGGTACGGGAATCATGCAGACATAACCGAGAGACTCTCCGGCCAATAACCATCAGCGGGACCTGGATACCCATGGTGGCTCCCACATATTCCACGATGATCTCATCGGATGAACCACGATGTCAAGGATTCAATCAATCCCGTATACAATTCCCTTTGCCTGTCAGTATAGAACATGCCCGAGATTCGATCGTCGGTATACCTATACCTTGTTCGATCTCGTTACTGGTAAGTCTCTTTACTCGTTCCATAGCACATCATCCCGTGACTAATTCCTTAGTAACACTTGAGCTCATTATGATGATGCTCTACCGAGTGGGCCTAGAGATACCTCTTCGTCACACGGTGTGACAAATCCCTATCTCGATTCGTACCAACCCAACACACACTTTCGGAGATACCCACAGTGCACGTTTATAATCACCCAGTTACGTTGTGGCGTTTGATACACCCAAAGCACTCCTACGGTATACGGGAGTTGCACAATCTCACGCTCGAAGGAAAAGACACTTGACATTATAAAAGCATTAGCATAAGAACAATACGATCTAGTGCTATGCTTAGGAATGGGTCTTGTCCATCACATCATTCTCCCAATGATGTGATCCCGTTATCAATACATCCAATGTCAATGATCAGGAAACCATGATCATCTATTAAACAACGAACTAGCCAATCTAGATGGTTGCTAGGGACACATTGTGATCTATTTATTCACACATGTATTACTGTTTCCTGTTAATGCAATTATACCATGAACAATAGACGATTATCATGAACAAGGAAATATGATAATAACCATTTTATTATTGCCTCTAGGGCATATTTCCAACACCCTTTGCCATGATTAGCCCAAAGGGCCCGAAGGCCGGCCTGGTCGGCCGATAGGAGCCGGCGCCGGAGAGCACGGACATGGAATGATCCGAGCCTCACAGTCATGCGCCGTCGCTGCGGTCGACCAGTCGGCCCCTTCACCAACTTCAGCGCCGGCCCAGTCCTGCTCCACCCGGAGGGCCGTCATCGCGCGTTCGATGCACGCGTGCGTATCCAAAAAGGGGGCTGCCCCATGAGAAGAAGTAAGACAAGATACAAGTGCAAAGCTGCAGCCGGCTGAGGAGTAAAAAGACTTACCAGCAAAGATGGTGTCCACCCCCTTAACGAGGCCGATCGCGCTGTCCGCCCGCCGGCCAGCCATCTGCCTGAGCTCGCCTAGCCGAGCCACCTCGTCCTGGAGCGCCGTGGCCGCCTCGTCGCTCTTGGCCGCCGCCTGCAGCGTCGTCTCCTTCTTTGCCTCCGCCGCCTACAAGGCACTGCCGAGTCGCGCCACCTCGGTCGTCTGCGTCGGCACATCCTGGGCCAGCTGGTCCGCCTCAAGGGACTTGCACAATGACTCCAGCTCGGTGGCGGACGCGGCCGCTGCTGGACAGCAAACGAACATCAGAATTAACAAAGGTAAGAAGTATAAAGATTTGGCCCGGCTAGCACGAAGTCGCGCAGCCGGTCCGAATCTCGAGTCTACACCCAGTATGTGCGCCCGCGCGCACACACCAACAATAAAAGAGAGGTTACCAATTGCCGCCTCCGGCTCGGCTTTGGCAGCTGCCAGATCTGCCGTTCGAGCCATAAGCTCCTCCCGAGCCTGGCGATAGCTGGCCTTGGCGACGCGGCCGGCGTCGATAACATCTCGGAAGATGGCGTCGCGTTGCGTCTGGTCGAGCTGAAAGAAGACACGAAGAGAATAAGATTTGGCCCGACTGCTAGGAAGCCGCACACCTACCAGCAAACCCGCAAACGAAAAAAGGTTCAAATGGAGGAACTTACCTCGAGCGCCTGGTCCAGGGCCCTAAGGCCGGCCGCCGTAGTTTTGGTGAAGTCGACCACGCCCTTCTCGCACTGAAGGAGTGCGCCGGCTACTTGGACGGGCACTGAGGCTCCCGCTCCAGCCACGGAAGGGGCGCGAAGCAGCTGCGCCTAGGCGGCCGTCAGCGTGGACAGCGATCGCGCCCGGCTACCTCCAGCCGACGTGCTCGACGTTGGTGCTGCCCCCATCACGATGATGATTCAGTCACCGTTCCCCGGTGTCTCAGGGGTCGCTCCGGCTCAGCGGTCTCCGTGATGAGAGGCTCGATAACCGGCGGAGGTGTCACCGTCGTTGACGGCTCGGCGTATGCGACAGCCAGCGCAAGCGGCGGCCTCGTCGAAAGAGTCGTAGGCGGCGCCGATGTCACGGCGTCTACCACCGCCTCGCCCAAGGGGGCACTAGCGCCGGCTCTCCCACCCAAGGTCGCCATCCTCGCACGGCGTTTTTGCTCGAGCCGCGCCGTCTACGCATGCTCGGCGGCCAAGGAGACCCGCGTGGCAGCCTCGAGGACCGACTCCTCCGCGTCAGGCAGCTCAAAAGCAACTTTGAGGAGAGAAAGGAAAGGGGCACGAGCTTAGAGGCCACAAGGCCACCAGAAAGAAAAATACAAAGGCATGAGCCTCGATGGAGTACTTACCCGTCTACGAAGGGAAGTGGGCGGCCCCCACGCTTCAGTCACCTGCGCGCTGGCTGGTTGGCAGCCGGCGACAGGACGGGCGACCGCACCTTCTTCGCCACCAGGCTGCCGGCCGAGCCGCTAGCCGGTCACTTGTCTCGGCGGCGATCCTCCGCCTTCTGGTGGCGAGACGGCTGGGTAATCGTCATCCGGCTCCCGGTTGGCGCATCCCCGCGCCTCGCGCGGCGACGGCCCGAGGGAGCTGCTATGGAGGGTTAAGCCTCATCCAGCACCACCAAGTCATCATCGGTGTCGGCATCGTCCATCAAGTCCTTTAGCCCCTCGGGGCAGGGGTGGGCCGGCTGCGCCTAGTTGCTAGGATCGCTAGCCGGCTCCTCCTCGTCGCCCTCGCCTCCATGGCTCCCCGTGGACGTCGGCACCCTTGAGTTCTCGGTGGCGACGGGTCCCTTGCTGTTCGACGGTCCGGGCGGAACACCGGCGGTAGCGGGCCGTCTAGGGTGTTCTTCTGGTGAAGAGTTGAAGAAAAATGCGGCCTCACGTCAGAGATTGGTATCAGAAAATAAAAACATCAACAGATGGCCAACAAACTTACCTACGGCGTCGGGTTATAGTGGTTGTACGGTGGAACGCCGAACTGTTAGTTGTCTTCATCTAGCTGGAAGTTAGTAATGTTGTTCACGCGTGCGGCCACCTTGCACAATGGGAGCACCACCGTAAAATGCCGGCACGGGTCTCTGTGGCCGCCCTTGTCGCAGATCCGGTGCACCCGCGCCTTCGGAGGCGCCACCCGGCTCGCGATGAAGGCGGTAAAAACGTCTGTGCCCGTCAGGCCGGCCGCGATGAAACTGTCCAGCTGTGTGACCATCGACAGCATCTTCGAGAAGTCGGGTTCGATCTTCCAGTTCCGTTCGTCAGCCGGCTGGCTGGTGAAGGGCTCGAGGCCGACCCTGTCGTGGTTCTCGTCAAGGTTGCGGACGTAGAAGAACGTCCGCTGCCATTTCTTGCAAGAGTCCTTGAAGGTCATCCTCAGGAACGGCGGACCCTGCCGTTGGTAAACCACCATGCCACCGCATGATTAGGGCGAGCCGTCGTTCTTGTGGTTCTGGGCGCGAAAATAGAAGAAGTACCGGAAGAAGAAGGAGAAGGGGCGAAGGCCCAGGTAGCCCTTCCACAGGGCGACATAGCAGGCGATGTACAAGATGGCGTTGACCCATAGATGATGCATCTCGAGGCCATAGGACGTCAGGAAGCGCCGGATGAAGCACTCTCCTGAAGCCCAAAGCCGACGATGAAGTGTGTCGCGAAGACCACGCGCTCACCGTCGCATGGCTACGGCGAGACCTCGCCTTCCGGTGCGCGAGCCTCGACCAAGTATTCCGCAGGCAGCTTCCGCGTCCATTGGAGGTAGTCGATGTGGGCCGGGGTGATGAGCGACCCCTCCCACGAGCCGGTGGGCGGATCCAGCATCTCCGACCGCACGAGTGACGATCCTGAGGTGCGGAGGAGGACGAGCGCTGCGGGTGCGCGGAGGGAGGTCAGAGATGAAGGATCGCTTTGGGCGCGAGGAGGAAGGAGTAGATCTCGAGGGGGATGAGGGAGCGGGCGAGGCAATTGCCACAACTGCCCCCCCATCCCCTTTTAAAGACCGAGGGAGACCAGGGGGCGAGTTGATCTACTACGCCACGATCTCCTCCAGTCCCCCATGATCTATGCGCGTTAATCGTGCACTCGACCCCGACGGACGGAAATGGACTCAATGAATCTGCGCGCGGGCCGAGGCACATCTGACAGGGAATGGGAAGCTGTCCTGTCGCATAGGTAGTGGCGGGCCCGCCCCTCAACTCTGGCCGCCACGTGGCCTGGCTGGCCTGCGCAGAAGTCGAGGTGTCTTGGCCGGCTCCGTCCTTGCCGGCTGCGGCATTGGTCGGCTACCTCGCAGGCGGGCTTCGCCCGGGCCTAGCAAAGGTCTCAAGCCGCATGCATGGCGCGTCCGGGCTATCCGAGAAGTTCCTTCAGGTAAGGGGGATGAAACCGCTCTCCCCTCTCGCTTGGAACCTCCAGACCCCAACGGTTTCGGGGGCTGTTGTCGGGGATACTACCCTGGGGTGTACCAAAGGCGGAGATTATCATTCTCCAAGACAATTATGGGGCCGCCTACCCCCCGGGCCAGCTGGCAATAGCCGGCCCACCCACATGACCGGCTGGAGGTACTCGGTCCCATCGAGGCATGCACCCGGCTGGCTCGCGGTAGCCAGCCCCGTCCCGTCTAGTCGTACAGAAGTACATAGACAAGACAACACCGCATGGAAACAGAGCCCCTGGCACAGGCTAGGGCCGTAGCAAGATGATGGTGTCACCAGCATGGCTATAGGAGGCCTAGACGACCTCAACGCTGGATAGACGGAGCTGCCCTATAGACCTCGTACCTCCCGTGAACGTGTCCTGGTGGCTCGACGCATAAACCGCTGGTTGTGCGGGCCAGCGGGCCTTATGACCAGACCCGGAAGCCGGTGGGTCCCCCCAGGCCGGCTAGAGGCTGACGGTCGGGTCCCATCGGCGATCTTATCCACAACACTGTATAGTTCTGGCTCCACTATAAAGCCTCCCCCAGCACCCCGAGAGAGGGGCTAGTTCCGTTCGCATTAGCACACACATACACCACACCGATTCACCTAGAGCTCCATTGTACTGTGATTCCACATAGTCGCATAGGCAGGACGTAAGGGTATTATCTCAACAGAGGGCTCTGAACTTGGTTACACCGGCGTCATGTGTCTTGCGCCCAATCCCGTTCCCAGACGATAGTGGCGCCCATCGGCCCCAATCCATGAGATAAGCCACCCTATGGCATCTGTCCTGGAAATACCACAACAGGCACCATTTGGTGTCCAAATCCACGAAGGGGGAAAGGAGTTGACATGCTCGAAGATTGGATCTGGCGCACCCTAGCACAGAAGGAGAAGTTGTAGTAAGGTGAGAATGGAGTGGAAGAGAGTAATGATTGTACCACCTCACGTGCATGCTTTATGCTAGCCAGGGCGAATACCGTTGCCCACAAGTAGGGTGGGGAGCCGCCCGTCACGACGCACACCGTGCATTGAGACAAGCACACAGGCGATCAGAGCCCACGCCGTCTCGCCCGATGCCACTGAACCGTAAATGCGGTAGACTTAGGGGCTACTATCCGGGCTCTCGAACTGGGGGTACCCAGGGACACCAGCTTGCGGTTCACGACCCACTGAGCTTTGCAGGCCTCAAAACGCCCCTATCAAGGCCTAGGGTTACGACACTCGTGAGGACCCTTCCTCGCGAGGGAGCGCTCGTGGGGCCCTCCCCGGAGAGTGCTTCTCGTGGGGTTCATGAGGTGGAAGCACCTCCCGACGCCCTTACTCCCGAGGGGCGGATCTACCAACGACATCTGATAGGTCCATTTTGCATCATGCTTTTATATTGATATTTATTGCATTATGGGCTGTTATTACACATTATGGTACAATACTTATGCCTTTTCTATCTTATTTTATGAGGCTTACATGAAGAGGGAGAACGCCGGTAGCTGGAATTCTAGGCTGAAAAAGGAGCAAGTTTGATATACCTATTTTGCACAATTCCAAAAGCCATGAAAATCAGCGAGGTATTATTTTGGAATATATAAAAAATAGTGGGCGGAAGAAATACTGGAGGGGAGCCACCACGAGGCCACAAGCATGCCAGGCGCGCCCCACCCCCCTAGGCGTGCCTAGGGGGCTCGTGAGCCCCCTGTTACCCTTAAGGCTCCCATCTTTTGCTATAAGGAGGGTTTCGTCCCAGAAAAAAAGTCAAGGGAGAGCTTTTGGTAAGAAACGCCGCTGCCACGAGGTGGAACTTGAGAAGAACCAATCTAGAGCTCCCGTAGAGCCGTCCTGCCGGGGAAACATCCCGCCCGGAGGTGGAAATCGTCGCCATCATCATCACCAACACTCCTCTCATCGGAGGGGACTCATCTCCATCAACATATTCATCAGCACCATCTCATCTCCAAACCCTAGTTCATCTCTTGTAACCAATCTCCATCTCGCGACTCCGATTGGTACTTGTAAGGTTGCTAGTAGTGTTAATTACTCCTTGTAGTTGATGCTAGTAGTTGATGCTAGTTGGTTTACTCGGTGGAATATCATATGTTCAGATCCTTAATGCTATTTAATACCTCTCTGATCATCAACATAATTATGCTTTGTGTGTAGTTACGTTTGTTCCTGAGGACATGGGATAAATCTTGGTATAAGTAGTCATGTGAATTTGGTATTTGTTCGATATTTTGATGCGTCGTATGTTGTCTTTCCTCTAGTGGTGTTATGTCAACATCGACTACATAACACTTCACCATCATTTGGGCCTAGAGGAATTCATTGGGAAGTAATAAGTAGATGATGGGTTGCTAGAGTGACACAAGCTTAAACCCTAGTTTATACGTTGCTCCGTAAGGGGCTGATTTGGATCCTCTAGTTTAATGCTATGGTTAGACTTTGTCTTAATTCTTCTTTCGTAGTTGCGGATGCTTGCGAGAGGGGTTAATCATAAGTGGGATGTTTTTCCAAGTAAGGAAAGCACCCAAGCACCAGTCCACCCACATATCAAAATATCAAAGTAGCGAACGCGAATCATATGAACATGATGAAAACTAGCTTGATAGAATTCCCATGTGTCCTCAGGAGCGCTTTACCTTATATAAGAGTTCATGCAGGCTTGTCCCTTGATACAAAAGGGACTGGGCCATCTTCCTACACCTTTGTTACTATTGTTACTTGTTACCCATTACGAATTGTCTTATCACACAACTATCTGTTACTGATAATTTCAATGCTTGCAGAAAATACCTTGCTGAAAACCACTTGTGATTTCCTTCTGCTCTGCGTTGGGTTCGACACTCTTACTTATTGAAAGGACTACGATAGATCCTCTACACTGGTAGGTCATCAAGACTCTTTTCTAGCGCCGTTGCCGGGGAGTGAAGCGCCTTTGGTAAGTGGAATTTCGTAAGGAAACATTTATAAAGTGTGCTGAAATTTATTGTGACTTGTCACTATGGAAAGTAATCATTTGAGCAGCTTGTTCGCGGTATCTTCACCTCGACCGGAAGCACAAAGAGTTTCTCCTCAACCTACTGCACCTACTGAAAATATTTATTATGAAATTCCTTCGGGTATGCTAGAGAAACTGTTGGCTAATCCTTTTAGAGGAGATGGAACATCACATCCCGAATTGCATCTAATCTATGTAAATGAAGTTTGTGGTTTATTTAAGCTTGCAGGTTTGCCCGAGGATGAGGTAATGAAGAAGGTATTTCCCTTATCTTTGAGGGATAAAGCATTGACATGGTATAGGCTATGTGATGATACTGGATCATGGAACTACAACCGATTGAAATTGGAATTTCATCAAAAGTTTTATCCTATGCATTTGGTACATCGTGATCGGAATTATATCTATAAATTTTGGCCTCGTGATAGAGAAAGTATCGCTCAAGCTTGGGGGAGTGTTATGTCAATGATACATTCATGCCCAACCATGAGCTCTCGAGAGAAATTATCATTCAGAACTTCTATGCTCGGCTTTCTCATGATAATCACACCATGCTTGACACTTCTTGTACCGGTTCTTTTATGGAGAGAGATATTGACTTCAAACGGGATTTATTGGAAAGAATTAAACGAAACTCTGAAGATTGGGAGTTTGATGAAGGTAGGGAGTCAGGTATGAAACTTTAGTTCGATTGCGTTAAATCCTTCGCTGAAACAAATACTTTTCTTGATTTTAGCGCTAAACATGGACTTGACTCTGAGATAGTAGCTTCATTATGTGAATCATTTGCTGCTCATATTAATATCCCTAAGGAGAAATGGTTTAAATATCATCCTCCCATAGAAGTCAATGTAGTAAAATCCAATCCAGTTGAAGAGAAAGTCATTGCTTATAATGATTCTATTGTTCCTAGTGCTTAAATGGAGAAACCACCTTTCCTAGTTAGAATAAAGGATCATGCTAAAGCTTCAACTATGATACGTAAGGGCTACATTATAGCACCTACACCCCCTGAGAAATTAAAGTTGAACCTAGCATTTCTACTATTAAAGATCTCTTGGCTGATAATGTTGATGGGCATGTTATTCACTTCTGTGAAGATGCTGCTAGAATTGCTAAACCTCATGCCAGAGACAAACATAAGCCTGTTGTTGGCATGCCTGTTGTTTCTGTTAAGATAGGAGATCATTGTTATCATGGTTTATGTGATATGGGTGCTAGTGTTAGTGCAATACCTCGATCTTTATATAATGAAATTAAAGATGAGATTGCACCTATCGAGATGGAATTTATCGATGTTACTATTCATCTTGCTAATAGAGATACTATTTGCCCTGCGGAAATTGTTAGAGATGTTGAAGTCTTGTGTGGTAAAACTAAGTATCCTCCTGATTTTCTCGTTCTTGCTACCACACAAAACAGCTTTTGTCCCATCATATTTGGTAGACCTTTCCTCAATACTGTTAATGCTCAGATTAATTGTGAGAAACAAACTGTTATTATTGGCTTTGAAGGTGTGTCACATGAATTTAATTTTTCTAAGTTTGGTAGACAACCTCATGAAACGGAATTGTCTAGTAAGGATGAAATTATTGCTCTTGCTTGTATTGTTTTGCCTCCTACTGATCCTTTAGAGCAATACTTGCTTGAGCATGAAAATGATATGCATATGGATGAAAGGAAAGAGATAGATAGAGTTATCTTTGAACAGCATCCTATCCTTAAGAATAATTTGCATGTTGAATTACTTGTAGATCCACCTCCACCAAAGGGTGATCCTGTGTTTGAGCTTAAACAATTACCTGATACTCTTAAGTATGCTTATCTATATGAAATAGAGATATGTCCTGTTATTATTAGTGCTAACCTTTTAGAGCATGAAAAAAAGAAATTATTGAGAACTCTGAGGTAGCACCGTGCTGCTCTTGGATATACTCTTGATGATCTTAAGGGCATTAGTCCCACTCTATGCCATCATAAAATTAAAACTGATCTTGATTCCATACCAGTTGTCAATCATCAACCAAGATTAAATCCTAAGATGAAAGAGGTGGTAACAAAAGAAATATTAAAGCTCCTGGAAGCAGGTATTATCTCTCTTGTTGCTCACAGTGATTGGGTAATTCCGGTACATTGTGTCCCTAAGAAGGGATGTATTATCGTTGTCCCTAATGATAAAGATGAATTGACCCCACAGAGAATTGTTATAGGCTATAGGATGGTAATTGATTTTAGGAAATTAAATAAAGCTACTAAGAAAGATCATTACCCTTTGCCTTTTATTGATCAAATGCTAGAAAGATTGTCTAAACATGCACACTTTTGCTTTCTAGATGGTTATTCTAGTTTCTCCCAAATACCTGTTGCACAATCTGATCAGGAGAAAACCACTTTTACTTGCCCTTTCGGTACCTTTGCTTATAGACGCATTCCTTTTGTTTTATGTAATGCACCTGGTACCTTTCAAATATGTATTATGGCTATATTCTCTGACTTTTGTGAAAAGATTGTAGAGGTTTTCATGGATGATTTCTCCATTTACAGATCTTCTTTTGATGATTTCTTGAGCAACCTTGATCGAGTTTTCAGAGATGTAATGATACTAACCTTGTCTTGAATTGGGAGAAGTGCCACTTTATGGTCAATGAAGGCATCGTCTTAGGACATAAAATTTCTGAAAGAGGTATTGAAGTTGATAAGGCTAAAGTTGATGCGATCGAGAAAATGCCATGCCCTATAGACATTAAAGGTATAAGAAGTTGTTGGGGAACGTCGTATGGGAAACAAAAAATTTCCTACGCGCACGAAGACCTATCATGGTGATGTCCATCTACGAGAGGGGATATTCGATCTACGTACCCTTGTAGATCGCAAAGCAGAACCGTTAAGAAACGTGGTTGATGTAGTGGAACGTTCTCACGTCCCTCGATCCGCCCCGCGAACCGTCCTGCGATCAGTCCCATGATCTAGTGCCGAACGGACGGCACCTCCGCGTTCAGCACACGTACAGCTCGATGATGATCTCGGCCTTCTTGATCCAGCAAGGGAGACGGAGAGGTAGATGAGTTCTCCGGCAGCGTGACGGTGCTCCGGAGGTTGGTGGTGATCTTATCTCAGCAGGGCTCCGCCCGAGCTCCGCAGAAACGCGATCTAGAGGTAAAACCGTGGAGATATGTGGTCGGGCTGCCGTGGCAAAGTTGTCTCAAATCAGCCCTAGAACCTCCGTATATATAGGGGGAAGAGGGGGAGCCTTGCCTTGGGGTCCAAGGACCCCCAAGGAGTTCGGCCGAGCCAAGGGGGGCAACCCTCCCCATCCAAACCGAGTCCAACTAGGTTTGGAAGGAGGAGTCCTTCCCCCTTTTCCAACCTCCTCTTTGATTTTCTTCCTACGGCACATAGGGACTTCTTGGGCTGTCCCACCAGCACACCAAGGGCTGGTGCGCCACCCCCAAGGCCTATGGGCTTCCCCGGGGTGGGTTGCCCCCCCGGTGAACACCCGGAACCCATTCGTCATTCCCGGTACATTCCCGGTAACTCCGAAAACCTTCCAGTAATCAAATGAGGTCATCCTATATATCAATCTTCGTTACCGGACCATTCCGGAAACCCTCGTGACGTCCGTGATCTCATCCGGGACTCCGAACAACATTCGGTAACCAACCATATAACTCAAATACGCATAAAACAACGTCGAACCTTAAGTGTGCAGACCTTGCGGGTTCGAGAACAATGTAGACATGACCCGAGAGACTCCTCGGTCAATATCCAATAGCGGGACCTGGATGCCCATATTGGATCCTACATATTCTACGAAGATCCTATCGTTTGAACCTCAGTGCCAAGGATTCATATAATCCCGTATGTCATTCCCTTTGTCCTTCGGTATGTTACTTGCCCGAGATTCGATCGTCAGTATCCGCATACCTATTTCAATCTCGTTTACCGGCAAGTCTCTTTACTCGTTCCGTAATACAAGATCCCGCAACTTACACTAAGTCACATTGCTTGCAAGGCTTGTGTGTGATGTTGTATTACCGAGTGGGCCCCGAGATACCTCTCCGTCACACGGAGTGACAAATCCCAGTCTCGATCCATACTAACTCAACGAACACCTTCGGAGATACCTGTAGAGCATCTTTATAGTCACCCACTTACGTTGCGATGTTTGATACACACAAAGCATTCCTCCGGTGTCAGTGAGTTATATGATCTCATGGTCATAGGAACAAATACTTGACACGCAGAAAACAGTAGCAACAAAATGACACGATCAACATGCTATGTCTATTAGTTTGGGTCTAGTCCATCACATGATTCTCCTAATGATGTGATCCCGTTATCAAGTGACAACACTTGCCTATGGTCAGGAAACCTTGACCATCTTTGATCAACGAGCTAGTCAACTAGAGGCTTACTAGGGACAGTGTTTTGTCTATGTATCCACACATGCACTATGTTTCCAATCAATACAATTATAGCATGGATAATAAACGATTATCATGAACTAAGAAATATAATAATAACTAATTTATTATTGCCTCTAGGGCATATTTCCATAAGTCTCCCACTTGCACTAGAGTCAATAATCTAGCTCACATCACCATGTGATTCCAACGAATCCAACACCCATATAGTTATGGGGTCTGATCACGTATTGCTCGTGAGACAGATTTTAGTCAACGGTTCTGAAACTTTCAGATCCGTGCATTCTTTACAAATCTTTATGTCATCTTATAGATGCTGCTACTATGTGCTAGTCGGAAATACTCCAAATATCTACTCTACTATACGAATCCGTTTCACTACTCATAGTTATTCGAATTAGTGTCAAAGCTTGCATCGACGTAACCCTTTACGACGAACTCTTCAACCACCTCCATAATCGAGAAAATTTCCTTAGTCCATTAGTTACTAAGGATAAATTTTGACCGCTGCTAGTGATTCAATCATGGATCACTTTCTGTACCTCTCAACAGACTTTGAGTCAAGGCACACATCAGGTGCGGTACCCAGCATGGCATACTTTAGAGTCTACGGCTAAGGCATAGAAGACGACCTTCGTCTATTCTCTTTATTCTAACGTGGTTGAGTTTTGAGTCTTACTCAAATTCACACCTTACAACGGAACCAAGAACTCCTTCTTTGCTGATCTATTTTGAACTCCTTCAAAAACTTGTCAAGGCATGCATCTTGTTGAAACTTCCATTAAGCACTTTCGATCTATCTCCATAGATCTTTGATGCTCAACGTTCAAGTAGCTCAATCCAGGTATTCCTTGGAAAACTCCTTTCAAACAACCTTGTATGCTTTACAGAAATTCTACATTACTTCTGATCCACAATATGTCAACCACATATACTTATCAGAAATTCTATAGTGCTCCCACTCACTTCTTTGGAAATACAAGTTTCTCACAAACTTTGTACAAACCCAAAATCTTTGATCATCTCATCAAATTGTATATTCCAACTCTGAGATGCTTGCACCAGTCCATTGAAGGATCACTGGAGCTTGTATACTTGTTAGTATCTTTAGGATCGACAAAACCTCCTGGTTGTATCACATACAATGTTTGCTCAAGGAAACCGTCGAGGAAACAATGTTTTCACATCCTATGTGCAATATTTCATAAATAATGCAGCAACTACTAACATAATTCTAACACACTTTCAGCATCGCTAAGAGTGAGAAAGCCTCATCATAGTCAACTGTTTGATCTTGTCGGAAACATCTTTGCGACAAGTCGAGCTTTTCTTAATAGTGACTTATCACCATCATTGTCTGTCTTCCTTTTAAAGATCCATCTTTACTCAATAGTCCTATGACCATCAAGTAGTTCTTCCAAAGTCTACACTTTGTTTTCATACATGGATCCTCTCTCGGATTTCATGGCTTCCGGCCATTTGTCGGAATCCAGGCCCACCATTGCTTCCTTCATAACTCGTAGGTTCATTGTTTCTCAACAACATGACCTCCAAGACAGGGTTACCGTACCACTCTGCAGTAGTACGTGACCTTGTCAACCTACGAGGCTTGTAGTAACTTGATCCGATGCTCGATGATCACCATCATCAGCTTCCACTTCAATTGGTGTAGGCGCCACAGGAACAACTTCCTGCGCCCTGCTACACACTGGTTGAAGTGATGGTTCAATGATCTCATCAAGTTCTACCACCCTCCCACTCAATTCTTCCAAGAGAAACCTTTCCTTGAGAAAGGATCCATTTCTAGAAACAAACACTTTACTTTTGGATCTGAGATAGGAGATGTACCCAACTGTTTTGGATATCCTATGAAGATGCATTTATCCGCTTTGGGTTCGAGCTTATCAGACTGAAACTTTTTCACATAAGTGTCGAAGCCCCAAACTTTCAAGAAACGACAGTTTATATTTCTCTAAACCTCAGTCTATACTGTGTCATCTCAACGGAAATACGCGGTGCCCGATTTAAAGTGAATGCGGTTGTCTCTAATGCATAACCCATAAACGATAGTGGTAATTCGATAAGAGACATCATAGCATGCACCATACCAAATAGTGCGTGGCTATGACGTTCAGACACATCGTCCCACTATCATGTTCCACGTGGCGTGAATTGCGAAACAATTTCCACATTGTCTTAACTGCGTACCAAAACTCGTAACTCAGATATTCATTTCTATGATCATATCGTAGACAGTTTATCTTTTCGTTACGACGAACTTCACTCTGAAACAGAATTGAACCTTTCAATATTTCAGACTTGTGATTCATTAAGTAAATACTCTTGTATCTACTCAAATCGTCATTGAAGTAAGAACATAATGATATTCACTGCGTGCCTCAGCACCCATTGGACTGCATACATCAAAATGTATCACTTCCAACAAGTTATTATATTGTTTCATCTCAATGAAAACAAGGCCTTGCTCATGTGGTATGATTTGCATGTCACTAGTGATTCAAAATCAAGTGAGTATAAAGATCCATCATCATGGAGCCTCTTCATGCAATTTATAACAACATGACTCAAGCGGCAGTGCCACAAGTAAGTGGTACTATCATCATTACCTCGTGTCTTTTGGCACCAATATTATGAACATGTGTAACACTACGATCGAGATTCAATAAACCATTGAAGGTGATTATTCAATCAAACAGAGTAACCATTATTCTCTTTAAATGAATAATCGTATTTCAATAAACACGATCCTATCATGTTCATGCTTAACACAAGCACCAAATAACAATTATTTCGGTTTAACACCAATCCCGATGGTAGAGGGAGCGTGCGACGTTTTGATCATATCAATCTTGGAAACACTTCCAACACGTATCATCACCTCGACTTTAGCTAGTCTCCGTTTACGCCATAGCTATCATTTCGTGTTACTAATCACTTAGCAACTGAACCGGTATCCAATACCCTCATGCTACTAGGAGTACTAGTAAAGTACACATCAACATCATGTATATCGAATATACTTCTTTCGAATTTTGCCAGCCTTCTTATCTACCAAGTATCTAGAGTTGCTCCGCCTCAGTGACTGTTACCCTCATTACAGAAGAACTTAGTCTCGGGTTTGGGTTTAATCTTGGGTCTCTTCATTAGTGCAGCAACTGTTTTGCCCTTTCACGAAGTATCCCTTCTAGCCATTGCCTTTCTTGAAACTTAGTGGTTTTACTAACCATCAACTATTGATGCTCCTTCTTGATTTCTACTTTCGCAATGTCAAACATCACGAATCGCTCAAGGATCATTGTATCTATCCTTGATATGTTATAGTTCATCACGAAGCTCTCATAGCTTGGTGGCAGTGACTTTGGAGAACCATCACTATCTGATCTGGAAGTTTAACTCCCACTTGATTCAAGCGATTGTCGTACTCAGACAATCTGAGCACACGCTCAACGATTGAGCTTTTCTCCTTTACTTTGTGGACAAACAATCTTGTTGGAGGTCTCGTACCTCTTAACAAGGGCACAAGCATGAAATCACAATTTCATCTCTTTGGAACATCACTTATGTTCTGTGATGTTTCAAAACGTTTTCGGCGCCTTGCTTCTAAGCCATTAAGTATTTTGCACTGAACTATCGTGTAGTCATCAGAGACGTGTATGTCGGATGTTCACATCATCCACAGACGACGCTCGAGGTGCAGCACACCGAGTGGTGCATTAAGGACATAAGCCTTCTGCGTAGCAACGAGGACAATCCTCGGTTTTACAGACTCAGTCTGCAAAGTTTGCTACTATCAACTTTCAACTAAATTTTCTCTAGGAACATATAAAAACAGTAGAGCTATAGCCCAAGCTACATCGTAATTCCCAAAGACCATTAGACTATGTTCATGACAATTAGTTCAATTTAATCATATTACTTAAGAACTCCCACTCAAAAAGTACATCTCTCTAGTCATTTGACTAGTACATGATCCAAATCCACTATCTCAAGTCCGATGATCACATGAGTCGAGAATAGTTTTAGTGGTAAGCATCTCTATGCTAATCATATCAACTAGACGATTCATGCTCGACCTTTCGGTCTCATGTGTTCCGAGGCCATGTCTGCACATGCTAGGCTCGTCAGGCTTAACCCGAGTGTTCCGCGTGTGCAACTGTTTTGCACCCGTTGTATGTGAACGTTGAGTCTATCACACCCGATCATCACGTGGTGTCTCGAAACGAAGAACTCTCGCAACGGTGCACAGTCGGGGAGAACACAATTTCGTCTTGCAATTTTAGTGACAGATCACCTCATAATGCTACCGTCGTTCTAAGCAAAATAAGGTGCATAAAAGGATTAACATCACATGCAATTCATAAGTGACATGATATGGCCATCATCATGTGCTTCTTGATCTCCATCACCAAAGCACAGGCACAATCTTCTTGTCACCGGCGTCACACCATGATCTTCATCATCATGATCTTCATCAACGTGTCGCCATCGGGGTTGTCGTGCTACTCAAGCTATTACTACTGAAGCTACGTCCTAGCAATATAGTAAACGCATCTGCAAGCACAAACGGTAGTTTAAAGACAACCCTATAGCTCCTGCCGGTTGCCGTACCATCGACGTGCAAGTCGATATTATCTATTACAACATGATCATCTCATACATCCAATATATCACATCACATTGTTGGCCATATCACATCACAAGCATACCCTGCAAAAACAAGTTAGAGGTCCTCTAATTTTGTTGTTGCATGTTTTACGTGGTGACCATGGGTATTTAGTAGGATCGCATCTTACTTACGCAAACACCACAACGGAGATATATGAGTTGCTATTTAACCTCATCCAAGGACCTCCTCGGTCAAATCCGATTCAACTAAAGTTGGAGAAACTGACACTTGCCAGTCATCTTTGAGCAACGGGGTTACTCGTAGCGATGAAACCAGTCTCTCGTAAGCGTACGAGTAATGTCGGTCCAAGCCGCTTCAATCCAACAATACCGCGGAATCAAGAAAATACTAAGGAGGGAAGCAAAACGCACATCACCGCCCACAAAAACTTTTGTGTTCTACTCGAGAAGACATCTACACATGAACCTAGCTCATGATGCCACTGTTGGGGAACGTCGTATGGGAAACAAAAAATTTCCTACGCGCACGAAGACCTATCATGGTGATGTCCATCTGCGAGAGGGGATATTCGATCTACGTACCCTTGTAGACCGCACAGCAGAAGCGTTAAGAAATGCGGTTGATGTAGTGGAACATCCTCACGTCCCTCGATCCGCCCCGCGAACCGTCCCACGATCAGTCCCACGATCTAGTGCCGAACAGACGGCACCTCCGCGTTCAGCACATGTACAGCTCGACGATGATTTTGGCCTTCTTGATCCAGCAAGAGAGACGGAGACGTAGATGAGTTCTCCGGTAGCGTGACGGCGTTCCGGAGGTTGGTGATGATATTATCTCAGCAGGGCTCCGCCCGAGCTCCGCAGAAACGCGATCTAGAGGTAAAACCGTGGAGATATGTGGTCGGGCTGCCCTGGCAAAGTTGTCTCAAATCAGCCCTAAAACATCCGTATATATAGGGGGAAGAGGGGGAGCCTTTCCTTGGGGTCCAAGGACCCCCAAGGAGTTCGGCCGAGCCAAGGGGGGCAACCCTCCCCTTCCAAACCGAGTCCAACTAGGTTTGGAAGAAGGAGTCCTTCCCCCTTTTCCCACCTCCTCTTTTTTTTCTTTTCTGTTTGATTTTCTTCCTATGGCGCATAGGGCCTTCTTGGGCTGTCCCACCAACCCACTAAGGGCTGGTGCACCACCCCCAAGGCCTATGGGCTTCCCCGGGGTGGGTTGCCCCCCCCCCCCCCCCCCCGGTGAACACCCGAAACCCGTTCGTCATTCCCGGTACATTCCCGGTAACTCCGAAAACCTTCCGGTAATCAAATGAGGTCATCCTATATATCAATCTTCGTTTCCGGACCATTCCGGAAACCCTTGTGACGACCGTGATCTCATCCGGGACTCCGAACAACATTCCGTAACCAACCATATAACTCAAATACGCATAAAACAACGTCGAACCTTAAGTGTGCAGACCCTGCGGGTTCGAGAACTATGTAGACATGACCCGAGAGACTCCTCGGTCAATATCCAATAGCGGGACCTGGATGCCCATATTGGATCCTACATATTCTACGAAGATCTTATCGTTTGAACCTCAGTGCTAAGGATTCATATAATCCCGTGTGTCATTCCCTTTGTCCTTCGGTATGTTACTTGCCCGAGATTCGATCGTCAGTGTCCGCATACCTATTTCAATCTCGTTTACCGGCAAATCTCTTTACTCGTTCCGTAATACAAGATCCCGCAACTTACACTAAGTCACATTGCTTGCAAGGCTTGTGTGTGATGTTGTATTACCGAGTGGGCCCCGAGATACCTCTCCGTCACACGGAGTGACAAATCCCAGTCTCAATCCATACTAACTCAACGAACACCTTCGGAGATACCTGTAGAGCATCTTTATAGTCAGCCAGTTACGTTGCGACGTTTGATACACACAAAGCATTCCTCCGGTGTCAGTGAGTTATATGATCTCATGGTCATAGGAACAAATACTTGACACACAGAAAACAGTAGCAACAAAATGACACGATCAACATGCTACGTCTATTAGTTTGGGTCTAGTCCATCACATGATTCTCCTAATGATGTGATCCCGTTATCAAGTGACAACATTTGCCTATGGTCAGGAAACCTTGACCATCTTTGATCAACGAGCTAGTCAACTAGAGGCTTACTAGGGACAGTGTTTTGTCTATGTATCCACACATGCACTGTGTTTCCAATCAATACAATTATTGCATGGATAATAAACGATTATCATGAACTAAGAAATGTAATAATAACTAATTTATTATTGCCTCTAGGGCATATTTCCAACAGAAGTTTCCTTGGTCATGCTGGTTTCTATAGAAGGTTCATTAAAGACTTCTCTAAGATTTCTAGGCCTCTCACCAATCTCTTGCGAAAAGATAATCCATTTGTTTATGATGATGATTGTGAAGAAGCATTTGAAATAGTTAAGAAGGCCTTAATAACTGCACCTATTGTTCAACCACCTGATTGGAACCTACCTTTTGAAATTATGTGTGATTCTAGTGATTATGCTGTTGGTGTTGTTCTAGGACAAAGAGTTGATAAGAAATTAAATGTTATCCATTATGCTAGTAAAACTCTAGACAGTACCCAAAGAAACTATGCTACTACTAAAAAAGAATCTTTAGCAGTTGTGTTTGCATGTGATAAGTTCAGATCTTATATTGTTGATTCCAAAGTTACTATTCACACTGATCATGCTGCTATTAAATATCTCATGGAAAAGAAAGATGTTAAACCAAGACTTATTAGATGGATTCTCTTGCTACAAGAATTTGATTTCCATGTTGTTGATATAAAGGGTGCAGAGAACCCTGTAGCAGATAACTTGTCTAGGTTAGAGAATTTTCTTGATGACCCACAACCTACTGATGATAGCTTTCCTGATGAACAATTGAATGTCATCAATGCTTCACGTATTACACCATGGTATGCTGATTATGCTAATTATATTGTTGCTAAATATATACCACCTAGTTTCACATACCAACAAAAGAAAAAGTTCTACTATGATTTGAGACATTACTTTTGGGATGGTCCTCATCTTTATAAAGAAGGAGTAGATGGTGTTATTAGACGTTGTGTACCTGGGCATGAACAGGGACAGATTCTACAGAACTGTCACTCCGAGGCTTACGGAGGACACCATGCGGGAGATAGAACTGCACACAAGGTATTACAATGCGGTTTTTATTGGCCTACTCTCTTCAAGGATGCTCATAAGTTTGTCTTGTCTTGTGATGAATGTCAAATAATAGGTAATATCAGTAAACGTCAGGAACTGACTATGAATTATTCACTTGTTATTGAACCATTTGATGTTTGGGGTTTTGATTATATGGGACCTTTTCCAAAGTCCAACGGGTATACTCATATTCTAGTTGTTGTGGATTACGTTACTAAGTGGGTAGAAGCTATCCCAACTAGTAGTGCTGATCATAACACCTCTATTAAGATGTTTAAAGAAGTTATTTTCCCTAGATTTGGAGTCCCTAGATATTTAATGACTGATGGTGGTTCACATTTTATTCATGGTGCTTCCCGAAAAATGCTTGCTAAGTATGATGTCAATTATAGAATAGCATCTCCTTATCATCCTCACTCTAGTGGTCAAGTAGAGTTAAGTAATAGAGAAATTAAACTAATTCTTCAAAGGGCTGTCAATAGGTCTAGAAAGAATTGGTCTAAGAAACTTCATGATGCATTGTGGGCTTTTAGAACTGCTGATAAGAATCCCATGGGCATGTCCCCGTACAAAATTGTTTACGGTAAAGCATGTCATTTACCTCTTGAGCTAGAGAATAAGGCTTATTGGGCAATCAAAGAGCTCAACTTTGATTTCAAACTTGCTGTTGAGAAGAGATTATTTGATATTAGCTCACTTGATGAATGGAGAACTCAGGCATATGAAAATGCCAAGTTGTTTAAAGAAAAGTTAAGAGGTGGCATGATAAAAGGATACAAAAACGTGAGTAAAATGTAGGTGATTATGTCTTGCTATACAATTCACGTTTAAGATTTTTTGCAGGCAAGCTTCTATCTAAGTGGGTAGGTCCTTACATTATCGAAGAAGTGTATCGTTCAGGTGCCATAGAAATCAACAACGCGGATGGTAATTTTCTGAGAGTTGTAAATGGGCAACGAATCAAGCATTATATCTCACGTACTCCCATAAATGTTGAAAGCAATATTATTAATACCATAACTCGGGAGGAGTACATAAGGGATATTTACCAGCCTATTTCAGACTCCAAAAATGAAGAGGTATGTGATTCGGTAACTAAACCGACTCCAAAACTTTTCCAATAGCATTTTTTATCCATTTTGGAATATTTAGAAAAATAGAAAAATTTAAAGTAGTCCGAAAAGCGCACGAGGAGGCGACAAGTCTGTCAGGCGCGCCCCACCCCCTGGGCGCGCCTGGGGGGCTCGTGAGCACCTCGTGTGCCTCAGACTCCGTTTTCTTGTGGAATACTGCTTTTGGTCGGGAAAAATTCATTATATAATCCCCCGAAAGGTCTGACCCTCGTATCACGCAAATATCCTCTGTTTTCGTTTCGAGCCTGTTTTTGCCGCAGATTTAAATCAAGATCCCTTCTCAAGATTCAGAGGGGGAGAGCTATGTGGCCGATTACCTTGCTAACCCCAAGGTGTATGGGGACTTGGATCCTTATGTTTGGACCACTAATGAGGAAGAAGATTATGATCCCAAGGGGAGGGAAGGAACAAGTTCCAATGAAGAGGAGGCTCCTCTACCCCAACCTAGGGGCATACATGTGGAGTTCAAGAAGTCGAGCCTTCCTGACTCAAGGAAGAAGCCTAAGACTTTGTTTACCCCTTCTCGGGTTTTGCAGCAGAGTAAGCAAGAATTATGACAAAGGGTGTTGAGGCTTGAAGAGGAAATTAACGATCTGAAGGAGCAGAATTTTGTGCTCAAGTGGAAACTCAGCAAGTTTAAGAACTCTGCAACAACTCCACTACCATCACCTTCTAAGGAAGACAATTAAACACATGGGTATGGTCACTCCCCTTGGCTTGTGGAAAGCTTGGGGGAGTGGCCTCGGTATCGTATCACCGTCACATCTTTTGCCTTTACCTTTATCTTAGTTCTATCCTTTTTGGTAATATCTTTATCTAGTAGAATAAAGTTCTTAGTATGATCTAGGCTTGAGTTTTGCTTTGTGTTACCCCCAATGTAATCGAGTTCGCGAGTTATATAATAAGGAGTGTTTTAGTTAAGGGCCTTGCTTCATGCCATGATCTAAAGAAAAGAATAATAAAAGAACAAAAGCATGAAAGATCATGTAATGATCTTATGGGAAGTGATGGCTTCACATATAAAAGGAATGTTGATTGAAACTTGTTGTGGGTGGACAAACGTAGAACTTGGTCATTATTGCAATTAAGAGGTAGTAATACAGAAAGAGAGGTTCACATATAAATATATCATCTTTGACACCGTATATGATTGTGAACACTCATAAAACTATTACATGCTAAGAAGTAGATGTTGGACAAGGAAGACAACATAATGAATTATGTTTGCTTGGTTCCGAACAATGTTATATGACTAGAGATCCCTTAGCATGTGATGCTTGCTTCCACCTCATATCAGCCAAAACTTTCGCACTAAGTAGTGATACTACTTGTGAATCCATAAGCCCTCAACCCAGTTTTGCCATGAGAGTCCACCATACCTACCTATGGATTGAATAAGATCCCTCAAGTAATTTGTGATCGGTGCAAGCAATAAATATTTCTCCCTAAATAAGTATGATCTATTAGTGTGTGGGAAATAAGTTTTGTACGAACCTGTGATGAGGAAGACACAAAAGCGACAGACTGCAGAATAAAGTTCTTTATCACAAGAGGCAATATAAAGTGACATTCCTCCACACTAAGATATCACACATCCAAACCCCAAAAGCGCATGACAACCTCTGCTTCCCTCTGCAAAGGGCCTATCTTGTACCTTTACTTTTTATCTTTAAAAGAGTCATGGTGATCGACACCAATTCCTTATTTCGCCATTATCTTGGTTAGCGTCATGTGCTAGGGAAAGATCTATATTCATATATCAACTTGAAATTAAGTAATCATGAATTATTATAGTTAACATTACCCGTGAGGTAAATAGTTGGGAGGCGAAACTATAAGTCCCTATCTTTCTCTGTGTCCAACTGAAACTTTGATCTCATGAGTACCGCGTGAGTTTTAGCAATTGTACAAGACTAAAAGATGATTGACTATGTGGATTTGCTTTACAAGCTCTTATTTGACATTTTCCGATGTTATGATAAATTGCAATTGCTTCAATGACTAAAGACTATTGGTTGTTAATTCTCAATAATGTGCTTGATCCATACTTTACATTGTGAAGGAATTGTCACTTTCGCATAAGAGATTATATGATCTTATTGTTGTTCTAAATATGATCATGATGCCCGCATGTCCGTATTTTATTTTATCGACCCCTCTATCTCTAAAGATGTGGTCATATTTATTGATCTCGGCTTCCGCTTGAGGACAAGCGAGGTCTAAGCTCGGGGATGTTGATACGTCCATTTTGCATCATGCTTTTATATTGATATTTAATGCATTATGGGCTGTATTACACATTATGGTACAATACTTATGCCTTTTCTCTCTTATTTTATAAGGTTTATATGAAGATGGAGAACGCCGGCAGCTGGAATTCTGGGCTGAAAAAGGGGCAAGTTTGAGAGACCTATTCTGCACAACTCAAAAAGCCATGAAAATCAGCAAGGAATTATTTTGGATTATATAAAAAATACTGGGCGGAAGAAACAATGGAGGGGAGCCACCAGGAGGCCACAAGCCTGCTAGGCGCGCCCTACCCCCTTGGGCGCGCCTAGGGGGCTCGTGGGCCCCTGTTACCCCTCCGGCTCCCTTCTTCTGCTATAAGGAGGGTTTCGACACAGAAAAAAATCAAGGGAGAGCTTTCGGGAAGAAACGCCGCCGCCACGAGGCGGAACTTGAGCAGAACCAATCTTGAGCTCCAGCAGGGCCGTCCTGCCGGGGAAACTTCCCTCCCGGAGGGGGAAATCGTCGCCATCGTCATCACCAACACTCCTCTCATCGGAGGCGACTCATCTCCATCAACATCTTCATCAACACCATCTCATCTCCAAACCCTAGTTCATCTCTTGTAACCAATCTCCGTCTTGCGACTCCGATTGGTACTTGTAAGATTGCTAGTAGTGTTAATTACTCCTTGTAGTTGATGCTAGTTGGTTTAATCGGTGGAAGATCATATGTTCAGATCATTAATGCTATTCAATACATCTGTGATCATGAACATAATTATGCTTTGTGAGTAGTTACGTTTGTCCCTGAGGACATGGGATAAGTCTTGCTATAAGTAGTCATGTGAATTTGGTATTCGTTCGATATTTTGATGTCTTTTATGTTGTCTTTCCTCTAGTGGTGTTATGTGAACGTCGACTACAAAACACTTCACCATTATTTGGGCCTAGAGGAAGGCATTGGAAGTAACAAGTAGATGATGGGTTGCTAGAGTGACAAAGCTTAAACCCTAGTTTATACGTCCCTATCGTAAGGGGCTGATTTGGATCCACTAGTTTAATGCTATGGTTAGACTTTGTCTTAATTGTTCTTTCGCAGCTGCAGATGCTTGCGAGATGGGTTAATCATAAGAGGGATGTTTGTCCAAGTAAGGACAGCACCCAAGCACCGGTCCACCCACATATCAAAATATCAAAGTAGCGAACGTGAATCATATGAGCATGATGAAAACTAGGTTGACAGATTTCCCATGTGTCCTCGGGAGCGCTTTACCTTATATAAGAGTTCGTCCAGGCTTGTCCCTTGCTACAAAAGGGATTGGGCCATCTTGCTGCACCTTTGTTACTATTGTTACTTGTTACCCATTAAGAATTGTCTTATCACACAACTATCTGTTAACAATAATTTCAGTGCTTGCAGAGAATACCTTGCTGATAACCACTTGTCATTTCCTTCTGCTACTCTTCGGGTTCGATACTCTTACTTATCAAAAGGACCACTATAGATCCCCTACACTTGTGGGCCATCAGCGTCTAGCTAGGGTCGCGTGGTCCGACATCCTCTTGTGGGTGATGTTAGCCACTGTACAAAGCGCGAGGGCTGGTGCTAGCAGACAGAGACGGGGAGGCTTTTCCCTTTGGTGTGAAGGGGACCGAGGCCGTTTTGCGGGTTCCCAAGGCGACCCACCAAAGTCTTCATAATTTGTGGAAGAGGACAAAGGATTGGGGCTCGACGGGATGGAGGTCACCCCCGAGCCGACCCGCGCGTCACTAAGAGAAGGATTTGCACGCGAAGATCACCTTTATCAGGGGGAGTTGTAGTCTTGTCCGCTTTAAAAATGGTTGTTGTGACTACCCTTCCCGCTGAGTGTGTTTTCGGGGAAAAGTACCAAGGCAGGTATAAAAGAGAAGGTCGAACTCTAAAGAGAGGGGTCGAAGCTCAATGTGTTGTACTAGGTCAAGAACCCACCTTTGTACCCTTCTTCCACCTTGATTAATCTATCCAAGTAGGAGTAGGGTTTTACACCATACGATGGCCCAAACCTGGGTAAACTACCGCGCGTCCTAGCTTGTCATCTTAGCTCGCGCCACCATAGTTGTCTTGACGTTGAGATGTTGAACAGGGTTTGAGAGTGAGCGCACCCTAGTGTTGGAAACCATTCTTGGGTCTACGGAGCCCCGATTCCGACAGTCAAGTAGTCTAATCACCCCATAGACATACTTATGATCCTATGATCGCAACGGGCCAGTGTTCGGGCTGCGTGTCCTTCCAGATGGCCATGGAAGTGCGTGCGCGCGTCACGGACATGCAGCTTCCCAAGCAGGTGGAAAGCTTCATGGAGTGCTGGGTATACATGGACACTTGCCAATACAGCTCCCTTCTCGAAGCACCGGAGGCACCAGCGGTTTAGAACTTTGGATGGGGGCACACGAAGCTGGCTAATGTCGTGCTGGAGCCAGTCAGGGCAAGGATGTGGATGCTACAAGCCCGCGGGCTCAAAATGGGCATAGTCGTCAAGGAGTTCGTGCGCAACTGTATCACTTCACTTCAAAGGCGTGCATGTGCGACATGGACCCATTCGGGCCTGGAGGACCCCATGAGGCTGAGCACCGATTAAGGTGGTGGATGGTCTGGCGAACATTCTCCTTGTCATAAATAACTCGTTTCCGCTCCTAGTGGTGGCTCCAATCTTTTGGTTCAGAAATCATGTGGATGCACAAGCAAGCATGCCATGATTTGATAAGTGGGGTTGGTGCCCGTGGGTCACGTGGGGCCTTGCGACAACCCTATCCAGGTGTTGTCGATCCCTAGGGGCATCAATGACATTGAGCTACCTGCTGCAGTAGACGCCAGGAATGAGGCGACGGGAGGATTTCTTGCTGCACCCACATAGGATTTCCTCCAGCCGACGGGAGGAGCCTACTGCGATGGGAGCAGCTATGTCGTGGGTCCTCGAGCCAGGCCCCACGGTCCATGCACAGGGTTGGAGACCCTTGAGAAAGGAAACCCTCCGCCTAGCAAGGTGATCCAGTTCTTCGAGGCATCATGAGGGGGCTTAGGCAAGCCTGGTCGCAGGACCTCGTGACGGGTCTAACAACACAACAGCCCCGACCCGAGGGCCATCGGGGGTGGAGGAGGAGGGACCAGGGTTGACCTAGGCTCTATCCCTGGTGAGGCACAATGCCCTCCTGCGGATTAGGATTTTGTTCCACACCCGATCGGCCATTGTCTCCCTAGAGGTCGACCTCATGGCTGAGGTGGAAGACCTCCGTCAAGAGCGGGAGCGCCTAGCGGAAGGCTAGCGGTTGGTGACGTCGCCATCAAGTTGGGTCGGTGCCAAGCCAAAGTCGCACAGAGGGTGAGCGAGAAGGCAATTCGAAAGGCTCGAGAGCTCCTCGACGGGGCGATTTGGGACACATGAGAGGCCGCACGACGCCTTTGGAAGGCGGCGTAAGAGGGGAAGGCCTTTGCAGAGCCCGTCCCGGCCTGCAAGGCCAAACATTCATCCCATGAGGTGGCGGTTGCTTGGTGAGAGCAGGGAAACAGTTTTGGAGCTACACTTGGAGGTCCAGGAGCGTGAACTCTTGTGGACCACCATCGAGCAGGAGAAGGACCGAGAGCGCATGGAAACATAGAGAGCGTCGTGGCGGCCGACGAGGCTTCCTACAATGAGCGCCTTGTAAAATCCAGCGGTATGCTCGAAGAGAGGGCTACAAAGTGCAAGGCACTGATTGAAGAGTAGGACGAGGGAGAGATCACATGAACGACCAAGGCCATCACCAAAAATCAATCCAAGCACGTGCAGAAGCAGGAGGACCGCTTAGGGAAAAGGTGCAGCGAGCTCGACGCAGAAGTCACCTAGATCAAACTGCAGATACCGACCTCGGAGGCCGAGAAGTAGAGCATGACAGAGCTCTAGGCCGTGACCCGCTGTGAGCTGGAGGAGCTCCAGACGCAGGTGGGAGATATGAGGAATGAGGGACAACAAAACAGCAAAGAGGCTGCCCAAAGACGCGAGGATTAGCACGTGAACTCCAAGATGTTTTCAGAGCTCATGGAGCACGTTCCCTGTATCGTGGCAGACCTCACCGTCGACAAGGTGGAGAGCCCTTTGGAAACTAATGATACTAGCTATATGACCTTCTTCATGAGACTGATGAAAAAGCTCATGAGCCAGGCGTCGCTCCACCTAGTGGAACAAGATCCATGATGATGAGTACCGCAATCTCGTGAGCCAGTCAGCGACCCGCATCTTCAGCAACCTATTGCATGTCGACTGCGAATTCAACTCCAACGGTGTGCTATCCCCACACCCTGAGAAACTTCGAGGTGAGCTCGCGAGGGAGGTGGAAGATGACGTGACAAGCCTGCTGGAGCGGTTCACACCTATCGAGGAAGGGTCTCATGAAGACGGTAGTGTTATAGCTGATGATGCCGGCAGCGGCTATGTCGCTTGAGTCCTTTCCGCTCTCCTTCCTGTAATAGATTAGATGTGGGTCCATGAGGGCGTGAAGGCATTTGGGTGGTACTTTCGTCTTGAATACTTCATGTTTTTTGCGTCTCCATTTCCCTTTCAAGGTCTTTCTCTCCCCTTTACATTGCTTTTGTGCCCTGCGTCACTTGGACCCAACCCCCAAGGCAGGCTACACGGTCGCTGGTATGTGCGGAGCGAGGGACCAGCAAGGCTAGATGGTGAAGGGCTCTTATGGCTAGTAGGAGACCCTAGGGCGATGCTCAGGATCCTCCCCTTGACATGCATGTAGCTCGTGCCAGTGTGTTGGGGGAATGGACCGACGACAATCTATGGGACCCTAGAGCACCTTTTACGGTTCTGTAGGGGGGGCTTCGGTGTACACAAAGTATCGATCAACATGGCCACGTGCGAGGATATTTATACAGGTTTAGGCCACTCAGAAGGGTAACAACCTACGTCCTGTTGGTGGTGATTGATTGTGGGAAAATAGATAAAGGAGCGCAGTGGACCCACAAGGATGATCGAGGGCTCAGCTACGGGTGTGATTGAACAGAGTGTGGACCTTTGTAAAGGTAGCCATGGACCTCCTTTTACAGGTCAAAGGGGTTACCACAGTGGATAAAATAGTCATTTTACTAGGTGTACAGTGTGAACTACGGTGGTGGTACTGCTCTACCAGAGTGGTAGTGGAAAATACCTAAATCTTGTAGACTGCGACGGGCACATTAAATGCACCGTGAGGTGGCATGCGAACAACGTCTCCCGTCAAGGATTGCCTCTCTCTCTATGTTGTCCACCTAGCTGCCTCTCTATCTTGCTGCCACGCTGCAGGACAGGTGTCCCTGCGAGTTGGACTTGCCCGCTCCTATGGCTGCGTGTCTTTGCCAGCCCTGCCCGTCCACCTACCAACTCGACACCTCGACTGATGTAGACAATGAGCCTCTAGTGATGTGGAGCGGCTACTTGGCGGGTTCGAGTCTTGTCAGGCGCTATTAGCAAACGCCCGCAGAGGCCGGTGGGGGAATTGCCGCCCTACCCTATCCTTAGTCATGTTTTTCTTAGGGCCATGGGATGACCCTGCCAAGGAGTCGCCAGATTGGGAGCCACGTTTTCCCATGCCTAACATATGGGGACTAAGGACACACATTCCTTAGTTCACCGATAGTAGCCCCCGGGCCGGGGCCATACACGCACATGTGCAACGTTGTTGGGCTAGGCCCAAAAACAGTGCATGGGCATGCGCGGCTGTGCTTCTCCGTAATTATGGTTTTTTTAACCGTTCCCATGGTGCGTAGTCATGTGAGGGGACGGTCATTGGTGGAGAAGGCGGTCACCCGAGCCGCTAGCCTCCTAGTGTACCTGGGTGGCCAGCCCCTGGTCTTCCTCGGGTCTTGAAATGGGGAAAAACGCGACGTCTATCCGCCTTCCACCATTTAAGTGGGGTCACCTCCCCTCGTGTTTTGATTGCGCCTCCTACAATGCATGCTCTATCATTGGCCTGGGCGAACGCTCCCACCTTGGACCATTTAAGGAGCCACACCCTCCCCCTTCTCCTCATGTCCGTCCCTACAAATAGGGAAGGATTGGAGGGAGGATGCATCTCACTCGCAGTCTCCTGCTTCTCCCCACTGCCTAGCTCTTCCATCTTCTTCCTTCGTCATCTCTTGAGCATGCGCCTCCCCTTGAGATGGCGAGTGGACGGGGACGGGACAGAGTTCCAGGGGTGCTGGGAGGGGAAGCTCCCAGAATCCGATGTGCATCATGGTGACGATGGCGGGGGTCGGGTCCAGCTCCCGAAGACGGGCGGCGTCCACGGACCAAGCGGTGGCAGCCCCATTTACCCATGGTGGCTGCGGTGGCGCCCTTCATCTGTAGCCCCATGCCTGGATTTGTGCGGGGGAAAAGGTACTCGAGTTCTTCGTGGTGACTCTCCGAGGGCACCAGAGCTGCCTACGACTGCCGGACCATTTTGCAAGGGCCATGGAGGGCAGCCAACCCCGTGGCTTGTGGCTCCAGGAGGATGTTTGCTGCAGCGGACCCATGTGGGAGGTGGTCGACCTCACCCCTCAAAGCACCATGTTCCTGATGCGGGGGTGGAAGTCGTTCGCCCGCTCGTGGGGGATTGGCCCCGGGCATCTTCTGTAGTTCCTTTTCAATGGCTTCACCACCCATTTTGCTTTAGAGCAAGTGGTGTCACACTTGAATGTTGCACCGAGAGCTCGAGCGGTAGTGACGTTGACACCACCAGCGACAGCGATGATGACAGGTGTGTCTTCGGCCTCAAGCAGGAGGGCCATGACTCCGAGTAGAAAGTCATACTCCAACATCGTGGGGATCCAAAAAATATGGCCCCGTTTTGTGGGGCTGTTTGGAGATGAACTGCCACATCGTAATGGTAGATCTGCTCCCAAGCGCCAGTTGTAGCGCTGTAGAAAGTCATACTCCGACTTGACCCCATCGCCGCAGCCTCTTCTGATCACGGGGAGGCTTCGTTTTAATCTTAAATATTACCCAATGTAATCCAGCTTGCTTGCCGTGACGCGGTAACCTTGGACGCATTTGTGGGTCCTTCCGCCCACTCCTACTCCCCCTTTCCTTTCCCCAGAATGACTTGTGTGCTAGGAGCGCTTTTCCGAGATGCCCTTCTTTCCTTTGAGGAAAAGAAAGAAGAGAAAATAGGGCGTCTAGAGGGTGTTAGCGCCCGGCAATGTTTCTACATCGGCTATAGTCTACCGCAACAATCTCCATGACAAGCATAATATAAATATGTAGTCAAGCAGTACGAGTTGCGGAATTGTTAGTCTTATTTTTGTGCACACACGGTCATCATCTAGCTTTGTACAAAGGATTACACACATTGTTGTGAGACTTCAAAAAAATTGCTTGTGAGGAGGACTAGCACAGTTCTTTACGGGTATAACTTGCGAAGATGCTCGATATTCCATGATTTCTACACTGGAGTGCCATCCTCGCTCTCCAAGAGGACTGCGTCAGGCCTGGTGACTCGTACCACCTAGTAAGGGCCATCCCACTTTGGCATCAACTTGTTTGTTACCTTCGTGGACTCAATTCGTCAGAGTACAAGGTCACCTTCCTCCACAATCCTGGCACACACCTTGCGGCTATCGTAGCAACACATAGTGCGGCCTGGAGACAATCTTCCTCAAGGAGCGTGGCATCATCATGGAGGGGACCCATACGTGAGTTCCGTGGGAAGAATTACCTCTTTCTCGTAGACCAAGGCAAAGGGGGTCTCATCGGTGTCTCCATTTGGTTTTGTTCTAACTGACCAAAAAACCGCCGAGAGTTCCTTGAAACAATGTCTTTGATGCTTGCGTAGCTTGTCTAAAGTTCTTGTATTTAGGCCCCACACTACTTCAGCATTTGCCCTCTCTACTTGACCGTTGATCTTGGGGTGAGAGACAGAGGCGAATCAGACCTTGGCACCAATGTCTTGGCAATACTGCATGAAAGTGCTGCTAGTGAATTGAATGCCATTATTGGTGATGATCTAGGTCGGGACACAGAAACTACAAACAATCCCTTTGAGGAACTTGAATGTTGTCGGCGCTGTCACCTTTCTCACTGTTTTCACCTCGACCCACTTCGTCAACTTTTCAGTGGACACGAACAAGAACTCGGAGCCTCCGATAGCACGGGCGAGAGGTCCAAGAATGTCTAACCCCGAGAGTTAGAAAGGCTAGGAGAGCGTGTAAGAATCGAGACTCCGCAGATCCAAGAAAAGGTTTGAACTTTGGGGTGTGCTCTCTCTCCTACCATGTTCTACCTCTGGACTTCACGGCGATTCTTCGGTGGCATGAGCTAAGGAAGCGAAGTAGAGCACACGGTAGTTTACCAATGCTTCGGCCACCTTGCGGTATAATACCCTACTTCTGCTTGTTTGGGATTGCATGATGTCGTAGACGAGTAAAAATGTGGTTTTTTCAATAGAGGAGATAACGGGGATTTGATCCTCTACTACGGAGGCTAGGCCTCTCTTTTATACTCGCCTTTGTCCTCCCCCCCCCAAAAAAAATTAGTGGGAAGGGTTGCCACACCGGGAATTTTGAAAGGGGGAATGACTACAGTCAATCCTGACAAAGGAAGTCTTCGCGTGCAAAAGCCTCTCTTCATGATGCGCTGGTGGGCTCAGGGGTGACCTCCGTACTGCTATGCCCCCAACCTTAGTCTTCTTGCACCAACCGGGAAAACATTGGGAGTCACTTCGGGAGCACGCGAGCTCACCTGGTTCTATAAGCAAGGAAGAGGAAATCCTCCCTGAACATGCCTGCTGGCACCGCTCCTGCGCTATCTGCATAGCGTGCATCATCCGCGTGCAGGCGCAGGGTCATAGGACCCTACCAGGTTGCGCTCAGTGGGCCCACCCCGCAAATGTCTGAGTGGTAACATCGGGATGTGTCCCCGTGATGGATGCCCTCTCGAGGCCCTTGGCGACGATCTTCAAATGTTCACCTCTCAAGGCGAAGGCCCTAGCGAGAATCTTCCATGCCGGGTTCGTCGATGGGTAGGGCCAGGCTCGTCCAACCACGTCGCGCCTAGGCCGGACGCCGACGGGTGTGGGTACCCCCGGTTCCAGTTGGCGATAGTAGCCCCCATTCCTGCGTTGTGCACGGCTCCGTCTGGTGGGCGTGAAGCGATGGGGGGCTCGATTGCGTGTGGGACAGGCTCGATGTTCGGCACCCATCACGCCATGAAACTCTTCCTTCCTGCAATGCTTTGGGCTCCAACTGAATTGTCACAAAGCCTGCATGCAGCGCCATCCATTGATGCTCCCTTTACCGGCACCACTCACTCACTCCATCCTTCTCGCGCAAGATAGCCACCGGGCCTACGACACGCATGGGGCAGCCTATTGGAGGAAAGGGGACGTGTGAGCCCCCGTTGTCCGCGGGCCAGGCCTAGCACATGGCACCCATGAGTGCCAAAGTTTTCAAGGCAAAGCCGTCATCCCCCAGGGGCGGCAAGGTCCAACCCACAAGGCCAGCTTGAGTGCATTGGTGCTAGGTAGCCTGCGACGAGTAAGTGTGTCCTTGTTATCACTTCTCCTTGCATATCCTTCCTAATCTGATGAACCTATCGCCGAGCTTTCTGGGCTCCAGCATCGAAGTGGCCCAGGGACGCCTTACCAGTGGTGCTCCCTCGCGCGCCACCACACGGTGAGGCCTCTTCCTCCGCACTTGGTCTAGCCGAGCCCAGAGGACCCGCGATCCTAGCTGGGGCAGCTGTGGAACCCCGGGAGTGCATGCCGAGGATGCCGCATTCGCTCTCGGAGCCCCGGGCGCATGGCGGACCTGACCCTGAATTAAATTCCCGTCATCCAATGGGAGGCGATCGTGTGTGCTGCGAATTGGAGGCCATCCAGACCACTCGCAACCAAGTGGTGGAGCCTTGGAGAGGTACGTTCTCGTTGGTGAGGCCACCCTCGTGGCAGCGCGAGAGGAGGCCCTTGTCGGTGCAAACAGGAGGGTATCTCGTCAGTAGGAGGCCACTATCGTGGTGTACCATGGCGAGCTCGCCCAGCGGGAGACCTTCCTCCAGCTCAAGTACGACGCGCTCCAAGAGGAGGTAAGGTAGTGCTCTCATGGTGGCGGACATGGTGGGATCACCTACGCTAAGTGATGTTTTGGGGGAAACCGCTTACACCATCGCCGCGGCGTCTATGGAGGTGGTTTCCAAGGTTTCCCCTTCCTCCACCACCGGAGTCACCTCCGCGGTCGATGGCGATGGCACGGTCTTGGTGCCGAGCAGCGCTCTTGTTGTAGGGGACCCCGGCCCATGGCAATCTTCTGTGTTGTGGGTCTGCGCTTTGTGATGGGCATAGAACATTCTACCGGCCTCTCAAGGCTCGTCGCCGCGAGGGGTACATGGAGGCCGTAAGCCGGTCACCGGGACCTTGAGGAGCAGGAGCGTGGCATGAGGCAGGACATTCTCAGGCCCCTCGGGTTGTGGACCGAGCGAGCCACTCATGACCCACAAGTGTAGGGGATCTATCGTAGTACTTTTGATAACTAAGAGTGTCTAACCCAACGAGGAGCAAATGGAAATGACAACCGGTTTTCAGTAACGTATTCTCTGCAAGCACTGAAATTATCGGTAACATATAGTTCTGTGATAAGGTAATTCGTAACGGGTAGCAAGTAACAAATGTAACAGTGGTGTAACAAAGTGGACCAATCCTTTTTTAGCAAAGGACAAGCCTGGAAAAACTCTTATATAAAGCAAAGCGCTCTCGAGGACACATGGGAATTTCGGTCAAGCTAGTTTTCATCAAGCTCATATAATTCACGTTCATTACTTTGATAATTTGGTATGTCGTGGACCGGTGCTTGGGTGCTGCCCTTACTTGGACAAACATCGAACTTATGATTAACCTCTCTCGCAAGCATCCGCAACTACGAAGGAAGAATTAAGAGAAATCTAACCATATCATGAAACATATGGATCCAAATCAGCCCCTTACGAAGCAATGCATAAATAGGGTTTAAGCTTCTGTCACTCCAGCAACCCATCATCTACTTATTACTTCCCAATGTATTCCCATAGGCCCAAATAATGGTGAAGTGTCATGTAGTCGACGTTCACATCACACCACTATAGGAGAGACAACATACATCTCATCGAAATATCAAAAGAATACCAAGTTCACATGATTACTTATAGCAAGACCTATCCGATGTTCTCGGGAGCAAACGTAATTACTCACAAAGCATATTTATGTTCATAAGCACAGGAGTATTCATAATAATCAAGGATCTAAACACATGATCTTCCACCAAGTAAACCAGCTAGCATCAACTACAAGGAGTAATCAACAATACTAGCAACCGACACGTACCAATCTGAGGTTTTGAGACAAAGATCGGATACAAGAGATGAAATAGGGTTTGGAGAGGAGATGGTGCGGATGAAGATGTTGATGGGAATTGATCCTCACTCAATGAGAGGATCGTTGGTGATGACGATGGCTTCAATTTCGCCCTCCGGGAGGGAAGTTTCCCTGGCAGAATAGCTCCGTTGGAGCTCTAGATTGGTTCTGCCGAAGTTCCTCCTGGAGACGGTGGCGCTTCGCCCCGAAAGTTCTGATATGATATTTTCTAGGTCAAAATATTTCATATAGCAGAAGATGGGCACTAGAGACCTGCCAGGGGTCCCACAAGCCTGCAAAGCCCGCTAGGGGGGTCGGTCGTGCCCCCTTGGCTTTTGGCCACCTGGTGGGTCCCCTAATGTATTTCTTCCACCCAATATTTTTTTTATATTCCAAAATAATTCTCCGTAAGTTTTCATGACTTTTGGATGTGTGTATAATAGGTCTCTCTTATTTGCTCCTTTTCCGGTCCAGAATTCGAGTTGCCGGCATTCTCCCTCTTCATGTAAACCTTGTAAAATAAGAGAGAAAAGGCATAAGTATAGTACCATAATCTGTATTAACAGCCCATAATGCAATAAATATTGATATAAGAGCATGGTGCAACATGGAAGTATCAGCCAGTGCGCGGGGCCGGCTCGCTGGTCGAGCCCATTTATTCGGCAGCGGGGACTAACGCGATGCGTAGGGCGCCAAGGCCTTCCTAGCGACGGTGATGAGTTCGGCAATGTGGTCCGCCTAGGCATCTTGCCCTCTATCGGTTGGGCGGTGGCAAAGCAGATCGCTCACCATGAGCAGCACATCCTTCTCATTCAGGTCTCCCACGTGAACGCAGGCTGATACAACAAACCGCGTGGGACACAGCAGGGCGGCCCCCTTGTTGCACCGGTGGCCACAGGAAGCCCTGCCACTTGTGAGGGGCGGGGGCGAATATGATGGTGGCCACAATGTTGGTAGGTCGGTAATGGTCATCCGGCACCGAGATCCCAGGGCGCATGCTGTGAGCATTGGCCATGGGGTCGGTGAAGCCGGAGCGAAACTAGAGCCGAAGAGCATCTGCGCTCCCTTACGTGGCGTGCCAAATGTTGGAATCCGGGCTCCACAAAAGCAAGAAAAGGTTCGAACTCTGGGGTGTGCTCGCTCTCCTACCATATTCTACCTCTCGACTTCATGGTGACTATCCGGTGGCACGAGCTAAGGGAACAAAATTAGAACACATGACAGTTTACCCAGGTTAGGGCCACCTTGCGGTGTAACACCCTACTCCTGCTTGTTTGAGGTTGCTTGAGGTGGAAGATGAGTACAAAGCTGGGGGGTTTCCCTAGCAGAGATAATGAGGATTCGATCCTCTACTATGGAGGCTGGGCCTATCTTTTATGCTCGCCTTGGTCCTCTTCCCCCCGAAAACATTGTCGGGAACGGTTGCGAGATTGGCCGTTTTGAAAGGGGATACGACTGCAGTCCACCCTGACAAAGGTGGTCTCCACCTGCAATAACCTCTCTTCATGATGCGCTCGTAAGCTCGGGGGTGACTTCCGTCCTGCCGAGCCCCCACCCTTAGTCTGTTTGCACCAATCTAGAAACCTTTAGGAGTCGCTTGAGCAGTACGCCAGCTGGCCTTGCTCTCTTAGCATGGAAGCCGAAATCCTCCCTATCCGTGCCTGGTGGAACTGCTCTCCACTGCCTGCACAACATCCATCATCCCCGTGAAGGCACAGGGTCACAGGACCATGCCAGGTTGCCCTCAGTAGGCCCACCCCGCAAGAGTCTCAGGGGTAACATCGGGATGCTTCCTCGCGACGGACGCCATCTTGAGGTCCTTGTGGACGATCTTCAAATGCTCACCTCACGACGAGAGAGCCCTCATGAGGGTCCTCCTTGTTGGGTTCACTGATGGGTATGACGAGGCGTGCCTAACCGCATTGCGCGTAGGATCGCAGGCCGACGGGCCTGGGTACCCCCGGTTCGAGGTGCCCGACAGAGCGATACAGTTCGAAGGGATTGTGGTGGTTGGTGTATCTGCTTGCCCTGGTACTAGCATGCTTCACACGTTGACACCATCGCCAAAGCGTCTTTAAGGAGTATGGCCCAGTACAAGCCTTGTCGAAACACCTTCCCTACAAGAGCTCGTGATCCTACGTGGGAGCCACAAATCCCTTCATGTATATCTACCAACGACCTTTGTATTCCTAACGGGTGATGTACATGAATTTCACACCATTATGCCTCCACATGTACAGATTGTTTTCCAGGAACTGGTACATGCATGACTGTCGGGCGACTCTTTCGGCTTCCTCTGGCTCTTCGGGGGGGGTCTCATGTTTGGAGGTATCGGACAATCTGTTGTGCCCATGTCAGAGCCCATGGCTCGACGCCAAGGAATAAAGGTGTCTCTTTCGGTGTGGGAGTGCAAGCTTCGACGGAAGGGCTATTTTTCCTGTCGTAGGCTGGCGCTAACCTTCGGGCGCTTTATTGTCACTAGCAAATTCATTGGCGGCCGCGGGTGGCTCTGTCGGGAAATAGTCGCCGATGCTGACCTTCCTCTTCTTAGCTTCCAGCCCTGACCATGTAATTGACAACTGAGTGAGTCGGAGTACGAAGGTGACTAGTTCCATATGTAGCTTGTGAGCTTCCTGCTTCGACAAGTAATCGATGATGATGTTCTCCATCCTTGGGATGTGTTGCATCTGCAGACCATCAAAGTGTTCCTCTAACTTCCTCACCTCATCAAGATATGCTTCCATCAGGGGGCTTTGATACTCCTTGTTGACTTGACGCACTACCAGTTGCGAGTACCCTCGAAATATCCATGAAGTCAACGCAAAGTCTGCGCTCCCCATTCGCCTTGCGCACCACCATAGTATTTGCTAGCCATATCTGGTGTAGTACACCCTTGACTAGCCCAGCAGCTTCCCATTTCTTGATTTCTTTGGCAATAAATTGTTGCCACTCGAAAGCTTGCTTCTGGAGCTTCTGCTTGACGGGGCGAGCGTGGGGACAAACAACGAGTTGGTACTCAATCACCTCCTAGGGAACACCGGGGATGTCAGGCAGTTGCCACGCAAACATGTTGACATTTGCCCGCAAGAACGTGACGAGTGCCCTTTCCTATTTTCTATCAAGGGTGGCACTCATAGTGAAAGTACCTCCCTCTCCGTCAGCTCGCACATCCACTTGCTTCGTTTTGCGTATGGTCACTCTATTTCCCTCGCCCCATGCGGTAGAAGTCTCGAGTGAGTCATCAACAGGTGCGCTGCGCGCGGCGGTGCGCTTCCCGGATTCTTCACGAGCCTTGCAGGATGTCTTGGGCTTGCTGTTGGCAGTAGCGGGTACCTTGTTGGTGGATGCTCCTACGGGTGAGATCGCTCTCCAACCCTATTGTACCTCTGCACTTCACTGCGACTCTCCCGTGCCTTGATATAAGGTAAGCAAACTAGAACATGCGAGTAGCTTACCTAGGTTTGGGCCACCTTGCGATGTAAAATCCAACCCCTACTTGTCTAGATTGCTTGGGGTGGAAGACGAGTACAAAGGAGGGTTGTTGCCCTGGTGGAGATAACGAGGATCAGATGATCCTCCCCTACTACAAAGGCGGGGCCTCTCTTTTATACTCGCCTTGGTTCTCTTCCCCATAAAATAGTCGATGGGAAGAGTTGCCACAAAAGACAATTTGAAAGGGGACGGGACCGCAGTCCATCCAGACAAAGGTGGTCTTCACGTGCAAAAGTCTTTCTTCATGATGCATTGTTGGGCTCGGGGGTGACCTCCGTCTTGCCGAGCCCCCAGGCTTGGTCTTCTTGCACTGACCGGAAAAACTTTTGGGAGTTGCTTTGGGAGCCCGCTAGCTGACCCCGCTTCCTTAGCACGGAAGTGGAAACCCTCCCTGTCTGTACCTGCTGGCACCACTCATGCGCCACCTGCGCAGCGTGCATTACCCATGTGAAGGCACAGGGTCACGGAAAACTACTAGGTTTCCTTCGACGGGCCTGCCCCACGAGAGCTTCATGGGTAGCCTCGGGATGCGTCCTTGTGATGAATGCCCTCTCGAGGCCCTTGGTGACAATCCTCAAATGCTCGCATCATGAGGCGAGGGAACTCATAAGGGTCTTCCTTGTCGGGCTTGACGATGGGCTGAACCAGGCTTGCCCAGTGGCGTCACGCCTGGGGCCACATTCCGATGGGCTTGGGTACCCACGGTCCTTGAGGCACAACAGTAGCCCCTAGGAGTGCGTTGTGCATGGCTCCGCCTGGTAGGGGGCGAAGCGCCGTGGGCCCCAATCGCCTACGGGCAAGGCTCGATGCATGACACCCAACGCGTTGTGGAAGTCTTCCTTCCCGTAATGGTCACACCATGTGTTTGTTCCACCTTGTCATCACTGATTTCTTTTTTTCAAAATTTGGAGTCAATTAAATTTATTAAGTGAGTTCTATGATTGTCTTGATTGCCATTGCTTGTATGTTTGTTCGTGAGTAGCTCACCAAAACATTTTTTTCTCTAAGGAACATGCACCTTAACTCCAGACCCCTGCCCAATGATCGTGCAATGGGTATAGCACCAGAAACCAATTTAAGAAAAATATTAATCCAACAAAAACCCTTTTTCTTATTTTTAATTTCGAAAACCCATGGATTGGAATTTGTTCTACAAGTCCCTAATCTAAGGGAGATATTTGGCCCCAAAAGTTTTCTCTTATTTATATTATTAAAATAACTTCCCAAACCCCTAATTATTTTAAAATTTATTTTCTTATATTACTTAACTTACTTTTTCTTAGGCAAGAAATGATATTTCATAGGGGAAAATTATTTTCCTACCTTAGTAAATTCTGAGAAAAAATAGGGAAACTCACAGGACATATATTTTCCATATATGTGAGTTTCAACCTATGGTCATGTCCAAAATATTGGACTAATCGCTTAAAAAAATTTATTTCTATTCTGATCTTTTGAAATGTTTCCAAAGTAAATATACTCAATATATTCCAATAAAATTCCAGCATGCCAAGTTTCATCCCCATCCAAGGTGGTTTGGTTCACCTAATAAGTCAAAAAACCATTATGTCTAGAACTAAGTTGGAACAACACTACATTGCCAAATTTGTCCAGTTGAGCTCAAACATTGCAGGAGTGTTCAAAACCTCAAATGAGGAGGGTAGGACAAAGTTTTCAATTGTGGGTATTGATTTGATCACACTTCTCGACATGATTGTAATTCTGCCCACTTTTGGGTTTTTCCAATTCTAC
This sequence comes from Hordeum vulgare subsp. vulgare, assembly GCF_904849725.1. NCBI lineage: Eukaryota > Viridiplantae > Streptophyta > Magnoliopsida > Poales > Poaceae > Hordeum > Hordeum vulgare. The sequence goes on along the minus strand of NC_058523.1, from coordinate 279,652,387 downwards.
ATTGTCAACCTAGCCCAAATGAGATCAAACTTGGTAAACCTTGTTTTCTATGCCCATCATCTAATACTGTTAAGTTTCATTGCATTTGGAGAAGATAAACTTCTCCAAACATGCATCAAACACCTTGTGCTGATTTTATAAATCAGCCACAAACACCCCATCCACCCAACTTCTTCACTCCTAATCACTATCACAGGTTGCATGTGTAACACCACACATGCAGCAGAGAACCTCAGCTCTAGTTCAAAGGGAGCAAGACAAAATCCTCAATTTACACTTTGAATGTAGTCTGGAAGCACATGTTCTTCACTCTCTATTTGACCAGCACTATTCCCCTCGGCGCCAAACCCCCCTAAGAGAAACCCCCTAACCCCAGGAGCTACCACACACGACCTAGACAGGCGAGAGCGTGCCAGCAAGCCATGGCATGCCAAAACGGCGCTCTGGACGTGCCACAAAGTGCGCCCGCATCAAGGGAGGCCAGCCCCAGCCAGGCCTCACCCCCACAACCTGTCCGAAAGCTGCTCAATCAACGGCCGGCTCCAGTGTTGCACACGCCCCTCCTTTCTCCATATTATCCTACCTTGGCGACAAGTGCTCGCGCACACCCGTCCCGGTAGACGGAGCTTGCTACCACTACGTGTTAATGGCGCGTTCCGCTCCCCTTTGACCCATTCAGCTCGCGTAGGCATCGCACACAAAGACCCCACACATACCCCAGGACCCGCTCTTCCTCTGCCACCATTGCACCAACCTCGCCGGCGCACCACCACTCGGTGGACCGTGGAGCCCCTATAAATAGGCCTCCCAACTCTTCCCCGACCCCCTTCGACCAAACCACACCTCCAATCACCTCCCCGAGCCTCCCAATCGAGCTATCTGAGCACCAGTGCTCGAGAACAACCAAGGCGTCCCGTGTCGCAGCTCCGTCGATCATGGGATACAGGCCCGCTGTGGTGCTCATTTGACCCCCATCATGACTGCACTTGTTCGCTGCTTCACCTCCGCCTCTCCCTCGACTGTTTCCCCTCTCTGAGCGGCCTTGCCATCCACCTCACGAAAGCTTCCTTCGCGGCCAGCTCGTCACCGGCAACTCCAGCACCTCTGTCCCCCCTCGACCTCCACCCGAAAGGCTGGAGTTAAGGAACCCATTCATGCACTCGCCGATCCTCGGTGTCGCATGTGCTGCCGCCGGTGAGCTCTCCCCTCTCTCTGCCTCGAGGTAGAAGACGATCTGACAGGGGTGTCCCAACTATCATCGGTTGTCTCTCTCTCTCTTCCCCCCTCCCAGTTTGTGGCCGCAGGGTCCTGCGCGTCAGGTTCAAACCTGACGGCGTGTGCGCACCTGGGCTGGTTGGTTGGCCGGCTAGTTGGGCCAACCCAGCTATTAGCTGGTTGTGGCTTGGTCATTGTACCCTTTTTATTTTTCTTTTGAGGTTTTATTTAACGAAATTCCATAGGGCTATAAATGTACTTAATTGAAATAATTTTTCCACCATAATTCTTGTTTAAATGTGAGGAATTTAATAAACTATATTTGAAATTTTTGTAGAAAGTTTTGTATACATATTTATTTTAAAACCTAGAATAATGATATTTCACGCTTTGTTAAAAAGGTTTAAAAAATCTTTTTCACTCCAAAATCAGAAACAAATATTTTTAAAAATGAAATTGGTATTTTACAGAATAGGGTAAGATTCTAAAAGTGGATTGTGTGCCTTGGTTTTTGTGTGATTATTATTATTTTATATTATTATCACGATGATAGATCACGTGATTGACGAAGGAGTTGGACCCGAAAACGTCGAAGACCTAGGAGACTTTGCTGACCAAGGGAAGCTGCCCTTTGACCATGTGTGAGAAAATATTTCATGCATTCCATGTTCATTATTCATTCCAATGTAGATGATCAAGATGGAATCAGTAAAATCCTCGATATGGTGTTTCCGACGGTTCCTCGATAGCACTTGCATTTTAGCATGACCCTACCATCTATGAGGGTCACGCAGATAAAAAGCCAATAGGTTTATAGTAGTGCGATGCGTAGGATGAGCATATGCATGGTGATGGTACCACGGAGGTTATTTCAAAAGCTTTTCGAAAACCACGTCGGGTGCCACTGATGCCCGAGGGTGATGGGTTGAGATGGTGACCACCTGAGAAAGAAGTGGTGAGCCAGAAGAAGGTTTTGTGTGTGTGTTTTCTCTGTGCTAGCAAAGAGCCTGCATTACTAGTGATGAGAGTGAGATGGTCATTCTCGAGACAGGATCGTGACATGTAGGATGACTATGTTGTCTTTATAGGTTCCGGGCACACTATTAGTCCACGCATGAATGATACAATCTAGAGCGAGGCTTGTAAGAGGTACATCATGTGGGCTGGGTACCAATGGAGTGGACTCTTTGTCTAGTGTCGTTGGGCGAAAGGCATTGTTTGGGTGCTTACCTCGGGTATGATATATACCGTGGGTCGCGGATGACACAGAAGCTCCCCGAGTCTTGTGGGTATAGCTCGCAACCTCTACAAAGTGTAAAACTATTCGAATATCCGTGTACACGGTCAAGGACAATTGAGTAATCCTCCTTAAACTACGTCCACTCGATGTCGCATCACCCAAGTGTATGTGTGACAAAGGTGTATACGAGAAAGAGGTTACCTGAGTCAAGTCGGGTGACTTGGCACAGAAGGTGAACATGAGGTATTCAGCCGTCAGAAAAAATGTTTATATGTGTAACCTATTCATGTGGTTACCTCTTACCTTACGGTGCATGACCATACAAGCAAGTGACCATGTTACTGCGTTTAGAGGAAAAACTTGCTTTCTCCAAAGGCTGTATTCTATAGCTATATCATCCTTCATTTTGCATTGTCCGCATCATGGGTTGCTTGCGAGTACATTCAATGTACTCATTGGCTTTCCACTGGTTACTTAATTGGCCAGGTATGGAAGAACCAGAGTATGGAGAAGAGTTCACCGTCGGAGACGGATACACGATCTAGGACGCTTCCTAGTCAGAATGCCTATAGGTTAAGGTAGATGGCATGGGTTCACATTATCCTCCAAGTTATCTGCAAGTAGTATTGTGTTGGTGTGTCGGCCTACGAAGCCGTATTTATGTATTGACTTGGCCATAATGGCCCTATCTGTATTATATGTTATTTATGGATGTAATACTCTTGTTATTCAGTATGTGTGTGTTAAGTGATCATCGAACTTTGGGATCACTGTACACATGCATTCGGTGATCCCGACCTACAAATCGGGGTCCCCACAGAGCTGGTATCCAAGCCATCCTGAGTGTAGGAAGCCTTAGGTAGCATGGACATCAAATGGGACGAATAACACATCTAGCATTTACACTTAGGGTTTTATACACCATTACCATTTTCTGATACAATTCATACCCCCTTTTCGTTGACACCTCTCCCAAAACCTTGTTGATGCCCGTCGTACCCAAGACCCTCCTAGAGTCCGGCTTTCCCCTACTCCTGGAGGACAGCCTGGAGAAGTGCCGAGTGTGACGATCACCAGTTTACATCTACCATGACCACTGGGTCAATGCCACCACAAAGGAGTACCACGTGGATGTGGTCGTGAAGGCAAATGACGCTCCGACTAGTTGGTTCTTTGAAGGTGCACAAATGGAGACTCTCGTATTGGTTGTTGCGACGGCAGCGCCAAAGGTGCTTATCCACCTTCGCGACATCCTTCCCGTGATGAAAGATGAACCGGCTACCCGTCACTTGCCTTTTGTCAAGGACGAGGTTGAAAGGAGTTGGAAGTTGACCCGATCCCTGGAGCAAGGATCACCACTTAGGTTCCAGACCTACTTCAACCTCTCTGCCGACAGTCTGGCTCATAACCTGATCAAGGAGTCAGTTAAGCTCCGCTAAGAACATCATCATGTCCTCGAACTACTCCGCCAAGCGAAGATGAAGACGTGGAGTATGAAGAAGGATGGAGAACCTGAAGGACAGCCTGCCGTCCAATACAGAGGATGAATACTACCCCTTAATGTTACCCCCATTCGGAGTCGTCACATGAGAGCCACAAAATATAGAGCCCTCTTCACCATTCCACCAACTAAGCATCGTCGAGATGGACTTTCTTGTTCCTCCACACCCTCGACAGGAGATGATGCCCACAAAGATGATGACCAGGAGGAAGACACAGAGGAGCGCGAGTTCGGGACCGAGCACTCGGCTACTTAAGTCCTAGGACCCCAGAGTAGGGAAACTAAGGAATTCCCATGCGAAGTCGAGTGTGTGTAATAGTTCACATGAAACCATAGTGCTTGTTGTATGCTTTCTGTTTGTGTCATGATCCAAGCCGCGTTTTGCATTAGGCAGCATGTAAGCGGCTACATCACCTATCTTACTTAATGAAGTTGCAATGGGTCTTTCGACCCTTTTGTTTGACACATTTGCACCATACCACACCCCCCTTATATAGGCGCGTTTCTCCCTTATGATGCTCACTCATCCATTCGAGTATATTGACTTGGCTGCTCCACACAGGATGGTGACTCCTACCCACGCTAGTACCTTTCAACACCCCGGCACTAGAGACTCTAGCCAGCAACCAGGAGCTAGTGAGACAACTCAAGCTAGAGCTCACCAGCAGCAGCCACATGGCGACATTCCCACGCAAACACCTCCTCTGGAGAACCTGACCATGCTTAGTTCCTTTAAGCTCTCCGGGAGGAATTTCAAGCTAACAAGGCCCCTATCCCACAAATGGCTCAGGTCCTGCTGAACAACCAGCAACAGGGCTAGAACGACAATGGCCGCTCCACTCTGTCGGAGTTCATGAGGACTACATCCCCGATATTCACTGAGACAAACGAGCCTTTGGATGTTGATGATTAGATACACACCATCGAGGAACTCCTCGCACTAGTCAACGACACCAATGACCATGAGAAGGTTCTGTATGCCTCTCACTGTCTCGGGGGCACCACCAGGGGTTGGTGGGACAGATTCAATATCATGCAAGGCAAGCGTGTTATCACCTAGACTACCTTCAAGGAAGGATTCCATGCACCCATCATGCCCCCTGGGATGATGGCTATCAAGAAGCGTGAGTTTCGTGCGTTGAAGCAAGGCAGTGACTCAGTCGAGGAATACATGCAGAAGTTTAACCTTTTATCGAGGTATGCACCAGATGATGTCAGCACTGAGGCCGCAAAAGTGGAGCGCCTCATTGAAGGACTTTAGTAGTCACTTCAATACCATCTTTGTTGTCTGTGACTGCCGCACCTTCTATGATCTGGTGAATAAGGCTCTCATGCTTGATCACAAGCATCATGCTATGGAAGACATTCGCAAGAGCAAGTTGATTTGCAATGATGGTTCCAACAACCAGAAGGCTCGACCATGGCAGTCAGCCCTCGCAAGGCCTAACTATTAGCACCATGTCACACCCGGTTTTCACCTTATTTCAACTTTAGTCTCTTCAAAACCTGAGTTTATTACAACTTTTTAAGCAAGTGCTATGAGTGCCACGATTGCCATTGTTTGTGTGTACGGTTGAGTGAGTGGATGCAAAAACAATATTTTCATACCATGTTATTTCCAAAACGATCCTTTTCTCATTTATGATTATTTCAAAACCATGCTTTGGGTTTTGCACTACAAGTCCCTGATTCCAAGGGGGTGCCTTCACCCAAAGATTGTATTCTGATTTTAGCACTATTATAACTCCCCCGAATCATAAATGATTATTTTATAATATATTTTCTATTTTATTTGCATGTCCTCTTCTGAGGCCAGAAATGATATTTCTGAATGGAATATTATTTTTCTCCCTTAGAAAAATCTGAGAAAATTTGGGGATACTCGGAGGACATATAGTTTCCATACATAAGATTTTAAACACCTATTTATGTTCAAATTATTTGAGCTATTCCTTGAAAACCTATTATGTCTATTTTGACCTTTTGAAATATTCTCAAAGGAAATATTTTCAATAAATTCTCAGAAAATTCTAGCATGCGTCCCAAGCTATATGTGGTGGTCATGGCAAGTTTCACCACATTCCAAGGTCGTTTGGTTCACCAAATATTCCTAAAACCTTCCCTATCCAGAATCAAGTTGTAGCAACTCTACATAGCAAAGTTTGTCCATATAGCCTGGAACTTTGCAGGAGTGCTCAAGACCCCAAATGAGGAGACCCTACAAAAAATTGGATCTGTGGGGATTAATTTACACACATTCTCTTTTAAAAGGACAAAGCTGCCCATTTGGGGGTGTTTTCAAGTTTACACTATCAAACTTGTCCAATGGAGCTCAAATATGGTAGAGCATCATACTTTTGCCTAAAACCCAATCCTATTAACTTTCAGCATCATTGGTGGAGGTTAGCTGCCCCAAACCCATATCAAAGACCTTCAGCGAGAATGGTCAAACATTACTTTACACCCTCTACACCCACTCCCTTCCCATTAAACTCTTAGTGCAAGCTGTCAAGACCACTCGTCAACTACAGACAACTGGACCCTCTCTAGTTCCAAGAAGGTAAGCCAAAATCCCAAATTTAGACTCTGATTCAAGGCGGACAGCTTCTCTCAAATCATTTCCCTTTCACCAGCATTGAGTCTCTTGGCTGCTAACAGGTGAGGGGCATCTAAGACAACCCCCGGACATGGCAGACACGGCCAAAACACCCAGAGTGCGCCAACATGCCTTGGCATGCCAAATCTACGATCTGGGCGCTCTATAGGGCACACCCGAGGCAAAGGAGGCCAGCCCCGACCGGTTCTCACATCCCCTCGGTGTCCCTCCGCGTCTACGACAAATCTCCTCACTCGGGGCATGCCCATGGACCCTTATCCCCCTCTCTACTGACTCGGATGACGCATGCCCGCGCGTGCTCGATTCGGTCAGTCATGCACAGCCTCGCAGCACGCGCGCACTGAGCCTCCTCACTCTCTCTCGTTGAGTTTCTGGGGTCACAAACCACATCCGGGAAACTGTGGTATCAAACCCAAGCCCTCTCTCCTTCTCCTACAGCCGCGGTGAAACCACTGGCGCTCCGTCGCTCGTTGCATCGTTGCTGCCCTATAAATAGGCCCTCCCCCTTCACTCCAGCACCTCACACCACTCCTCCAGACCCTCAATCGAGGCCTTAGCCACTCCATTTGAGTCGAGAGAGCGCTGGTGCTCGATATCGACCAACACCCTGCCGCTACGGAGCTCCGTCGATCTCGGGCTACGGGCCAGCTCTCGCACTCCTGTCACCTCCTCTGGGACCGTAGAGAGCTCGACAAGCCTCTCCACCTCTTCCCTGAGCTTTTCCCTGCCCGTAGCACCCATCTCCTCCACCACCCGAATCACCTCCGCCGCGGCCACGTCGTTGCCGGTGCCCTAGGGCCTCCCCGTTGTTCATTCGACCATCAGCAGGTAGGCGATGATGCCACGGTGTCGTACCTGCCATCGCCTAGCCATGATGGCGTCGGAATCGCCTACGGCGCGCCTTCCCTCCCCTCTATCCAAAGGAGGGAGAAGACCACGACAGGCATGCCCACCTGTCGGTGGCCAGTCTCTCCCCCTCTCTCCTCTCTTTGCCGCTAACCGTAGGGGCCCGTGCTTAAGGTTTAAACCTGACGGCGCGCTCACACCTGGGATGTTGGCTGGCAAACTCGCCGGTTGGCCAGTTGGGCCGACCCACCCATTGGTCGAGCCAAGCCAGGGTTGAACCATTTTTCCTTTTCCTGTTTGTTTTGATTCTAAATGGTTTTTTTAAGGTTAAATATTTAATCAAATTTAAATATTTTTCGACCACAATTCTTCTAAAAATGTGTAGAATTTATTAGTGTTGCTACACCAATTTTTTTAAAAACTTTTACACATAGTTATGATTAAAATGCCTAGTTTAAATATTTTAGACCCTGTTAATTAAGTTTTAAAAATACCTTTTTGCATCAAAACCAGAGACAAACATTTTTAAAGCTATAGAAAAGATATATCAGAATAGGTTAACATTTTTAATGTGAGTTTGTGCTTTATTTTTGAATGTGCTTCTTCTTATTATCATTACAACGATAGATTCCGTGTTCGACGAAGGACTTGGATCCGAAGACCCCGGATACCTAGCTAATCAAGGCAAGCATCCCTTTGACCAAGTCTAAGAAATACTTATATGCATGACACATTGGTTACTTTATCCCGATGCATATAGTTAAGATTTATCGGTGCACCCCGGCATGGTGTTTCCGATAGCTCCTCTGGAGCAGTTGCATTGAGCATGACCCTATCATCTATGAGGGTCACGCTGATAATGTATTGACAAGTAGACAGTAGTGCTATGCATGGAAAGAGCATGCTCATGATGGTGGTAACATATAGTTGATATCAAAGGTTTTACAAAAACCCTGTCGGGTGCAACTAATGCCCAAGGGTGATGATGTTGAGTTGGGTGACCACTTGTAAAAGAAGTGGTGCACTGGGAATATTTTGTGTGAGTGGTTTCGGAAATGGGATTAGATTTATGATGTGTCGACCGTCCAAACCTTACATGTGCGACCACGATACCCCTTTATGGGATGGGGCTTTCTTGATTACTTTGGTCAGTGCTAGCAAAGAGCCACATTCAAGTGGTGGGAGTGATATGTGGTCACTCTCGTGGCGGGGTCATACCAGGTAGGTCGACTATGTTGTATTTACGTATTCTGGGCACACCGTCGGTCCCCTCATGGATGATATGGTATAGGGTCGGTGCTCGTAAGACGTACATCATGTGGGCGGGGTACCAATCGAGTGAACTCTTTGTCTAGTGTCATCGGGGGAAAGGCAATGGTTGAGTACTTACCTCAGGTATGTTATATACCCGAGTCGTGGATAACACGGAAGTTACCCGGATCACGTGGGTACAACGTCCAACCTCTACAGAGTGTAAAACTATTCGAATAGCCGTGTCCATGGTCAAGGACAGTTGGGTAATCCTGCTTAAATTACGTCTAGTCGTTTGCGCATAAACCAAGTGTGTGTGTGTGTGTGTGTGTTTGTGTGTGTGTTTGTGTGTGTGTGTGTCTGTGTGTGTGTTTAAACGTGTTATCTGAGAAGGATGATATGACAAGTTCGGTGACTTGGCATATAGTGTGAACCGACAGTGTTCAACCCCCAACAGATATGTTGATATATGTGACATGTTATTATGAATACCATCCAGTTATGATGCATGTCCATACAAGTATTTGATCATGCATTTTTACAATCAGAAACTGCTTTTTGCAAAGGCTGCATATTATTTTATTATCATACACTGCATCATCCACATGATGGGTTGTTTGCAAGTACATTCAAAGTACTCACTGGCTTGCCACTGGTTATGTTATTGACCATACATGGAGGAACTCGAGTTTGGAGAAGAATTCGCCATCTCCGCGATAATTTAGTGTTGGAAGTGGAGACATGTTATTGACCAGACATGGAGGAACTGGTTATGTTATTGATCAGACATGTTATCTAGTGTTGGTAGTGGAGACATCAGCAAGAGAGGCGCTTGTGCATCTCCGTGATATCCTTCCCGAGATGGCCAACGAGCCACCTACTCGTCACCTACCTTCTGTTAAGGACTGGTTTGACGGGAGCTGGACACTCAACGCATCTTCGGAAGATGGGACACCACTCAGGTTTCAGACCTACTATAGCCTCTCTATCGACACCCTAACTCACCTTCTGATCAAGGAATTAGTGCGCTTCGCCAAGAACTAAACCAAGTCAAGTACCTACTTCACCTACAAAAGATGAAGACCCATAAGGTCAAGAAGGAAGGAGCACCCGAAGGGCAGTCTACCATTGCCTTCCGAAGAGGAATACCACCGCTCCAGGCCACTCTTATACAGAGTCGTCATCTGACCGTAGAATAATACACTAAACTTTTGACTGCTTCACCAACAAAGCGACGCCGTGATGGAACTTTTCCTTCCCCCACACCTCTGCAGGAAGAAGGGACCAACGAGGACGAAGAAGAAGACCATCTAGAACCTGCATATGAGACCTGCGTGTCATCCCTTTATGATTCCCCCGCCCACTTCGGAATATTGACCTGTCTGCTACCAAACAGGATGGTGACTACACGCACCATTACCTTCGGCAACCCCAGCACTGGCACTTCTAGCCAGCAGCCAGGAACCGGTGGGTCTGCCCAAGCTGGAGATCACCCCGAGCAGCAGCAAGGCGACATTCCCCCGCCACCGCCTCCTCCGGAGAGCATGACCATGGCTCAGTTCCTCTAGGCTCTCCAAGAGGAACGTCAAGCCAACAATGTCGCCATCCAGTAGTTGGCTCATGTCTTAGTGAACAATCCGCCGCAAAACAGAAATGGCAACGGTCGCTCCACTATGTGTGAGTTTATGAGGACTACGCCTCCCGTATTCATGGAGACAACTGAACCGCAGGATGCTGATGACTAGATCCGCACCATTGAAGACCTCCTTGCACTGGTTAAATGCACTGATGACCGTGAGAAAATCCAAATCATGCAGGAAGGGAAGGCTATCACTTGGATTGTCTTCAAGGAAGGATTCCACGCCACTCACATTCCCCCTGGAATGATGACCGATAAGAAGCGGAAATTCCGAGCTCTGAGGCAAGGTAGTGGGATAGTCAAGGAGTACCTGCAGATGTTTAACCTTTTGTCAAGATATGCACCAAAAGACGTGAATACTGAAGCTTCGAAGGTGAAACGCTTCATGGAAGGACTTCATCAGTCGCTTCAGTACCAGCTCGTTGTTTGTGAATGCCAGACCTTCTGCGATCTATTGAACAAGTCCCTCATGCTGGAAGATAAGCGTCATGCAATGGATGACACCGCAAGCCTATGCTGATGGGAATGGAGGTTCCAGAAACCAGAAGGCACGTCTGTGACAATCCTCCCCGGCAAGACCTAGCTATCAGCAACAATAATACAAGGCACCTACGTTGCATCAGAACTATCAGCCCCAACAGCATGCCAACCCCGAGCCAACAATCGATCCGCCCAATAGTAGTGCGGTCAAGACCAACATTCGAGGGCAGCTTACCTACTTTGGATGTGGTCAGACTAGGCACTACTCCTGGCAGTGCCCCAACAAGAAGCCCGATGCACCGTGCCCCAATGCGCCTAATCAAGGGCAAGGTCATGGAGCACCAAGTAGGAACCAGGCTCCTCGCAACCAGCAATACCACAACAGGGGACGCGTGAATCACATCTCCACAGAAGAAACCGAGGACGACCCGGACTGCATTCTGGGTACATTCCTCGTCAACTCCACCCCAGCAACAGTATTGTTTGATTGTGGTGCTTCACATTCTTTGGTCACCCAAAAGTTTGCTTAAAAATGTGGTTTGAATCCTACCCTCCTTAATGGACAAATGACAGTACATACCCCGGGAGCAGTATTAAGGACCAACCTAGGATGTCGAGGAGTTGGGATCAACATCAATGGGATAAGCTTCATAGCACATCTCAACGTCCTTAAGTCGCAAGGCTTGGACATGATCCTTGGTATGGATTGGTTGGCCAAGCACCAAAGCATACTGGATTGTGCTGAGAGGGCTATTACAATGACGTGAAAGTCAAGTATATCCCTGAACCTACCTCCACTGAAGTCCCTTAGGTTAATTGCCTTTCGGAAGAAGAGTTGGACCGAGTACCAGTAGTCCGTGTATACCTGGACATCTTTCCTGATGAGCTGCCTGGGATGCCACCTGACCGAGACATCGAGTTCATCATTGAGCTGATGCCCGGATCAAGGCCTATCTATAAGAAGCCCTATAGGATGGGATTCGAAGAGCTAACGGGGTTGAAGAAGCAGTTAGATGAGCAACTCAGGAAGGGATCCATACGTCTGAGTGCATCACCTTGGGGATCACCTGTTCTATTTGTGTCCAAGAAGGATGGGACTATCAGGCTCTGCGTCGATTACCACTCCCTCAATGAAGTCACGATAAAGAATTAGTACCCACTCCCCAAGATTGACCACCTATTTGACGACATTCTTGACCCGGTACAGATATGACCAACCGAAGATCCGACCCAAGGACATACCTAAGACGACATTCTTGACCCAGTACGGTCTATACGAGTGCACAGTCATGTCGTTTGGGTTGAACAATGCCCCAGCATACTTCATGTACCTCATGAACAAAGTCTTCATGGAATACCTAAATAAGTTTGTTGTTGTCTTCATCGATGACATACTAATCTTCTCCAAGTCCGAAGAGGAACATGAGAAACACTTGAGACTAGTGTTGGAAAAGCTTAGAAAGCACCAACTTTATGCCAAGTTTAGCAAATCCAAATTCTGGCTGCACGAAGTTGGATTCTTGGGTCATACCATGACAACAAACAGATTGGCAGTTGATCTTTCCAAGATTACCACGGTAACCAACTGGGAGTGACTAATCGATGTGAAGGAAGTCAAAAGCTTGCTCGGACTCGTGGGATACTACCACAAGCTCGTGGAAGGGTTCTCCCGCGGTGCTCGACCAATGACCCACCTCTTGAAGAAGGGTAAAAACTTCGAATGGTTGCTGGAGTGTGAAGAAACTTTCTAGGAACTTAAGAATATGTTGACCACCACCCCTGTAATGGCTTCTCGAGATATCAACAAGGAGTTTGTGATAAACTGTGATACCTCAAGAATCAGGCTTGGTGGCGTCGTAATGCAAGACGACAGGGTCGTGGCTTACCTGTTACGACAACTACGCCCGCATGAGGAGAACTACGCCACTCATGACCTCAAGTTGGCAGCCGTAGTGCATTCCTTGAAGACATGGCGACATTACCTTCTGGAGAAGCAATGTGAAATATACACTTACCACAAGAGTTTGAAGTATATTTTTACTCAAAGGGAGTTCAATATGAGGCAGGGAAGATGGTTGGAGCAAATCAAAGACTACGACCTCAGCATTCATTACCACGCTCGTAAGGCCAACGTGGTGGCCGATGCCTTGAGCCGGTACGCGTGCACCTTGAATTCTATGATCAACGAAAGGCTACCCGCCCTATATGATGATATGGAGAACTTCGGGTTAGAGCTGGTTGAACCAGGATTCCTAGCTAACCTCAAAGTCAAACCCACTCTGGCAAACGACATCAAAGAGGCTGAAAAGGGACAAGAGATAATTGAAGGCATCAAGAAGAAGATCCAGGAAGGCAAGGCCCCATAATTTTCAGTGGATCAACAGGGAGTTGTGTGGTTTGGGAAACGTTTATGCGTACCCAACAAGGTTGAACTCAACAATTTAATCTTGCGAGAAGCCCACAACACACCCTATTCAATTCACCCCGGTAGGACCAAGATGTATCAAGACCTCAAGGAAAGATTCTAGTGGCTTGGCATGAAGAGGGAAATAGCTTCCTATATCGCCAAGTGCGACGTATGCCAGCGGGTCAAGGCTGAGCAGCAGCGACCTGCTGGGCTGTTGCAACCACTCCAAGTGCCCGAATGGAAGTGGGACAGAGTGGACATGGACTTCATCACTGGTCTAGCTAGGTCCAGTAGAGGCCTTGACTCCATATGGGTCATTGTCGACCATCTGACAAAGGTCTCTCACTTCATTCCAGTCAGCACCACCAATGGTGGTGATAAGTTGACTAGTCTCTACATTGAGCGTATTGTGAGCCTCCATGGAGTTCCCAAGGAAATTGTGTCTAACCAGGGCACGCGATTCACCTCAAGATTCTAGTAGAAGTTACAAGAAGCTCTGGGAACCAAGCTCTCATTCAGCACCACCTTCCACCCGCAAATGGGCGGACAGACGGAGCGCATAAATCAGATACTTGAGTATATGCTTCAGGCTTGTGTCTTATCATATGGGACCAAATGAGAAGAATGTCTGCCATCCGATGAGGTCTCATACAACAACAACTATCCGTCCAGTTTCCAGATGGCCCCATTTGAAGTGCTACACAGACGAAAGTGCCGCACCCCGCTCAACTAGTTCAAAACTGGTGAGGGATTGATATTTGGGCCAGACGTTCTTCGTGAAGCATAAGAAAAGGTGAAACTTGTCAAGGAACACCTGAAAGCAGCCAAGTCGTGTCGGTGTACTAAAGACTGAGGTCTCTAGTGCCCCGGACAAGTGCTCGGACACCGACAGCCCCTCCACGATGGAAAGGCGCATCGCTGGGGCTTAGGGCGAAAGCAAGACTCAGAAGCAACCAAGTGTTGATTGCAAGCCCCGGCAAGCACTCGCTTGCTGGGAAGGAAGAAGTGACCCCCGTAGGAGCTCGCTTCCGAGGAGATAGACAATGCCACGGTGAGACCCTCCTATCGAGGAAGATCGACTGAGCCCCGGCAAGGCACTCTTGCCAGGAAGTATGGCAAGGACTCGATAGGCCATCACCTCCCTGTCGAGAGGAACAAGATGAGCCCCGGCAAGGTAACCCTGTCAGGAAGGAAGAAAAGGCCCGAGGAGAGGCGGGGGGCCAGGGCAACCCCACGACCTGTGAACGCCTCCACCGACGAGCACGCCACCGATGATTTATGAAGCACGTGTCCGCCCGCACGCGAGTGCAACACCCTGGAGTTGCCACGTATGGGTAAGTGTCCACCCCCCCCCCCCGACGAGGTCAGGGAAGTCTATCGAAGCATTTAATGCACCTCTGACAAGGCAGTAACATTGCAACTGTCGGTCGGCGCTGTTTCACTTGTGAACCCACAGTTCACCCACTGGGCCACTTTGGTGAGCCCTTCGCCTATAAAAGTAGGCCCGAGGCTCAGTAGTAGGGACTTTTGGCTTTTTGACCAATCGAAAGGTTGTACAGAGGGACAGATCTACAGTAACCCAAAACGAATAACTAAACACATGTAGGAGTAGGGTTTTACGCACCACGCGTCCCGAACCTTGGTAAAAAGATCTTACCGGGCCCTGACTGTTGGTTCTGCTCTTGCCGCGACCCCTCTCCCCGCCAAACTAGCAAAAAGGAGACAGTTGAGGCCCCCATAGGTGTCGATCCTTCACCGACACCTTTGGCACGCCAGGGAGGGGGATCGCCGGAAGTAGGCCAGCGTCGGTGCCACCCCGATCCGACGAGCCGTTCGTCGGCTCCATAGATCCCAGTTCACCGCTGGATGTTCCCTGAGTGGGAGGTTGCAGTGGTTGCTCTACCCACGCAAGAGCTCACAGTGCCTCTATAGGGGCTATGCGAGCGCGGGTGGAAGGAGCAGAAACCCTGAGCTCCGCATCCCCCGTCTAACATACCTCCTTGGAACGCCACGCTGCTGTCGAGGGCGTGACAAGGGGCTTCGGCCAGGCCTCCGACGCTTAGTCCGACCGACGCACATCTCCGGACTGCTGCATGGTCATCGAGGACGCGTCCGAGGACGCGTCCGAGGCCCCGAACAACCCCTTTACGCTCCTTCCGGTTCGCATTTCTCCTTGGAGCGTTGTGGCGCTAGAAAGGTACGCTCGGGGGTTCCGCGAGTAAATCTATTGCAAAAGAGATAAGAAAGCGTTACACCCGAGCGTTCCTCTTTCCACTAGAGTGGCCAAAGGCCATTGGAGATAAGCTTGTCGGCAAGGAGGCCGCTGGAGGCAACATCAGCTTGCTTGGTGGATGGATACTCCTCCCCAGCAACACCTTCAGATGTTGTGGCTAGGAATGCCGCAACGCGCCAGATAAGTACAGAGGCAAACTTCTTGCTCGACTCTTGGTAGATTAGTTGTATCCTTTTGAAGCATCGACTTTTGCATCAGAACTTCGCGTGCAGATGGATCTTGATAGGATCAGTGCACTCCGACTCTGTTTCGAGCCTGTTCAACGACTTGAGCGGCCACAGAGCTCCCTTATCTTGTTTCGAACTCGTTCAACATTTCAGACGGCTAAGTAGCACCTTATTTTTCCTTGAGCTGCACTCGACGATTTACATGGATGCACTGAGTGCGGCAAGGAGTCTTGCCGGTGACGACCTCCTCTATTAAACTTTCTGAGGATTCGCTCCTCTAAGTGCTTGCGGCAGGATAAGACAAGCCGACAAGTATCCCGAAAGTGCAAAGAAATAATCATACAAAATGAGAGTCGAATAAAGGATGCAACTATTAATTCATTTGTGTGTATACATTTGATATCTCTTACAAAGCATTTTCGTACTAAGCTAAAGACTCCGTCCTTTAACGAGGGGCGACTTATGCGAAGGGAGTGTAGTTCAAGAATACAAAAAGGCGAAGCCCGCGGCACGACCAGGGCTGGCTCACCAGGACCACCACTATGTCGACGAGAATGGGACCAGCCCCGACAAGAACCACCTCACCCCCTCTATCTTGGTACGAGAGGGCAGGGCACAGGAAGAGGCGAAGGATCCGGAGTCCGCGAGCACGCCACCTCCCGGAGCCAGGGGCAGCACCCGCTCCGGTGAGGCGGCCCAAGCAGAGGGCATGGAGAAGTCAGAGCTTGCGGAGGTGCCTCCTCCTCGAACACGAGGCACCGACGCCAGCTCCGGCAAGATACCCTCACCGAGCAGGGGAGAGGCGTGAGCGGGCCTGGACGGTAGGGCCAGTGGTCAGTCAGAACCCGGGAAATCGTACTCCGACCTGACCCCCCGGGATCCTGACCAGCCGAGGGCACCACTGCCGCCGTTGTCCCCCTTGTCACTATTGCTCAAAAACGGCACTTGGCGCGGGCCCCCGATGCTCTACGGCCACCGGTACGGCACCATTGTGCGGCCCTGTACTCGTAGCCATAGCATCGGGGGCTTCTCTTCCTCCATCGCCTTGGCAAAGGCGCTGGAGAGTTTTAGCCGGGTCCTGATGCGTCCTCGCAATTGGACAAGGAATTCCAATGGGGTCCCTTCGACGTGAGTTCCCACCGGAACGAGCCTCGGAAAAGGCGAAGACACCGGAGTAGCGCTCCGCCTCCCTCGGCCGCGACCCCGGCGTCCTCGGCCCCTCGAGCCTCTCTCGCCACGGTCGACGGGGCTGCGGCTGGCTGTGGCCCCTGAAGCTGTGGCATGATCCGAGCGGGATCCTCTTGCCACCCTGGCAGCCGACGGAGGCTGACCCTGTCCCCTAACCATGGTTACGGGCGGGTACCACCGGCAAAGCTGACAGAAACAAGAGAAGGCAAGGCGACTGGCACTAAAGGCTTCGAGCGTGAGATGGATGGGCAAAACCTCCGCGCAAACACCCTAATTTATAGGGAAAAGCTCGGGGGCCACCCTCCTCACTCCAGAAGCCACCACCCCTCTCGCCCAATAGCCCTCAAGCCACGAGCGGAACTTGGAACCGCCCTTATGCACCAATGCATGCAGGGGCGGGCATGTCCACGCCCACGGCTTATGAGGCCACGACCGCCACTACGCATGTTCTACACATGCCAGAGGCATTTTTAGGGAATAAAGAGGCTATCACGTGCACGCCGCGCACCCTCCCGCTTTGCGCGTTCAATGCGCGATGTGGGGAAAGAAATCCTGTAATGGCTCTGTAACGGCTAAGATGTGGTCCTTTCCTTATTTGGGGGCGAGGCCTGAAAAGGGAAAGGGGCGCATCTAGACATCTCGCAAGCGAGATGATCATAACATTACATAACTGAAAGAGTGACAAGCAGGGCATACACTTGCCATATGTTAAGAGCATAGTCATATAGTCATACAGGCACATTATTCAGAGCATGGTATGGTCCAGCTACGGACAATAAGAAAACATATAAAGCTATGACATCCCGCATGCTGGCCCCACGATCACGACCATCGCCTCTAGTCCTCTGGATAAGTCACGTACAGTATGCCAGAGTCCTCATCAAACTCCCACTTCAACAGGTTGTCATCAGGATCTCCTGCAGCAGGCGTACCTTTACCTGTGTGTGTTTTTAGTAAACCGTGAGCCAGGAGGACTCAGCAATCGAATGACCTTGATATCGAATCTAGCTGAGTTAATGGTTGAGGAAGGTTAAGTGTATGGGTTTGCAGCAACCTCAGAATATATGGTGGCTACCTTAAGATGAGCAGAGTAATCATATGGTAGTCTACGCACCTTGGTCGAAGACTTGATTGCTCACTAAGTGATCCTGAACACCTACTTACGTCAGACATAACTCCACCGTGTTCTCGGTCAGAGAAGGAGCTCTGAAGGCGACAGTCGTGGTTACGCACTCAGTTAGCAGTTTTATTAGAGTTACTTTAAGTTGTCTAGAACCGGATGTGAACAAAATATCCATATTGCCACATAACCGCGGGCACGGCTTTCCGAAAGATTAAACCCTGCATGGGTGCTCCAACTAGTCCATTACAAATTACCACATGCCGCATAGTAATCCTCTATCAAGAAACTCATTATCTCATCGGATTCCTTGGAGGAAAACCTCAACTTTCAGGAGACCCAAAGTTTCACTGGAAACCCAATGCGCAAGATATATCGCGAAGGTAAGACAAATCTGGCAAGACATCCCGACGTGTCGATGATCCCGATAGGAGCCGCGTATCTCATTCTCAGGACACGACGGATTGTCCTATCTTCGGGTAGGCCAATAAAAGAGTTGCCCTTCGTAGCCATTGGCGGTTGACAGGTTCGACCAACACTCATGAGGAGCACTGGCTCGGGTTGTTGATTAAATCCTTGGGGTAGCTATTCCCTATGCATTTTTATTATAATGTTATTAGCAAAATAAAACCAAAGTTGCGTCCTGCCAGACAAGCCTTAACACTATACGATTTATCAAGGGGGTCCCCATAACAACCCCGAACGTGTTAGGAGCGATCAGTTATGGAACAAAACACCAGTTGTCAAAACTAAGGCGGCAACAACGGAAAAAATCACCCGGCAAAAGGCTAGGCCTTCTGTTATTTAACAAGTATATAAATGCATTAATTAAATAGCGGTTAAACGTAATGATATCAATATGCCCATGTTATCACATGGCCCAGCTGGCACCTGCAACTAGCAATACTATCCATTAGGGGGTTGAGCAAGCCTACTTAGCCAAACAGTATTTGCTAGGAAAGGGAAGTGTTTGAGGCTTCATGGCAAAGACAGATGGCATATATATCATGTGGTAGGTAGCGGGCATGTAACAAAGGAAACGTATCTCTAGGCATAACAAAGCTCGAAACGGTGTCAAGGACACGGTCATCTTGCCTGTGATTTCTTCAGACTAGAAGTGCTCTTGTTCTTCCTGCACGAACTCTCCAGAATCCACATACTCGCTCTCCGTTCCCGATGCTACCCAAGATAAGATAACAAGAAATAAACACCAGCAAAACATGATGCAACAACCAACATGATGCATGTGTGAAGAAGAAGACATGCACCACTATTCTAGTCACTTTCACATGCATTAGTTGAGTTGTTTATATTCTGGACATTACCTCATCTTAATTTATATTGACACCCATGAACATGGCATAATCATATGCATCACGAGAAAACAATGAAAAAACATATGAAGAATGTTTTGAATGGAGTATGGGATCAACCGGAAACTATAAAACAAGTTACGAAGGCCTACAGGTTCAAAACAGCCACAAACACAATTATATGGGCACTCACTGGTGCAACCAGGTTGCCAAATGCCCAAGCACCAAAATACAAGTGGCATGGTGTTGGAGAACACACAAAACCATCAACCATAGCTCACACAAGCTCAAAAACCAATTTAACACCAATTTGTTTTCAACACCAACATAGCAGTTTGATCACAAGATCTACAACAGCTACAACCCTATAAATAATTCAAACAAGACATGAAACTGAAACCATCCAACTTCATTACAACCTCTAACAAGTAGCTGAAGCAAAGGGCCCACACATCAGCAGATTTACATCCTCTAACTTGTACAAATTATCACAGATTGGGACATAGTGAAAATTACAGATTTTCACCAGCTACTTATGGTCTGAAGCATTTTGGCAGCCTCCAAGATGATATCTACAGGAGGTATATGGACATGAAATTGGACGGGGAGCTAGACAAACATAACAACAAACAAACATTAGTTTGTTGCTTGGGCTAATTCCGAACAGAGGAACATATACGAACAACAAAACAGGGGAAGAAAATAACTCCAGATTCCCAAGTTGTAGAGGGGTTCATCCTCTACCATTCCATCAAGGAATCAACATCTAAAGACCAAAGCTCCACCTAATATGATGCTCTAAATAGGGCATGAAAACATAAAGTGCAATACTTAGGGAAAAATATAAACATGGTCAGGGGGTCCACTGGGTAGTGGCTCTTTCTCAGGATGACATGTGGGTCCTTTGGGCCCACTGTCTTACACACACTATTCTACATATGCTACAGCCACTCAAACATACACACATACACATACACATGGAAAACAAAATAAAAGAAAAGGTGCCAAAGGGGGGGTTGTCGAACCCACCACCTCCCTGGTGGAACTAACCTACTCCACCACTTGCTGTCATCTGAGTGCTGCACTATAGGGAGCAACACAGGAGGTAAGCTGCTTCTGCTGATAATGCATAGGAAAATAAATCAAACCATAAAAGGGGCGCCAGGGGGATTCAAACCCAAGACCAAAGGCATGCTAACTCGGGGCTCAAACCAGGCGGGCTACAATCGGAATCTGATAGAAAGAGGGTCCTTGCTCTTTTGAGCAGGCCCGTGTGCGTTGCATGCTACTCCGGCAACCGAAGCAGGGGAGACACATGGTGAGCACTCCGGCGACGACGCGGCTACGGAGACTACAACGCAAGGCCGACGGGATGAGAGGGAACCTTAGGGGTTCCATTCCCGGGGTTAACTCCCTGGCAGGAGGCCCACAGCAGCGGCTCGATGACGCGGTAATCCTCTGCTACGGCGGCGATGGAAGCAACCTGCAGCTAAGCTACGGCGAACCTACGGGGAATTGGAGAGGGGAAGGCGACGCGAAGACTCACCCTGAGGGACTCGGTGACGCGCCTGCTATCGAGAAGAGGAAGAAGAGGTGAAGGTGACGACGACGACCATGTTCTGCTCCGGCGCCGACGAGGCCGACACGGGGAAAGAAGCAGAGGAGGGGATCTGCTCCCTTGCGACAAGAACGGGTCGAGGGAGGATCCAACATCCTCCCTACCCCCTTGGCCTCCACGGGAACTGCTACCGGAAACGAGGACATGGCGGGGATCGATGGCGAACTCTCTGAACCTGTCCCTCCTTCTCTGAATTTCTTACCTGAGACGGGGGAGGAAAGGAGAGGGTAACCAAGCTGGTGACGCGATGGGTAAGCGGAGGGAAACCGTACCAGGGCACGCACGTCTAGGGGCCTAAATAGGCACGATGGAACGGCTGACGGCATGCGCGACCTCTCTTTCTCTCATGCTGACTAACAGAAAGCTGGAGAAGGAGGGAATGGCGTGCGGAGGAGGAAGAAAGGAAAGGGTATGGGCTCCAACGCCAGAGAGAAAGCTATGGGTCAAGAGCCCATCTCACTACCTCACCTCACTTATAAAAACAAGCAGGCTTCCCTTTTTAAATAATTCAAACAGGTTTGAAATAAAAGAGAGAAGTAAAAGCAGAATAAAGGAAAGGAAAGAAAAAAATATGAGTCTCTAAAATGTTGCTCCTATTTATAAAAATAGAGGAGGCATTTTAGAGCAAAGTAAATTAATTGTCTTTCTATTAAATAAGCCTCTTTTTGAATTAAAATAAAAAGGGAAATGATTTCCAATCAGTGATGTTTGGCATCCACAATTATTTGAAAGAATTTGCAAAGAAGATGGGCATTTTTATAACCCCAAAACGTCAACTTGATTATATCTCAAAATATATAAATAGAGGGGGTTTTGGGCTATGGTGCAACTAAGGTTTTGTGGTCATAGTTGCACCCACACCACACTTCACAAGAACATCACTGGCCACATGAATCCACAACACCAAGGTAGACAAGATGAAGACTAACACAAAAATGATATGATGCATGAAATGCACATGAAATGACAAACACATTAAATGACAATCACCTCATCACTTCCATAACATAGGTTCAACAATGTTGACACAAGAGGAAAGGCTTACAAAATAGGAAAGAAAGCATCTGGGCTGTTACACCTCTCCCACACTACAAGAGGGTCTCGACCCGACATCTATGACGGGAAGAAATCTCGAAATTAGGAACATAGGTGATCCTCGCACTCCCAAGTGGCCTCTTTGTCGGAATGATGTGACCATTGCACTTTGAGAAACTTGATTGACATATTGTGGGTCTTGCGCTCAGTCACTTTAGGAACTGCAACTGGATGCTCACGGTAGGATAGGTCGGGCTGGAGGTCGATATCCTGGAGATCAACTGTGCGCTCGGGAGTCTCAAAGCATCTCCAGAGCTGAGAGACATGAAACACGTAATCAATATTTGAGAAGTTGGAAAGGATCTCTAACTGATATGCAAGATCGCCTCTCTTCCCATCAATTCTGAAAGGCCCAACAAAACGAGGAGCGAGCTTTCCTTTGATGCCGAAGTGCCGAGTGCCCTTCATGGGAGACACTTTGAGATAGACGAAATCACCGACCTGAAAAGTCATGTCACGATGCTTGCTATCGTAGTAGCTCTTCTGACAGGACTACGCTGCTTTGAGATTATCCCGAATGACACGTCACATTTCTTGTATTTCAGCAATCATGTCATTCCCAAGAATCTGACGCTAACCAGTCTCTGACCAATTGAGCGGGCTACGACACTTCCTGCCATAAAGAATTTCGGAAGGAGCCTTCGTTGAGCTTGCCTGATAGTTGTTGTTGTACGAAAACAGAGCAAAAGGTAGACAGTGTTCCCACTTCATGCGAGACGAAATCACACATGCTCTTAGCATATCCTTGAGGACCTGATTGACTCTCTCAACTTTCCCACTAGTCTGAGGATGGAAAGTTGTACTAAATAGAATCTTAGTACCCGTCACAGACTGAAATGAATCCCATAACTTGGAAGTAAAGATGCTTCCGCGATCCGAAGATTTCAGCATTGGAACCCCGTGCAATGAGACTATCCTTGTTGCATACAACTCTGCAAGTTCAGATGCCGAGATAGAATCTTTGACTGGAAGGAAATGAGCGGCTTTGCTCAACTTGTCGATGACGACGAAGATGGCATCATTGCCTTTCTTGGACTTCGGAAACCGGGTGACAAAAATCCATCTCAACATGATCGAATTTCCACTCGGGAATGGGCAAGGGATGCAAGAGACCTGCTGGATGTTGATGCTCTGCTCTCACTCTGCGACAGACATCACATTCGTTCATGAACTGAGCAATTTCGTGCTTCATGCGAGTCCACCAGAAGGTCTGATTCAGATCATGATACATTTTGGAGCTTCCTGGATGTACAAAGTAAAGGGAATTATGGGCTTCTTCCATGGTAACTCTCATGAGCTCCCCTTTTGGAACGAGAAGGCGATCCTCCAAGAACAAGCTGTCACCAACACTGAAACAGTTATATTTGGGAATGCTCTTTTCCAAGACAATCTTAACTTTCTTCACCATAGCATCAATAAGTTGAGCTTGTCGAACTTGGTCTTCCAAGGTAGGAGAAATCTGGAGATTACCAAGAAATCCCTAAGGTACTAACTGAAGGTTGAGCTTCCTGAAAGATTCACAAAGACCAGGCTGGAAAGGCTTCAGAATGAGACTATTGCAGTAAACCTTTCTATACAAAGCGTCTACAATGACGTTAGCTTTCCTGGAGTGTAGTCAACGGTCGAATTGTAATCCTGGAGCATTTCCACCCAATGAGCTTGCCGAAGATTGAGGTTAGGCTGGGTGAAGATGTATTTGAGACTCTTGTGACCGGTGTAGACCTCAACTCGTCTGCCCCACAAGAGATGTCTCCAAGTCATCAGAGCATATACCACTGCCGCCATCTCAAGATCATGAGTGGGGTAATTCTTCTCACTTGGCTTCAACTGCCTCGAGGTATAAGCTACCACTTTCTTCTCTTGCATCAGAACTGCACCAAGATCTTGAAGAGAGGCATCGCAGAACACTTGATACGTCTTGGAATCGTCAGGAGGAATCAAGACTGGAGTAGAAGTGAGCTTTTATTTGAGTGTGTCAAAGGCCAACTAACTGTCACGCCCAAGATGCGACCCTATCCTCAATTTGGCACGAGGGCCTCGTCAGGGATAGAAGCGCATCTCGTCGTGTCGCAAGAATGGATATCGTTACAAGTACATGTACTGAAAAGAAGAGATATATAAAGAGTTGGCTTACACTCGCCACAAGCTACATCAGAGTCACATCAGTACATTACATAATCATCAAGAGTAAGAGCAGGGTCCGACTACGGACGAAAACAAACGACAAAAGAAGAACGACGTCCATCCTTGCTATCCCAGGCTGCCGGTCTGGAACCCATTCTAGATCGAAGAAGAAGAAGAAGAAGAAGCAACTCCAAATGATCAATCAACGCGCTCGCGTCAAGCAACCTTTACGTGTACCGGCAACTGATGTTGTAGTAATCTGTGAGCCACAGGGGACTCAGCAATCTCATTTCCAAAGGTATCAAGACTAGCAAAGCTTAATGGGTGAGGCAAGGTTAAGTGGTGAGGTTGCGGCAGCGGCTAAGCATATATTTGGTGGCTAACTTACGAGTACAAGAGGTGAGAGGGGGGAGATCTACGCATAACGGATGAGAGCTACAAATGATCAAGTGAATGATCCTGAACACCTACCTACGTCAGACATAACCCCACCGTGTCCTCGATCGGAGAAGGAACTCACGAAAGAGACAGTCACGGTTACGCACACAGTTGGCATATTTTAGTTAATTAACTTCAAGTTATCTAGAACCAGTGTTAAACAAAGTTTCCACGTTGCCACATAACCGCGGGCACGGCTTTCCGAAAGATTTAACCCTGCAGGGGTGCTCCAGCTAGTCCATCACAAATTACCACAAGTCGCATAGAAATCCTCAATCACGAAGCTCGCGATCTCGTCGGACTCCCTAATGGAAAACCTCAACTCTGAGATTACCCAAAGCATCACCGGAATCCCGATGCACAAGATATCTCGTCAAGGTAAAACTAATCCAGCAAGGCCACCCGACGTGTCGATGATCCCGATAGGATTCGCGTACCTCGTTCTCAGGACACGACAGATGGGTCACACTAGGAGTACCAAACCTCGGGTTGCCCCGCGGTGGTCCCGTAGTCTGCCAATTTGGACCAACACTCATGAGGAGCACTGGCCCGGGGGTTGATTAAAATAGTCCGCGGGTGCCGGCGGGTCCCTATGCAATTTTATTAGGTGATTAAGCAAATGTAGTACCAAAGTTGGGCCTTGCCAGACCAGCCTTAATCTAAAACGAATTATCAAGGGGGTCCCCATAACAACCCCGATCGTGTTAGGAGCGCTCATTTATGGAACATAACACCGGTAGCCGGAAACTAAGGGGGGGCAAAGGTGGAACAAAACACCAGGCTAGAAAGGCCGAGCCTTCCACCTTTTACCAAGTATATAGGTGCATTAAATTAGATAGCATTTAATATGGTGATATATCAATGAACCCATGCTTTCACATGGAAGCGACTGCACCTGCAACTAGCAACGCTAACAACAGGGTTAAGCAAGCAGTAACATAGCCAATCAGTGGTTTGCTAGGTCGAACAGGTTGAAGGTTTCATGGCATTGTTGAGAGGCTGACATTTAACATGTGGTAGGCAACGAGACATCATCGATAGAAGCGATAAAAACTAGCATGGCAATGATAGTAATGGTATCTGGGGAAATGATCATCTTGCCTGAGATCCCGCTTGGAAGAAGAATGCCTCCGTGAAGCAGACGAACCAACGTAGTCGAACGGGTCCTCACAATCCGGCAAGCGTGCGGAGCTCTATCGAGACGAAGCAAACCGGAAACACAAATCATCACACGGAATTCACCACACGATGCACAACACAAATGATGCATGAGCTACTGAATACATGCAAGTCACGGCATGGCAAATCACACAATCAAACACTACACATTAAGTGAAGTTCAATATGCACGAGTTGCATATTGACGAAACTCCACGTTA
Organism: Hordeum vulgare subsp. vulgare; assembly: GCF_904849725.1. Classification (NCBI taxonomy): domain Eukaryota; kingdom Viridiplantae; phylum Streptophyta; class Magnoliopsida; order Poales; family Poaceae; genus Hordeum; species Hordeum vulgare. Next base: position 279,626,456 of record NC_058523.1, on the reverse strand, counting down.
ATTATTTAGTTCACTCCTGGTTATCTACACGGCAATATTAATGTTGTCAAACATGCAAGAGGTAAGCGGAAATTAAACTACCTATGTAGGCATTTTAAATGAGGTCGGAAATGACATATAGCACCTCCGAAACGACCTCGCATGTTAATTTACAATTCTGTCCAGATCTGAATTAACACCTTTAATTGGTTGTTAAACCGCAAAAAAAATAGGTTCACGTGATTCTACGCGTCAAGGCAAGCAATCTACACGTAAAGAACATCTCCAACGGAGCTACGGTTCAAAAGATACAAGCACCGCAAGATATGATGGCATGAATGCAAAATATGTGCAACGGCGGCTACGAGCACTTCAAGGCATACAAACAGCAAGAGAAGATGAAACTACACGAGATTCTAAGCAAGTTTCATGTAGGACACGATCAAATCGGAGCTACGGTTCAACATCTATGAGCAAAACAAGAAATCACTACAATCTGCCACAAACAGCCACATAGCAACTTATACGCCTCACAACTTCGGCTACACAACTCCGATAAGCTCGAGCAAGGCATGGCACGAAAGAGGGCAAGAAGCACTACTACAAACAACTAACAACAACTAGCATGGCAGCAAGGAGCTCTAGGAAAAGAAGACACAAGATGGTATCTCACACACTATTTGAGACTTAGTGAAAATAACACCTCATGAAAGTGCAGTTTTCAGCCTGAAGGCATATTGACAGCAGCAAAACCTATAGCTACAGGATTCCAAATGGCATGAAACTTCACAGCATGCTAGAGAAACATAAGGGGAACAACTAACCCCACTGGGCCAACCTCAAAAGAGCTACATATCACATGATACAAGCAAGGCAAGACAGCAACAAAATAATACCAGATTCCAGACTTAGAAATATCTCAGCTCCTCTAAAACAGCACTATTCACGCAATTTGAGGGCACTCAAACAACACCTAAACATGCATTTCTATTGCAACTAAAAATACCAGGGCTAAACAAAACATCCGAGATCAACTCTCTAGTTGACAACTAATTCGAACGGGGCTCGGAATAAATCCTACGAATTAAACAAAAGGGCTTCACGACAAAATATCGCGCGAACTAACTTCCTCAAAAGCTAAAACTAATTGTACAAAAAAATCCAATGGATTTTTCTACCCCGGAAACATATATAACATGTGGGGTTTGCAACTCAAATAACGCCACACAATAATGCGGGAGAAATAGACCTAGACACGACACATAATCTAACGGGCAATCCCTACACGCAAAAATATGAGTGACCGTGCTAAAATACATGGAGAATAGCTCCCTAGAGCATGGACATTTACTCTACGACGTACGAGCAAAACAAACACGCGAGGAAAATAAATGCGGGCACCTACTTATGGAGACAGCACGCAAATCCACGCATTAGGCACTCTAATCGGCGTTAAACAAATATACAAGTTGGATAATCGTGTTCTACTCGCGAAGCTACCCCAAAACGATATAAAAATCACCTCGATCCGACTTACGGGTAAAAAGATACGGTCGTTTGAAAAACGTCTAATTCTCTGAAATAGATTTAAATTCTAAAACCTTGGGGGCTCTCGGGCCGCTGGTGGAGCTGGGCCAGGCGGCGCTGCTGCGGCCCACGTGGCCGGGGCGAGGCCGAGCCGGCCTGGGGGAGAGTTGGGCCGAGGCCCAACTGGCGCCTGCGAGGGGACGGGGCTCTCCCGTCGGGCTCTTCCCGAGCGGGAGCCGAGGGTGGCGGCGGCGCCGGTTGCTAGCGGCGGCGGCCGGCGTCGGCTCGGGTCGCGGGGGCCAGGGGACCCCAGCCCGGCCTGGATCGGGCCGGCGGCGGGCGGCGGCGCACGCGGCGCCGGCGGCAGCTGCAGGGCGGCGGAGCGACGGGATCGGACGCGGGGGCTCCCGGGGCGGCCGGCGAGCTTTGGATCGGCGGCGGCCGGCGTGGAGGAGCGGGGAGGCGGCGAGCGGCGCGAGGACTCCGGTGGCGGCGGCGGGGCTGCGCACGGCGGCCGGCGTGGAGGAGCGGGGAGGCGGCGAGCGGCGGCGCGCCGGATGGGCCTGCCCGGGACCGATCTGGGCTCGGCGGGCCCGCGGCGGCTGGGGGAGGAGAGAGGCTGTGGGGGCGGCTAGGGTTAGGGTTTGGTAGGTGGGGCGCGGAAAACGAGGCAGGGAAGAGGGGTTGTCCAAAAATTAAGGAGGAGGGGGTATTTATAAGGAAAAAGGGGGCTCGGCTAACCGGAACCGCGATTCGGATCCAACCGCGGGGTCGGATTCGGACGATTCCGAACGCGGGGCGTGCTACGTGGCCGTGTTGTGTAGACATCTGGAGACGAGAGGGAGAACGGGCGGCACGGCAACGCGATTTAAAACACTGACACACGTCCGACGGTATACCGAATACGGTGCCGCTACGGGCGACCGTTCGGGAACCAAATGGTCTCGGATCGCGACGAAATTCAACGGGCGGCCTTGCTATAACTAATCACGACCGCACGTCGAATCTCAACCCGATCAGAGAAAGTTTTAAACGCACTTTAAAAACAGGGTTCCAACGGTGCCGCGGGCGCGTGCGTGTGCGTTCGAGCTCGGATCGGACAACGACGAGAACCGGTGACTACTAACGAATGCAAGTTTTAAAAACGGGCGGCAACGGAGATGCTGATGCCATGTTGATGATGCGCATGATGCGATGATGATGCGGAAACTGAAATACCCACACGACGAAAACGGAAAGAAAAGGGGAAGCTTCTGGAACGTCGGCATCGGGCTATCACAACTCTCCTACACTACAAGAGGATCTCGCCCCGAGATCCAAGAATGAAAGGGGGAGAGGATGAGAAAGCAAGAGGTAAAAATTAGTCGCTTCTTTGACAAACGAGTGAAACCAACGATCCTTGAAAGTTGCCAGGTGATGAGGAATGATATGAGAAAGAAGCAAGAATTCACGGAAAATTTCGGCAGCACTTCGGTAGGAAAAAGGGACAACAAATTCGAAAAGGTGGAAGAAATAGACAATATTCATAACAAACAAATAAATATAACAGGGGAACACCATGATCTTGGTAGATCAACAAGATTGACCCAAAAGAGCAATATCACAATGCCTCCGGAACAATAGAATAGGAACTAGCTCAAGCGGAAGAAGAGAATGAAGAAACAAATGACAACTATCATCACAATAGAATTGAAGAGCCTCCGCTCATAGGATTGACGTAGTGGTTAGAAAACCAACAACAAAAAGAATAAGATAGCAGTGGGCTTATGAAAATCATCTCAACAAATATGAGGTGACAAACAACCACTAAAAGAAACAAGGATAGATTGGGAGAAACAAGATCTGAACAATTCTTACACCAAGAGGATACATCGAGAACTTGGAATTAAGACAAGCACCATGATAGCACAATCCCTAGGAAAAGCTTTAGGTGCAATCCAAACCAAAATAGCTCAATGAAGAAATCATGGGTTGAAAATATCTCAACACCACAGAATCGGTGGGTTTAATTATCTCATTCTTGAAAGGAAAACTCTTCGAGGCTCCTACACTAACAAGAAGGCTATAATACCACCTCAAAGGATAAAGGAAGAACAATTGCACATATAAATGCAAGAGAAAGGATATTTGAGGTACTTCAATCTTGAAGAACACTTCAGAATGGATCACATCCTTGATGAACCACGAAGAAGGACCCCCGTATACAAATGAACGAAGCAACGACATGAAGGTAGAACAGAATAAGATTATGGCCTTGCCAAGATTTAGATGAAGCAACACGAAGAGATACTTGAGAAAACTTGGAACTCCGGAAAAGAAATATAAGAAGACTAGAGAAAAGGAATTGATATCAAGAGCCACTCCGGAAGAAGAATTGAAATCTCTTGGAAGAAGGAAGAACAAGAATAAGAATTATGTTAATCTCATCCTTCATCAAGTTTAATTGATGACAAGCAACGGATTTAGCATACAACTTATTCTTGTTGAAAGAATCTTGAAGAGACAGAGAGATAAGCACTACTTGAGGCATAAATGAAGGAAGCACCGGTGAGAATTCACAAATGAATGGAAACACCACAAATTAATGGAGATACGCGAGAATGAAGAGATCATGATCCACCTAACAGAAAAGTTGAACAAGGCACCGGAATAATTGAGAGACGAACGAAGAGACAACAATGGAGAAGAATTAGAGAACGAAAGCTGCAAGCTGAGAACGAAGAATCTTCTGAAATGATGGCCTTCGGAGGAACGAGAAATAAAAACCACTCAGAGAAGCACCGGATAGCACGAAAGGGATTACTCATGATTGACAACAAATGAGAGGATACACGAAGCTGAGATGACGAATCTTCGAGATAATGAACCAAGATTCGAGAGAAACACTCCTTCAGACTGCAAACTGAGAATGAAGACGAGGAATAACACCAAGAATAGCTGAGACGCTCCGGAATAAAGAAGAATGAAAGGTTGAACCAATATGAGAATTAATTCAAATAGATCTTGAAAAAGGGATATGACTGATGAAATTCATACTTACGTCATAATTGAAAAGATTTAAAGATCTCCGGAGATGATTAAAAGAGCCAGACAAGATCCTGGGAAAACCTGTGGGTTATGGGCCCACTCAAAGAAACCACCGTTGAAACAATTGCTAAAACGAGAGATATTGCACCGGAATAAGAATACTAGATGAGGTTTGCACCCCGAAATAATTAAAAGAACTGAAAACACGAAACTCCGAGACATCTTCAACGCTCCGGATGGAATTAACTGAATAAACAAGATAGGCTGAAACGAATCTCCAACATAGGAAAGAATTACAAGCACGAAAAGGATATGATGAACACGGATAGCTGAATTAAATTCACCGGTAAGGATGACAAAATTGAACAAATATGGACGAAGCTCCTGAGAATCTTCACGATGAATCACCGGTTACGAAAGAAAGAAGAGATAGCGGAAGCATCACTGATATGAAATGCAGTTGGATGAAATCCAATCACTGAAGAAAAAGGGCGGGAGGGCGGGGAAAAACAAAGAAAACTTGGGCTAGATGAGTTGAACTCCGAAATAAGATGAGAGAATGATCTTGCAAAATTGGAGAGGATTGAATCCACTGAAGAGAAGCACACCGGTTGAAAAAGAATTGATACGTTGACTCCGGTTGACAAGAAGATGGCATCATTGCCTTTCTTGGACTTCGGAAACCGGGTGACAAAAATCCATCTCAACATGATCGAATTTCCACTCGGGAATGGGCAAGGGATGCACGAGACCTGCTGGATGTTGATGCTCTGCTTTCACTCTGCGACAGACATCACATTCGTTGATGAACTGAGCAATTTCACGCTTCATGCGAGTCCACCAGAAGGTCTGATTCAGATCATGATACATTTTGGTGCTTCCTGGATGTACTAAGTAAAGGGAATTATGGGCTTCTTCCATGGTAACTCTCATGAGCTCCCCTTTTGGAACGAGAAGGTGATCCTCCAAGAACAAGGTGTCATCAACACTGAAACAGTTATATTTGGGAATGCTCTTTTCCAAGACAATCTTAACTTTCTTCACCATAGCATCAATAAGTTGAGCTTGTCGGACTTGGTATTCCAAGGTAGGAGAAATCTGGAGATTACCAAGAAATCCCTGAGGTACTAACTGAAGGTTGAGCTTCCTGAAAGATTCAAAAAGACCAGGCTGGAAAGGCTTCAGAATGAGACTGTTGCAGTAAACCTTTCTGCTCAAAGCGTCTACAATGACATTAGCTTTCCTGGAGTGTAGTCAACGGTCGAATTGTAATCTTGGAGCATTTCCACCCAATGAGCTTGCCGAAGATTGAGGTTAGGCTGGGTGAAGATGTATTTGAGACTCTTGTGACCGGTGTAGACCTCAACTCGTCTGCCCCACAAGAGATGTCTCCAAGTCATCAGAGCATATACCACTGCCGCCATCTCAAGATCATGAGTGGGGTAATTCTTCTCACTTGGCTTCAACTGCCTCGAGGTATAAGCTACCACTTTCTTCTCTTGCATCAGAACTGCACCAAGACCTTGAAGAGAGGCATCACAGAACACTTGATAAGTCTTGGAATCATCAGGAGGAATCAAGACTGGAGTAGAAGTGAGCTTTTTTTTGAGTGTGTCAAAGGCAAACTAACACTCTGGAGACCAGACATACTTCACACTATTATGAAGAAGGCTTGAGAGAGGCTTAGTAATCTTGAATAAATTCTCAACGAATCTTCTACAATAGCTTGCAAGCCCGAGAAAGCTTCGAAGCTGCTTCACATTCTGAGGAGGTTCCCACTCAACAATGGCCTGCACCTTTAATGGATCAACTTTGGTGCCCTCGGCAGAGATAATGTGCCCAAGGTACACAACTTCCTTGAACCAGAACTCATATTTAGAAAGTTTAGCATAGAACTTATGCTCTCTTAGCTTATCAACCACAAGCCGGCGATGTTCTTCATGCTCTTCCTCAGTTTCCGAAAAGACCAGAATGTCATCAGGATACAACAAGACAAATTCATTCTTGAATGGGGAGAAGATATAATTCATCATTCGACAGAAGGTCGGTGGAGCATTGGCCTGACCAAAAGACATCACTGTGTACTCATATGAGCCAAAGCTTGTCCTGGAGGCAGTCTTGGGAATGTCCTCTTCGCGAATGCGAATCTGATGATAGCCCATCCTGAGATCAAGATTCGAGAAGATCTTAGCCCCTTTCAATTGCTCGAACAACTCATTGATGTTGGGAAGTGGATACTTGTTTTTGATCGTCTTCTTATTCAATGGACGGTAATCGACACAGAGTCGGTCGATGCCATCCTTCTTCTTGACGAAAAGAACTCGACAACCCCAAGGAGATGAGCTTGGCCTGATCAGACCCACACCCTCTTGCTCATCAAGTTGTTTCTTCACCTCCTTCAGCTCTTCTGGACCCAACTTGTACATCCGCTTGCATATTGGTTCAGTACCTGGTTCAAGCTCAATTACGAACTCAACTGCTCGGTGCGGAGGGATTCCTGGCAGTTCTCCCAGAAAGACATTTTCATACTCGCAAACCACTTGGACTTGAGAAATTGGAGAGATCTCACCCGTCTCATTCTAGGAAAACAGGCGGACCGTGTCATCACGCGCCACAAAGATAATCACGTCCTCCGAAGGATGAGTAAGATTCACTTCTTTAGCTTCACAATCAATAGACGCCTTGTTCATAGCCAACCAATCCATCCCAAGGATTAAATCAATATCAGAGTTGCCAAGGACAATAGGAGAAGCCAAAAAGGCATAATCACCCATCTTGACAGAGACATCCCGAACTATATAGAGAGAATTCATTTACAACCCGGTGAAACCACAGTTAAAGATCTAGGCAACTCATCACAACACAGTTGATGCTTTGTAACAAAAGGCGTTGAGATGAAAGAATGTGATGCATCAGAATCAAATAAAACCTTTGCAGGAATATCATTAACTAAGAGATTACCCATTATCACGTCTGTGGAGTTTTCTGCTTTAGCTGCATTCGCCATATTGACTCTTGCATACTTAGGATTTAACTTCACCATAGCATTGCCTGGAGGCTTCCCTGGAGGAGGGGCGGAACACGCTACTGAGTAGTGCACTTGTTGGAGTAGTGACCCTTCTTCCCACACTTGTGACAAGTGACGTCTGACAGCGGACGGAATTGCACTTGAGGATTCCCTTGCTTCTGCTGCTGAAACCTCTGCTGGCAAGCTGGGTTGGGTGGGTGGGAAGATCCACGACTACCTGACTGCTGGAACTGCTGAGTCTGCCGAGGAGGAGGAGGAGACACCCAATATTTCTGTTGCTTCTGGACCACGTGAGTTGAGGGCGAGGAACTCGAGTCTCTGAAACTCTTCTTCGAATTCTCCACTTTGAGCAAAGGTGCTTCAGCCCTGAGAGCCAAGTTATAGAACTTATCAAACTCATCAGGATCGTGCAAGGCAAGGGCCAACTGCAAGTCCTCTCTCAGACCACCTGTGAACTGATAGATCTTGCTATTCTGATCTCGAATGTCCTGCAAAGCATATCGAGCAAACTCATGGAACTCGACGTTGTACTTGTACACATAGGATCCTCCTTGCTTCAAGCGTGTGAAGTTCTCACGCATCTCTTCCACAAAGCTAGACGGGATATAGTGAGACCCGAAATCTTTGCAGAAATCGTCCCAACTGCTCACTCTGCCTCCCTTGGAGTCCTTCAACTGCTGCCTGCCCCTTGAGCTGAATTGTTGCAAACTTGACGAAGTTCTCTGGACGGACATTGCTGCACTCGAAGTGTTTGTTCATGTCCCGAATCTGGTCCTCAGCGTCGAATGGCTGGTCACACGACGGGAAGGACTTCGGCTGGTTCACCAGGAATTGATTCAGAGATGCGAACTGATTACCACCATGGTTGAAATTACCCTGCTGCTAATTGTTCCTCTCTTGCAACAACTGAATTAACATCTGGGTGTTAGCATTTGTTGCGGCCATCACAGCTTGCCATGCCTCTCGAGGAGGAGGCGGCAGCGGTGGAGGAGGCGGAGGAGGCGGTGGCGGAGCATCAGCACCCTCGCGACCCGGATTCTAGCGAGTTGGTGGAGCCATCCTCAAGACAGACAACACGATAGACCAGAGAATAACATTCAAGGTAAAGCTGAATCCATAGGAAGAAATATCTGAACAAGAATACTTAGCAATTGCATTCGAACAATAATTAGTAAGAATGCTTCCTCAAAGTGACTGCCGACAACATCTGATTAAAGGCCACTCGCAAACCCAGTATGAGCTATAATTGCTCGGAACAAACGTATGATAGAGATTCCATCCGATATCTTCGTGGATATGATAGCACGGGGTCGAGCTTACAGTAGCCATCATGTGCAAGGCAGTGCACACGACATACGAAGAGTCCCCGAGTCGTACCAAGCTACAAGGACTCATAAGACACAACGAGAACCGTTGTAAGACGACCGTAAACAAATGGACCCACTGAATGTTGAACCCCAACCTCACATCATGCATCTGTAGGAAGATTGCCATATAAGTCACTACCTGATATCCCACCTATGAACTCCCGAAATATCTGGTCATGCAATCTGGTCCACGGATACAAGGAGTAATAAATCACTCAACTCCTATACTAACCCGTCCAGTGTATCACATTCGTCAACACATAACCAGAATATCGGAACTTCATCTATCACAGACCCTCGGAATCACAACGATACTAAGTGTGGCGATACATCCGAAACTCTCTGCACCAGTACTGGGGAAGCCGAACTCCTCTCGTCACTACTAGTATTGAAGCAATTACAAACATCCTCCGTCCTGGGACACTAAAAAATCTGAATGATAGCGATGTGCTCAAGAATCCCTTGGAGCTCAACCCCCCGGAAGAAATCAAGTCAGACAGGAGGCACCAAGACAGAACTCCGTCACATCCACATCATACAGATTCCAAAATATCCGCGTGATCCTAAATTTTTTTTGAGCGATAAGAGGACTAGAATTAAGATTTCCTACGTCCTGAACCTCACCAGAGCATAGAAGAGAAGAAAAAGAACCCTACTCTCCGATATAACTAAGACTCAAATAGTTCTACTAGACTCGACTCGGCCAAGTTTGTTCACACAAAGGCTCCTATGGTCGTTAGGCTCTGATTACCAACTTGTAGCGACTAATTAAGATGCGGCCCTTTCCTTATTTAGGGGCGAGGCCTCAAAAGGGAAAGGGATCCATCTACACGTTTCGCAAGCGAGATGATCATAACATTACATAGCTGAAACAGTGACATGCAGGGCATACACTTGCCATCTGTTAAGAACATAGTTATATAGTCATACATGCACATTATTCAGAACATGGTATGGTCCAGTTACGGACAATAAGGAAACATATATAGCTATGACATCCCGCATGTTGGCCCCCCGATAACGACCACGGCCTCTAGTCCTCTGGATAAGTCACGTACAGTCTGCCAGAGTCCTCATCAAACTCCCACTTCAACTAGTTGTCATCAGGATCTCCTGCATCAGGCATACCTGTACCTGTGGGTGTTTGTAGTAAACCGTGAGCCACAAGGACTCAGCAATAGAATGACCTTGGTATCGAATCTAGCCGAGTTAATGGGTGAGGAAGGTTAAGTGTATGGGTTTGCAGCAACCTAAGCATATATGGTGGCTACCTTACGATGAGTAGAGTAATCATATGGTGGTCTACGCAAGTCGGTTGAAGACTAGATTGATCACTAAGCAATCGTGAACACCTACTTACGTCAGACATAACCCCATCGTGTTCTCGATCTGAAAAGGAGCTATGAAGGAGACAGTCATGGTTACGCACTAAGTTGGCAGTTTTATTAGAATTACTTTAATTTGTCTAGAACCGGATGTTAAAAATATATCCATATTTGCCACATAACCTCGGGTACGGCTTTCCGAAAGATTAAACCCTGCAGGGGTGCTCCAACTAGTCCATTACAAATTACCACATGCCGCATTGTAATCCTCTATCACGAAACTCGTGATCTCGTCGGAATCCTTGGAGGAAAACCTCAACTGTGAGGAGACCCAAAGTTTCACCGGAACCCCAATGCGCAAGATATATCGCTAAGGTAAGACAAATCTGGCAAGACCTCCCAATGTGTCGACACCCCCGATAGGAGCCGCGTATCTCGTTCTGAGGACACGACGGATTGTCCAAACTTCCGGTAGGCCAATCACATAGTTGCCCCTGGTAGCCACTTGCGGTTGACAGGTTGGACAAACACTCATGAGGAGCACTGGCCCGGGTTGTTGATAAAATCCTCGGGGTAGCTATTTCCTATGCATTTTTATAATAATGTTATTAGCAAAATAAACCCAAAGTTGGCTCCTGCCAGACAAGCCCTAACACTATACGATTTATCAAGGGGGTCCCCATAACAACCCCGAATGTATTAGGCACGATCAATTATGGAACAGAACACCGGTAGCCGAAGCTAAGGCGGCAAGAACGGAACAAATCACCTGGCAAAAGGCTAGGCCTTCCATTATTCACCAAGTATATATATGAATTAATTAAAGAGCAGTTAAACATAATGATATCAATATGCCACTAGCAATGCTATCCATTAGGGGGTTGAGCAAGCCTACTTAGCCAAACGGTATTTGCTAGGAAAGGGAAGTGTTTGAGGCTTCAAGACAAAGACAGATGGCATATATATCATGTGGTAGGCAGCGGGCATGTAACAAAGGGAACGTATCTCTAAGCATAACAAAGCTAGAAACGATGTCAAGGTCACGGTCATCTTGCCTGTGATTTCTTCAGAATAGAAGTGCTCTTGTTCTTCCTGCACGAACTCTCCAGAATCCACGTACTCTCTCTCCGTTCCCGATGCTACCCAAGATAAGATAACAGCAAATAAACACCAGAAAAACATAATGCAACAACCAACATGATGCATGTGAAAAGAACAAGACATGCACCACTATTCTAGTCACTTACACATGCATTAGTTGAGTTGTTTATATTCTGGACAGAATCTCATGTTAATTTATCTTGACATGCATGAACATGGCATAATCATACTCATCACGAGAAAACGATGCAAAAACATTTGAAGAACATCGTCAATAGAGTATCGGATCAACCGGAAACTATAAAACAAGTTACGAAGGCCTACGTGTTCAAAACATCCACAAACACAATTATATGGGCACTCAAAACCATCAACCATAGCTCACACAAAACCATCAACCATAGCTCACACAAGCACCAAATGCACAAGCACCAAAATACAAGTGACATGGTGTTGGATAACACACAAAACCATCAACCATAGCTCACACAAGCTCAAAAGCCAATTTGACACCAATCTGTTTTCAACAGCAACATAGCACTTTGATCACAAGATGTATAGCAGCTACAACCCTCTAAATAATTCAAACAAGACATTAAACTGAAACCATCCAATTTCATTACAACCTATAACAAGTAGCGAAAGCAAAGGGCCGACACATCAATAGATTTAGAGCCTCTAACTGCTTATGCCCTGAAGCATTTTGGCAGCCTCCAAAATGATATCTACAGGAGGTATCTGGACATGAAATTTGTGAGGGAGGTAGACAAACATAACTGCAAACAAACATTAGTTTGTTTCTTGGGCTAATTCCCAGACTTTGTGAAATTCATAGGTTTTCACAATTCTGTCATTTTCAGACAAGTGCCCACTTTGGCAAGGTGTAATAAGCACATGCAAAATCCTAAGAGCAACATATTTTCCCCAAGTTGTAGAGGGGTTCACCCTCTACCATTCCATCAAGGAATCAACATCAAAAGACCAAAGCTCCACCTAAATGAAGCTCTAAACAGGGCATGAAAACATAAAGTGCAATACTTAGGGAAAAATTAAACATCGTGAGGGGGTCCATTTGGTAGTGGCTCTTTCTCAGGATGACATGTGGGTCCTCTGGGCCCACTGTCTTACACACACACTATTCTACATATGCTACAGGCACTCAGCCATACAAACATAAGCATACACATGGAAAACAAAATAAAAGAAAAGGTGCCAAAGGGGGGTCGAACCACCACCTCCCTGGTGGAACTAACCTACTCCACCACTAGGCTATCATCTCAGTGTTGCACTATAGGGAGCAACATAGGAGGTAAGCTGCTTCTCTGATAGTGCACTGTAAAATAAATAAAACAACAAAAGGGGCGCCAGGGGAATCGAACCTGAGACCACATGCGTGCTAACTCGGCGCTCAAACCAGTTGGGCTACAAACCGAATCTGACAAAGAGAGGGTCCTTGCACTTTTGAGCAGGCCCCTCTGCGTTGGCTGCTACTCTAACGACCGAAGCAGGGGAGACACACAGTGACCTCTCCGGCGACGACGCGGATACGACGACTACAACACGAGGCCGGAGGGGAGAGAGGGAACATCAGGGGTTCCATTCCCGGGGTTAAGTCCCTAGGAGGAGGCCCACGGTGGCGGCTCGGCGGCGGGGTACTCCTCTGCTACGGCGGCGACGGTAGCAACTTGTAGCTAAGCTACGGCAAACCTACGGGGAAGCGGAGAGGGGAAGGCGATGCGAAGGCTCACCCTGAGGGACTCGGTGACGCGCGTGCTGCCAAGAAGAGGAAGAAGAGGCGAAGGCGACGACGACGACCACGCTGTGCTTCGACGGGGACGAGGCCGATGCAGGGAAAGAAGCAGAGGAGGGGATCCGCCCCCCTAGCGACGGGAACGGGTCGAGGGAGGACGCAACATCCTCCCCACCCCCTTGGCCTCCACGAGAATTGCTACCGGCGACAAGGACATGGCAGGGATCGACGGCGAACTCTCTGAACCTGTCCCTCCTTCTTTGAATTTCTTACCTAAGAGGGGGAGGAAAGGAGAGGGGAACGAAGCTGGCGGCGTGATGCGGAAGCGGAGGGAAACCCTACCAGGGCACGCACGTCGAGGGGCCTAAATAGGTGTGATGGGACGACTGACAGCGTGCGCGACTTCTCTTTCTCTCTCGCTGACTAACGGAAAGCAGGGGAAGGAGGGAACGGCGTGAGGAGGACGAAGAAAGGAAAGGATATGTGCTCCAGCGCCACACAGAAGGCTATGGGCCAGGAGGCCATCTCAGTACCTCACCTCACTTATAAAAACAAGCAGGCTTCCCTTTTTAAATAATTCAAATAATTTTGAAATAAAAGAGGGATGTAAAAACATAATAAACGAAAGGAAAGAAAAAATAAATATGAGTCTCTAAAATTCTGCTCCAATTTATAAAAATAGAGGAGGCATTTTAGAGCAAAGTAAATTAATTGTCTTTTTATTAAATAAGCCCCTGTTTAAATTCAAACAAAAAGGGAAGTGATTTCAAATCAGTGATGTTTGACATCCACAATTATTTGAAAGAATTTGCAAAGAAGATGAGCATTTTTAAACCCCAAAACATCAACTTGATTATATCTCAAAGTATATAAAGTAGAGGGGGTTTTGGGCTATGGTGCAACTAAGGTTTTGAGTTCATAGTTGCACCCACATCACACTCCACAAGAACATCACTTGCCACAATAATTCACAATACCAAGGTAGAGAAGATGAAGACAAACACAAAAATGATATGATGCATGAAATGCACATGAAATCACAAACACATGAAATGACAATCACCTCATCACTTCCATAACATAGGTTCAACAATGTTGCCACAAGAGGAAAGGCTTACAAAATACGAAAGAAAACATCTCGGCTCTTACAGGCTCGATTCCGATAAGCCCAGCGGCCGCGAGTCCGCTCCCTGGTTTGGGCGTGGCCCAACAACGCCTCACATGCGTGTGTGGCCCAGCCCCGGGGGATCCTGTCGGTGCACTAAAGACTCGGGTCTCCAGTGCCCCGGACTAGTGCACGAACACCGGAAGCCCCTCCACAGTGCAAGGCGCGTCGCTGGGCTTAGGGCGAAAGCAAGACTCAGAAGCCACCGAGTGCTGATTGCAAGCCCCGGCAAGCACTCGCTTGTTGGGAAGGAAGAAGAGACCCGAGCAGGAGCTCCCTACTAGGGAGATAGACAATGCCACGGCGAGACCCTCCTGTCGAGGAAGAAGGACTGAGCCCCGGCAAGCCACTCTTGCTAGGAAGGTTGGCAAGGCCTCGGCAAGCCATCACCTCCCTTCCGAGAGGACTAAGAAGAGCCCGACAAGGAAACCCTACCGGGAAGGAAGACAAAGCCTGAGGAGAGGCGCGGGCCCAGGGCGCCCCCGCGACCTGTGAACGCCTCCACCGACGAGCACACCACCGACGATGCATTAACCACGCGTTCGCCCGCACGCCAGCACAACACCCCGGAGTTGCCACATATGGGTACGTGTCCAACCCCCCTGACGAGGTCAAGGAAGTCTGTCAAAGCATTTAAGGCACCTCTGATAAGGCAGTAACACTGTAATAGTCGGTCCGCGCTGCTCCACTCGTGAACCCACCGTTCACCCACTAAGCCACTGTGATGACCCATTTGCCTATAAAAGGAGGCCCGAGGCTCAGTAGTAGGGACTTTTGGCTTTTTGATCAATAGAAAGGCCGTAAAAAGGGATATATCTATAGTAACCCAAAACGAATAACTAAACACATGCAGGAGTAGGGTTTTACGCACCACGCGGCCCGTACCTGGGTATAAAGATCTTATCGGGTCCTGACTGTTGGTTCTGCTCTTGCCGCGATCCCTCTCCCCGTCAAACCAGCAAAAAGGGGACCGTCGAGGCCCCCATAGGTGTCGATACTTCACCGACATGTCGCGACAAAAGAGCTATGCAAATTCTCACCGCAGAGAAGTGGAGTTTAACCCCGGAGACGAGGTATACCTACGCGTCACACCTCTCAACGGAACTAAGCATTTCCACGTCAAGGGGAAACTTGCTCCAAGATTCATTGGACCTTTCAAGTTCACGGCAAGGTGTGGAGAACTTGCTTACCAGTTGGAGCTACCTTCGGAACTTTTGGGTGTGCACAACGTCTTCCACGTGTCACGACTTTGGAAGTGCCTTCAAGCACCAAACCGTCCAGATCTCTATATGGACATCGACCATGAACCATTGACCTTTAACTTGACCTCAATTATCGCGAGAGACCGATCCGCTTCCTGGACGAAGCCAAGCGTTGTACCAGGAGCCGCACCATCTAGGAATTGAAGGTTTAGTGGAGCAACCACGCCGAAGCAGAAGCATCATGCGAGCGTGAAGACTATCTCCGATCCAACTTTTCGTACCTTTTTAGCACCTAGCTTAGGAATCTCGGGGACTAGATTGTTGTAAGGGGGATAGGCCTATCACACCTTGTTTTCACCTTATTTCAGTTGTAGCTTCTCCAAAACCTGAGTTTATTAAAACTTTTTAAGCAAGTGCTATGAGTGCCATGATTGCCATTGTTTGTATGTATGCTTGAGTGAGTGGATCCAAAAAACACTATTTTTATAACATGTTATTTCCAAAAAGAACCTTTTCTCATTTTTGATTATTTCAAAACCTTGCTTTGGGTTTTGCACTACAAGTCCCTGATTCCAAGGAGGTGCCTTCACCCAAAGATTGAATTCTGATTTTAGAACTATTATAACTCCCCAAAGTCATAAAATGATTATTTTATAAAATATTTTTCTATTTTATTTGCATTTCCTTTTCTGTGGCTAGAAATGATATTTCGAAATGGAATATTATTTTTCTTCCTTAGAAAAATCTGAGAAAATTTGGGGATACTCAGAGGACATATATTTTCCATACGTAAGATTTTCAACCCCTATTTATGTTCAAAATATTTCAGCTAATTCATGAAATATATTCTGACTGTTTTGACCTTTTGAAATATTTCCAAAGGAAATATTATCAATAACTTCTCAGAAAATTCTAGCATGCTTCTCAAGTTATATTTGGTGGTCAATAACCCAAATGACGAGACCCTGCCAAAAATTGTATTTGTGGGGATGAATTTACCCACATTCTCTTTTAAAAGGACAGAGCTGCCCATTTTGGGGGTGTTTTCAAGTTTACAATGTCAAACTTGTCCAATGGAGCTCAAATTTGGTAAAGCATCCTACTTTTGCCTAAAACCCAATCCAATTAACATTCAACATCATTTGTGGACGCTAGCTACCCCAAACTCATATCAAACACCTTTAGCCAGAATGGTCAACCAGTACTTAACACCCTCTACACCCACTCCCTTCCCATTAAAATCTTAGTGCAATATGCCAGCACCACTCCTCAACTACAGACGAGTGGCCCCTCTGTGATTCCAAGCAGGTAAGCTAAAATCCCCAATTTAGACTCTGATCCAAGGTTGATAGCTTCTTTGAATGCATTTCCCTTTAACCAGCAACGAGTCTCTCGGCTCCTAATAGCCGAGGGGCATCTATGAAAAACCTCTGCCACGCGCGTGGCATGCATAGTTATGTATGGACAGGTGGCAGACGTGACCTTGAAAGGCACAGTAGTGGTTGGGCCTACCCGTGCATGCATTGGTGCAGCACGGCGGTTCTCTGTTCGCCCGTGAACTCGAGCGATTGGGAGTGAGGGGTGGTCGCCTCTGGAGCAAGGGAGGCTAGCCCCCGCGCCCCGTCCTATAAATTTGGATGGTTTGCGAGGTGTTTTGCTCACCCAACTCCTTTCGAATCCACAACCTCCTCGGCCTTGGTCTTCAGAATCTTCTTCTGTGTACAGGTGGCGCTCACCCCTAACCATGGTTAGGGGACGGGGTCGGCCACCGTCAACCACCAGGGCGGGGAGAGGATCCCATTCAGATCATGCCACAGCTTCTGGGGGCGCCGCGGCACAAGACGGCCCGAGCGCCAATGGCGGAGGACGGGCGAGGGGTCGCGGTCGTCGTGGAGGTCGAGGCCAGGGGAGGTGGAGCGCTACTACAACGCCTCCACCTTCTCTGAGGCTTGCCCTTGTTGCGGTCCTCCATATTGCTTTAGTGGGCCCCACGTGCGCTTCTCAGCTGCTGCAAAGGACGCTCGAGCGTCATTGAGAGCGACGGTGACAAGGGGGCGGCGGCGGTGACGGTGTCGGGCCTAGTCACAAGCCCGGTGGAATTGAATGAGATGGCGATTCCCCAGGCTGGGACTGAGTGCTTCCTGCAGTGATGCGGCCCGGTCAAGCCCCTCCCTCGCCTTGGAGGGGGGTCTCAACCGGATCCATCGCCGCCTTCTCGCGGCTTGACGGGGCCGAACCCGCTTTCATTGCTACAGCACTGCGGGAGGCAGCTTGGATGTACCGCGGGCCTTGCCGCGCCTTGTATTCATGATTCGCAACTGTTTGAAGGCGCTGTGTGGCCACTCAGGTCGCTTGAACAAGTTCGAAACAAAGACAAGGTGCAGTGATCTTTGGAAAGGTCCTAGTATGCACAAACTCCACACACAAAGATTGGAAACTTTCAAAGGGGAAGCACATAATCTATCTGCTTTAGATCTGAATCTTAAACTTAAAAACTTATCTGCTCGCGCTGCGGTTGCATGGTGCTTGAATCTTTTGCCGGGGCGTCGGAGCCCTCGGCAAGCAGGAAATTACCGCTCCCGGCGGCTTTTTCTCCGGCAAAGACTTATTGCCGACAGTCCACGACCGTCGTTTGGAGCAAAAGCCAGCCAGGGTGTAATCCCTTTACTTCTCTCTTGCTAGGTTATGCTGGCGGAGCCCCCGAGTGCATCTTGGGCAACGATGCGCCCGTCTTGGGGGCACAACTCTCACGCTAGAGTGTGCGCCGAGGCTTCGGGAGCCTGTGGCACATCCTCAACGACTATGCATCACTCTGAAGTGGTGCATCCGCCGGAGTATGCATCAAGGCCTCTCTGAAGCGCCAAGGCACGCCCTCGACAACAGCGCGTTGGCCCCGAGCGATGCATCAGTCTGACGGCGCCACCTTTGAAGCCTCCGCCTCCCTGCCTCACCCTCGTGTAGCAACGCGCTCACACAGTCCTTGGGAAGGCATAGCAGAACAGAGCGTCCGCCGGGGTAGCCCGTTTCTGGTGAACGTGGTGTAGCACCCAAACTTCGAAGAATCCGGTGTGGAGCTTGCTCTCATTCACACACAACTCCACACCCCCTCCCTGTCGGGCCAATGATGTCGGCCGTGCGAGGCCAACACCTATGGGAATCAACATGAAACCCTTGTGATCGCAGGGCGGGGAAAGGTGACGTCAAGAGCAGAGATAACGATTAGCAGCCGGCAAGCCTTTTTACCCAGGTTCGAGCCGCTTAAGCGTAAAACCCTACGTCCTGCTTGTCTAGTTGTATTACGCGTTTTGTTGTCGATCGTTATAGTGACTGTTGATAATCTTCTTCTGGGCCAATGTCCAAAGAGTCTAACCTCCTGTGAATGAGCTAAGGGCCTCGTTTCATAGGCAAAGGGGTCACCTACAGTGCTCGGTGGTAGGTTCACGAGAAGTTACAGTGAACCTAGAGTGGTGCTTATCTATCTACCTCTGTCAGGTGCATTAAATGCACGTCTTGTCCTTGTCAGTGATGTGCTGGTAAAGACACGTATCCAGGTGTTTCGACACCTGGATGTTGCCCTGGCGCATGCGGAATGTGCTGGAACATGGGGGCGGTAGCACTGTGGCTAGAGCGGTCGCCCTCTAGCGCCTAGCCCCGTCATCCCGGCAAGGGAACTTGCCGAGGCCTTGGGTCCTCGCTTGGGCAAGGGAGCTTGCCGGGGGCTTCGGTCGTCATCCCGACAAGGGAGCCTCCCGAGGTCATGTACTTGGTGAGCTCATCGCGCCCACCAAATGGGTGTGGCCTTGGTTATCTTCCGGGCAACTCAGGCTTGCCGAGGCCTTGCTAATTTTGGGGGTTGTATCTTGTCTGTGTTCTGCCATGCCCTGCGGGCAGGGGCTCTTTGCGCCCGTGCACAAGTCTAAGGCACTAGGGACCCCAGTCTTTAGTGCACCGACAAGTGGTAACATAGAGTTGATATCAAGGTTTTACGAAAACCTTGTTGGGTGCCACTAATGCCCCAGGGTGATGATGTTGAGTTGGGTGACCACTTGTGAAAGAAGTGGTGCACCAGGAATGTTTTGTGTGAGTAGTTTCGTAAATGGGATTAGATTTGTGATGTGTCGACCGTCCCAACCTTACATGTGCGACCACGATACCCCTTTATGGGACAGGGCTTTGTTGATTACTTTGGTCGGTGCAAGCAAAGAGACACATTACTAGTGGCCGTAGTGATATGTGGTCATTCTTGAGACGGGGTCATACCAAGTAGGTCGACTATGTCGTTTTTACGTGTTCAGGGCACATCGCTGGTCCCTGCATGGAAGATATGGTCTAGAGTCGATGCTCGTAAGACGTACATCATGTGGGTTGGGTACCAATCGAGTCGACTCTTTGTCTAGTGTCGTCGGGGGAAAGGCAATGATTAGGTACTTACCTCGAGTATATTACATCGTGGACGACACAGAAGTTTCCCGGATCTCGTGGGTACAACGTAAAACCTCTACAAAGTGTAAAACTATTCTAATAGCCGTGTCCACGGTTAAGGAGAGTTGGGTAATCCTTCTTAAACTACGTCCAGTCGTTTCCGCATAAACCAAGTGTGTGTGTGTGTGTGTGTGTGTTTAAATGTGTTATCTGAGAAAGATGCTATGACAAGTTTGGTGACTTGGCGCATATAGGGTGAACCGGCAGTGTTCAACCCCCAACAGATATGTTGCTATCTGTGACAAGTTATTATGAATACCATCCACTTATGATGCATGACCTACAAGTATTTGATCATGCTTATTTACAATGAGAACCTACCTTTTGCAAAGGCTTCATATTATTTTATTATCATACACTACATCAACCACATCATGGGTTGTTTGCGAGTACATTCAATGTACTCACTGGCTTGCCACTAGTTATGTTACTGACCAGACATGGAGGAACCGAAATTAGGAGAAGAATTCGTCGTCGAAGACAAACACGCGAACTAGGACGCTTCCCAGTCAGAATGCCTGTGGTTGAAGGCTGATGGCATGGGCTCCCGTTTATTACCAAGATTTCTGCTAGTAGATGTATTGGTGTGATTGGCCTTATAGGCCCTACCTATGTGAGACTTCACCATGATGGTCATTTGTTGTATCAAACGGTATATTTGGATGTAGGACTCTTAATATTCAGTATATGTGTGTTCGGTGAGCATTGATCTCTAGGATCACTCAACACGTTCATTCGGCGATCTCGACTCGTAAGTTGGGGTCCCCACACACCAGCACCACACGGATCATGTACCTCGACCTAGCTACCAGCCTCGGGATTATGACAACCCAAAGCCGGCATACAACCCTCGCAGCGACAACAATGGGGGAAAGACCAACAACCTCGGGAAGGTCCCCTTTCTTATGGTGTGGCCAGCCCGGGCACTTCTCAAGGTAATGACCCAATAAGAAGCCCGATGCACCGTGCCCCAATGCGCGAAATCAAGGAAAACGTCATGGAGCACCAAACAGGAACCGATATCCCCCCAACCCACACTACAACAACATGGGACGCGTGAATCATGTCTCCGTAGGGGAAGCCCAGGGAAACCCGGACTACATACTTGGTATGTTCCTCGTCAACTCAACTACATCAACAATATTTTTAAATTGTGGTCCCCCGATTCTTTTGTCACCCAAAAGTTTGCGAGGAAGAGTGGCTTGAAACCTATATTCCTAAATGGTCAAATGGCGGTACAAACATCGAATGAAGTGTTAAGAACTAACATAGGGTGTATGGGAGTTGGAGTCAATATTAACGGGTAGACTTCCTAGCAAACCTTATCGTCCTTAAGTATCAAGGCTTGGACATGATCCTTGGTATGGATTGGATAGGCAAGCACCCAAACATATTGGACTATGCCAAGAGAACCATCACCATGACCAGTGATCAAGTAGTCGAAGAGAAGTATATTTCCGAACCTGCCTCCACCCCAGGCCCTTGGGTTAACTTCCTTACGGGGATGTAGTTGGATCAGGTGCCGGTGGTATGCGAGTACCCAGATATATTTCCGCGTGAACTGCCCAGGATGCCTCCCGACCGAGACATCGAGGTCATCATTGAGCTAATGAACGGATCAAGACCTATCTATAAGAAGTCATATAGAATGGGGTCCGAGCAACTGGCATAGTTAAAGAAGAAATTGGCCGAGCAGCTCAGGAAGGGATTTATTCGTCCTAGTAACTCTCATTGGGGATCACCTGTTCTGTTTGTGTCCAAAATGTACAGGACTATAAGGCTCTGTGTCGACTACTGTTCCCTTAGTGAGGTCACGATAAAGAATAAGTACCCGCTCCCCAAGATTTAGGACATTTTTGATTAGTTGAATGGTGCCAAGGAATTCTCCAAGATCGATCCCAGGTGTGGGTACTACCAACTAAAGATCCGGCACAAAGACCTACCAAAGACGACATTCATTACCAGGTATGGCCAGTACAAATGCAAGGTCATGTCGTTTGGGTTGGCCAATGCCCCAGCCTACTTCATGTACCTCATGAACAAGGTCTTCATCGAGTATCTGGACAAGTTTGTCATTGTCTTCATCGACGACATAATCATCTTCTCCAAATCCGAAGAAGAGCATGAGCAACACTTGAGGATGGTATTAAAAAACTTCAAGAGCACCAACTCTACGCTAAGTTCAGCAAATGCAAATTTTGCCTACACGAAGTTGGATTCTTGGGTCACACCATGACGGCAGATTGGTTGACAGTCGACCCCACCAAAATTACTATAGTTATCAAGTGGAGTTCACAAACCGATGTGAAGGAAGTTAGTAGCTTCCTCGGACTCGTGGGATATTACCACAAGTTTGTAGAAGGATTCTCCAACATCGCCGGCAAATTTTTCAAAATCGTGGCTCAAATCTGAGAATCTTACAATCTTACGATCCAAACTAGCCACACCGATTCTACGATTTTGCACATAGAATCTAACTTTCTACGATCGTGATAGTTATGATTCTACGATTCACAATCCTAGCAATAGAGCTCCGATCCAATTCAGAATCGCGATTCTGACAACTTTGATCTCCGAACCAATGACTCAACTCTTTAAGAAGGTCAGGAAGTTTGAATGGACGTAGATGTGCGAGGAAACCTTCCAAGAACTGAAGAAGAGGTTGACAACCCCCAGTATTGTCCACTCTTAATATTTACAAGGAGTTTGTCATATTCTACGATGCATCAAGGACCGGGCTTAGTGGTGTCCCCATGCAAGATGGCAGAGTCGTGGCTAATTTATCACAACAGGTATGCCCGCATGAGGAGAAATATGCCACTCACAACCTCGAGATGGCAGATGTGGTTCATGCCTTAAAGACGTGGTGACACTATCTTCTGTGGAAGCGATGTGAGATATGCACGGACCACAAGAATTTGAAGTATATATTCACTCACAAGGAATTGAATATGAGGCAACAGAGATGGTTGGAATGAATTAAAGATTATGACCTCAGTATTCAATACCACCCCGGAAAGGTCAACATGGTAGCAGACGCCTTGAGAAGGAAGGCTTGCATCCTGAATTTTGTGATCAAGGAAAGGCTACATGCCTTATATAAAGAACTAGAGAGCTTCGGGTTGGAGCTAGTTGAACCGGGATTCCTAGCTAACCTCGAGGCAAGGCCTACACTAATGGACGACATTAATTAAGGAGGCCGAGAAGGGACACAAGAGCGTCAAGGGTATCAAGAGGAATATCAAGGAATACAAGGCCCCAAGATTCTCAGTGGATAAGCAAGGAGTTGTACGGTTTGGGAATCTCATCTTCGTACCCAACAACGCCGAGCTCAATAGTCTGATCTCGCAAGAAGCACACAACACTCCATACTCCATTCACCTTGGAGGAACCAAGATGTAGCAAGACCTCAAGGAAAGATTATGGTGGCACTGTATGAAGAGGGAAATAGCTTCGTACATTGCTAGATGCGACATATGCCAGAGGATCAAGGCTGAACATCAGTGACCTCCTAGACTGCTGCAACCTCTCCAAGTGCCTAAATGGAAGTGGGATAAAGTTGGTATGGACTTCATCACGGGTCTGCCCAAATCCAGTAGGGGATATGAGTCCATTTGGGTCATTGTCGACCAACTGACCAAGGTGGCCCACTTCATTCCCATCTGTACCACGTATGTTCGCACCAAGCTAGCCAATCTCTACATCGAGAGTATCCTAAGCCTCCACAGAATTCTGAAGAAGATTGTGTTCGATCAGGGCACACATTCACCTCAAGATTCTGGAAAGGTTCCAAGTGGCCATGGGAACCAGGCTCTACTCCAGCACTGCCTTTCACCCATAGACCGGCGGACAGACGGAGCAAGTGAATGAAATACTCGAGGACAAGCTCCGTGCTAGTCTCTTGGCATAAGGAGCCAAATGGGAGGACTGTTTTCCTGTGGGGACCCTGACTTACAAGTCGAGATCGCCGAATGAACGTGTTGAGTGATCCCAGAGATCAATGCTCATCGAACACACAGATACTGAATAATAAGAGTCTTACATCCAAGTACCGAATTTATTACATCACATGACAGAATGGTCACATTCACAAGGTTGGGCCTAAGGACAAATCATACTGATACAACTAATAGCGGAAATCATAGGGGCTAAGCGGGTGCCCATGCCATCAAGCCTACACCGACAAACATTCTGACTCGGAAGCGTCCTAGTTCGCAGGGGCGTCACCAAAGACGTACTCATCTCCAAACTCCGGTCCTTCCATGTCTGGTCAATAAAATAACGAGTGGCAAGCTAATGATTACTTTTGAATGTACTCGCAAACAGCCCAGGATATGAATAATGAAAGCGAAGGATAACAATAACATGCATCTTTGGTGGAATTCATCTTGGTGGGAAGATCATGAATATGCATCAAGTTAAAGACTTACTTTTGAAGAACAGGTTACAGATATCAATATAACTGCCAAGGGATGAATCATCCAGGTTCATGCTATATGCGAAGTCACCAAACTTGGTAATATCAACTCTTTCATATAACACCATATAAGACATACGCATACACACTTGGTTTATGCGGAAACAACTGGATGTAGTTTAAGCAGGATTACCCAACTGTCCTTGACCATGGACTCGGCTATTTGAATAGTTTTACACTCTCCAGACGTAGTACGCTGGACCCACGAGATCCGGGAAACTTTCTTGTCATCCACGAATCGCGGTATGTATCATACCCGAGGTAAGTACCCGATCAATGCCTTTCCCCTGACGATACTAGACAAAGAGATCCACTCGATTGGTATCCAGCCCACATGTTGTACGTCTTACGAGCACCTACTCTGGACAGTATCAACCATGCAGGGACCAACGGTGTGCCTGTAACTCATAAAAATGGCATAGTTGCCCTACCTGTCACGACCCCATCACGAGAGTGACCACACATCACTCCCGCCACTAGTAATGTGGCTCTTTGCTAGCACTGACCAGAGTAATCAAGACAGCCCCATCCCATAAGGGGTAACGTGGTCGTACATGTAAGGTTGGGACGGTCGACACATCATAAATCTAATCCCATTTCTGAAACCGTACACACACAAATACCCGGTGCACTACTTCACCAAAAGTGGCCACCTAACTTATCATCACCCTCGGGCATTAGTGGCACACGACGGGGTTTTCCTAAATCTTTGATTTATACCAACAACATGCTAATGCTACTATCACTCTAGCTTTACTTGTCAACATGTTACTAGCATGATCCTCATAGGTGGTAGGATCAAGCTCTATGCATGTGCTCCGGAGGAGCCATCTGTAACATTACTTCAATGATTTACCGGCACTTATGATTATATGCAACAGAAATATTTGCTAATATAGCATGCATCATAACATATGCTCAGTCATGGTCAAAGGGATCCTTGCCTTGGTCAGCTAGGTATCCAGGGTCTTCGAGGTATTCCGCTCCGATTCCCACATCACACGGATTTTCTATCGTCGTCAAACGAACAAATAAGAAATATCTCACTCAAAAACATATCACAAAGTCATTTTAGAAATGTTGATTATTACTGATAAATCTAAGTTGTTATTTTGAAAAATATTTGCCTCTGTTCCCACTGAAGGAACATTTTTAAAATCACCAAACAGAAGCAAAACTATCCCAATTTAATCCTTCTTATTATTGTAACACAGAATAGTGGCTGAAAAATTGAACCAATGGTCTTATTAAATACTACATATTTTTAGAAGGATATTAGTGGAAAAATTATTTTTTTACACTGGTTAAATATTTTTATAAAAATATTTGAAAAAACATTTTTAAAACAAAAGAAAATGGGCAACAGTTCTTGGCCTGGCTCAGCCTGGAACTGGGCCGGCCCAAAGGCCAGCCAACAGCCTGCCCAGGCGCGCGTGCCGTCAGGTTTCAACCTAACGTGCGGGGCCCTGCGGGCAGCGAGGCAGCGGGAGTTAGGCCACCGACATGTGGTACACACCTGACGGGGCCGTTCCTACCTCTGGCCACAGAGGAGGAGGAGCACACCGGCGAGGCTGCCAATGTTCTCAAGCCCCAATGAAGGCAGAAATGGGTTCTGCTCGATGCCGCCTACATGCTGGTGGTCGGAACAACGACGGAGAGGCACGGGTTCGACGACGACGAGGAGGCCTCGGGGGAGGAGTTTCAGGAGGTGGTCGAGGTGGTAGCTAGGGGCACGGAAATGCTTGGTAAAGTTGGGGGAAAGCTTCCTGATGTCGAGGGGAGTGTTTTGGTGGATCGAGGAATGGAGGAGCAGTCGTGTAGCCGGAGGTCGACTGGAGTTCCGAGGCGGAGGGGCCTCGGTCGATGTCGAGCACCGGGGCTCTGCTCGCTTGCTGGGGTGGCTAGGGAGGTGCAAGAGGTTGTGAAGAAACTGTCTGAGGGGTGCTAGAGCGAGGGGGTGGGCTATAAATAGGCCCGCGACGGTGAGCCGATTTGGGAGCACTGGTGACTCACCGTGGCGCGCATGGGGGTGCAGAGAAGAGCTGGGGTCGAAACCACAGTCCCAGGATGTGTTTTTGGACTGCCAGAACCATCTGCAACAGGGGGAGAGAGAGAGGAGTCGAGCATTAGTGTCCTCGCAACTTTGGCTGATACTGGTGCGCATGGACACGCGTCGCACGAGCTCTAGCGCGGGAGAGGAGGGGCCCTGATGGTTGCTCGATGCAGAGGGTTTTCGGGGAAGAGGTTGGACACCTCGGGGGAGGCTGGAACTGGCCGAGAGCCTCGCCCCAACCTTGGTGGCTTCCTATAGCGCACCCAGAGCACAGTTTTGGCATGCCATGACATGTTGGTGCACTCTGAGGTGCTTTGTACATGTCTAGCATGTCTTGGCACTAGCTGGGGGAGAGGCTAGCCATTGAAGTCCCATTGGAGGTTCGGCTGGTCAAGGGAGACAGGGAATACAGGTGCTGTTAGCTTTGAGCTAAAGCTTAGATTGGGGTTTTGGCATTTCTACTTTGAACGAGAGAGGGGCTAGTTGACTGGGGCTGGGCATTGATACTAGCCACCTAATCTGAGAGTTTGGAGCAAAGGGGTTGGGTTTAGCTGAGACTAAGAGGGCTTTTACCCATCTGTCAAAAGGTGCTCGAAAGTGGTTTGAGGGGGTTGCACCCCACCACTGGTGCTGCAACTTAATAGGTTTGGATTTGGTGCTAAAACATGGGGTTTCACCAAGTTTGAGCTCCATTGGACAAGTTTAGCTTTGTGAACTTGAAAACACCCCCATTCGACCATATGTGTCCCTTCTAAAGAGAGTGTTGGCAAACTAAGTCCCACAAATCCCATTTATTGTGTGGAACTCTTATTTGAGGTATTAGGCACTCCTGCAAAGTTTCATCATCATTGGACAAACTTTGATATGTAGAGTTGCTCTAACTTCAATCTGGAAAGAAGGGGTTTTATAGTTATTTGGGCCCTTAATCAAATTGGATCAAGGTGAAACTTTATGTGGACACCAAATATGGCTTAGGGATACTACTGGAATTTTCTAGGATTTTACTGAGAATATTTCCTTTGGAAATATTTCAAAAGGGCAAAACAGACAGAAATGGTTTTCACGGTTTTACTCAAATAATTATAATATAAATGGAAAATATATGTCCTTCTCATCATCTCCAAATTTAATCAGATTTTTCTAAGGTAGAAAAGTATTTTGCCATGCAGGAATACCATTTCTGGCCTTAGAAATGGACATGCAATTAAATTAGAAAAATAATTCACAAAATAATTATTTTGTGGTTTTGGAGTACTAAAAGAAAGTTAAAATCAGAGCACCAACTTTGGGTAGGAACACTCCTTGCCATCAAGGGCATGTAGTGCAACTCAGAGTAGGGCTTTTACACTAATCAGAAACAGGAAGAAGGTTTTAGAAGCAATTTAATATTGTGTAATGGGGTTTTTATAATCACATGATCAAACACACAAGCATACAATGACAACCATGGCACTCACAACATTAGTTTTGAATGAGTTTTAACAAGCTCAGATTTTTGCATTACAGAGAAAGGGTGTGACATTCCCTTCACCGAATTCTCGTACAACAACTACTACAAGTCCAACCTCCAGATGGCACCATTTGAGGTGTTGTACAGACGCAAGTGCCGCACGCCCCTCAATTGGTCCGAGACCGGGGAAAGACTGAATTTTGGGCCAGATATCCTCCGCGAGGCCAAAAAGCAAGTGCAACTCTTCAAGGAGAACCTAGAGGCCGCTAAGTCAAGACACAAGAGTTACACCGACGACCACCGCCGAGAAGTAGCTTTCTGTGTGTGATACTTAGTCTACACCCGACTCACGCCTCTCAAGGGAATGAAGCGCTTTCACGTCAAGGGGAAGCTCGCGCTGAGATACATCGGCCCCTTCAAGGTCACTTCAAAACAAGGGGAAGTTGCTTACGAGCTGGAGCTTTCTTCCGAACTTTCGGGTGTGCACAAAGTCTTCCACGTGTAACAATTCTGAAGGTGCCTCTAGTCCCCCAACCGCCCGGTCCTATACAAGGACATCGATCATCAAGCCATCGATCTTCAGCCAGACCTTACTTATCGCGAGAGGCAGATCTAAATCCTAGATTAAGCCTAACGTCACACCCAAAGCCGCACTATCAAGTACTTAAAGGTCCAATGGAGCAACCACACCGAGGCAGAAGCAACATGGGAACGCGAAGACTACCTTAGGTCCGAGTTTTCGTACCTTTGTAGTGCTTAGCTTAGGAATCTCAGGGACGAGATTCTTGTAAGGGGATAGGTCTTTCACACCCTATGTTTGTACCACTTTGTCATCACTGATTTCTTTTTTCAAATGTTTTTGTCAAGTAAAACTATTTAAGTGAGTGATACGATTCTCTTGATTGCCATTGCTTGTATGTTTGTGTGTGAGTAGCTCACCAAAACATGTTTTTCTCTAAGGAACTTGCACCTTGACTCCAAACCCCTGCCCAATGATCGTGCGAGGGGTATAGCAGCAGAACCAATTTTTATAAAATATTAATCCAACAAAAACCCTTTTTCTTATTTTTAATTTCCAAAACCCATGGATTGGGATTTTTTCTACAAGTCTCTAATCTAAGGGATATATTTGGCCCCAAAGGTTTTCTCTTGTTTCTATTATTAAAATAACTTCTCAAAGTCATAATATAATTATTTTAAAAGTTATTTTCATATATTACTTAAATGATTTTTTCTCAAGAAAGAACGGGTATTTCATAGGGTAAAATTATTTTCCTACGTAAGTAAATTCTGAGAAACAATAGGGAAACTCAGAGGACATATATTTTCCATATATGTGAGTTTCAACCCATGGTCATGTTCAAAATATTGGACTAATACCTTATAAACCATTTCTGTCTATTTAGGTATTTTGAAATGTTTCCAAAGGAAATATTCCAAATAAATTCCAATAAAATTCCAGCATGTTCCACATATCATATGTGACGACAATGCCATGTTTCATCCCCATCCAAGGTGGTTTTCTTCAACTAATAACTCAAAAAACCATTCTGTCCAGAACCAAGTTGGAATAACTATACATTGCCAAGTTTGTCTAATTGATCTCAAACTTTGCAAGAGTGTTCAAAACCCCAAATGAGGAGGGAAGGCAAAATTTTGTATTTGTTGGTGTCGATTTGATCACACTTGCCCACAGGATTGTAATTCTACCCATTTTTGGGTTTTTCAAAGTCGACATTATGAACCTAGCCAAAATGATCTCAAACTTGGTAAACCTCGTTATTTATGCCCATCATATAGTACTGTTAATTTTCACTACATTTGGAGAAGATTAACTTCTCCAAACCACCAGCGCTGCTGATTTTCCAAATGAGCAACAAACACCTTCGAGCATGGGGAGAAGGTCTGCAACGATATATCAAAGTACGAGGGCCTCATCACCGGCCTCAAAGCGGCGGCGGCCTTGGGGGTACGTCGCCTCGCTAGCTTCTGGTCAACTTCTCCAACAAAGAGTACACGGCCAAGGATGAGCACATGGAAGCGTATCTGCCAGAGGTACGTAAGATTGGGAAACGCTTCCAGGGCCTGGAGATGTAGCACGACCCGTGTGGTGAGAACAAGGAGGCAGACGACATCACCAAAAGAGCTTCGCGTCGTGAGGCTCAAGAGCTAGGCGTTTCAAGCTTTCCGCAACGCCGTCACCCGACGGCCTGGTGCCACGTGGAGAGGATCTCCCCCCTGCATCGCCCTCGGGGGCTCTGGAATACGTCCAAGCCTTTGGGGCTCGATTGCTCCTTGCCCTGGAGGCGCGGGCCGGCGATTGGATGCAGGAACTCGGGGCGTACCTTCTCCATGACACATTGCCGGAGAAGGAGGAAGAAGCGGAGCGCATAGCACAACAAGCCTCGGCCTACTGCTTACGGGATGACGAATTGTACCGCACGTGCCCGAACGACGTCGCGCTGCGTTGCATTTCAAGGGAACAGGGCATGAACTACTGGCCGATATCCACGGAGGGGACTGGGGGCATCAATCCTCTTTGCGCATGCTCATAGGTAACGCGTTCAGGTCAGGTTTCTATTGGCCTAAATTATTGGACGACGCCACCGAGTTGGTCCGGTCTTGCGAGGTTTGCCAGTTCCACGCCAAGCAGATCCATCAGCCCGTGCAGGGCCTCCAGACAATTCTGCTTTCCTGGCCCTTCGCGGTCTGCGGGCTCGACATACTAGGGCCCTTGTCGCGGGAGGCGGGCGGCTTCCGCGACGTCTACGTCGCCATCGGCAACTTCACCAAGTGGGCGGAGGTGGAGCCCGTGCGCACTAACCCTGCAGGGTCGGCCGTCAAACTCATCAAGGACCTCGTGAGCCACTTTGGTGTCCCCGACCGCATCATCACTAACAATGGGTCGCAGTTCACCAATCAGCTCTTCAAGGTTTATAGTCCTAACCTAGGAACGCAGGTATGCTACGCATCGGTGGCCCACCCGCAGAGTAATGGCCAGGTGAAGCGTGCCAACGCAGAGGTCCTGTGAGGCCTCAAGGTTAGAAGCTTCAAGAAGAAGCTCAAAGCTTGTGGCCAGGGTTGGGTAGACGAGCTCCCGTCGATGTTGTGGCCCATCCGCACCACCGTGACAGAGCCCACCAGCGAAACCCCGTTCTTCCTTGTCTACAGAGACGATGCGGTCCTTCCC
Source organism: Hordeum vulgare subsp. vulgare (assembly GCF_904849725.1). Taxonomy (NCBI): domain Eukaryota; kingdom Viridiplantae; phylum Streptophyta; class Magnoliopsida; order Poales; family Poaceae; genus Hordeum; species Hordeum vulgare. The sequence goes on along the minus strand of NC_058523.1, from coordinate 279,595,333 downwards.
CACGAGATCAAGCACCGGTCCCCGTGGGTCATTGTGTTCGGTGAGGAGCGTCAGGAGGCTGCGCAGGGGACAGACCCCATGCTCGGCGAGGAGGTGCGCCGCCGGGCCTCGCTCCAAGCCGCGAGGTACTAGCAGGCCTTATGGCGCTATCACTGCCGCAACATCCACTACAGGACCGTTGAAGTCAGTGACCTCGTCCTGAGGCGGGTTCAGTCCAGGGAGGGCTTGCATAAGCTCTCGCCCATGTGGGAGTGCCCGTTCAAGGTCGCCCATGTCTCCGGTATTAGCGCCGTGCACCTGGGGACTCACGAGGGTGTTCCCATCTAGAATGCTTCAAACATCCAACTTCTCCGGATGTTCCACCCGCAATGCCTCTGCCCTGCCTCTGCATCGTCCTACAATTCTTTTGGAACCTACTTCATCTCGTGACACTCTCACATAATAAAGAGCTGCGGCTATATATGCCTGGCGCCCTCCGAGGACGGGGAGGGGTCCCTCCCACGCCTAGTGGCATCCCTGCACTCCGCGTCGGGGAGAAGACGGAGGCAATCAACTCAGTCCGCCAATGACTATGCCCGCAACTGGCAAGCAAATCAGCAGGTTTTACGACTAACCCAAAAGGAATCAGGCGCCTATGCCTCGGGGGTAGGGACACTCACGAGGTCTAAGCGTCCTTGTGACATCCTAGATACCCCCCGTGATACTCTTACATAATAACGAGTTGCGGCTGTATACGCCGGGGGCGCCCCGAGGACGTGGAGGGGTCCCTCCCACGCCTAATGGAAGCCCTATGCTCCGCGCTGGGGGGAGACGGAGGCGGAGAACAGATTAGGCGCCGGACGCGACTTGCATTTGATTTGATCTAGCTTGGATTTGCAAATAAAGTCTTTACGAAAACTTTTTATCTTCATCTGAGTCGAGCATTAGCCTACCCCCCTGCTCGTACCCCATGAGCGGGGGTTGGAGGCACGGTGCCGACATGGTGCCCGGACCCTAGCGTGACACTCACGGACAAGTCGACACACTCATGTCATCTAATACACGCCATTTGGAGAGGAAACAAAATTTTGTCTTTTCTTACAACAACTGCTTCTCCTGGGACAACTTGAGCATCTAAGGGTGCTCCTGAGCATCGCGGCTCAGGAGCCTCACCAGTCACAAAGCCACTTGGCTACCCTGGTGCCGTCCAGACACATTCGGTCGGCAGCGGGGGTGTCAAGGCCTCGCCCCTTTAGGAACGGCCTTGGTAATGGGTCGCGCCTCACGACGGCAGGGAAATATACGGGACCGGGACCTACCGACGCAGAGCTTCCTGAATGCACACTAGGGATCTCCAGAAACCAGATCGTTCAAAAGCAGAAAGCAGAATCCCCGAGGGCCTCTTGAACGACTAAGGGGACCCCTGAGCATCGTGCCTCAGGAGCCTCATCGGTCACAAAGCCACTTGGCCACCATGGTGTCGTCCAAGCACATTCGGTCGGTATCAGGGGTGTCAGGGCCTTGCCCCATGAGGAACGACCTTGGTAATGGGTCGGACCTCATGACGGCAGGAAATGTGTGGGACTGGGACCTGTCGATGTAGAGCCGCTTGATTGTCTAAGGGGGCTCTTAAGCATCATGCCTCAGGAGCTTTACCGGTCGCAAAGTCACTTGGCGAGCCTGGTGCCATCCAGGAACATTCGGTCGGTATCGGGGGTGTTAGGGCCTTGCCCCGCGAGGAACAACCTAGGTAACATGTCACGCCTCACAACGGCAGGGAAATGTACGGGACTGGGGTGTGCTGCCATAGAGCATCGACCCACTTCACCCGCAATGAGGAGAAGCCAACCGAGCAACAAGCCCCTCGAACGCCATAACCACGCCTCACAACCGAAGAGGTTCACTGCAAGCACACGGAGCTAAGTATCCAAACCGACCAAATGCAACAGTACTAACAAAAGGGGCGGTCTCCCAAATCCATTACATGTCCGAAGGGCCCTTCCTTGTTTTCATGGATGTAGGATCAGGAGGAAGGAGGAGACAGCTAGTGATGGAGGTCCGAAGGGGGCTGCCGCAGCAGGCGTCCAACACCCGCGCGCCGGCACTTAGTCCGTACCCTCCTACTCCTTCACGAGTGCCACAGGAGGAGACGAGCAACAACGAGCTTGGGGGCCTCCGCCCATGGTCCGGGAACGGCGGTGAGGCGGCTCGCCGTAACTACTGTCGCTGCTATCGCTCGGGCTCCCTCCGGATGGGGTGTCGCTGCTTCTCGGGGTGAGGCACCCACCGTCGGAGGCGGGCTCATCTACAAGATCGCCGCGGCCATCGTGCTCCGGGCAATAACCTAGACGCTCGCCCTCATCCCCAAAGATCTTGACGAAGAGCGTCGTGTCCCCGTCATACTTGAAGTGGAGGTAGTGCTTCCCCTTTAGGCCTCGAGCGCGGGAGAACGTCTGCCACCCGAGGTTCAGGTACACGTAGCCGCGGGGGGTGACCTCGACCTCCACCCAGGACGCCCCACAACTAGAGTCGTCGGCCTACAACCATAGGCCTGGGAGCCCGCCGGTCAGCAGCACCGTCACGAAGAAGTTTGGGAGCTGGAACCATGCGATTTCCGGCCTATCCACCCACATTATGAACTCCATCGCCGTGTCAGCTGAATGAATCCGCGGGTGTGGCAGCCGGGTAGCCGCCGCCGACCTCCCGCCTCGGCCACTGCGGATGCTCGCACCAGTCGACGCCCAACCGACATCACCGATGGTGATTCCAGGGCAGGCGGGACCACTGCCGCGCCCCCAGAGACCGCTGTCGACACTGCCACGTACTTCTGAGGATGGTCACGGCCCCTCTTTGGTGGCGGGGCGACGAAACCTTCCCCCGAAGCCTTCCCCTTCTCGGCAGCACTACCTCACCGGCGCCATGCTGAGGGGGTGGAGGGCTCGAGGTGGAAGATGAGTAAGACAGAGGCAATGTGGAACTTATCGCCCTCGCCAGGTCAAATATATGGCCAAAGGCAGACTGGCGTCCCTCCAAGTTCCTGGGCCCATGAGATTCATGAAGAAGTGTGCCCGCATGCCGTGCGTAGAAGTGCGTCCCCAAGGAGCTATGATTGTTGGCGCAGCGCCCGGGCGTCGTGTAAGTTGGACCAAGCGCATTTCCGAGCGCCTCGGGACTGGGAGTGTTGCCACTTAGCTGCGCGGTGCACGTGTGCTGCCTGGCCCGCTAGCAATTAGAGCCCGCGATGCTTCAGGCCGCCCTCAAGGCTTCGTCGAGAAGCCAACCAAGGCGCGCCTTGGGCCTGGGGGCTACTGTCGGCATTCTGGGAATGGGGGTACCCAGACCTGCCTCCCCGTGGACCAGGGCTGGCCCACTTCATCAACCAAAAACCAACAGGCCCGGAGCCACTCAAGACAAGGCCCTCGCGAGGAGTAACAACATCAAGACCAGCAGGGGGCCTCCTCAGGACCCCTCCGGAACGGCAGATTTCCGAGTCGAGGCCCAGTCTCGGGAGTCATGGACGACGCGGGGAAACGTCAGGCGAGCACCAGATAGCAGGACGGCGTAGTTCCTCCTTTAGTGCAAATGTGGCGAGGACGCACGAAGGTCTCCAAGGCATCTCCCAAAGGTTTCCATTCTGGTCCAACAAGACCACCACTGCCCGCTAGTAGGACGGACGGCACCCTTGGACCCGTCCTTGCAGCGCTGACAGCCACTTTGTAGGCAAAGACTACTTTTGGACACGGGAAGCACGTTCCCCTGTCCGCCTTTGAAATTGGTCGTTCTGGGATCCCTTCCTACCAAAGTTTACTTCATAGTGGGGGATCCGATCCATTCGTTCGCCCACCGGCACCATACAAAGGCCATCCAGCCCATGAACAATGTACTAGTTCATCCACCAACCTCCACGAGAGATAATCCACCAAAGCAGGAGTAGAGTATTGCGCTTCTCGGCAGTCGGAACCTGCGTAAAGTGTTGTGTCCTGTGTTTTCTTCACCATCGAGTGAGTTCTCTGCCATCCCCAGCCTCTGCACACGCCCCCGAGTTCGAATCTTTAGGGTTTTGCGGAGCCCGAAATCCGACAATATTTGCCTGCAAAAGCCTTTCTTCGTGATGCGCTCGTGGGCTTGGGGTGACCTCATTTCTGCCAAGCCACCCAGCCTTGGTCTTCTTGCAATGATCGTGAAACCTTTTGGGAGTTTCTTTGAGAGCCCGCTAGCTAGTATCATCCTTAACACGAAAGTGGAAATCCTCCCTGTCCGTGCCTACTCGCACCGCTCGTGTGGCGCCTGCGCAGTCTGCATTACCCACATGACAGCACAGGGTCACGGGACCCTGCCAGGTTGCCCTCGACGGGCCCGTCCTGCGAGATCCTCAAGGTTAGCCTCGGGAAATGTCCTTGCGATGAATGCCCTCTCAAGGCCCTTGGCGATGATCCTCAAATACCCACCTCGCGAGGCGAGGCCCCTCGTGACGTTCTTCCTTGGAGAGGTTGCTGATGGGCCGAACCAGGCTCGCACCATCACATCACGACTAGGGTTGCAGGCCAACGGGCATGGGTACCCCCGGTACGAAATGCCCGACACCTACGACAGCCTCACGGTAGATCTTGTCGACACAGAGGACCACGTATTTCTTGTCTTCTTGGATGGTGATGATGCTCATCGGCTTTGGCCTCTTGAGCGTCTTGTAGATGTGATGAGACGTATCCATGAACTTGGCTAAGATAGGACGACCCAAGATTCCTTTGTACGATAGTGCCATCTTAGCGACGTTGAAGGTGACCTTCCTTGTTTTGAAATTTAGCCTGTGGGTTTAAGATCCGAATCGTGGATTGCCATCCTTTTGATCACATCGGGCGAGACCAGGAGTGCCACACACCCGACTGTAGTAATGCGATCATGGTGGTCCACAGCGTCGAAGATAATGGGATTGTTGGACCACTTGAGAGGCCTCCTAGCTTTTATCGCTGGCTCTGTCGCGTTAACTTTGCGGACCGATTGCTTAAGATGCATGTGGGAGGAGTGCAAAGATGCTCCACTATCAACACACATAGCATATATACCCTTCTGCAACTCCTTTCTGTCGGATTCCTCTCCATCCTTGTCATCATCACTTCCCTATTGGTTGTCTCGGCCCATGGCGGACTTCTTCCTCATTTGTCCGGACTTTGGTGGTGGCCACCTCTGTTGTCGCGGTTGTTCTTGTTAGACCCTCCTATATCACCTCGACCCTTCTCCTTGTCGCACCTTTTGTACTCGTGCTTCTGCTTCTCAACAAGTTGTTCTAAATGGCCGCAATCATTTATGTTGTGGCCCATGGTGAGGTGGATTGTAGTACAGCTTGGCCGTCTTCTCCCCTGCCACGGCTTTTGCATCCTGGGAGCACGCAACAATATCCTTTGCCAGTTTTAGGCTTGCCAGAGCTCTCGACCGCCATCACTATTTTCCCATTGCGCTTCTTGTTGCGCTTACGTCCCTTGTTCGAGGAGGCCGACGCACCATTGTTGTCGTCGGAGTCAATGTTCGCGCCAGCATCCTCCCCCGGGAGCCTCCTTCCTTCTTGAGCCCGTGTGCACTTGTCGTCCATGACATAGAGCTCGGTGACGTCCCGCATCTTGTTGATTCTCATCTTCTCATGCAAGCAGCAATTGTGTAAGTTCATGCGGAATGCAGCAATCAACGCAGTAGGGTGAATGTCCCGGATATTGTGCTGCATGCGGCCATATCTATGGATGTATTTCTGCTGAGTTTCACCGTATTGATGAGTCAAGACGTGCAGATCGCTGGGCTACCCAGGGAGCTAGTGTCCCTCATCGTAGGCCCCAACGAACTGGTTGCACAAGTCCGCCCAGGAGGAGATGGACCCTTCCTGAAAGTTCATTAGTCAAATGATCACGTTGGTTTGAACGCTAACGGGAAGTAGTTGGCGAGAACCTTCTCGTCACGTCCCGTGGCAGCCTGCACCGCAATGATATAGATGCCTAGGAACTCTGATGGACTGATGTTGTCATCATACTTGTTCGACAGTTCTGGCTTGAAGGTCCTGTTGGGGAACGTCGCATGGGAAACAAAAATTTTCCTACGCGCACGAAGACCTATCATGGTGATGTCCATCTACGAGAGGGGATGAGTGATCTACGTACCCTTGTAGATCGTACAGCAGAAGCGTTAGAGAACGCGGTTGATGTAGTGGAACGTCCTCACGTGTCTCGATCCGCCCCGCGAACAATCCCGCAATCAGTCCCACGATCTAGTACCGAACGGACGGCACCTCCGCGTTCAGCACACGTACAGCTCGACGATGATCTCGGCCTTCTTGATCCAGCAAAAGAGACGGAGAGGTAGAAAGAGTTCTCCGGTAGCGTGACGGCGCTCCGGAGGTTGGTGATGACCTTGTCTCACCAGGCTCCGCCCGAGCTCCGTAGAAACACGATCTAGAGGAAAAACCGTGGAGGTATGTGGTCGGGCATCCGTGAGAAAGTTGTCTCAAATCAGCCCTAAAACCTCCGTATATATAGGTGGGAGGGAGGGGGGCCTTGCCTTGGGATCCAAGGACCCTCAAGGAGTCGGCCGAGCCAAGGGGGAGGACTCTCCCCCCCCAAACCGAGTTGGACTAGGTTTGGTGGGAGGGAGTCCCCCTCCCTTCCCACCTCCTCCCTCTTTTTTTTTCTTTTCCTTTGATTTCTTATCCTTGGCGCATAGGCCCCTCTTGGGCTGTCCCACCAGCCCACTAAGGGCTGGTGCGCCACCCTCATAGCCTATGGGCTTCCCCGGGGTGGGTTGCACCCCCCGATGAACTCCCGGAACCCATTCGTCATTCCCGGTACATTCCCGGTAACTCCGAAAACCTTCCGGTAATCAAATGAGGTCATCCGATATAACAATCTTCGTTTCCGGATCATTCCAGAAACCCTCGTGACGTCCGTGATCTCATCCGGGACTCCTAACAACATTCGGTAACCAACCATATAACTCAAATATGCATAAAACAACGTCGAACTTTAAGTGTGCAGACCCTGCGGGTTCGAGAACTATGTAGACATGACCCGAGAGACTCCTCGGTCAATATCCAATAGCGGGACCTGGATGCCCATATTGGATCCTACATATTCTACGAAGATCTTATCGTTCGAACCTCAGTGCCAAGGATTCGTATAATCCCGTATGTCATTCCCTTTGTCCTTTGGTATGTTACTTGCTCGAGATTCGATCGTCAGTATCCGCATACCTATTTCAATCTCGTTGACCGGCAAGTCTCTTTACTCGTTCCGTAATACTAGATCCCGCAACTTACACTAAGTTACATTGCTTGCAACGCTTGTGTGTGATGTTGCATTACCGAGTGGGCACCGAGATACCTCTCCGTCACACGGAGTGACAAATCCCAGTCTTGATCCATACTAACTCAACTAACACCTTCGGAGATACCTGTAGAGCATCTTTATAGTCACCCAGTTACGTTGCGACGTTTGATACACACAAAGCATTCTCCGGTGTCAGTGAGTTATATGATCTCATGGTCATAGGAATAAATACTTGACACGCAGAAAACAGTAGCAACAAAATGACACGATCAACATGCTATGTCTATTAGTTTGGATCTAGTCCATCACGTGATTCTCCCAATGACGTGATCCAGTTATCAAGCAACAACACCTCGTTCGTAATCAGAAGACACGGACCATCATTGATCAACTGGCTAGCCACCTAGAGGCATGCTAGGGACGGTGTTTTGTCTATGTATCCACACATGTAAATGAGTCTTCATTCAATACAATTATAGCATGGATAATAAACTATTATCTTGATACAGGAATTATAATAATAACTATACATTTATTATTGCCTCTAGGGCATAACTCCAACAGTCTCCCACTTGCACTAGAGTCAATAATCTAGCCCTCACATCACCATGTGAATTACATTGTAACAAATCTAACACCCATACAGTTCTGGTGTCGATCATGTTTTGGCCGTGGAAGAGGTTTAGTCAGCGGGTCTGCTACATTCAGATCCGTGTGCACTTTGCATATATTTACGTCCTCCTCCTCGACGTAGTCGCGGATGAGGTTGAAGCGTCGTTTGATGTGTCTGGTCTTCTTGTGAAACCTTGGTTCCTTTGCTAAGGCAATGGCACCAGTGTTGTCACAGAACAAGGTTATTGGATCCAGTGCACTTGGCACCACTCCAAGATCCGTCATGAACTGCTTCATCCAGACACCCTCCTTAGCCGCCTCCGAGGCAGCCATGTACTCCACTTCACATGTAGAATCTGCTATGACGCTTTGCTTGGAACTGCACCAGCTTACTACACCCCCATTAAGAATAAATACGTATCCGGTTTGCGACTTAGAGTCGTCCGGATCTGTGTCAAAGCTTGCATCAACGTAACCTTTTACGGCGAGCTCTTCGTCACCTCCATACACGAGAAACATCTCCTTAGTCCTTTTCAGGTACTTCAGGATATTCTTGACCGCTGTCCAGTGATCCACTCCTGGATTACTCTGGAACCTTCCTGCCATACTTATGGCCAGGCTAACATCCGGTCTAGTGCACAGCGTTGCATACATGATAGAACCTATGGCTGAAGCATAGGGGACGGAGCGCATATGCTCTCTATCTTCATCAGTTGCTGGGCACTGAGTCTTACTCAATCTCGTACCTTGTAACACTGGCAAGAACCCTTTCTTGGACTGTTCCATTTTGAACCTCTTCAAAACTTTATCAAGGTAGGTGCTTTGTGAAAGTCCTATCAGGCGTTTTGATCTATCCCTATAGATCTTAATGCCTAGAATGTAAGCAGCTTCTCCTAGGTCCTTCATAGAGAAACTTTTATTCAAGTAACCTTTTATGCTCTCCAAAAGCTCTACGTTGTTTCCAATCAGTAATATGTCATCCACATATAATATTAGAAACGCCACAGAGCTCCCACTCACTTTCTTGTAAATACAAGATTCTCCAACCACTTGTATAAACCCAAATGCTTTGATCACCTCATTAGCGTTTGTTCCAACTCCGAGATGCTTGCACCAGTCCATAAATGGATCGCTAGAGTTTGCACACCTTGTCAGCATTTTTAGGATCGACAAAACCTTCGGGTTGTATCATATACAACTCTTCCTTAAGGAAACCGTTAAGGAACGCCGTTTTGACATCCATCTGCCAGATTTCATAATCGAAAAATGCAGCTATTGCTAACATGATTCTGACGGACTTAAGCATCGCTACGGGTGAGAAAGTCTCATAGTAGTCAACTCCTGGAACTTGTGAAAAACCTTTTGCCACAAGTCGAGCTTTATAAACGGTCACATTACCGTCAGCGTCCGTCTTCTTCTTAAAGATCCATTTGTTCTGAATAGCCTTGCGGCCCTCAGGTAGTAACTCCAAAGTCCACACTTTGTTCTCATACATGGATCCTATCTCGGAATTCATGGCTTCTAGCCATTTGTTGGAATCTGGGCCCACCATTGCTTCTTCATAATTTGCAGGTTCATTGTTGTCTAACAACATGATTGATAAGATGGGATTACCGTACCACTCTAGAGCAGGGCGTGATCTCGTCGACCTGCGTGGTTCAACAGAAACTTGAACTGGAGTTTCATGATCATCATCATTAACTTCCTCCTCAACCGGCGTCGCAACGACAGGGGTTTCCCCTTGCCCTGCGCCACCATCCAAAGGGATGAGAGGTTCGACAACCTCGTCAAGTTCTATGTTCCTCCCACTCAATTCTCTCGAGAGAAACTCCTTCTCGAGAAAAGCTCCGTTTTTAGCAACAAACACTTTGCCCTCGGATTTGAGATAGAAGGTGTACCCAACTGTCTCTTTTGGGTAACCTATTAAGACGCACTTTTCCGCTTTGGGTTCCAGCTTTTCAGGCTAAAGCTTTTTGACATAAGCATCACATCCCCAAACTTTAAGAAACGACAACTTTGGCCTTTTGCCATACCACAGTTCGTATGGTGTCGTCTCAACGGATTTTGATGGTGCCCTATTTAAAGTGAATGCAGCTGTTTCTAATGCATAACCCCAAAATGATAACGGCAAATTAGTAAGAGACATCATAGATCGCACCATCTCTAACAAAGTACGATTACGACGTTCGGACACACAATTACGCTGTGGTGTTCCAGGCGGTGTTAACAGCGAAACAATTCCACATTGTTTTAAGTGAGCACCAAACTCGAAACTCAGATATTCACCCCCACGATCAGACCGCAGGAACTTGATCTTCTTGTTACGATGATTTTCCACTTCACTCTGAAATTGCTTGAACTTTTCAAATGTTTCAGACTTGTGCTTCATCAAGTAGACATAACCATATCTACTTAAATCGTCAGTGAAGGTGAGAAAATAACGATATCCGCCGCGTGCCTCTACGCTCATTGGACCACACACATCGGTATGTATGATTTCCAACAAGTCACTTGCACGCTCCATTGTTTCGGAGAACGGAGTTTTAGTCATCTTGCCCATGAGGCATGGTTCGCATGTGTCAAGTGAATCAAAGTCAAGTGACTCCAAAAGTCCATCAGCATGGAGTTTCTTCATGCGTTTTACACCAATATGACCTAAACGGCAGTGCCACAAAAATATGGCGCTATCATTGTTTACTCTAACTCTTCTGGTCTCAATGTTATGTATATGCGTATCGCTATCAAGATTCAATATGAACAATCCTCTCACATTCGGTGCATGACCATAAAAGATGTTACTCATAGAAATAGAACAACCATTATTCTCAGACTTAAAGGAGTAACCGTCTCGCAATAAACAAGATCCAGATATAATGTTCATGCTCAACGCGGGCACTAAATAACAATGATTTAAGTTCATCACTAATCCCGATGGTAGCTGAAGTGACACTGTGCCGACGGCGATTGCATCAACCTTGGAACCGTTTCCTACGCGCATCGTCACTTCGTCTTTCGCCAGCCTTCGTCTATTCCGCAGTTCCTGTTTCGAGTTGCAAATGTGAGCAACAGAACCGGTATCAAATACCCAGGCAGTACTACGAGAGCTGGTTAAGTACACATCAATAACATGTATATCAAATATACCTGATTTTTCTTTCCCCACCTTCTTATCTGCCAGATACTTGGGGCAATTGCGCTTCCAGTGACCCATACCCTTGCAATAGAAGCACTGTGTTTCAGGCTTAGGTCCAGCCTTGGGTTTCTTCGGTGGATTGGCAACAGGCTTGCCGCTCTTCTTTGAATTGCCCTTCTTGCCTTTGCCGTTTCTCTTGAAACTAGTGGTCTTGCTCACCATCAACACTTGATGCTCTTTACGGAGTTCAGACTCTGTGACTTTCAGCATCGCAAACAACTTGCCGGGAGACTTGTTCATCCCTTGAATGTTGTAGTTCAACACAAAGCCTTTATAGCTTGGCGGCAGTGATTGAAGGATTCTGTCAATGATAGCTTCTTGCGGGAGTTCAATCCCAGTTCAGCTAGACGGTTTGAGTACCCAGACATTTTGAGCACATGTTCACTGACAGACGAGTTTTCCTCCATCTTGCAAGCATAGAATTTATCGGAGGTCTCATACCTCTCGATCCGGGCGTTCTTCTGAAAGATAAACTCCAACTCCTGGAACATCTCAAATGCGCCATGACGCTCAAAGCGACGTTGAAGTCCCGGTTCTAAGCCATACAAGACTGCACATTGAACTATTGAGTAGTCCTCCTTACGTGCTAACCAAGCGTTCTTAACATCCTGATCAGCCGTAGCGGGTGGTTCATCTCCTAGCGCAGCATTAAGGACATAATCCATCTTTCCAGCTTGTAAGATTAGCTTAAGATTACGAGCCCAGTCTACAAAGTTGCTTCCATCATCTTTCAACTTAGCTTTCTCTAGGAACGTATTAAAATTCAGGATGACTGTCGTGTGAGCCTTGATCTACAACACAAATATATTCAAAGTGGACTTAGACTATGTTCAAGATAATTAGAGTTCAACTTAATCAAATTATATGCTAAACTCCCACTCAAAAAGTACATCTCTCTAGTCATTTGAGTGGTTCATGATCCACTTACACTATCCCAAGTCCGATCATCACGTGAGTTGAGTATAGTTTCAGTGGTAAGCATCCCTATGCTAATCATATCAACTATATGATTCATGATCGACCTTTCGGTCTCATGTGTTCCGAGGCCATGTCTGCACATGCTAGGCTCGTCAAGCTTAACCCGAGTGTTCCGCGTGCGCAACTGTTTTGCACCCGTTGTATGTGAACGTTGAGTCTATCACACCCGATCATCACGTGGTGTCTCGTCTTGAAATTTTAGTGAGAGATCACCTCATAATGCTACCGTCGTTCTAAGCAAAATAAGGTGCATAAAAGGATTAACATCACATGCAATTCATAAGTGACATGATATGGCCATCATCACGTGCTTCTTGATCTCCATCACCAAAGCACCGGCACGATCTTCTTGTCACCGGCGCCACACCATGATCATCCATCAATGTGTTGCCATCGGGGTTGTCGTGCTACTTATGCTATTACTACTAAAGCTACATCCTAGCAAAATAGTAAACGCATCTCCAAGCACAAGCATTAGTATAAAGACAACCCTATGGCTCCTGCCGGTTGCCGTACCATCGACGTGCAAGTCGATATTTCTATTACAACATGATCATCTCATACATCCAATATATCACATCACATCATTGGCCATATCACATCACAATCATACCCTGCAAAAACAAGTTAGACGTCCTCTAATTTTGTTGTTGCATGTTTTACGTTGTGACCAAGGGTATCTAGTAGGATCGCATCTTACTTACGCAAACACCACAACGGAGATATATGAGTTGCTATTTAACCTCACCCAAGGACCTCCTCGGTCAAATACGATTCAACTAAAGTTGGAGAAACCGTCACTTGCCAGTCATCTTTGAGCAAAGGGGGTTACTCGTAATGATGAAACCAGTCTCTTGTAAGCGTACGAGTAATGTCGGTCCAAGCCGCTTCAATCCAACAATACTGCGGAATCAAGAAAAGACTAAGGTGGGCAGCAAAGCGCACATCACCGCCCACAAAACCTTTTGTGTTCTACTCGAGAAGACATCTACGCATGAACCTAGCTCATGATGCCACTGTTGGGGAACGTCGCATGGGAAACAAAAATTTTCCTATGCGCACGAAGACCTATCATGGTGATGTCCATCTACGAGAGGGGGTGAGTGATCTACGTACCATTGTAGATCATACAGCAGAAGCATTAGAGAACGCGGTTGATGTACTGGAACGTCCTCACGTCCCTCGATCCGCCCCGCGAACAATCCCGCGATCAGTCCCACGATCTAGTACCGAACGGACGGCACCTCCGCGTTCAGCACACGTACAGCTCGACGATGATCTCGGCCTTCTTGATCCAGCAAGAGAGACGGAGAGGTAGAAGAGTTCTCCGGCAGCATGACGGTGCTCCGGAGGTTGGTGATGACCTTGTCTCAGCAGGGCTCCGCCCGAGCTCTGCAGAAACGCGATCTAGAGGAAAAACCGTGGAGGTATGTGGTCGGGCTGCCGTGAGAAAGTCATCTCAAATCAGCCCTAAAACCTCCGTATATATAGGTGGGAGGGAGGGGGGCCTTGCCTTGGGGTCCAAGGACCCTCAAGGAGTCGGCCGAGCCAAGGGGGAGGACTCTCCCCCCCAAACCGAGTTGGACTAGGTTTGGTGGGGGGGAGTCCCCCTCCCTTCCCACCTCCTCCCTCTTTTTTATCTTTTCCTTTGATTTCTTATCCTTGGCGCATAGGCCCCTCTTGGGCTGTCCCACCAGCCCACTAAGGGCTGGTGCGCCAGCCTCATAGCCTATGGGCTTCCCCGGGGTGGGTTGCCCCCCCGGTGAACTCCCGGAACCCATTCGTCATTCCCGGTACATTCCCGGTAACTCCGAAAACCTTCCGGTAATCAAATGAGGTCATCCTATATATCAATCTTCGTTTCCAGATCATTCCGGAAACCCTCGTGACATCCATGATCTCATCCGGGACTCCGAACAACATTCGGTAACCAACCATATAACTCAAATCCGCATAAAACAACGTCGAACCTTAAGTGTGCAGACCCTGCGGGTTCGAGAACTATGTAGACTTGACCCGAGAGACTCCTCGGTCAATATCCAATAGCGGGACCTGGATGCCCATATTGGATCCTACATATTCTACGAAGATCTTATCGTTCGAACCTCAGTGCCAAGGATTCGTATAATCCCGTATGTCATTCCCTTTGTCCTTTGGTATGTTACTTGCCCGAGATTTGATCGTCAGTATCCGCATACCTATTTCAATCTCGTTTACCGGCAAGTCTCTTTACTCGTTCCGTAATACAAGATCCCGCAACTTACACTAAGTTACATTGATTGCAAGGCTTGTGTGTGATGTTGCATTACCGAGTGGGCCCCGAGATACCTCTCCGTCACACGGAGTGACAAATCCCAGTCTTGATCCATACTAACTCAACTAACACCTTCGGAGATACCTGTAGAGCATCTTTATAGTCACCCAGTTACGTTGCGACATTTGATACACAAAAAGCATTCCTCCGGTGTCAGTGAGTTATATGATCTCATGGTCATAGGAATAAATACTTGACACGCAGAAAACAGTAGCAACAAAATGACACGATCAACATGCTACGTCTATTAGTTTGGGTCTAGTCCATCACGTGATTCTCCCAATGACGTGATCCAGTTATCAAGCAACAACACCTTGTTCATAATCAGAAGACACTGACCATCATTGATCAACTGGCTAGCCAACTAGAGGCATGCGAGGGACGGTGTTTTGTCTATGTATCCACACATGTAAATGAGTCTTCATTCAATACAATTATAGCATGGATAATAAACTATTATCTTGATACAGGAATTATAATAATAACTATACATTTATTATTGCCTCTACGGCATAATTCCAACAGGTCCTGCTGGAAGGCTAGCAGACTTGCCACATCTCGTGGGTGAATATCGGGTATACTGCCTCGTAAGACAAGTTATCGGGCGGCCCAGGCGCGATTTCATCGATGTCTGGGTCCGTGAGACCATCGGACTAGCGGCGTGTCTCACGCTGCCTCTCAATTGTGGTATGCGCGTCCTTGCTACGACGGTCCTTCAAGACTTGATGTTGATCCTGCTTGAGTTCCGGGTCTATCAGTTGGGGAACGTAGCATGGGAAACAAAAAATTTCCTATGCACACGCAATACCTATCCATGGTGATGATCATCTACGAGAGGGGAGAGTGAATCTACATACCCTTGTAGAGCACTAAGCAGAAGCATATATAACGCGGTTGATGTAGTGGCACATCTTCACGATTCAAATCGCAGCCCGTCCCGCGATCTCATCATGATCCGTCCCGCGATCCCATCACTATGCATCCCGATCTAGTGCCGAACGGACGGCACCTCCGCGTTCAGCACACGTACAGCTCGATGATGACCCTCGCCTTCTCGATCCAGCAAGAGAGACGGGGAAGTAGATGAGTTATCCGGCAGCGTGAGGGTGATGGTGGTGATCTATTCCTGCAGGGCTTCCCCTAAGCACCGCAGAAATCCGATCTAGAGGAAGAACTACAAACTAGAGGAGAAGGTAGCACGTGGCAGAAATCCGATCTAGAGGAAGAACTACAAACTAGAGGACAGGGTAGCACGTAGCAGCTTGAGGGTGATGGTGGTGTTCTATTCCTACAGGGCTTCCCCTAAGCATGTCTCAAAAATCCTCAATACCTCTAGTATATATAGGAGGGAGGGAGGGGAGGAGGTAGCCTCAAACCCTCATGGTTTGGTCGAAATTGGAGGTGGAGGAGTCCTACTCCAGTCCAACTAGGAGTTGGATTACTCCTTTCCACTTGGAAAACCTTTCCAACTTTTCCACCTTTCGGTTTTTGCCTCTCAAACCTCATGGGCCTTAGTGGGAGCTTCTGTCAGCCCACTAGGGGCTGGTTTGTATCCTCCCACAGACATTAAGGCCCCTCGGGGCGTGACACACCTCCCGAAGGTCCTCGGTTACCTCCCAGCACTCTCGGTACACTACCGATGAGCCGGAAACATTTTCGGTGCCCAAAACATGACTTCCTATATATCAATCTTTACCTCTAGACCATTCCGGAGCTCCTCGTGATGTACGGGATTTCATCCGGGACTCCGAACAACTTTCGGTTACCAACACGTATAACTCAACTATACCGAACCTTAAGTGTGCAGACCCTACGGGTTCGAGAACTATGCAGACTTGACATGAGACACTCTCCCGTCAATAACCAATAGCAGGACCTGGATGTCCATATTGGCTCCTACATATTCTATGAAGATCTCTATCGGTTGAACCTCTATGTCAAAGATTTACTTAATCCCGTAAGTTGTTCCCTTTGTCTTTTGGTATGTTACTTGCCCGATATTCGATCGTCGGTATCTCCATACCTAGTTCAATCTCGTTACCGGCAAGTCTATTTACACGTTCCATAATGCAAGAGCCCGTAACTAAATCCTTAGTCACATTGCTTGCAAGGCTTGTTGTGATGTTGTATTACCGAGTTTTCCCCGAGATACCTCTCCATCACACGGCGTGACAAATCCCAGTCTTGATCCATGCCAACCCAACAAACACTTTTGGAGATACGTGTAGAGAACCTTTATAGTCACGCCAGTAATATTGCGACGTTTGACACACACAAGGTATTCCTCCGGTGTCTGGGAGTTGCATGATCTCATGGTCATAGGATCAGATACATTGACATGCAGAAAATTTGTAGCAATAAACTGACATGATCATATGCTACGTTTATAGGTTGGGTCTTGTCCATCACATAATTCTCCTAATGATGTGATCCCATTATCAAGTGACAACACTTGCTTATGGCCAGGAAAATTTGACCATCTTTGATCAACGAGCTAGTCAACTATAGGCTCACTAGGGACAGTGTGTTGTCTATGTATCCACACATGTATTTGAGTTTCCAATCAATACAATTCTAGCATGGATAATAAACGATTATCACGAACAAGGAAATATAATAATAACCAATTTATTATTGCCTCTAGGGCATATTTCCAACACTATTGAGGCTTGAGAGACCTCGTCTTGTTGATCAGGCCGAAGGGTCGTACGCTTCTGTCGTGGGGGAGATTGCACCGTGGAGACCCGCTGACATCGGGCCTGAGGGTGGGCACCGAAGGGATTGCACGCCGCACCCGCGAGGAACCAGCCAAGTTTGGCTTGTCCTTGTTGGCAAAGCTCAACATCCTCTCGATAGTCTCCCTCCAGTACACCATCAATTCCAGTGCAGGCGGGAAGTTCAACAGTAGTTGAGCCTGCGCTAGAGCTTCTCTAGTGGTCTTAGGGACTAGGTGGGCTGAGGCGCGGGTAGCGCTCTTACTCTTGGAAGTGCCAGAAGGAGCACTCTCCCGGACTGTCGCCCGTCGGTTGCCCTCACCAGAGGAAGGTGGTTGAGCTTGGTTCTGTGTTCCTTGCGTAGGAGGATTTTCCGCGCGACGACCGGGTCGTCCTCCTGCGGGCTTGGGTTGCGACCGTCCAAGCAGGGACGTGTAGGAAGGTTTGGGAGCTACCTCTGCAGAAGTTGTCGTGGCCTTGGCATCATCCCCGGCCGCCGCCGAAGCGGCTTGCGCTAACACGACAGTGGGGTTCGGTCTGTAGCTTGCGAAATTCCTTATACTATTGTGGCTGCTCTCACCGGCGTGATGTGCCTAGTGAGCGCCCACACCTTCGTGGCCTGTTGCGGCCGATCCAGGCAGCTTAGATGTCGAAGGGCGGTCGCGATGCTATCCCTAGTCTTCTTCGGTGCCATTGGTGCCAATAAAAACACATGGAGATGCCAATGAAGCTACACGCACAGAAAGGATCCCCAACCTGGTGCACCAAAGATGTTAGGGGAATGGACCCACGACAATCTATGGAACCCTGGAGGACCCTTTTACAGTTCTGCAGGAGGGCTTCGATGCACATAGAACATCGGTCAGCAAGGCCACGTGCGAGGAAATTTATACAGGTTATGCCGCTCAGAAGCCTAACACCCTACGTCCTGTTGGGGGTGACTGGTTGGATGAAAATAGACACATGAGCAAAGTGTCGTGACAGGGATGCTCGAGGGCTCAGCTACACGTGTGATTGAACAAAGTGTTGACCTTTGTAAAGGAACACATGGACCTCCTTTTATAGGACAAAGGGGTCACCATAGTGGCTAAAATAGTCATTTTACTAGGTGGAAAGTGCGAAGTACAATGATGGGACTGCCCTGCCAGAGTGGTAGTGAGAAATACCAAAATCTGACGGACTTGGATAGGCACATTAAATGCACCATGAGGTGGCACACGGATGGCGTCTCCCGGCAAGTATTGCCTCTCTCGTTGTGTGTGCCATCTGCCCAACTGCCTCTCTATCTTACTGCCACGTTGTAGGACAGGTGCTACCATGACTCGGACGTGCCCGCTACTATGGTCACGTGTCTCTACAAACCTTGCCCGTCCGCCTGTCGAGTCGACGCATCGTCTTATGTAGATAATCAACCCCTAGTGACGTGGAGCGGCGGCTTGGCGGGCTTGTCTCTTGCCGGGCGGCATGAGCCGACACCCCAGAGGCCGGTGGGGGCCTTGTCGCCTCGCCCTAGACCTTATTATATTTTCCTCAGGGCCATGGGATGACCTTGGAAAGGTGTCTCCAATGTTACGGCTGCGGTTACCCATGCCTAAGTTAGGGGGGCTAAGGACCCCCATTCCTTAGACACCAGCACAGGGAATCAAAATGCCTCAAAAGGGAAATGAGAGGGGGGAAACCCGAGGGGTTGGTTTTTTGGCTTAGCTCCTTTGAGGTTTGTGTCATGGAGCGAGTCCTCCGCAGGGGCGGCTCATGAGGTGCAGTTCCTTGTGAAGAAGCATCCTGTCCGCTGGATGCTGCTCGCGAGGTCGCCCGAGGAGGGGTGGAGCTCCTGAGGGCTTTGATATCTTGCACCAGGGAAAATGCCATGTAATGCAATGGGGCACCCTCGTGGGGTCTCCTGTGGGTCTTACGTGAGGAGACAAGAGCATCAAGGACCTAGTGAGGTGACATACACGAGAGTACGAATGCAAGCTAGAGCTCAATTGCTTGGTTTTGCAGTGTTGCAGGTACTGGCTCGATTATAGACACCATACCCAGCCCCCATTCGCATGACAAACATGGCGGAGACCGCAAGTGCGGGCCCTTCCTGAGGCATACTCAACTTCAAGCACACGGGGATGTTCAAGGAAATAATCTTGACGGATGAATAAAGCGAGTTCATTACATAACAAAAAGGTACGTGATGACGTGTTCGGAACGGGTCAGCCTGACTCTGTGGACGAGAGTCGCCCTCAAAAGATAAAAAAAACTCTTCCATGACGGACACGTGTCAGCCTGAGGTTGGCGCAGCTGAAAAGCGCCCTCTTTATCAAAAGGTCTGCCATGACTGGGCATGGAGCATCCGCGAGCGCTGGGCATGGGGCTTCCACAAGAGTGGGAACGGATTCGCATGTGCCAGAGGCATCATGGGTAGAGAGATCCCTTGAGCGTGTACATCTCCATATTGCTCGTATCCATGAAGCACAGACAAAACTTGCGGTGATGGATGGTGTTCCATGTGTTTTATACCAGAAAACCATCTACCTTCAGGAGTTGTCACTCCCTATGTTTGTACCACTTTGCCACATTATGATTTTATAATTTGGAACCATTTAAAACTTTCGTGTCCTTGTGATGATTGAATTGGTTGTTATATGCTTGTTTGCCTATTTGGGTTTTTATTCAGAAAAATTCTCCCTTCTCTCCAAACTCATCTTCTTGCCGTAAGTCCTTGCCCAATGACCATACCATCTGTACAGGACCCACAACTCCTTTTACTAAATATTATTTTGACCAAAAATATTTCCATTAATTTAAGTTTCCAAAAACCACTGAATTGTGGTTTGTACTAGAAGTCAACAAATTCGGATAGATGGTTTGCACCAAATATTTTAGTTGGATCCTATTGTCGAAAAAACTTCACAAAACCACAAAATTGTTAATTTAAAATTTATTTTCATATTTCAGTTAAATAATTTTTCTAAGGCCAAAAATGGTGTTTTGTGAAGAAAATTTATTTGCTAGCTTTGAAAATATTTGAGAAAATTTAGGGAAACTTAGTGGACATATATTTTCCATATATAAGAGATCCAACACATGATCATGTTCAAAATATTGGACAAAACCCGTGAAAACCCTTCTGTCTATTTCATGATTTTGAAATGTTTCCATCAAAATATTCTGAAATATTTCGAGCAAAATTCTAGCAGGTCACACATGATATATGTGATGAACTTACCAGGTTTCATCTCAATCCAAGTTGATTTCGTCCACCAAAATATCCCAAACCCCACTTAGTCCAGAACCAAATTTGTTCAACTCTACATTGCCAAGTTTCTCCAATTGCTCTCCAACTTTGTGGTAGTGATCTAGTCCCCAAATAATGATGCTACACCAAATTGGGCATTTTGGGGAATTGATTTGCTGAGCTACATCTACAGAAACCTAATTTCATTGATTGCTAGGGTTTTTCTGTGCTTGCCTCGAAAACTTTCTTCAAATAGGGTCAAATCCCGTGATCGGCCTTTTTTACCCAACATATGGTCCTGTTAAATCTCTTAGTAAGTGGGAAAAGTTATCTTGCCCAAAACTGTATCACACACCTTCTGGTAGAATCTAGAAATTGTTGTTTTAACCTCCAATACTACTCTCCTTGCCCTCGGATTTTTACCACAGTCTCTCTAAGACCCACAGCATTCCTAGTAGTAACCCCAATAGCTAGCTTCATGATTGCATGGGTGAAACACCCACCTGCACCCTCTGGACCACCATTTTCTCCCCCTCTCTCAGCCGTCCCTCTCTCCTGGCAAGTTCGAGGGCATCCAATGCCCCCTTCGCCCATTGTTTAATCCCTGTGCAGAAGACGGACACTGGTGGACGTGCCAGAGCGTGCCAAAGGGATGAAAATTCTAGCCAAAAGCACGCTCTGGAGTGCGCTACAAGACAACTTAGACATGTCCTCGCACCATACCCACATTCTAGCCACCACGAGCCCTTCCCCTTGCGCCAACCGATGCACTTTAGCAACCATAGCACGCTGGTCTGTCACCCTCTCTCCTCCCTCACTCTGATGACCTATGCAGCGTGCACCCGCAGCTGCCTCTCTCAACCAACCGTTGGTCTCGCACGTGCGTGCATTCGCTCTCCTTCTGTCTCTCCCTCTGGTCATGGAGGATCCCCACTAGCTCCATAGACACTCCCAAACTTCCTCCCATGACCGAGAGCCTCGGCTTTGACCTCACCGGCGCTTGAGCGCATGATGAACCTCTCGGACGCTATAAGAAGCCACCCTGAGCCTCTTCTCTCCCCTTTGGACCCTCTCTCCCAACCCTAGTCACATGCCTACACCTCTTGTTCCATAACCTAAGCCATGGTTCTCAGGATTGAGCCGAGCTTCGCTTCATCGGAGCTCTAGTGATCTCTGGGTAAGGCCACCCTTTAGCCCTGTTTTCCTTCCCCTCGGTCTTCTCTCATCTCCCTTATCCTTTTCCCCACCTTTCCCATGCGTTTTGCAGCTGGAGGCATTGACTTTGACCACCTTCCGAAGCTCCTCTGCCTCACCTGCTCGCCGCCGCCAGCTCAGGCCATGCCGGTGTCCCTTTGACCAACACCCGAGCAGCGACCACCTTATGATGCACGCCACACGAGAAGTTGATCATGTTATTGCATCAGGGAAAAAACCTGCTTTCCGCAAAAATTTCCTACTATCGTTACATCATGTTTCATTATTGCCTTGTTCCACCTCATGGCCGGTTGCTTGCGAGTACATTCAAAGTACTCATTGGCTTGTCAATTGTTATTTAATTGCCCATGCATGGAAAAGCAAGAGTTTGCAGAAGAGTTTGTCGGTGGCGAACACGCGAACTAGGACGCTTCCCAGTTAGAATGCTTGTAGGTTAAGGCAGATGGCATGGGTTCCCGCTTCCCTTCAAGATTTCTGTTGTTGGTTATGTTCGGTGCGTCGGCCTTCGGGGCCCTATCTATGTTAGACTTGGCCTAAATTGTCCTTGTTTGTATCACACGGTATGTGTGGATCTAAGACACTTGTTATTCAGCTTCAGTTTTTCAGTGAGCATTGATCTCTGGGATCACTATACACGTGCATTCGGTGATCACGACTTATAAGTCGTGGTCCCCACAGAGCTGGTATCAGAGCCATCCTCACTATAGGAAGCCTTAGCTAGCATGGACGTCAGATATGATGAACCTCCTTTACAAATACTATACCTAGCATCTATACTTAGGAGTTTCTGCATTTCTTGCCTCTTCCACGCCATTTTTAAAATTGTTTATTCACACCCTATCCTTAAACCTTGTAGATGGCCGTCGTACCAAAAAACCTCATAGCATCCGGCTTTCCCCTACTCCTTGAGGACAGCCTGGAGAAGTGCAAGGTCTCTCGATCACCTGCTTCCCTCTATCACGAGAACTAGGTCAATGCCACCACAAAGGAGTACCACATTGATATGGTGGTGAACGCAAACGACTCCCCGACAAGTTGGTTCTTTGAAGGACCACAAATGGAGACTCTGGTGTTAGAAGTCAGGACAGCAGCGCAGAAGGCGCTCATCTACCTTCGTGACATCCTTCCTAAGATTGCCAACAACCGGCTACTCGCCACTTCCCTTTCATAATGGATGGTGTTGGAAGGAGTTGGACGTTGAGCCCATCACCGGAGGGTGGAACACCACTCATGTTCTAGACCTACTTCAGCCTCTCCACCGACAGTGTTACTCACAACTTGATCAAAGAGTCTGTGAAGCTCCGCCAGGAACTTCACCACACCCATGAGCTACTCTGTCAAGCTAAGACGAAGCTAGGAAACATCAAGAAGGATGGAGCCCCTAAGGGGAAACCCGTTGTTGCTTACAGAAAAGGAGTACCCCCAGCTAGAGATGCCCCTACACAACGTCATCGCATGAGTGTGAAGGAGTATCATGTGCTCTTCACCGCAAGATCGATGAAGCATCGTCAGGCTGGACCTCTCTGTTCCCTAACTCCCTCGATGGGATATGATGCACGTACAGATGATGACCAGGAGGAAGACCCAAAGGATCGTGAGCACGAGACCGATCACTCCACTACTTTAGTCCGAGAACCTCGAGGGTAGGGCAAGCTATGCACCCCTCATGCGAAGTCGAGTCCATGTAATGGTTCATCTCAAACAATGTGTGCTTGTTTTTTGTTTTTCTATTTGTGTTTTGCTGCAACTCAAGCTTTTGCCGTAGGCGGCATATAAGAGACTACATCACATATCTTATGTTATTAGTTATTTGATGAGTCTTTCGAACCTTTGTTTGACACACTTGCTCTGTACCAACCCCCTTTAGGCGCATTTCCCTCTTGTCTATTCTGGTTGTTTGACTTGGATGCTCCGAACATGATGGTGACTGCTATTTGAACCAGTACTTTTGGCAACCCTACCACCGGCGACTCCAGCTAGCAGCCAGAAGTCAGTGGGTCTGCCCAAGCTTGAGGTTACCAGGAGCAACCACAAGGCGATATTTCCCAGCCACCGCCTCCACCGGAGAACATATCATGGCTCTGTTTCTCCAAGTTCTTCGGGAGGAAGCCAAGCCAACACTACCACCATCCAACAGATGGCTCAGGTTCTCATGAACAATCAACAACAGGGCTGGAACAACAATGGTCGTTCCACTTTGTCAGAGTTCATGAGGTCTTCGCCCCCGACCTTCACCAAGACAGCTAAACCTTTGGATGTTGATGACTGGATCCGCACCATCAAGGACCTCCTTGCATTGGTCAACTACAATGAGGACCGTGAGAAGGTTCTCTATGCCTCGGACTACCTTGGAAATACCGTCAGATCTTGGTGGGATGGATTCAAGGTCATGTAAGGCAGGCGTGTGATCACCTGGGATCATTTCAAGCAAGGATTTCATAATGCCCATATCCCTTCTCGAATTATGGACATCAAGAAGTGGGAGTTCCGAGTGTTGAAGCAAGGAAGTGGCTCTATCAAGGAGTACTTGCAGAAGTTCAACCTCTTATCAAGATATGCACCTAATGATGTCAATACTAAGGCAGCGATGATAGAATGCTTTATGGAAGGGCTTCAACAATCACTGCAGTATCAACTTGTTGTCTGTGACTGCCGAACCTTCCTTGAGCTGGTGAACAAGGCCCTCATGCTTGAAGATAAGTGTCGTGCCATGGAGGACACAGGCAAATGCGAGATGATCAGTATTGGTGGTTCTAGCAACCAAAAGACTCGCCCCTGGCAATCAGGCCTAGCGAAGCCAAACTATCAACCTAAACAATCCAGGACTCCTGCACCTCATTCGAGCTACCAGCCTCAACAGTATGCCAACCCGAGGCCGGCATACAACAACCCCAACAATAATACTGGTGGCAAGACCAACAACTTCAGGGAGGTCACATGCTTCGGCTGTGGTCAGCTTGGACATATCTCATGCTCCAACAAGAAACCTGATGCACCACACCCAAATGCGCCAAACTAGGGACAAGTCCGTGGAGCGCCACCCAAGAATCAAGCTCCCAGCAACCTGCCAACAATGTCAAGGGCCATGTGAATCAAGTCTCTGCTGTGGAATCTGAGGAGGACCTGGATGTCGTATTGTGTATGTTCCTTGTCAACTCAACCCCAGCAACAGTTTTGTTTGATTGTGGTGCTTCGCATTCTTTTGTTACCCAAAAGTATGCGCTAGAGAGTGGCATGGAGCCTATGCCTTTGAGTAGTCACATGATGGTACAAACCCCGAGTGTAGTAATGACGATGAAGATAAGGTGTACAGGAGCTGGGATCAACATCAATGGGGTAGACTTTTTAGTAGATCTCATCATCCTAAAGTCGCAATGCTTGGACGTGATCCTTGTGACGTATTGGTTAACCAAGAACGAAGGCTTGTTGGACTGTGCCAAGAGGACTGTTATGATGTACAATAGGCAAGGAGTCGAGGTCAAGTACGTTCTCAATCCTACCTCCAATCAAGCCCCTTGGGTTAATTGACTTTCGGGAGTTGAGATGGATCAAGTGATTGTGTATCTGAATACCGAGATGTCTGTCCTAATGAGCTGCCCGTAATGCCACCTGATCGTGACATTGAGTTCATTATTGAACTAATGCCCGGAGCAGGACCCATATAAAAGAAGGCCTATAGAATGGGATCCGAAGAGTTGGTGGAATTGAAGAAGCAACTGGCCGGGCGGCTCACAAATAGATTAATTTGTCCTAGTGCCTCTTCTTGGGGATTGCCTGTTCTATTTGTGTCAAAGAAGGACGGAACAATTAGACTCTATGTTGATTATGATTCTCTCAATGAAGTCACAATACAAAACAAATATGCCCTCCCCAAGATTGAAGACATGTTCGATCAACTGAATGGTGCCAAGGTGTTCTCCAAGATCTATCTCAGGTTTGGGTATTACCAGTTGAAGATCAAACCCGAGGATATGTCGAAGACGAAGTTTGTGACCAGATATGGCATGTATGAATACACGGTCATATCATTCGGGTTAACCAATGCCCCAGCCTACTTCATGTACCTCATAAACAAAGTCTTCATGGAGTATCTAGACAAGTTTGTCGTTGTCTTCATCGATGACATACTCGTCTTCTCCAAGTCTTAAGAAGAACATGAGGAACCCTTGAGGATGGTGCTAGAAAAGCTTCGAGAGCACCAGCTTTATTCCATGTTCTCCCAGTTTGAATTCTGGCAGCATGAAGTTTGTTTTTTGGGCCATGTGTTGGCAACAGATGGATTGGCAGTTGACCCTGCAAAGATTGAAGCCGTGACGAAGTGGCAATTGCCAAACAACGTGAACGAAGTCAGAAGCTTCCTCGGACTCGCGGGGTACTACCATAAGTTTATCGAAGGATTCTCAAGCATCGCATGACCTATGACTCAACTTTTGAAGCAGGACAAGAAGTCTGAATGGACGCCAAAGTGCGAGGAAAGTTTCCAGGAGCTCAAGTAGAGGTTGAAAACGGCTCGAGTTCTAGCCACCCCTCATATTCACAAGGAGCTTGTGATATATTGTGATGCATCGAGGACCGGGTTTGGTGGTGTTCTAATACAAGAAGGTAGAGTTGTGTCATATCTCTCCACACAGCTACGTCCTCATGAAGAGAACTACGCCACTCATGATAGGTGGCAGAAGTGGTTCATGCCATGAAGACATCAAGATATTACATTATGGGAAGCGATGTGAGATATACACAGACCACAAGTGTTTGAAGTATATTTTCACTCACAAGGAATTGAACATGAGGTAGCATAGATGGTCAGAGTTGATCAAAGATTACAACGTCAGTGTTCAATACCCCCAGAAAGGCCAATGTGGTAGTTGATGCCTTGAGAAAAAAGGCTTGTTCCTTGAATGCTATGATCAAGGGATGGCTACTTACCTTGTATGAGGAACTTGACAGCTTCGGGTTGGAGCTAGTCGCACCAGGATTTGTGGCCAACCTCAAAGTAAAGCCTACATTGATGGACGATATCACGGAAGCCCAAAAAGGACACAAGAGCATCAAAGGTATCACGAAGAAGATCAAGGATGGCAAGGCCCAAGGATTCTCAGTGGGTGAGCAGGGATTTGTATGATTTGGGGACCGCATTTGCGTACCCAACAAAGTTGAGCTCAAGAACCTAATATTTCAAGAAGCATATGACACTCTATATTCCATCCATCTTGGAGGAACCAAGGTGTATGAAGACCTCAAGGCAAGATCCTGGTGGCATGACATGAAGAGAGAGATAGCCTCTTAAGTCGCTAAATGGGACGTATGCCAGAGGGTCAAGGTTGAGCATCAGTGACCCGCTGGACTTCTATAACCTCTCCAAGTGCTTGAATGGAAGTGGGACAAAGTCTGGATGGTCTCTATCACTGGTCTGCCCAGATCGATCACGTGACCAAGGTGGCCCACTTCATTCTCCTCAAGACAACCTACACTGGGAACCAGTTGGAAAGTCTTTACATCAGCCGGATTGTAAGCCTCCAAGGAGTCCCTAAGGATATCATGTCAGATCGAGGTACGCAGTTCACCTCGAGGTTTTGGAAGAGATTCCAAGAGGCCTTGGGAACCAAGCTATCCTTCAACACCACTTTTCACCATTAGACAGGAGAACAGACTGAACGAGTAAACCAGATACTCGAGGACATGCTCTGTATCTGTGCCTTGGCATGTGGAGCCAAGTGGGAAGACTATTTGCCCTTGGTCGAGTTCTCCTACAACAACAGCTATCAGTCCAGCCTCCAGATGGCACCATTTGAGGTGTTTTATGGTTGCAAGTGCAGCAATCCCCTCAATTGGTGAGAAACCAGAGAAGGAATGGTTTTCGGACCAGTTGTCCTCCTCAAGCAGAAAAGCACGTTCAACCTGTCACGGAATGCGTGGAGGCTGCCAAATCAAGATAGAATGGCTACACCGACTCCCATCGCTGACACATCAATTTCTGTGATGGGGACTATGTATATCTTCGAGCTAAGCCTCTCAAGGTGACACAAGCGCTTCCACGTTAAGGGAAAGCTTGCACGAAGATACATCAGCCCCTTCAAAATCAACGACACGCGAGGAGACGTTGCATACCTGCTAGATCTATCATCCAATCATTCGTATGTGCACAACTTTTTCCATGTGTCGCAACTCCGAAAGTGCCTCCAAGTTCCCAACCACCCTGAGCTCTACAAGGATATCGATCATCCAACCATCGATCTTCAGCCAGACCTCACTTACCGCGAGACACCAATCCACATCCTGGATGAAGTTGAGCGTTGCACCAGAAGCCGCACCATCAAGTACTTCATGGTCCAATGGAGTAAACACACCGAAGAAAAAGCAACATGGGAGCATGAAGACTACATCAGGTCAGAATTTCCTTCTCTTTTTAGCGCCTAGCCTAGGAATCTCAGGGACGAGATTTTTGTAAGGGGGATAGGTGTGTCAGACCCTGTGTATATACCACGTTTGCACATGTTGTTTCTATAATTATTGGGACCAATTATTATTTTTGCATGTTAGTGATGGTTGATTCTGTTGCAACTTGCTTTTCTAGCTGATTGAGTTTTGAATCACTATAGTTATTCTCCTCTCTAAAACCCACCTCCTTGACAGAAGCTCTTGCCCAATGATCATGCCATGTGAATAACACCAGAAAATCATTTTCATAAATTATTATTTTAACAAAAGGCTTTTATTTGTTTTAAGTCCTCCAAAACCTCTGAATTGGGATTTGTACTACAAGTCGCCAATTTAGGAGGGACTATATCTGAATCCTATTATTCAAAAGACTTCCCGAAACCACGTAATAATTATTTTAAAATTTATTTTCCAATTTTATTTAAATACCTTTTTTGGGGCCATATATGGTATTGCATAGGGAAAAAATATTTCCTTGCTTCAATAATATTTGAGAAAATTTAGAGAAACTTAGTGGACATATATTTTCCATACATAAGAGTTTCAATGCATGATCATGTTCAAAATATTGTACAAAATCCCCCAAAACCATTTCTGCCTATTTCAAGCTTCTGAAATATTTCCAGAGAAAACATTCTCAATAAGTTCCAGGAATATTCTATCAAATCACACATGATAAATATGGTGATCGAGCAAAGTTTCATCTCAATCCAAGTTGATTTGATCCACCTAATAATCCCAAAACACTTTCTGTCGAGAACAAAATTTGAGCAACTTTATATTGCCAAGTTTGTCCAATTGATACCGAACTTTACAAGAGCGATGCAACCCCCAAATAAGGATGCTACACCAGGTTGTGAATTTGTGGGAGTTGAGGTTTATGCTTCTCAAACCAACATGAAAGACCTTCTGGTGAATTGGTAAAATTGCCACTTTCACCCCCTCCCACCATTCTCCTTCGCTCCAAATTTTTACTAGAATACTGCACAGTTGCCCTTTATGTGTAGGAAGGAGATCCAACTGTCGTTCAATGTTGGGGGCGGGAAAAGACCCCAATTAACCCCCTGATTCACCCTCGCATTTTTTCCTACTATTCCTTTGACCACAACCTCTCTCCTCAGCTCCAAGGCATCCAAGAGCATCTCCACTGACCCCAAGCACTAGTGGACAAGGTGGAGCGTGCAAGAGCGCGCCTGTATGCCGTGGCACACCAAAATCTCGCTCTGGACACACTAAAGTGCACAACCGCACTAAGGACAACTAACCCTAACTAGCTTTTGCCCCCTTCTGCTATCTCCCAAGGCAACCTTGACGACAGAAACCATGTCCCACGTCGGTCCCCTCCTCTCTCACCCTCTCCTCCCCCAACAAAGCGGGCCCCGGCCACCCAACTCGGTCAGATTGCGACCACCATCGAAGCATGCCAGGAGCCATCTCCCGCTCTTCCTCGTCCTCTTTACAACCCTAGATCTTGTCCACGAAGACCGAAGATGCATCCCTAGGTCCCCTCTCCTTAGTTGCCACCGTTTAACCATCGCTCGAGCTTTGAGTGAGCCATTTCCCGACTAGAAAGCGCCACCTCGGGCCTCCATGTCCCTCCCTTCAACCTCCTACTCCTAGTCGAACTCCTAAACCACCCACTCCTAGCATGAGGCTCCCTAGTGCGAGATCAAGCTCTGGATCCGCCGCATTGGGATTCCAACAATCACCGGGTACAAGGCCCCTCCAGCCCTCCTTTCTTCCCCATTGGAACCATAGCAGCTTCCTCATCCTTCTCCCCCTCTTCCCGTTCTTTTTCTGCAGGATTAGGCCCCGGCGACTATCCTCCTGAAGCACCTCCGCCATGGGACCTTGCCACCAGTGACTCACTGCACCTGAGATCCTCCCTCCAGCACCCACAGAACGACGGGATAACGCTAGTTCCATTCCCATCATCGCCAAGCTCAGCCGCGCCACATCTCGATGTCGATGAGCATGCCCTCTCTCCTGTCGGGAGGTTGAAAACAAACCCGACAGGGTCCCGTATGTTATCCTCGCCCCCCCCTTCCCTCTTTCTTTGACCACTTGGGCCCAACAAACAGGTTTGAACGAGGCAGCCGCGCGTGCACCATGTTGGCTGAAGGCGCAAAACGCCTTGGCGCCTTCAACGTGATGCCTAGCGCAGGCTACTTTCCCTCTAAGCTAGCTGTGCCGAGCCGGTTTGGCCCATGGGGAATAGTGGACTTTGTTTTAATTCTTTTCTATAATATTTCGAAAATTCCTTGAGATATAATAATTGTCCAAATTCAAATATTCCTTTACCAAAAATCATATAATATTGTGTGGTATTTTATGGTGCCACTTGTGTAATTTTTACAATAGGTTGCGTGCACTCTTTGATTTTAAAACCCTGTTTAGAGTATTTTAACACTATGTTAAAAAAACTCCATCTTTTTACAATAAAAAAACCAAATAATTTTTACACAACCTATACTCATCCTAGTATTTTACGAAAATGGTGTGACATTTTTCTGAGCAGATTATTTCTCTGTTTTTGGTTGAGTGCTCATTTTTGCCCGTTGATATTGCGGCGATAGATTACATTGTTGACGTGGGACATGGACTAGAAGACTTTGAAGACCCCGAAGACTTTGTTGAGCAAGGAAAGAAGCCCTTTGACCATGCCTAAGAGAATACTTTCACGCATGTCATATTTAGCATTTTATTCCAATGCATAAGGCCATGTGGAACGAGTGACTACCTCAGTGGGGTGATCTCAATAGTTCCTCGATGACAGTTGCACTTGGGCATAATCCTTCCTACTTCTGAGGGTTGTGCCGGTGGGGTGTAGTTAGGTTGCTAGTAGTGCTACGCATGGGATTGAATACATGCATGGTGATGGTAAAGGAACATGATTTCAAAGGTTCTATGAAAACCCCGTCTTGTGCCACAAAAGTCCGAGGGAGATGGTGTGAGCCAGGTAGCTACCTGAGAAAGAAGAGGTGTGCCGAGGCTAGTGAGTGTGTGGTTTTCGAAAACGGATTGGTTTAAGTTGCGACAATTACTCCAACCTTACATGTACAACCACGATACCCTTATGGGACATGGCTTTGCTGATTACTATGGTTGGTCATAGTAGGGAGCCTGCATTACAAGTGGCGGGAGTGACATGGTCCCTCTCGAGATGGGGTCGTGCCAAGAAAGGACGACCATGAGATGTTTACATAGACATCAGGCACACTGTTGTGTGCCCTCGTGGATGATATGTGTGATGTTCATCACGAGGGATTTTCACCAACGAGTGGTGTCTTTGTTAGTATCGTCATAGTAAAGGTGATGTTTAGTTACTTACCACGGGTGTGACAAACACCGCGAGTCGTGTCTCGACATGGAAGTTTCCCGAGTTTTATGGGTAAAGTGTGGAACCTCTACAGTGTGTAAAACTAGTCGAATAGCCATGTCCACGGTCATGGACAGTTGGATGACCGCTCTTGGGCTACGTCCATGTTTACCAAGTAGTATGCGTGTGTGAGAAGGAGGATATATGAAGAAAATGATAATCGAGTTAAGTCAGATGACTCGGCATGATGGGTGAACATGGGTTGTTCAGCCATCAGTTGATGTTCACTTCTGCAACATGTTCACATGGTTATCTCTTCCCTTATGATGCATGTCGCATGAGAAGTTGAACGTGTTATTGCATCAGGGACAAAAACCTATTTTCTCAAAAAACTTCCTACTAGACTTGCATCATGTTTCATTATTGCCTTGTTCCACCTCATGGGCTGCTAGCAAGTACATTCAAAGTATTCACTGGCTTGCCACTGGTTATTTAATTGGCTATACATGGAAGAGAAGTAGGTTGGATAAGCATTCACGGGTGAGGTACATGCGATCTATGAAGCTTCCGAGTTAGAATGCCTATAGGATAAGGCAGACGGCATGGGTTGATGCTTTCCTTCAATATTTCTGTTGTTTGTTAAATTTGCTGGGTCGGCCTTCGAGGCCCTATCTATGTGAGAAATGGCCTTAATGGTCCTTATTTGTATCAGATGATATGTGTGGATGTAAGACTCTTGTTATTCAGCTTCTGTGTGTTCTGTGAGCATTGATCTCTGGGATCACTGTACACGTACATTCGGTGATCACGACTTACAAGTCGGGGTCCCTACAATGGATGTAAGGCTCTTATTGTTCAGCTTCTATGTGTTCAGTAAGCATTGATCTTAGGGATCACAATACACGTGCATTCGGTGATCACAACTTACGAGTGAGGGTCTCCACTAGAGTGGGGCTGCGGTGGGCCAATGTGTGGTAGTGGACCACACCCGCGATACGGGACTCCAGGCGCATGCATATCAGCCTTGCGAAGGTGACTATGGCACCTTCCAGGCTGGAAGGAATATGAATTAGAGGAGGTGGAGGGGTGAAGGTATTCATAGGGTAAGCCTAGTTGAGGGAGAGGAAGTTGATGCACATGCACCTGCCGGTGTGCGGCTTGGAGACGGGGGTGGGGTTAGCGATCCACTTGGGCTGGGGAGCTTCTCTAGTGATTCTTGCATCTTGGAGCTTGGCGACTTCCTATTTCTCGGGCACCGTATGTCACTCCTTGTGCTCGATGCTCCATGCACTCTGGGCCTTGCTAAGTACTGCTCGATTGCCTCCCTTGGTAGTCCGGGCATGCCTGATGCGTTCCAACCAAATGCAATAGAGCTTGCCTGGAGGGAGCGACGAGCGTGCCTCCTTATTTGCGAGAGGGATCACTGTTGGATTTCGGGCTCCGCAAACCTCTCAAGATTGAAACTCTAGGGCGAGTGCGGAGGCCACTTGGAAGCTTCGGTTCGCCCGACTCACTCCTCCCTAGGGATAGTAGAGAACTCACTCGACAGTGAGGAAGATACAACACACGACAGTTTACCCAGGTTCGGGCCGCTGAGAAGCGTAATACCCTACTCCAGCTTTGGTGGATTACGTCTCGTGGAGGTTCGTGAATGAACTAGTACAATGTTCAAAGGCCTCCGTAGGCTGGGCGGCCTTTGTGTGATGTCGGGGTGTCAATGAATGAATCGGATCCCCCTCTATAAAGTAACCTACTCTCTATATATAGTGGCGGCCCCTGTCCTCTTCCCTTATCATTTTTGGTGTGAAGGGATCCCACGACAACCAATTTTAAAGGGGGACACGGGAACGTGTTTCCCATGTCCAAAACCAGTCTTCGCATGCAATGTGACTGTCAACGCAGCAGGGGCGGGTCCAGGGATGACGTCCGTCTTGCTGGTGGTCGGTGGTGGCCTTGTTGCACCAGAATGGAAACCCTTGGGAGATTCCTTGGAGACCTGCGTGCGTCCTCGCCCCCTTTGCACTAAAGGGGAAACCACATCATCCTGTTGTCTGCTGCTCGCCTGTCCTTTTCCCACGTCATCCTTAACTCCCGAGGCCGGGTCTCGGCTCGGAATATCCGCCGCTCTCGAGGGGTCCTGAGGAGGCCCCCGATGGGTCTTGATGTTGCTCCTCCTAGTGAGGTTTCATCCCTCGTGAGGGACTTGCCTTGAGTGATGTCGGGCATGTTGGTTTTTGGTCGATGAAGTGGGCCAGCCCTGGGCCGCAGGCTGGCAGGTCTGGGCACCCCCATTCCCAGAACACTGACAGTAGCCCCCGGGCCCAAGGCACGCATGGGCCGGCTTCTTGGCGAAGTCTTGAGGGCGGTCTCCAGTGTCGCGGACCCTAAAAGTCTGTGAACCAGGCTTCACGTGCGCCGCCCAGCCAAGTGGCAACACTCCCAGTTTCTGAGGCGCTCGGGGGCACGCCTTGTCAAACTGACATGATGCCCGGCGCTGCACCAGCCATCACTGCTCCTTGGGGACGTCACCTCTACACATGCCATGCGGGCGCGCTTTCTCATGAGCTGCATGGGCTGAGGAACATGGAGGTACGCTAGTGTGCCCTCGGCCATATATTTGACCTGGCGAGGGTGATACTGTCCATGTTGCCTCCATCTTCTTCATCTTCCACCTTGAGACCTCCACCCCCTCAGAATGGCGCCAGTTAGGTGGTAATCTGCTTCCAAGAAGGGTAAGGCTTCTGGGTAAGGTTTTGCCGCACCGCCACCCAAGAGGGGCCGTAGCCGCCCTCGAAAGTACGCGGCAGTATCGACAGCAGTCTCTGGCTGGCGCGGACGTTGTTCCCCCCGCCCTGGGATCACCATTGGCGGCGGTGGCAGAGCGTCGATTGGCGCGAGAGTCCGGAGCGGCCGAGGTGGGAGGTCGGCGATGGCCACCCGGCCGCCTCACCTACGGCTTCATTCTGCTGACACGGCGATGGAGTTCGTGATGTGGTTGGATAGGCCGGAAATTGTATGGCTCCATCTCCTGAACTTCTTCACGAAGGCGTTGTCGACCGGTGGGCTCCCAGGCCTCCGTTTGTAGGCCGACGACCGCTGCGGCGGGGCATCCTCGATGGAGGTCGAGGTCACCCCCCGCGGCTATGTGTTCCTAAACCGCGGGTGGAAGGCGTTAGCCTGCGCTCGTGGCCTGAAGGGGAGGCGCTACCTGTACTTCAAGTATGACGGGGAGGCAACACTCTTTGTCAAGATCTTTGGGGATGAGGGCGAGCGTCTGGGTTGCTGCTCGGAGGACGTCGGCCGCGGCGATCGTGTAGATGAGCCCGTCTCGGGTGGTGGGCGCAGCGCCTCCAGCAGCAGTGACACCGCACCCCGTGGAGGGTGCTCGAGCGATGCAACGACAACATCTACGACGAGCCGCCTTACCGCCGCACCCGAACCATGGGGGAGAGCCCCCAAGCTAGGCGCCCCTCGTCATCTCCTGTTGCACCTCTGAAGGAGGAGAAGGATATGGACTAAGTGTCGGTGCGTGGGTGTCGGACGCCTGCGGCGGCAGCCCCCTTGGGACCTCCGTTGCTACCTAACTCCTCCTTCTTTTGACCCTACGTCCATGAAAACAAGGGAGGGCCCTTCTGGCATGTAATGGATATGGGTGACCGCCCCCTTTTGTTAGTACTGTCGCGTTTGGTCGGTTTGGATACTTAGCTCGGTGTGCTTGCAGTGAACCTCTTTGGTTGTGAGGCGTGGTTATGGCGTTCCACGGACTTGTTGCCTGGTTGGCTTCTCCTCGTTGCTCATGAAGTGGGTCGATGCTCTATGTCAGCAGGCCCTAGTCTCGCACATTTTCCTGCCACCGTGGTGCGCGACCCGTTACCAAGGTCATTCCTCACAGGGCGGGGCCCTGACACCCCTGATGCCGACCGAATGTGCCTCGACGGCTCCAGGGTGGCCAAGTGGCTTTGCGAATGGTGAGGCTCCTGAGGTGCGATGCTCAGGAGCCCCCTTAGACGTCCAAGAGAACCTCGGGCATCCTGCTTTATGCTTTTGAAGGGGGAAGGGTCTGGTTTCTGGAGATCCCTAGTCTGCATTCAGGAAGCTCTGCATCGGCAGGTCCCGGTCCCGCACCTTTCCCTGCCGATCTGAGGTGCGACCCGTTACCAAGGTCGTTCCTCGCGGGCCGAGACCCTATAACCCCCGATGGGTAACCGAATGTGTCATGACGGCACTAGGGTGACCAAGTGGCTTTGTGACCGGTGAGGCTCCAGAGGCACAACGCTAAGGAGCCCCCTTAGGCGCTCAAGCTGTCCTAAGAGAAATAGTTGTTGTAAGAAAAGACCAAATTTTGTTCCCTCTCCAGGATAGCACGCCGAGCCGTAAATGGTACTCTTGAGCAAGTATCAGATGGCATAAGTGTGCCGACAAATCCATGAGTGACACACGAGGGTCCGCGCACCAAGGCCTTGGCGAGGTGTCGACACCGTGCCCCCAGCCCCCGCTCGCGCGGTACGAGCGGGGGGGGGGGGCAGGCGAATGCTCGACTTAGAAGAAGAGAGTTCGCTACGAAGAACGGCCAAGAAAGCAAGTTTTTGAAAAGAATTCATTTGAAAAAGCCCCGAATTTGATTTCGTAAATATCAGCAAAGCCAAGCCAGAAAAAAAAAATCAAAGCGTCGTCCGACACCTAATCTCTTCTCCGCCTCCGCGTCCTCGGGGGGCCCCGGGCGTATACAGCCTCGGCACGTTATTACGTGAGATTTTCACGGTGGGGGTGTATCTGGGAGGTCGCGAGGACGCTTTGGCCTCGCCATTGGCCCTACCCCCGAGTCATTGGTGGACTGAGTTGATTTCATTTCCAGCTGTGGGCATAGTCATTGGCGGACTGAGTTGATTGCCTCCGTCTTCTCCCCAGTGCGGAGTGTAGGGCTGCAACTAGGCGTGCGATGGACCCCTTCTGCATCCTCGGGGGCCCCTAGGCGTATACAGCCTCGACTCGTTATTTTGTGAGAGTGTCACGGGATGAAGTAGGCCCCGGAAGAATTGAAGGACGATGCGGTGGCGGTGCAGAGGCGGTATGGGTTGAACTTCCGGAGATGTTGGATGTTCGAGGCATTCTGGATGGGGACTCTGTCTTGTGTCTCCACGTGCACGGCGCCAGGCCAGGAGATTGGACGACTTTGAATGGGCCCTCCCACATGGGCGAGAGCTTATACAAGCCCTCCTTGGATTGAACCCACCTCAGGACGAGGTCGCCAACTTCAAGGGTCCTGGAGTGGATGTTGCGACAGTGATAGAGCCGCAAGGCCTGGTGGTACCTCGCGACTTGGAGTGAGGCTCTGCTCAACGCCTCCTCTCCAAGCACGAGGTCAGTTCCCCATGCAGCCTCCTCACGATCTTCATCGAACATGAAGACTCGCGGGGACCGGTGCTTGATCTGGTGGGGAAGGACCGCCTCGGCTCCGTAGGCAAGGAAGAACGGGGTTTGGCCGGTGGACTTAGTCGCGGTGGTGCGGATGGACCACAACACGAATGCGAGCTCGTCGACCCAACCCCGACCGCAAGTTTCGAGCTTCTTCTTGAAGCTCCTCACCTTGAGGCCTCATAGGACCTCCGCACGGTCTCTCTGGATGTTAGACCGTAGTTCGCACCCCTGCTGTCACGCCCAAGATGCGATCCTATCCTCAATTTGCCACGAAGGCCTCGTCAGGGATAGAAGCGCATCTCGTCGTGTCGCAAGAATGGATATCGTTACAAGTACATGTACTGAAAAGAAGAGATATATAAAGAGTTGGCTTACACTCGCCACAAGCTATATCAGAGTCACATCAGTACATTACATAATCATCAAGAGTTAGAGCAGGGTCCGACTGCGGACGAAAAGAAACGACAAAAGAAGAACGACGTCCATCCTTGCTATCCCAGGCTGCCGGCCTGGAACCCATCCTAGATAGATCAAGAAGACAAAGTAGAAGCAACTCCAAATGAACAAACAACGCGCTCGCGTCACGTAACCTTTACCTGTATCTGCAACTGGTGTTGTAGTAATCTGTGAGCCACAGGGGACTCAGCAATCTCATTTCCAAAGGTATCAAGACTAGCAAAGCTTAATGGGTGAGGCATGGTTAAGTGGTGAGGTTGCAACAGCGGCTAAGCATATATTTGGTGGCTAACTTACGAGTACCAGAAATAAGAGGGGGAAGATCTACGCATAACGGACGTGAACTACAGATGATCAAATGAATGATCCTGAACACCTAACTACGTCAGGCATAACCCCACCGTGTCCTCAATCGGAGAAAGAACTCACGACAGAGACAGTCACGGTTACGCACACAGTTGGCATGTTTTAATTAAGTTAACTTCAAGTTATCTAGAACCAGTGTTAAAAAAAGTTTCCACGTCGCCACATAACCGCGGGCACGGCTTTCCGAAAAGATTTAACCCTGCAGGGGTGCTCCAACTAGTCCATCACAAATTACCACAAGCAGCATAGAAATCCTCAATCACGAAGCTCGCGATCTCGTCGGATTCCCTAGTGGAAAACCTCAACTCTGAGATTACCCAAAGCATCACCGGAATCCCGATGCACAAGATATCTCGTCAAAGGTAAAACTAATCCAGCAAGGCCGCCCGACGTGTCGACGATCCCGATAGGAGTCGCGTACCTCGTTTTCAGGACACATCGGATGAGCTAGACGTCAGGATCGCTAAACCTCCGGGTGACCAGAGGGGCGCCGGACATCGCTCAGGTGGGACCAACACTCATGAGGAGCACTGGCCCGGGGGTTGATTAAAATAGTCCGCGGGTGCCGGCGGGTCCCTATGCATTATTATTAGGTTGTTAGGCAAATGTAGTACCAAAGTTGGGCCTTGCGAGACCAGCTTTAATCTAAAACGAATTATCAAGGGGGTCCCCATAACAACCTCGATCGTGTTAGGAGCGCTCATTTATGGAACATAACACCGGTAGCCGGTAACTAAAGGGGGCAAAGGTGGAACAAAACACCAGGCTAGAAAGGCCGAGCCTTCCACCTTATACCAAGTATATAGGTGCATTAAATTAAATAGCAGTTAAATATTGTGATATAACAAGGAACCCATGTTTTCACATGGAAGCATCTGCACCTGCATCTAGTAATGCTAACAACAAGGTTAAGCAAGCAGTAACATAGCCAATCAGTGGTTTGCTAGGTTGAACAGGTTGAAGGTTTCTTGGCATTGTTGAGAGGCTGATATTTAACAAGTGGTAGGCAACGAGACATAATCGAAAGCATCGAGATAACTAGCATGGCAATGATAGTAATGGTATCTAGGGAAATGATCATCTTGCCTGAGATCCCGCTTGGAAGAAGAATGCCTCCGTGAAGCAGACAAACCGACGTAGTCGAACGGGTCCTCACAATCCGACACGCTTGCGGAACTCTATCGAGACGGGAAACCGGAAACAAGCATCATAACACGATATTCACCACACGATGCACAACACATATGATGCATGAACAGCTAAAAACATGCAAGTCACGGCATGACAAATCACACAATCAAACACTACACATTAAGTGAAGTTCAATATGCACGAGTTGCATATTCATGAAACTCCACGTTAACTATTTAGTTCACTCCCGGTTATCTAGACGGCAATATTAATGTTGTCAAACATGCAAGAGGTGAAGCGGAAATTAAACTACCTATCTAGGCATTTTAAATGAGGTCGGAAATGACATATAGCACCTCCAAACCGACCTCACATGTTAATTTACAATTCTGTTCAGATCTGAATTAACACATTTAATTAGTGGAAAAACAGCAAAAAAAAAAGGTTCACGTGATTCTACACGTCAAGGCAAGCAATCTACACATAAAGAACATCTCCAACGGAGCTACGGATCAAAAGATACAAGCACCGCAAGATATGATGGCATGAATGCAAAATGTGTGCAACGGCGGCTAAGGGCACTTCAACACCTACAAACAGCAAGAGAAAATGGAACTACACGAGATTCTAAGCAAGTTTCATGTAGGACACGATCAAAACGGAGCTACGGTTCGAAAACTACGAGCAAAACAAGAAAACACTACAATCTGCCAAAATCAGCCACACAGCATATTCTACGCCCCACAACTACGGCTACACAACTCCGATAAGCTCAAGCAAGGCATGGCACGGAAGAGGGCACGAAGCACTCCTACAAACAACTAACAACAACTAGCATGGCAGCACGGATCACCAGAGAAAGAAGTCACAAAACGGCATCTCACACACTATTTCAGACTTCGTGAAAATAACACCTCATGAAAGTGCAGTTCTCAGCCTGAAGCAATATTGACATCAACAAAACCTATAGCTATAGGCCTCCAAATGGCATGAAAATTAACAGCATGCTAGAGGAACACAAGGGGAACAACTAACTCCATTGGACCAACCTCAAAAGAGCTACATATCACAAGATGCAAGCAAGACAAGACAGCAACAAATATCACAGATTCCAGACTTAGAAATATTTCAGCACGTCCAAAACAGCACTATTTCTAGCAACTTGCGAGCAAGCAAAACACACCTAAACATGCATTTCTATTGCAACTAAAAATACCAGAGGCTAAACAAAACATCCAAGATCAACTCTCTAGTTGACAACTCCGTCAAACAACGCACGGAATAAATCCTACGAATTAAACAAAAGGGCATCATGGCAAGACATCTCGCGAACTAACTTCCTCAAAAGCTAAAACTAATTGCACAGAAAAATCCATGGGATTTTTCTACCCTGGAAACATATAAAATATGTTGGGTTTGCAACACAAAATAATGCCACACATTAATGCGAGATAAACACCTAGATACGGGAAAATAAACTACCGGCAAATTCCTACACGTAAAAATACAATTGACCGCTCTAAAATACATGCAAAAATGATCCCTAAAACATAGGCATTTTATCTAAGGTATACGGGCAGTCCGGACTTGCACGAAAATTAAATACGGGGCGCGTCCTATTGAAACAGCACGCAAATCTAGGCGTTTGGCACGTTAAACTTCGTCAAATGATTATGCAAGTTTCAAATTCGTATTCTACGCGCGAAACTACCACAAAACCATATAAAATACGTCTCGATTCGACTTACGGATATTAAACAACGGGCGTTTTAATATATTCTAAACCCTGAAAAAAATAATTAAATCGCAAGCCTAAAAAAAATCAACTAATGGGCCGAAACTACTACACGCCAAAACAGGGCATTGGCACATAATAGAAGAACACGCCACATGCGCTGGATAGGCAGCAGGGAGGGGCTCACCTTATGGGCTTCGAGGCCATGAGGGGAGGCTGCGAAGGCGGCCTAGGGCAAGATAGAGGCCGACTGGGCCTGGCCTAGGGCGCTGGGGGGAAGGCAGCCCAATGCCACGAGCCTCCTCCTTCCCTGATCCGATGGGGACGAGGGAAGGCTCTGGCTCGCGATGGTGGTTGTTACGGCTGACGTGATGGTTACTCAG
The DNA here is from genome assembly GCF_904849725.1 of Hordeum vulgare subsp. vulgare. Classification (NCBI taxonomy): domain Eukaryota; kingdom Viridiplantae; phylum Streptophyta; class Magnoliopsida; order Poales; family Poaceae; genus Hordeum; species Hordeum vulgare. Next base: position 279,554,549 of record NC_058523.1, on the reverse strand, counting down.
GTGGCGGATCTGGGGCAGAGCAAGGGGCGACGTCGGCCGGCGGTCTCGGGCGAGGGGCGGCGAGGGCCTGCCGGGACCCAGCGAGCGGAGCTCCAGCGTCCACGGCGGCTACCAGAGTCCTGGCTGCATGCCCTTGCGGAGAGAGTAAGAACATCGAGGTGAGGGAGAGAGGAGAGGCTTCGTTGCAGCAAGCTTTGGCCGGCGGGAGCCGCCGGCTCGTGCTCACCGGCGAGCGGCGGCCGGAGGCGAGGCCGACGGGGAACCTTGGGGCGACGCGCAGGGGGGTGACGGCTCACCACCACGGGCACGGGAGCACGGGGTTGCGGGAGGATCGGGCGAGGCGGCAGCCGTTCGGGCCCGACGGGCCTAGGATGGGCTTGCGGGCCCGCGGTGGCTGGGGGAGAAGAGAGGCTACGGCTAGGGTTTCGGGCGCGGAAAACGAGGCAGGTTTAGGGGGAGGCTGTCCGAAAATTAGAAGGGGTCTATATATAGGCAAACGGGGGGGCTCGGTTAACCGGAATTTCGTTCCGGATCCAACCGCGGGGTCGGATTCGGACGATTCCGAAAGCGGGAGTGGGTACGCGGCCGTGTAGAGGAAATATCCGGAGACGAGGGGGAGAACGGGCGGCGCGGCTCGAATTTTAAAACACCAAGAGACGTCCGACGGTAGACCGAATACGGTGGAGCTACGGTCGACCGTTCGGGTACCAGACGGACTCCGATCGCGACGAAATTCGACAGGCGGCCTAGCTATATCTATTCGCGACCACGTGCCAAGTTTCACCTCGATCAGAGAAAGTTTTAAGCGCACTTTAAAAACAGGGTTTCGACGGTGCCGCGGACGCGTGCGTGTATGGTCGGACTCGGAACGGACAACGACGAGAACCGGCAACTAACAACGGATGCAAGTTTTGAAAAAGGGCGGCAACGGAGATGCCGATGCAATGCAGATGATGCGCATGATGCGACGATGATGTGACAAATAAAAATAGACACACGACGAAAACGGAAAGAGAGGGGAATCTTCTGGAACGTCGGCATCGGGCTGTCACACCTACTCCCTGGAAATGCACCGCAGCGCGACGTCGTTCGGGTGCGTGCGGTACAAGTCACCGTACGGTAAGCAGTAGGTTGATGCTTGTTATGCTATGCGCTCCGTGTCTTCCTCCTTCTCCGGCAATGTGTCGTGAAGCTAGTATGCCCCGAGTTCCTGCATGCAATCATCGGTCTACGCCTCCAAAGCTAGGAGCAGTCGATCGCCTGAGGGATGGCCATATTCTAGAGCCCCTAAGGGCAGTGTTGGGGGAGCTCCTATCCACGTGAAGCCTGGCCCTCGGGTGACGGTGTCGCGGAAGGCTTGAAGAGTCGCTCCTCGAAGACGCCTGACTCTTTAGCCTCGTGACGCGAAGCTCTTTTGGCGATGTTGTTTGCCTCATTGTTCTCGCCACGCGGGACATGCCGCAGCTTCAAGCCCTGAAAACGTTTCTCAATCTTATGTACCTCTTGCAAATATGCTTCCATGTGTTCATCCTTGGGCATGTACTCTTTGTTGGCTAAGTTGACGAGAAGCTGGAAATCGCCCATCACGGCGAGGAGCCGAATCCCCAAGTCCGCCGGCGCTTTCAGGCCGGCGATGATGCCCTCGTACTCCGTTATGTTGTTGGAGACCTTCTCCTCATGCTGGAAGCAGAGTTGTACGGCGTAGCGGAGCTTGTTTCCCGTCGGGGAGGTGAGCACGACTCCAGCCCCTGCTCACCTGCGTGTGAAGGCTCCATCGAAGTGCATGGTCCATCCCTCGGGTGCCTCCTCACCAGGGGAAAGGGATTGTCTCCCTTCCAACCCCCGATCTGGTGTGTCCATCCACTATGCAACAGAGTCAGCCAAGGCCGCTCCGTTGAATACCCTAGTCGTGCTGAATTTGATGTTGAAGGCCTGAAGCTCGATGTTCCATTTGGCAACAATCACAGCCACGTTTGGGTTATGCAGGATCTTCTGTAAGTGGTAGGCAGAGACGACCTTGATTGGGTGCCACTAGAAATAGTGGTGAAGCTTGCACGAAGCGTGCACCGTGCTGACGAAGTACACCGGTTTCTCAAGGAGGACGCGGCCCTACGGGACGTCATGCTCCTCGGCAAGCTCTGGAGGCTCGGTCATCTCGCGATTCGGAGGAGGGGCTGGAGCCTCAGGAGGGCTGAGCATCTCATGGCCCGACACAGCGGTCTGAGCCTCAGGTCCCCCTGCCTACGAGAGAATGGGAGCTCGTGAGTCGTGTGGGCCTCCAGACTCCGCGGGTGGGGGACCGGAGGGGTTCCCCGAAGTGGCGCCCTTGCTGGTTCGCTCCTCCCTTACTGCCCCCAACGTGGCGCCGGCGGAGTGGGGGGGTGGCAGCAAGGTACAGAAGCAGAGGCTCCCATGGGCTAGGTGCCACCATGGCTGGCGGGCTCGTGATATATTGCTTGAGTTCGTCGAAGGCTGCATCAGCCTCCGTGTCCAATCGAAGGGCCCCTTTCTTTTCTTGATCTTGAAGAAAGGCACGCCCTGCTCGCCAAGATTGGAGATGAAACGACCCAAGGAGGTAACACACCCTCCCAACTTATGCATCTCCTTGAGGGTTGTGGGCACGCTCATCTTGTTTATGGCATTGACCTTCATCGAGTTTGCCTTGATTCCCAGTGCGACACGAGGAAACCAGGTTGTATGCCTGATGGGACCCCAAAGATGTACTTCTCGAGGTTGAGCTTGAGGTTCACCTCTCTTAGGCTGGCGGAGGTCTCCTCCAGATCCTCCACCAAGGTTTTTGGCTTCCTTGACTTGACCATGATGTCTTCGACATAGCCCTCTGTGTTCCTTCCGAGCTGCGGTCCCAGAGCGATATGCATCAACCGCTGGAATGTTGTCCTGGTTTTCCGCAGACCGAAGGGCATGCACTCATAACAGTACACCCCACACGGAGGGAGGAAACCTCTCTTCTCGATGTCCTCCACCGCCATGTTGATCTGGTGGTAGCCCGAGAATGCATCCAGGAAGCACAGGAGATCACACTCCACGATGGACTCCACGATCGGGTCGATGCGTGGTAGCTGGAACGGATCCTGAGGGAAAGCCTTGTTGAGGCTCGTGAAGTCGATGCACATGCGCTCCTTCCCGCACTTCTTCTAGACGACCACCGGGTTGGCCACCCATTCCGGGTAGCGCACCTCTCGAATGACCCCTGCATCCTTCAGTTTGCGAACCTCTTGAGCAATGAACGCTTGCTTCTCCGGGGCTTGCCTCCTTTCCTTCTGCTTCACTTGGCGCACATTCGGGCACACCATGAGGTGGTGCTCGATGACGTCCCTCGGAACCCCACCAGGTTGGAGGCGCTCTAGGCAAACGGGTCCTTGTTCGCCCTGAGGAAACCCACTAATGCCTTCTCTTGGTCATGGGGGAGGTTTGCGCCTATGGTAAAGGTGGGAGCCAAGCTTCCTTCATCCACTGGTACTTGCTTTATTTACGCCCGGTCCTGGGAGAACAACTGCTTCTTCTTCACGGTCGGGATGTTGGGGACGTCTCCAGGGTCCTCCATGATGTGCGTTGCGCCCCTGAGGTTGGCGCTTGCCACGGCCGCGGCCTTGTGGGAGAGCTCGAGTACCCGAGATGCGTCCTTGATGTCCCCCGCGATGGTGAGCATACCACCGCTCCCTGGTATCTTGACGACGTTGTAGCCTGGGTGCGTTTCCGCCATGAACTGCGCGAGGGCGGGGTAGCCGAGTATTGCGTTTTATGGAAGGTGTATGCGGGCGACGTCTAAGTTGATCTGCTCGGTACGGAAATTTGAGCGGGTACCGAAAGTGACAGCGAGGCGAACCGTCCCACAGGGGGTGACAAATCCTGCCACCACGCCGGAGAAGGGCTTTGAAGGCGCAAGCTGCTCTCAGGTGAACCGCAGCGTGTCGAAGGCCTCTACTAAGATGACGTTGAGGCCCGTGCCACCGTCGATGAGGGTCTTGGAGATGGCCACGCTGCTTATAGTCGGTGTGCACAACGTAGGAAGTGTCCCGGCAGCCGTCATGGCCTTGGGGTGATCGTCGGGGCCGAAGGTGATGTTGACCTCCGGCCATACGCGGTGTTCCGTTGGTTCGGGCCTTGGATGAACCGCCCCTTCGCACTGTAGGAAACACTTGACGTGATGGCCGGAAGGTAGCGCTGATCCGCCGAGGATGCATGCGACTGCAGGGGCGGCCCTGCTCGCCCGGACGCCGTCCACCGTTGGGGACCAGTGGTTTTTGTGGTCACGATTGCCATGGAGTCACCAAGTAAAGGTCTGGCTCTTGCTGTTGGCGTGGAGGCTACGACACGCGCCCCTAGCTGGTGCGCCGAATGTTGGATTTCAGGCTCCACAAAACCTGAATGGTTCAAACTCTAGCGCGTGTGTGGAGGCCACTTGGCAGCTTCGGTTCGCCCGACTCCCTGCTCGCTAGGGATACTAGAGAACTCACTCGGCGGTGAGGAAGATACAGAACATGGCAGTTTACCAAGGTTCCGGCCGTTGAGAAGCGTAGTACCCTACTCCTGCTTTGGTGGATTGCCTCTCGTGGAGGTTGATGGATGAACTAGTACAGTTTTCAAAAGGCCTCCGGAGTCTGGGCGGCCTTTGTGTGATGTCGGTATGTCAATGAATGAATCGGCTCCCCCTCTATGAATTAACCTACCCTCTATATATAGTGGCGGCCCCGGTCTTCTTCCCTTATCGTTTTTGGCAGGAAGGGATCCAACAACAACCAATTTGAAAGGGGGACACGGGAACGTTTTTCCCGTGTCCAAAACCAGTCTTTGCCTGCAAAGTAACTGTCAACGCAGAAGGGATGGGTCCAGGGATGACGTCCGCCCTGCTGCCGGGCAGTGATGGCCTTGTTGCACCAGAACGGAAACCCTTGGGAGATACCTTGGAGACCTGCGTGCATCCTCGCACCCTTTGCACGAAAGGAGAAACTGCACCTTCCTGCTGTCTGCTGCTCGCCTGTCCTTCTCCCGTGACATACTTAACTCCCGAGGCCGAGTGTCGCCTCGAAATATCCGCCGCTTCGGAGTGGTCCTGAGGAGGCTGTCGGTGTTCTGGGAATTTGGGAACCCAGACCTGCATGCCTGCGGCCCAGGGTTGGCCCACTTCGTCAACACAAGGCCACCAAGGAATATCACTATCCTGAGAAAGGACCTCGCAAGGAAGAGCAACATCAAGACTCGCAGGGTCCCTCCTCAGGACACCTCAAGAGCGGCGGATATTTCGAGGCAAGATCGGGCCTCAAGAGTCAAGGATGATGCCATGGAAGGGTAGGTGATCAGAAGATGGCATGACAAGATAGTTCCCCCTTTGGTGCAAAGAAGGTGGGAGCAAATGAGGACTACAAAGGCATCTACTAAAGGTTTCCCTTTTGGTGAAACAAGACCATGGTCGACAGCCGGCAGGACGGACATCACCCCTGTGCTCACCTCTGTGGCGCTGGCAGCGGCTTTGCAGGCGAAGACCACTTTTGATAGGAGAAGCATGTTGCCGTGCCTCCCACCGAAACTGGACGTTGTAGGATCCCTTCCCGCCTACGATAAGGGAAGAGGATCATGGCCTCCACTAGAAATAGAGAGGATAGGATACCTGAGAAGGGGGATTGGATCATCGTGACCCTAGAGCAACACCCCTAGCCACTCAGCCTCAAGAGGCTCAAGAGCACTGTACTATTTCGTTCGTCAACCTCCAAGAGAGGCAATCAACCAAAAGCAGGAGTAGGGTTTTACGCTTCACAGCGGCCCGAACCTCGGTAAACTACTGTGTTCTGAGTTCACCTCATCTTCGAGTGAGTTCTTTGTCGTTTCCATCGAGTAGCATGCTAGGTGAGGCGAAGCAGGGAGAGATCTTCGTACACGCCCCAGTGTTCGAATACTTGGAGTTTTGCAAGAGCCCGAAATCCGACATTTGGTGCGCAAGGTAGGGGGCGTGTGAAGGATTTCTTCCAGCTACCTCCTTCCCAGACCGCTCTACCGATCACCGGCGACCAACCGGTTTATTAGAGCCTCGTCGAGCTGATCTCCGACTGCCACGTCACAGCGGCTGGAGGCTCGCATACCAGCATCGCAGGACCAGGCGGCTCGTACCAGGCCATCAACATCGTCTCCATAGTGACGGCCACCCGTGCCACCCAGGCGCATGGGGGCTGGGCGGCGGCCCAGGCGCCCGCACTGCGCCGCATCAAGTTGGGGGACCTCACCATGCACGACGCGTTGCAGATGGCAAGATAGATGCTCCCCAAACGCTCAGCACCAGGGGGTTTTGACGTTTGGGAGGACCACATCATGGAGCTAATCGCCATCGCCTAGAAGGCCATCCCGCAAGGTGCATCCTCTGAACCACAGGCGCCGGGCGCTCGCACCGCGTGTCGGCCCTCGAGCCTACAAACTTTGGGGCCCTGTACACTCTGAGCAGGGCCGAGAGAGAAGTGCTCCATGCTGCCCTCCACCTTCTTCAGGCCCTAGCGATCGTCCCTGAAGCCCACCACACCGACAACCACCAGGGACGCGAGGAGAACGGCGAGACGACTGACGTGCATGCTCGCAGGCATCAGCGAGACCAGGTCGCCCCTTGACAGCCCGGTGCAGATAGAAATGAATGCTCCCTCAGACGCAGCCAGAAGAGGGCGGAGGCGATGGCACGGACAAAATAGGACAATGGAGACACGACGGGAGACCAAGGAGGGAATCAACATCAGGCGGCGCTAGGACCAGCCCACGGCGGCATCAGGAACAAGTGACTCCGTGCGGCGGCTTATGGTAGGAAGATCTCCGAGCACCATGGCAGGGGGATCCCCCTCAACCACCAAGAGAGACCACCATGTTACAATGATGACCGACCGCAGGGGACGGGCGAGCACCTACATGGAGCCATACATGCCAGAGTACACGACACTGCCTGATCCTACCGATGATTAAGAACTTCAGTCGTCCCCCCGAGGCGCCTATCCACCTCAGGAGTGAAGGACGTTTGGGGGCTCCTCCTTGAGCCGGTCCCAAAAGGGTGCCCGGATACGGCAGTGCCCTCAAGCCGCCGAGTCTGGCACCAGCCACCTTCCCCACGGAAGGACTATGCGAGGCCAAACCACGGGCCTCAGGAGGACGTGTTGTACATAGTGATGAGATGTTAACATCACAGATCATCCGCGATGACCAAGATACAGGCATGGCCATCGTGGGGTAGGCCTCGCGATGCGTTCCTGAGGCGCAAGGGGGCTTCAACTATTCGGCAAGGTAATTTTTTGGATTTACTTCCTTAAGGAGTGTCTGCTGACCGCAAAAACTCCAACTACCTAGGGCATACTTCTGCAAGTCGCTTCCTTTACAATTTCTGTTACATCCACTTGGCAACCTGACATGCTGCTTTTCTTGCGTTACTCAGTGACTCACTCTCCCCGCTCGGGGGAACCAGCCGCAACACACCGCCCCAACGCGGGAATTGGGGAGCCCCAAGGCCCCTCAGGATCACGGTCGACAAGATAAAATCAAAGTCGCTTGAGCGTGCAAGGGGGATCCAGAGCATAGTGCTCTAAGAGACTTACCGGTCAGAAGGCCACCTACCGCCCTTGATACCGTCCTCAGACATTCGATCGTTATCAGGGGTAGCAGGGCTTGACCCCGCAGCTATATCCGTTCAATCGGTCACATGCTATGGCGGTTGGGAAATGTGCGGTACCGGGTCCTGGCAATGCAGATTTGCTTGAGCGTCAAAGAGGGGCTCCTGAGCATCGCGCCTGAGGGGCCTTACCGGTCTCAAGGCCACCTGTCACCCTTGTTATTGTCTACGGACATTCGGTCGTTATCAGGGGTGGCAGGGCTTGACCCCGTAGCTACATTTGTTCAATCGGTCACACGCAACGGCGGTTGGGAAATGTGCGGTACTGGGTCTGAATGACGTAGGGCCGCTCGAACGTTAAAGGGGCTCCTGAGCATCACGCCTCAGGAGCCTTACCAGTCACAAAGCTACTTGACCACCCTCGTGCCGTCCAGGCTCAGTCGGTGTCGCGGGTGTCGGGGCCTTGCCTCGTGAGCCACCTCACGACGGCAGGGATATGTGTGCAGTACTGGGACCTGTCAACGTAGAGTCATAAAATTCCCTTAATAGGACTCCCGGGAAGGAGGGCAAGCACTCAAGACCCGCATCGACCTGTCGCACCTCTACATCGTCCTTCAATCCTTCAGGAACCTACTTCATCCCGTGACACTCCCACGTAATAACGAGCCAAAGATGTATCCGCCCAGGCCCCCTGAGGACGCGGGAGGGATCCATCCCACGCCTAGTGGAAGACCTTAGCTCCAAGTTGTGTACAACACAGTCCCCCAATGACTCTAGAAGCACATGCCCCAATGCCTCAAAGGTTGGGACACTGCGAGGCCAAAGCGTCCTCGTGACCTCCCATATACAAGCCCACCATGACACTCTCACATAATAACGAGCCGAGGCTGTATACGCCCAGGTCCCCCTGAGGACGCGGAAGGGGTACACCCCACGCCTAGTAGAATACCTTAGATCCACCCTAGGTACAAAGACGAAGGCAATCAACATGGCCTACCAATGACCTTGCTCGCAGCTGGCAAGGAAACCCATATAGTCCGCCAATGACTATGCCAGCTTTAAATGCCAGATGCGGCACTTGCTTGCTTTCTCTTGGATCCGAACTATTTTCCACTGAGCTTGAACTGGCTGATTTCTTGAGTTGGTTTCTTCTAGTCTTAATGCCCGATGCTTGAAAAATAAAAGGGGGGAAAACTCTGACATTTCTTATTTTACTAGCTTTGAAACCTCCCATCTGTAAGTGCATCTAGTGCCCCTTAGTGATTTTGGTGGATTGAAGATTAATACGTTAAGTATCTAATGTGTTTGTGAGTGTACACAGGATCTATAAGTCATTGAGGAGTTTGAGATATTTGAAGAATATCAACCCCTAAAAATGTATGTCTTCAGTTGAAGAAATTGGTTTGAAGCTGAAGAAATGAATCGCGAGGAATCTGCGATGAAATTGATATTCCTCATGAAGATACTGATATTGAGAAGTCTGTTGGTTCCTGAAGAAATTCATTCTGAAGAATTTGAAGCATGAAGATTTACACTTTCTGTTTTACTTTCTTCGCATTTGAGTAATAGGAACACCGTAGTGTTAAAGGGGGTCGAAGTTACACTATGGAATGAATTTCCTCATGATGCTCAACCCAAGCCTAATCCTACCAAAAGCCTCAAGTGAGGAATATGAGTGACATGAGGACTCTCACAGTTGAGGGTTCCTGGTCTGTGTGATTTTGGTTTAACCACCTGGAGTTTTAGTTATGTCGACTGCAGGCATGTTTAAGGTGACTGCATCATGTCCTACCTACGACGGAAAGAACTTTCCGTTCTGGAAGAACAAAATGCAAATGCATCTACAAGCTATTGATAATGATCTCTGGTATATTGTGGAAAATGGAGTCCCCATCATCTCTGCCAGTGTCACTGCGGCTGATGTGAAGAAATTCAAGCAACTCGATTCTCAAGCGAAGAACATCATCTGTGGCCATCTGAGCCCTCGCCAGTTTGGAAGAGTAAGTTCTTTGGGCTCTGCAACACTGATCTGGGAGAGACTGTGCAAGGTAAATGAAGGAGTATCAACCCAACGTAACTCTCGTGTTGATATTCTTCTCAATCTCTTCAATCGCTTCAAGAGACATGACAATGAAAGCTGCCAAGACACCTTTGATCGCCTCACTAACATATCAAATGAACTGCAAGCACTGGGAGCTCGCTACATCATTGATCACGAAGTTGTGAAGAAACTGCTGAGATCTTTGGATTCTTCATTTGACACTTTAGTTCTGATGATTCAAGAAAGACCAGACTACAAGAGGCTGGATCCAGCTGATATACTTGAAAGGCTAAATACTCATGAATTCCAGCTAGAAGAAAAGAGAGATCTATATGGACAAAGCTATTCCAGACCACGTGCACTGAAGGCTAGAGCAATTTCCTCACCTGAAGAAGAAGACACAGATGACAGCATTTGTGACCCTGAAGAATTTGGAGAGGAGCTTGCAATGCTTGTGAGGAAATTCCAGAGATTTACACGACGTGGCCAGTTCGGTAAATCTTCAAGAAGAGACATGAGGAAATCAGAATCTGTATCTGAGGACTACAAGAAACGAACCTGTCACAAGTGCAAGAAATCAGGTCATTACATTGCTGATTGTCCCCATTGGGGAAAGGAATCAAAGAAGAATAAATACAAGGGTGACAGTTCTGATGACTCGAAGAAGAAGAAGAAATCTTCAAAATCCTCATCTTCAAAGCCCTCATCACACAAGAAGACTAGTTTCAGAAAGGCTCGGCACTTATTGGCAAGGAAATGGACTCCGAGGCAGAATCAAAGGAATGTGATGAAGAAGAGGGTTCTGGAGAAGAATCAGAATCTGGGCAGGCTAGTCTTGCACTAGCAACCACTTTCGTCAGCAAGTCAATCTTCGACCTTGAAGAAAATGATTGCACCATCCAGACTGATGACTATGCTGATGACTTCGCTCCAACATATTGCTTCATGGCAAAAGGTTCAAAGGTATCAAATAATGCCTCCTCCTCTGATTCAAGTGACTATGAACCTAATGATTATAAGAAACCCAGTTATAGTAAACTTGCTATCATGGCCACTAAACAACCAATTGCTTTGGAAAAGCTTCAGAAACTGCTAGACAAAAGTGATGATCTGTTGAATGATGAAATGAACCTTACCGAAATCCTCACTGATGACATGAAATGTCTTCAGTCTAGATTTGATAATCTTCAAGACCGTTATGATACACTCCTCACTGATCATGAGAAGCTTTCCTATGAATTTCTTCAAAGGAAGCTTGATCTTGAGAAGCTGAGGATGTCTCATGATGATCTTCGTATGGAAAATGATTCATTACTAGCTCAATAGATCAGCGCTAGTCAAGTTGAATTTATTCCTCCATGTCTTAAATGCATTGAACGGGAAACTGCTAATTCCTCACCAGAATCATCAAATGCTACCATTGCTACAAATTCTTCAACTCCTCCTGTTGTGTCTATTTCCTCACTTGAGGAAAACACAAATGTTACTGATGAAAATGCAGGGTTGAAGGAATTCTACGTGACAGGCATGTACAAAAGCCTCAAAGGACATCAAACACTTCGTGATGTGCTTAAAAAGCAGATCTTGAACAGGAACCCGAGGAAAGAAGGAATTGCCTTTGAGAGGAAATTAAATGCTGATGGATCTTATTGGAAACCTCAGCAGTATCCCAAAACCTCATGGGTTGCTGCTACTGGGTCACCTTTTGATCCATCTAATCTAACTGGCTTTTCATGTGAATTATCCTATTCCTCAGATGAATCATTTGATTCCAACTATAAACTGTTCAAAAATCAATCTGGTGAAGTATTTGCTCGATATGTTGGAACTAAGTGCAGGAATGGCCCTCCTCTGAGGAAAATCCGGGTTCCCAAAAGTTGTATCGAAAATCTTCAGGTGAATGTCCTCATGACAACACCACTGAAGAATATGAACCCCAAATCAAATTCCTCAGGAGGACCAAAGTCTTCAAGAGGATCAAAATCCTCAACTGGTCAAAACTATGCTCGTACCCGTGCTTATGAGTCTAACATGCAGGGAAACTACAAGGAATATGAATATGAGCGTTACTCCTCAAATCATTATGTTCATAAATCCTCAAACCAGTTCTGTGCATATTCATATGAGTACTTTAATTCCCCTACTGTTAAGAGAAGTGCATTAGCTTCAATGCCACCTTTCTCATATGGTGCTCGTAGGATGATGAACGCTTTGCCACCCGTTCAGATGTGGGTGGTGAAGAAATCAAACTAATCACTTCCGCAGGTGAGGTCTCCAGATGAAAATCATCATCCGAAGAATTTGCTGGAGACCTGAGGAAATGCTTGATAGGACGCAAGCTAATGATTGATGAAATAGAAATATTTCACATGTCCTTACATTTATGGTATGATGAAATTACTGAACTGATGAAATTAGTATCATATTCTTCAAATCTGAAGCATATGAGATGGTAAGCTGTACTAATTCATCTGCCGGATGACAAACCCAAAAATATTGAGTGGGTTCTCGATAGTGGTTGCACACATCACATGACTAGTGATAAAAGCTTACTGATGAATATGCCACTAACTCCATCACCTCTGAAGCAAATCACATATGCTGACAAATGTAAAAGCAAGGTATTGGGACTTGGCAAAGTAGCTATTTCCAAGGATAGGCGTAGGACAAAGTGATGCTTGTTGAATCCCTTGGTTTTAACCTTATGTCAGTCTCGATGCTTTGTGATCTTGATATGATTGTTATCTTTGGTAGATATAGATGTGTAGTCATCATGGAATCTAACAGATCCAAAGTCTTCTAAGGTGTAAGAAGAGGGGATTTGTACATTGTTGATTTCTCTACAGGTCCTCAACCAGCCACTTGCTTACTAGCAAAAACCTCAGAAGGATGGCTGTGGCACCGAAGACTAGGTCATGTAGGCATGAGGAACTTTCACACGCTTGCAAAGAAGAAGCATGTCATCGGCATCGAATGAGTCAAATTCCTCAAGGATCATCTCTGCGGTGCTTGTGAATCTGGGAAAATGACCAGATCCAAGCATCCCTCTAAAACCATCATGACCACTACACGTCCATTCGAATTGCTTCATATGGATTTATTTGGACCTACTCACTATGCCACACTAACCAATGCAGCATCATTATAAGGCTTCGTCATAGTTGATGATTATTCCAGATATACTTGGGTGCATGTCATAGTGTATAAAATTGAAGTGCAGGAAATCTTCAAACGATTTTCTTCAAGGGCCTCGACGAACTTTGGCATCAAGATCAAACACATCAGGAGTGATATTGGAACCGAGTTCAAAAACACTCGTCTTGATGATTATCTTGATGAACTTGGTATTACTCACGAATTGTCTGCTACTTATACTCCTCAGCAGAATGGTGTCGTCGAAAGGAAGAACAGGACTCTGGTTGAAATGGCTAGAACTATGCTTGAAGAATATCAGACTCCTCGTCGGTTTTGGCCTGAAGCAATCAACACTGCATGTCATATCATCAACAGGGTATATATTCACAAATTCCTCAAGAAAACCTCATATGAACTCCTCACTGACAAGAAACCCAATGTAAGTTATTTCAAAGTCTTCGGTGCAAAATGCTGGATTAGAGATCCTCACCATAGCTCAAAATTTGCACCTAATCCACATGAAGGTTTTATGCTCGGTTATGGAAAGGACTCGCACACTTACAGAGTCTTCAACAACTATCACAACAAAGTTGTTGAGACTGTAGATGTGCGGTTCGATGAAACTAATCGCTCGCAAAGAGAGCAATTGCCGTCTGATCCAGATAAGCTGTCTCCTGAGGAAGCAATAAAGCTTAAGCCTACTGAAGACATTGTTCCCACTGAGGAAATAGGTGAAGAAACGATCCCCATTGCTGATAAAAACCAAGAAGATGCTCCTAAGAAAATTGCAACAGCACCACTTCCTCAGCCCAGGCAAAATCCTCAACCAGCTCATCCGAGGATTGCAAACGAAGTAGAACTTGACAAAATCCTCAACGACATCAACGCGCCAGGTCCTCTTACTCGCTCAAAAGCTTCACACTTAGTTAACTTTTGTGGGCACTTTTCCTTTGTATCCATCACAGAACCCTCAAAAGTTGCTGAGGATTTTATGGAACCGGTGTGGATCCAAGCTATGCAAGACGAACTTCTTCAATTCAAGCTGAATGACATATGGGAGATCGTCAAACGACCAGATCCTCGCAAGCACAACATCATCGGCACCAAGTGGATTTTCCGAAACAAGAAAGATGAGAACGATCAAGTGGTGAGGAACAAGGCACGACTTGTAGCCCAAGGCTACACCCAGGTTGAAGGAATAGATTTCAATGAAACTTTTGCACCTGTTGCTAGACTTGAAGCTATTCGAATACTACTTGCTTATGTTAATCATCATAACATCACCTTATATCAAATGGATGTGAAAAGTGCATTCCTCAATGGTAAGCTTGAGGAAGAAGTATATGTTGCTCAGCCTCCAGGTTTTGAGGATCCAAAGAATTCAGAGAAAGTCTTCAGACTCAAAAAGGCTCTGTATGGCCTCAAGCAAGCCCCTCGGGCATGGCATGATACATTGAAGGAATTCCTCATGAAGAAAGGCTTCAAACCTGGTTCACTCGATCCAACTCTCTTCACTAAATCCTATGATAATGAGTTGTTTGTATGTCAAATATATGTTGATGATATCATATTTGGCTGTACTGACAAAAGATACAGTGATGAATTTGCCTACATGATGAGTGAAGAATATCAGATGTCCATGATGGGGGAGCTGAAATTCTTCTTAAGTCTTCAAATTCGTCAACGAAGCAATGGAATCTTCATATCACAGGAGAAATACCTCAAGGATGTTCTGAGGAAATTCGACATGCACGAATGCAAAGGTGCCAAGACTCCGATGCCTACCAACAGACACCTCGACACTAATGAAAATGGTAAAGATTTCGATTAGCAGGTATACCATTCTATGATTGGCTCTTTATTGTATCTATGTGCATCTAGGATAGATATAATGCTTAGTGTTTGCATGTGTGCACGTTTTCAAGCAAAACCAAAGGAATCACACCATAAGGTTGTGAAACATATTCTTCGATACTTAGCTCACACACCAACACTAGGATTATGGTATCCCAAGGGCTCCAATCTTCATCTGGTAGGGTATTCTGATTCAGACTATGCTGGTGACCGTGTGGATCGCAAGTCAACTTCTAGCACATGACAAGCCTCAAATGAGGCATCTGAAGTTTTGGACAAGGACTCAGATGAACTACTATTCCTCTATGCTCTGTGGACGCAACAATATATTCCAGCACAGGCACATTCCTCATGTTGAGCTTGAAGCAATACCTTGCCTGGAGCCAGTCCTCGGTGTACTCCACAATGCAGGTTTGCTCCCAATGTGCTTAGACATATCAGACTGGAACAACGAGCTTATTCTTCAGTTCGATGCCACTCTTCATATATCGGGCAACCCTGATGACATCAGCACTTGGGTGTTTGACTGGATGTCACAAAACACTCACTACAAGGCTCCTGCTTCTGAACTCCTCAGAGAACTGCACGCACCCATTCCCTCAGATGGGGCAGTGAAGCTTTATGGTGAGCGTGAGCTGCCAAATGGTATGATGGAAGTCCTCATGAAGCCTTTGGCTGCAGGCAAACCCTCAAGAACAACCTTCCTCGTCCACGAGCTCAAGTACACTCCCCGGTTTGTCTATAGAATCCTCTGCAGTGTGCTCGCGCCAATCAAACGCCATGACAATGAAGAAGATGTTGTAGGCCTCATGAAGAATATCCTCTTCAACATCATTCACGGTATTCCTATTAATATCCATGATTTCTTCTTGAGGACTTTGGCCGACAATGCCATGTGCCCCTATGATCACAAGATATATGCCCCGTGGATTATGAGATTCACCAGGAAAAGGACACGCAGCAACTTGCACGCTGATTTCCAAAACCACATGGGTTATATGCCTCCTATCCGGGTCAACAAGAAGACTTTCGAGCCCATTGAAGGAAAAGGAAAATCTGTGATTGAAGAAGGCAGCAGGCCCCTTGATGGCCATTTCAAAGAGCCAGAAGCATATTCTTCATGGGACGATACTGAGTCTCGTCCAGCAAGCCCAGTTCCTCCTCGCGCACTGAACACCAGAGAGCTCCTCCTCAGTCTTCACCAGAAGGTGGATCGCAACCACAAATGGGTCAAACGCCAGTTTGGTGCCATTGTGAAAACCCTCACTGAAACAGAGAACTCTGTGAAGATTAACCATCACTATCTGCATGAGGTTTTCGATCGCAGCTGGGCTACACTTGCACATTTGAAGACTGAGCTTGAAGAAATGGACTTTGAGCGAGACTTTGACTGGTCGTGGCCTCCCAAGAGGAAGTTCAGGCCCGTTCCAGTGGCATACCTTGAAGACAGCTCCTTTTCTTCATTCCGCACCACTGAATCTGATGAGGAACAACTCGACACAGCAACCAGCCCAAGGAAGAAGACTACTCCCAAGAAGCATCACGGCTCTTCCTCAACCGCCAAGAAATGAAGTCTTCACGGGCGTTAGTCCTTAGTTTGTCCCTTTTGTCACTTGATGACAAAGGGGGAGACACTCCAGAGTTAGTCTTCAAGCGGGATATTTTTGGGGCATATAAACTATATTTAAGTTACAAACTATTGGCTCCTCTGAAGTTTTTATGTAATGAGTTGTAACTTAAGCCCGATGGTACTCTGACGCTTTTCAACAGTTTTCTTCGCATGCTTATTCCTCAAGTTTTAATGCACGCATGCTGGAATTCGTCAGATACCATTTGCCATCATGCATCTTCATTTTCTTCATGTGATATGTTATATGTATGCATGATTTACAAGACTCAGGGGGAGATCTCCATGATATAAATCATCAATGTGCATTTTCTATAAAAGCAAAATCCTGAAGGTATGCACATCTTCAGGGGGAGTCTCTCTGAATCTTGTTTTTCAAATTCCTCAAATGAGTATTTACACTTCATATTTTTTATCCCTGTCGAAGACTTAACCTAATTGTCATCAACCACCAAAAATGGGGAGATTGTAAGTGCATCTAGTGCCCCTTAGTGATTTTGGTGGTTTGAAGACTTATAGGTTAAGTCTCTAATGTGTTTGTGAGTGTACACAGGATCTATAAGTCATTGAGGAGTTTTTGATATTTGAAGAATATCGACCCCTAAAAATGTATGTCTTCAGTTGAAGAAATTGGTCTGAAGCTGAAGAAATGAATCGCGAGGAATCTGCGATGAAATTGATATTCCTCATGAAGATACTGATATTGAGAAGTCCGGTGGTTCCTGAAGAAATTCATTCTGAAGAATTTCAAGCACGAAGATTTACACTTTCTGTTTTACTTTCTTCGCATTTGAGTAATAGGAACACCGTACTGTTAAAGGGGGTCGAAGTTACACTATGGAATGAATGTCCTCATGATGCTCAACCCAAGCCTAATCCTACCAAAAGCCTCAAGTGAGGAATATGAGTGACATGAGGACTCTCACAGTTGAGGGTTCCGACCGTTTCAAATCATGTCGGGATGCTCCCAGGCTATAGCTGGTTGGCTGCTCCGCTAGAAACTGACACTTGTCATAAGAGCAACCCAAATTCCTCAGTGTCTTCGAGAGTAATTCATCAGTGAGGAAATACACCACCCACCGAAACCACAAACCAAACCTAGTGATTGAGCATCACTGAAGAAGTTGTTCCTGTGTGGGACAAAAGCCTTTCACCTTTGAGGACTGTGCATCCTCCAGACGGTTAGGCGTCATGGTCTAGAACGTTCCAGTAGGTAACTGTGGATCGTCGAGTGACCAAGTTTGTGAGGGTTTGGAAGTCTGCCCTGAAGACTTACCACGAGTGTTGGGCGAGGACTGTGTGTCCTTAGCTCAAGGAGAATACGGTAGGGACTTTGTGTCCCGGGACTGGGTGTCCTTTGGTTTCAATACCAAGCCGCTCCAAACCAGATGTACAACTATCACAGCAATTGGAACTAGGTCATCAACAACTGTCTTCACTGAGAAACGGGTTCTAATTCCTCAACTCTTTACTTTCCCCGTATTATGTGTTGATGACTTCCACTGTGACTGTTTGAAGAATTTGCTGAAGACTTTCTCTGAATTTGCTCAACCCCAAATTCTTCACAATAGTTAATCATCATCTATATTCTGCGTGCCTGCTTACTGTGCAATCTGTTTTCACATTCTTCACTCTGAAATACTTCTATTGTGAACGTTTGCACGTCTGATCCTTTACTGTTTCCGCTGTAAGTTAGTCATCAGTGAGGAATTTCCTCAAAAGGAATTTCCACAGTGATGAAATTCTAAAAATCTCCTATTCACCCCCCTCTAGTCGATATAACGCACTTTCACCTTCCGGAGTACGTATTTCACGCAACTACTCTGCGCCACCCCAAGGAGTCAAGGAACATGAATGCAAGGACTGACCACCTCAGGGACAACGTTTTTTAGTGGTCGACCCCCGTTCGAGGGTTCGGACCGAGACTTGATACACCACGAAGAGTCTCTAGAGGCCTCAGGGCTCCCCCGGGGCGATGACCAAAGGGACAAGGTGCAGAATTGCTCGGGCTCCAGAAAGGGGGTTCCTGGGCGCGCCTCAGGAGCCTTGCCGGCCATTAAGACTAGGGCCTGACAACGCTGAGCGGCTCGGGTGTTAAGGGGGGCTCCTGAGCAGTGCGCCTCAGGAGCCTTACTGGTCGAAAAGCCACTCTGCCCCCTAGGGTGACGGGGCCTTGCCCCGTGAGGGACAGCCTTGGTAACGGGTTGGACCTTACATCGGCGAGGAAATGTGCAGGAACGGGACCTGCAGACATAGGGTGCCGAAAAGGTCTTCACCTTGTCCCGCTTGCAAAATAGGAGATGCACCGGATGAACTACGCGAGGGACCGACACAAATCCACAAGGCCTAAGGATTCAGCGGCGGCAAGGAGTGAGTCCAACACCCAAGCACGCGGCGACATGAGAGATGCCTCAGGGGGCAGAACTCCCGGAAGGTCGTGCCACCCTCTTCACCTCCAAGCTATGGCAGCCGTGGTGATGGACCCTAAGCTTTGTAGCCCCGCAACAATGACCACCAGCACGCAAACCATTGATTCGAGAGAAAAGAAAAGAGGGAAGCATCAAAGGTAATAGTATCAAAATCTTAACACCCAGTAGGGCAGAGTTCTTATTTCACTAGTACACGAGCAGGCAAACAAGAGCTAGGGGCACTAAGGGGTGGGGCTGCCGGCGTCACCCATGGCGCCGGTTGGCCCGGCGTCGGGACCACCCTCCTCGCTTGAGGCTGGCACCTGGACATACCGTCCCACCAGTGTGGCCACGTGCGGGTGGACCTCCACCCAAAGCAGACGGCGGGGCTCAACGGGCGCCAGCTCGACGATGTGCGGGAGGTCGAGCTCTGGGGCAAGGCGGCGCAAGTTGGAGAAGACGAGCGTCAAGGCGAGGCCCAGAAGCTCGCGTGCGTTGGACGCGTTGTCCTCCTCCATGTGGTTGATGCCGGCCTCCAGTGCCTCCACGACCTCTTGGAAGAATACGAGGTAGCCCCCGTCGCTCCTCATGTTTGGCAGCGCTGGGACCCTCCCTGCAAACCGATGCGTCACGGCGGCCGCCCGGTCGGCGATGCCGGCAAACTGAACGGCGCGCTGGGACGCCATCAGCCTAGCGTGCGACGCCTCGTCCTGGGCAGCCTGCACGACGTCCGCCACTTCCCGGACGTGCTGCTGCAGTGAGGCTAGCTTCTCCTTGTCCTTCGCCTCGCCTTGGCGAGCGACGTCGAGGGCGACCTGGACGCTCTCCGGCCGGGCCTGAAGCTCTTCCACCTCCTCTTGGAGCTTTCCGAGCATCGCCTTCTTGGAGGAGGGTGTGGTGAAGAAAAAGGAGGATCAACCCACTGGAATCAAAAGGAACAACAAGCAAAGGAAACACAACGAAGGACTTACCCGTCAGCCATTACCTAGTGGGAGCGAAAGCGCGAAGGCCCTCCACCACTGCCCCCGGTGGCGGACGAAGGCGCAGGAGGCGCCACACGCTTTCCCCTGCCACAACCATCTCCGGGGATGCCACGAAGAGAAGGAGCAAAGGAGGGGAAGAAGTCTCCTCACTGTTCTCCTCGCGGTGGGGGCGTATACATCCTCGGCTCGTTATTACCTGAGACAGACACGGTGGGGGTGTATATGGGAGGTCGCGAGGACGCTTTGTCCTCGCGAGTGTCCCTACCCCTGAGGCATTGGGTCCTGAGCTTCTAGAGTCATTGGCGGACTGTGTTGTACCCAGAGTGGAGCTAAGGTCTTCCAGAACGCATGGCGTGGACCCCTTCCGCATCCTCGGGGGGCCCTGGGCATATACAACCTTGGCTCGTTATTAAGTGAGAGTGTCACGGGATGAAGCAGGCTCCAGAAGGATTCAAGGACGATGTAGAGGTGCGACGGGTCAATGCAGGTCTTGCATGCTTGCGCTCCTTCCTGGGATGCCTATTAAGGGCTTTTTAAAACTCTACGTTGACACGTCCGAGTCCCGCACATATCCCACCCGTCGTGAGGCGCCTCACGAGGCAAGGCCCTGACACCCCCGATACCGACCGAGCCTGGACGACAACAAGGTGATCAAGTGGCTTTGTGACCGGTAAGGCTCCATAGGCGTGATGCTCAGGAGCCCCCTTTAACATTCGAGAGGATCTACGTCGCTAAGACCCAGTCCCGCACATCTCCCAACCACCGTTGCGTGTGACCGATTGAAAGGATGTAGCTACGGGGTCAAACCCTGCTACCCCTGATAACGGCCGAATGTCCGTGGACGATATCAAGGATGACAGGTGACTTTGTGATCGGTAAGGCCCTTGAGGCGCGATGCTCAGGAGCCCCTCTTTGACACTCAAGCAACTCTTCATCGCCAGGACCCGGTCCCGCACATGTCCCCGCCGCTGTTGCGTGTGATTGATTGAACAGATGTAGCTACAGGGTCAAGCCCTGCTATCCCTGATAACGACCGAATGTCCGTGGAAGATTTCAAGGATGTCAGGTGGCTTTCTGACCGGTAAGGCTCTTGGAACACCATGCTCTGGAGCCCCCTTGTATGCTCAAGCGACTCTGATTTTATCTTGTCGAGTTGGGGCGGTGTGTTGGGGCATGGGGATCCCCAATTCCCGCGTTGGGGCGGTGTGTTGCAGCCGGTTCCCCCGAACAGGGAGGGTGAGTCACCGAGTGACGCAAGCAAAGTAGCGTGTCAGGTTGCCAAGTGGATGTAAAAGAAATTGTAAAGGAAGCGACTTGTAGAAGTATGCCCCAGGTAGTTGGAGTTTCTGCGGTCAGCCGACACTCCTTAAGGCAGTAAATCCAAAAAATTACCTCGCCGTATAGTTGAAGACCCCTTGCGCCTCAGGAACACCTCACGAGGCCTGGCCCCGACGCCCACGCATAAATCTTGGTCATCGTGGATGATCCGTGACGCTAGCGTCTCGTCACGGTGTTTGACTCGTCCTCCTAAGGCCCGTGAGTTTGGACTCGCGTAGTCCTTCCGTGGGGTAGGTGGCTGGTGCCACGCCCCGCAGCTAGACGGCGCCCCCCTATACGGGCCATTTTTGTGCCCGGATCAAGGAGGAGCCCCCAAACGTCCTTCACTCCTAAGGTGGATAGGCGCCTCGGGGGGACGCTTGAAGGTCTTCTCATCGGGAGTATCATGCAGTGCCACATACTTTGGCACGTATGGTTTCATGTAGGGGCTCGTCCGTCCCCCACAGCCGCTCATCAGTGCGACGGTGGCGGTCCCTCTTGGTGGTGCGAGGGATCCCCCCTGCTGTGCTGCTCGGAGATCTTCCTGCAATAGGATTTCACGCGTAGTAAGTTGTTCCTGTTGCCGCCATGGGCTGGTCTTGGCGCCACGTGATGTTGCTTCCCTCCTTGGTGTCCCGTAGTATCTCCGTTGTTGTAATTCGTCTGTGACATCGCCTCCGCCCTCTGCTTGCTGCACCGGAGGGGGCATTCCTGTCTATCCGCCCCGGGCTGTCAAGGGCGACCTGGTCTCGGTGATGCGTGCCAACGTGCACGTCGGCTGCCCGTTGTTCTCCTCGCGTCCCTGATGGTTTTCGGTGTGGTGTGCTTCAGGGCCTGTCGCTGAGGGCTGGAGAAGGTGGAGGGAAGCGTAGAGCACATCTCTCTCGGCGCCGCCCAGAGCGGGTAGGGCCTCGAAGTTTGCAGACTCGGGAGCCGGCACTTGGTGTGAACCCCCGACGCCCGGCGCGTGTGGTTCTAAGGATGCACTAGGCTAGATGGCCTTCTTTACGATGGCGATTATCTCCATGATGTGGTACACCTCGGCGTCGAAACCCTCAGGTGTTGGTCGTTGGCAGAGCATCTCTGTTGACATCCGCAACGCGTCGTGCGCGCTGAGGTTTCCAAAGTTGACACAGCGCACTGCGAGTGCCCGGGCCGCCGCCCATCCCCCATGCGCCTGGGTGGCGTGGGTGGCCGTCACGGTGGAGACGATGTTGACGGCCTGGTAAGAGCCGCCTTGTCCTGCGGCGCCGGTATGCGAGCCTCCAGCCACTGTGACGTGGCGGTCGGAGACCAGCTCGACGAGGCTCGAAGAAGCTGGTTGGTCGCTAGCCATCGGTGCAGTGGTCTGGGAAGGAGGAAGCCGGAAGAAAGCCTTCACACACCCCCTACCTGGCACGTGAAATTTCGAATTACGGGCTCCGCGAAACCCTAACGATTTGAACATTGGGGCGTGTGCGAAGGTCTCTCCCTCCTTCGCCTCACCTAGCACGCTACTCGATGCAAATGGCGAAGAACTCACTCGAAGGTGAGGTGAACTCAGAACATAGTAGTTTAACCAGGTTCGGGCCGCTGCGAAGCGTAAAACCCTACTCCTGCTTTTGGTGGATTGCCTCTCTCGGAGGTTGATGAATGTGATAGTACACTTCTCTTGAGCTTCCGGAGGTCGAGTGGCTTGGTGTGTTGCCCTAGCGTTATGATCATCCGATCCCCCTTCTCAAGCATCCTACCCTGTCTATTTATAGTGGGGGCCAGGGTCCTCTTCCCTTATCGTAGGTAGGAAGGGATCCCACAACGGCCAGTTTCAGTGGGAGACAAGGGAACATGCTTCTCCTAGCAAAAGTGGTCTTCGCCTCCAGAGCCGCTGCCAGCGGCGTAGAGGTGACCACAGGGGTGACGTCCGTCGTGTCGGCTGACGACCTTTGTCTAGTTGCACCGGAAGGGAAACCTTTAGGAGACTCCTTTGTAGTCCTGATTCACTCCCACCTTCTTTGCACCAGAGGCAGAACGGTCCTATACTTCCATCTATTGATCGCCTACCCTTGCATGGCGTCATCCTTGACTCCCGAGGCCCAATCTTGCCTTGAAATATCCGCCGCTCCGTAGGGGTCCTGAGGAGGGCCCTTGTGGGTCTTGATGTTGCTCTTCCTCGCGAGGCTTGGCCCCTTGCGAGGGCCTTGTTCAGGGTGGTGTTGTTCCTTGCCGACCTTGTGTTGATGAAGAGGGCCAACCCTGGGCCGCAAGAAGTCAGGTACTGGTACCCCCATTCCCAGAACGCCGACAAATGCTTTGGGGAGGTTCATGAGTGTTTTCTCAACGAGAGTTATGTTACGACGGACCGTGTTCCAACGGACCGGAGGACGACGCACGTTATGGCCCAGGGAAGACGGCCCTACCCCTGCCACTCCGGAGGAAGGTTCTTTGTGAGGGGTATGTTTCTTCAGGCCCCTTGCCACCGGTCCAAGCTTTGCCGAAGCTAAAAGGAGTTAGAGCGTCCACATATGGCTTGGCGGATGACGCCAACTGCAGAGCCCCGCAGAGAAGGACAACAAATACAGTACCAACCGCCACAGATAGGTAGGCTTTCCCATTGGGTGATTAAGGTGCAGTGCCACCTGCCCCTTCAAATTCAGGTTAAAAAGCTTTCCAGAGTGGAGGTCATCGCCAAGGCCATGACAGCGTCACGGAGACTGCTTTACCACGCGAAGAATACCTTTAGTCAGGATAGGCTTGGCTCCTGCACCCCATTGAATTGCAGCCTTGTGGCCATCCTTTGCCGCTGATATTGTCAAGGAAGAGTACCATGACACTACAAAGAGGGAATGGACATGACCATGTAAGGGGATCGAGCCATTCTCTCCCCCAACACCAATTGTATTGGACCCTCAAGCTCCTCCTTTTTCCAAGGCAGCCAAATCACAAGGAGGAGTAGGATTTTACACTTCACAGTGGCCTAAACCTGGGTATCTCATCTATCCCGTCATTTCTGCTGACAATGAGTGAGCTCGCCGTGTTTGAGCATCCAGTAGAGCGGGGGAGGCTCACCTAGAGGCAATGAAGAAGAACCGCACGATGAGGAGGAAGTTGCACGATGAGCCAGTGCAGAAAAGCTCGCCGAAGAGGAAGAAGACTTCCGGTCACCGGAGAGGAAGAAGATTGTTATATTTGGAGTTTCTTCTTCCATAAGTCCAGCAAGGCTACCCGACGTGTTGACGAACCCAATAGAAGCCGCATATTTCGTTCTCAGGACACGACGGATAAGCGACGCGTACGGTGGCCTGCTAGAAATCACCCAACTTGCCCTGGGTTGGCCCCGCACAGTGCTCTATTTTGTACCAACACTGATGCGGAGCACTAGCCCGTGGGTTGATTAATTATCCGTGGGTGTTGGCGGGTCCCTATATTTTTATTAGTTATTAGGCAAATGTAGTAACAAAGTTGGGCCTTGCCAGACCAGTTTTAAACTAAGACGAATTATCAAGGGGGTCCCCATAACAACCCCGATCGTGTTACAAGTTACCCAAAACTAAGGCGGTAAAGGTGGAACAAAACGCCAGGCTAGAAGGCCGAGCGTTCCACCTTTTACCAAGTATATAGGTGCATTAGTTTCAATAGAATTAATCTGGTGATATAGCAAGGAACCCATGTTATCACAAGGAAGCAACTCACCTTCAACTAGCAATGCTAACACATGGTTAAGCAAGCGGTAACATAGCCAATCAGTGGTTTGCTAGGTTGTAGAAAGGTTGAAGGTTTCATGGTAATGTTGAGAGGCTAACATTTAACAGGTGGTAGGCTGTGAGACACAACGAAAGAACCGAGACAACTAGCATGGCATTGATAGTAATAGTATCTAGGGAAATGATCATCTTGCCTAAGATCCCGCTTGGAAGAAGAACTAATCTGCGAAGCACGCGAACCGACGTAGTCGAATGGATCCTCACATTCTGATACACTTGCGGAACTCTATCAAGAAGAAGCAAACCAGAAACAAGAATCAACACACAATATTCACCACACCACATGCACGATATGATTTACAACACATATGATGCATCATCCGTTTAAATTATGCAAGGCATGGCATGGCAATTCACAACAATCGAACACTACACATTAAGTGAAGCTCAATATGCAACGAGTTGCACATTGACGACACTCCACATGAAAACTATTTAGTTCACTCCCGTTTAGGTACACGGCAATATTAAATGTTGTTTAAACATGGCAAGAGGACAAGCATGTGATCCTACTCGCCAGTCTCGTCGGTTTACACAGATAGCTCATCTATCGGAGCTACGGTTAACATATATGTGCAACAAAAGATAGTATGCCATGAATGCAACATGCATGCAATTTTATGAAAACACCGGCAAGAAGAATTAAGCATGTGTCGCCATGGCGAAAAAGGGGACCCTGGTGGGAAAATGGAAACGATGCCACGGCAACGTTACAGTTCCAATAACTCGATGAGTTACCGGCGCCAACGAGTTGGGAGCGTTTGCGTGTAATGCCAAAAATAATGGGGTGATCCCGGTTACCGGGTTCCCATGTGTCGCGGTCACGACAAAAGAGGAACGACGTGCAACTAGCAATTCGTCTACGAAACGGACAACATCGCACCTCACACGACAATGCATTCGGTCCACGGTTATTGTCTCGGCGGTATACCTTTGAAACATGCCTCTCGGAGCAGGTTGAGTCATTGCAGTGTAGTTGTACATGGGTCGTCGTGGACGTCGTGGAAGTATTGGTTCCCGTGATGTTAGCTGAAGTAGTGGTACACGGGTCTTCAACGACGGTAGTTGTACACGTTTACGTAGATGTTCGGGGTCGTCGAGGTCAACGAAGAGGCCGAATGAGGCAGGCAGCCCAAGCACACAACATGGCGGCTCGTCTCCCTGGACCCATTCGATGTAGACACAAGAAGAGCGGGAGCAATGCGGTTGGAGGCGGTTGGGTATCCTAGGTTAGGCTAGGACGATGGGGGAGCTCGAGGTGGACTCTGAGGCTGGCAATCGTCTACCTTCGCGAGTGGAGAACCAGGAGAACTCGCAGGTCCTAGCTGGCAAATCGAGCTTCTAGGCACGGCTCCAGTGTGGCGAGGAGGGAAAGTGAGGTTGGATCCACACGGAGCCACCCGGATCCATCCATCCCAGACGGCTTCCGAGACCGACTGTGAGTTCCTGACACGCGTCGTGGAAGCTTCTTGGGAGGGGGAGAGTGCAGGGGGAAGAACGAGGTGAGAGAGAGAGAGAGGAAGAAGGAAGGAAGATAAGGAGGAGCGGGACACCTACACCGCTACGCTCAGGCGATGCGCGGCCATGGTGCTCGGGCACGAGCTTCTAGGTGCCAAGCTGGGACTTATGTGGCTGCGGTTGGCTGGCTGGATCGGACAAGAGGAAGGAGGAGACGACTGTTGTTGGGTCGATGGGGGAAAATTGGAAGGGCGGCGGCGCTGTCGGGAGGGAATTTCTTAGCTAGGGTTAGGGCAGGATTAGACTACATTTCGTATATAAATAGCCACTATTTTTTATATGGGTCTAGTTAGCCCTCCGATCTCAATCGAACGGTCGCAGAAAAATAGGCTAGGGGGTTGATCCAGATCCAACGGTCCCGACCGCCCGGTTCGGATCCGGGGAACGTTCTAGACTAGGTTGCGGTCAGGTCGGTGCACTATGCAGAGGGGCTAGTGGGGATGAGAGGGAAAACGGGCAACCCGGCGACATAGTTTAAAACAACAAAAAACATCTGACGATGGGCGACTATAGTGTCGCTATAGGTTTAACGGTTCAGGTATGAAACAAACTCCGATTGCAACAAAAATTGACAGGCGGCCTACCTACACTATATTTGGACTGTACGCCAAATTGAAACCAATTAGAGAATGTCTTATACACACCTTTAAAAACTATATTTCAATGATGTCGCAGGCGCGTGCATGTGTGGTTGGTCTCAAAGTGGACAACGACGAAACGGAGATAACCGACAACTAATAACAGATGCATGTTTCAAAAACTGATGACAACGAAGTGCCGATGCAACACGGATGATGTGAATGATGCGATGATGACTGTGAAAAACAAATAGATCACACGACGACAATGGAATAAAAGTGGAATCTTTTGGAACGTCGGTCTCAGGCTATTACAAGATGAGAAGAGCAAGATCTATCAGTTTCGAGGTGGTCTCAAAGAAGATTTGCATTTTTATCTAGCTCTACATGACCCTCCTGAGTTTGATCTGTTCTATCACTTAGATATCAGGGCTGAGTCACCTTTGCTCAGGGTGGAAAATTCAAGAAAACTCTTTAGGGACTCTAACTCTTCTTCGTCCTGAGCTCAGATTGTCCCAAAGAAGCTGAAGTTCTGGGTTCCTCCTCCACCTTATCGGCCAGAGTAGTTCAAGCAGTCTGGTGGTCGTAGATCTTCCCACCCACCCAACCCAGTCTCCTAGCAGAAGTCTCAGCCTCCTAAGTCAGGAGCTCCTCCAGCTCACTTTCGCCTGCTACTAGAGGTGACTTGTCACAAGTGTGGTCAGAAGCTCCACTACTCCAACAAGTGTACCAGTCAGCGGCGTCTTCCCCTTCCTCCTTCAATCAGGCCCTCGGGCAATGCAATGGACAAGCATAACCCCAAGTCAGTAAGGGTGAACATGGTCAATGTAGCTAAAGCATAAGATTCCTTAGATGTGATAATGGGTAATCTCTTGGTTAATCCTATTCCTGCAAAAAAAATGTTTGATACTCGTGCATCGAATTGCTTTATCACTCTTCCATTCTTTTCAAAGCATGAGTTTGTTTCTCACGATTTTCTTAACGCAGTATCGGTGGTTTCCCCTGGGAAATTGATGAACTCCAACTGCTTGGTTCCGGATGTCTCTGTCAAGATGGGTAATTATTCCATTCTAGCTTCTCCAATTAATATTGGCAGTTCAAATATCGATCTTATTCTTGGCATGGATGTAATGCCCCAAGATTGTACCTTGCCTTTATTGGAACCTTCTGTATGTGGGTCCATCATTTCATTGCAATGAGAGCTCAATGCATGTGTTATTTCATGTGCCACCTTGTTTTATCTTTCCTTTGCATGCATGCATCCATTCCATTCATCCATGTCTTTGTGTTGTTGCCTTGTGATCATATGTATGTGGTGTGATACCATATGTGATGTGTGTTGTTAGGTGTTGCTATGTGAGATGATGTGGAGTAGTGTTGGTTGTAAGTAGAGAGCACTATGTTGGTTGTTTATAGGATTCAAAACCCTCTTCCTCTCTTTTGTCTCAAGGTCAAGATCTACTTGCCCCATCCCTGTTTTAAAAAATGTCCATGATTTCGTATGTTTTGTGGTGGTTGTGGGCATGTGAAGTTGCTTTTTTGAAACTTTGGTTGTGAGGTGCAAATATTCACAAAATAGAGAATTAAATTTTGTTTTGTAAACATTTAGTTGCTCCAAAAATACCTTTTCTATTTTATTCAAATAGGTCATAATTTCTTATGACCAGGGGTATTTTTGCTTTATTTTTAGCATTATCTGATTAGCCTGTGCAATTATTTTCTTTGTCTGGTCTTGGTTTAATAAGAAACCCCAGATGGTTTCTTTTCCTCTGTCTGTCACCAACTTGGGCTACTCACCCCCTCCCGACGCCCATCTCCCTCTCTGTTTCCTAGCGACAGCCCATGCGGCATGACCTCCTTCTTCCTGATACCGTCGGCCAGGCGCTGCTTTCCATCAGGGCTGCACAGGGAGACCGAGAGGTTTAACACCGTCCGTCCCATTCGCGGCCCCCATATAGCCTTGGCATGCGTGCCCCCCTTGGCCTAGGGTTCCGCGTCACCCTCCTTGCACCGCCACCCCTCCCTCCATCTCCTTCTTCCACCCCAGGTAATCGCTTTGTAGATTAGGTAGCAGAGACAAAGAAGTGTGCCGCCGTCGTTCCGGTGCATCCATTGTCTCCGGCGCAGTCCAACACGTCGGGGGTCTCGGGTAGGCCCCCGCACTCCATTCCCGTCCTCGGTGAGGCCGGGGAGCGACCACACCGACGGGCAGCTCTACATCTTCGGCATGTTCCCGGCGAACTCCTTCCTCTACTTCGGTTCTGGAGCAGGCCATCTTCTTCAAATCGTCTTCGTTCATCTCTAGGTGGCTCCTTCCTCCGATCGGCCCTCTTCTCCTTTCCCTAGGGTTAGCCTGCTCTCTTCCTCCCTTCCCCCTCGTCACCGTGCCTCTGTCCTGAGAGGAGTACGGTAATGCGGTGCATGTGTGTTCTTGTGTGGTGGATCTGCTCGTCCCGATGCTCAGAGCAGCTGATCCAATGTGGTAGGAGTTGCTAGCGAAGATGTTCCCTTCTCTGGCGTAGCAGTAGCAGTAGTAGAGACGTTCCGGTGCTCGTTGTCGTCGTTGTCTCTCTGTGCATAGCAGAGCAGGGCGACCATGTTGTCTTGTAGTGTTACCTTGTAGAGTCCCTCTATTCTGTCAACTATCAAAGCGTAGTGTAGTGGTTGCAGGGTGGTGTGTAGATGCAGACGGTTGCGGGTTCGAGTCCCAGTGAAGCATCCCATTTTTGCAGTTTATTTGGCAAAGTAGCACAATAGCACAGGGGCATGGCTTAGCTTGTTTGGCTTCCCTGTTCTGTCGAGCAGAGAAGGAGTAGCGCAGTGGTGTTTTATCAGTGGGTTATACCTGCAGGTCTGGGGTTCGAATCCCAGACCAGCCCCTTTATTTTTTTGTTGCATTCCTTTACTGTTTTGCATTGCTGGTTTGAACAGTTGATGTGATAGGCTTAGTCACTCTTGTAGTATATATTTTAGCCCACAAGCAGCATGGTGTTCCTAGTATTTTAGCTAGCTTGGTAGAAATGCATGCAGGGTATTGTGTGTATGTGTCATGTGATCTAGATGCCATTCATGTGTGTGTGTTACTTATGCTCATGAGAAATGATCTTGGGCATAAGGTAGTGCAAGTGTGTGCATGTGTGTTTCTTATGTGGTTGAGTAATGAACTCAAGTACTAGCTTGTGCAAGTGGTGTTGTGTGTGCTTGTTTGTGTGTGTGTCTCACACATGCCCAAGTCATGGTGTGTCTTGTCATTCACTTGAGTGCAATCATGGATGTGTAAGTGTAGTAGAGATGATGTGGTGTAAGCTAGTGAGGTATGTGATAACTAGCATGTGTAGGTGATATTATGTGTGTGCTTGTTGTAAGTGAGTGTGTTGTGTTGTGCTAAGGCACATGAACATTAGGTCTACCCCTCATGTGCACCATTGTACTTGTGAGAGTGTGCATATGCATGTGTAGGTGATGAGCTAGTGGAAGCACATGTGATGATGCACTATTCATCCATATGTTGTTCCATGTAAATCTTCTTCTTAGCTTTGTGCCCAATTGTTCTATGAAAGTCCCTATGTATTATATATGTTTTTGGGGTAGA
Source organism: Hordeum vulgare subsp. vulgare (assembly GCF_904849725.1). Lineage (NCBI taxonomy): Eukaryota > Viridiplantae > Streptophyta > Magnoliopsida > Poales > Poaceae > Hordeum > Hordeum vulgare. The sequence goes on along the minus strand of NC_058523.1, from coordinate 279,524,162 downwards.
ATCATCCCAGGAATCCAATGGTGGGTTCAGATTCCACTTTGGAACACTTTCTGGGAATGTGATATTTCTGTTTTTTTCAATGTTTAGAGCTTGGTTCCATGTGATGTGATGAGCCCAAGAGGTTGAATCTTCGTTGTGGCAGTAGAGGGTGAACCCCTCTACAACATGTTGGTTTTGTTTCATGCTTAGTAGTTCATATGTGCCAGTGGTGATTAGTCAAAGTAGGCATGTGGCTGAAATTCCAGTTTAGTGAAAATCTGTGATTTTCACTAAGTCTGAGAATCTACTTATATTTTCTTCTCCTGTTGTTGTGCTTGTAGAAGTCCATGTGTTCGTAATCAGCCCTTTCTATCAACTACAAAGTTGTATCTTTTGTGTTTGTCTAGCTCTCTGTCAATTTTCATTCCATTAGGATTCCTGTAGATGTTGTTTTGGGTGCTGTCAAAATGCCTCTGAGCATAAACAGCTAGTGAGAATCTGGAATTTTCACAAAGTCCATGAAAACTGATATTTTTCTCCAAGTTAACAGCTGCAGAACTTTCTGTGTGAAACTACTTTGTATTATCTTTTTGCTCATGCTTGTAGAGCTTTTGAATAGCTTCTACCACATATCCTACTTGGCACATTGGGGTGGTTGTAGGTGCTTTGCATGTAGCTCTCAAACTGCTATGATGTTGTTTATGGCAAAATGTATAGTTTTGATGTTTTGATGCTTGGGAGTGCATAGATGATGGAGTGGTGATATTCCTTGCACCACCCCATCCATACTTGTTTGTTTTATTTCTTGGCAACCTGGGAATACCAGAAGTATGCCATTGGAGTGTGTTGTGATGGATTTGATACGTAGGAATCGGTTTCTTGTTTTGTTGTTTCCGGTTGATCCGTAGCTCCGTTCGTAACGTTCTTTATATGTTTTTGCATTGTTTTCGTGTGACGCATCTGTTCATGTCATTCTCATTCATGTCAGGATAGCTTAGGGTGCAGTTCTGTCAAGTAGCTTCTAATTCCTTCTCATGCTTGTACTAGTGACTAGAATAGAGGTGCATGTTCATTTTCATCTCATGCATCATGTGCTTGTTGCAACTTGTGGTGCTGTTGTTCGTTGGATACTATTTTTATGTTGGGTAACACCGGGATCGGAGAACGAATACGTGGATCTGGGAGAGTACGTGCAGGACGAACAAGAGCAGTTCCAAGCTGAGGACATCACAAGCAAGATGATATGACCTTGATTCCATCTCTAGACTTGTTATGCTAGATTCACGTTTCCTTCATCATATGCTCGCTCCCTACCACTGAAATAATTTCCTCCTGATATTGCCATGAAACCCGAACACTTATCCCTTCCTAGGAAATATTGAATGGATAAGTAGGCTTTGCTCAGCTTCTTATGTCAGTGTTGCTAGTTGGAGGTTCAATTTTCTCATGTGATAACATGAGTTTGATATCATTATGCTAAATCTTTTATTAGTTAATGCACCTATATACTTGGTAAGTAACATAAGGCATTGCCTTTTGCCGGGTGTTTTGTTCCGTTACTGCCGCCATAGTTACCGGCTACCGGTGTTTGATTCCACAACTAATCGCTCCAAACACGTTCGGGGTTGTTATGGTGACCCCCTTGATAAATCGTGTAGTGTTAAAACTTGTCCGGCAGGACCCAACATTGGTGTTAATTTGCTAATCACTTAATAATAATCTGCATAGGGAATAGCTACCCCGAGGAATTAATCAACAACCCGGGCCAGTGCTCCTCAAGAGTGTTGGTCCAAACTAGAGCACCGTGTGGGGCCATCCCGGGGCAACTCGGGAGATTTCTCTAGCCATTGTACGCTTCACTTATCAGGCGTGTCCTGAGACTGAGATATGCAGCTCATATCAGGGTCGTCGACACGTCGGGAGGTCCTGCTAGTCTTGTCTTACCTTATCGATATATCTTGCGTATAGGAATCCCGGTGAAGCTTTGGTTCTCCCCAGAGTTGAGGTTTTCCTCTAAGGAATCCGACGAGATCACGAGATTCGTGATCGAGGATTAGTTTGCGGCCTGTGACAGTTTGTAATGGACTAGTTGGAGCACCACTGCAGGGTTTAATCTTTCGGAAAGCCGTGCCTGCGATTATGTGGCATCTTGGAATATTTGTTAATATCCGTTTATAGATAACTTGAACCTAAGCTAATAAAATTGCCAACTGTGTGTGTAACCACGAGTGTCCCCTTCGGAGACCTCTCTTCGATCGGGAACATGGTGGGGTTATGATTGACATAAGTAGGTGTTCAGGATCACTTATTGATTAGTTAGTCTTCGCCCGCTAGAATGGACCACCATCAATACTTTTTTCACGTAAGTTAGCAACCATAAATGCTTAGGATGCTGCAACCTAAACACTGAACCTTCCTTACCTAATAACTTGACTAGTTCTGGCACCGAGGTCATAGATTGTTGAGTCTCCGTGTCTCACAGATACCTTCAAGACCCCAACAGGTACAGGTATGCCTGACACAGTTGATCTCGATGGCACGCAACTGGCGTGGCAGTACGATGAGGAGACCGACCGCTTGTACGTGAGATATCCAGAAGACTGAGGCGTGGTAATGATCGTGGGCAAGCATGCAGGGTAGCATAGCCTTTTCTCATGTTTTGTAGTCCGTAGCGGAACTACCTTGTTTGCATAAATGCGTGATGTAAACTCTGATATTATGTATGTGATGGCAGTTGAATCCCTAATTGTCATTCTATTATTAAGTATGTGCTATGTTAGCGTGCTTGCGAGATGCTTAGACGCGCTTCTTTCCAATTCTGGGCCTCGTTCCCTAACTCGGAAAGCACCGCATCTTAGTCGTTACAAGTTGGTAATCACAGACTTACGACCAATGGATTTTTTGTGTGATCATACTTGGCCGAGTCGAGTCTAGTAAATGTTTTGAGTCTTAGTTATATCGGAGAGTAGAATTCTTTTTTCTCCTCTTGCATGCTCTAGTGAGGTTCCCGACTTAGGAAATCTTAATTCTACTCCTCTTCTCGCTAAAAAAAAGTTAGGATCACGCGGGTATTTTTGAAATCTATATGATTTCGATGTGACGGAGTTCTGTCTTGGTGCCTCCTGTCTGCCTTGATTTCTTCCGGGGAGTTGAGCTCCAGGGGATTCTTGTGCACATCGCCATCATTCAGATTTCTGAGTATCTAAGAATAAAGGATGTTCGTAATTGCTTCAATACTAGTAGTGGCGAGATAAACCCGATGTCCCCAGTACTAGTGTAGATTGTTCGGTAGTACTGCCATACTTTGTATCGTTGTGATCACGAGGGTCTATTGTAGATGAAGGACCAAAATTCTGGTTATGTGTTGACGGATGTGATACACTGGACAGGTTAGTATAGGAGTTGTGTGAATATTACTCCTTGTATCCGTGTACTAGATTGCATGACCAAATATTTTGGGAATTCATAGGTGGGATATCAAGTAGTAACTTATAGGACAATCTTCCTATAGATGCATGATGTGAGGTTGGGATTCGATATTCAGTGGGTATGTTTGTTCACGGTCGTCGTACAGTAGTTCTCGTTGTGTCTTAAAGAGTCCTTGTAGCTCGCTACGACTCGGGGATACTTCGTAAGTCATGTGCACTACCTTGCACAGGAAGGCTACTGTAAATTCGAGCCCGTGCGATTGTATCCACAAAGATATCGCGTGAAATCTCGATCATATGTTTGTTCCGAGCAGTTCTAGCTCATACTTGTTTGCAAGTGGTCTTAATCTGAATTTTGTCGACCATCACTTTCAGGAAGCATTCTTACTATTTTGTTCGAGTACAATTGCTAACATTCCTGTTCAGATATTCGTGCCATTTTGATTCAGCTATACCTTCAATTTATTCTGTGGGCTAATGTGTTGTCCGTCTTCAGGATGGCTCCACCAACTTGTTATAATTCAGGTCGTGAGGATGTGCCCCCATCACCTCCTCCTCCGGAGAATCCTCCTCCGCCGCCGCCTCCTCCTGCAGAGGCTTGGCAAGAGGTGAGGGCTGCTACAACTGCAAACACTCAGATGTTGCTACAGTTGTTCCAAGAGAGGGCTAATCAGCAGCAAGGCAATTTCCAGCATGGTGCCAATCAGTTTGCTAATCTGTGCCAGTTCCTGCCAAATCAGCAGAAGACTTTCACTTCCTGTGACCAGCCATTTGATGCTGAGGATTGGATCTGCAACATGAACAAGCACTTTGAGTGTAGCAATGTTCGTCCTGAGGATTTCGTCAAGTTTGCAACATTCCAGCTGAAGGGCAAACGTCTATCTGGTGGCAACAGTGGAAGGATTAAAGGGGTGCTAGAGTGATCACTTGGGATGAGTTCTGCCGTGACTTCAGATCCCACTACATTCCGTCCAGCTTCGTGGAGGAAATGTGTGAGAAGTTCAGGCGCCTGAAGCAAGGTGGTAACTCCGTGTACAAGTACAACGTCGAGTTCCACGAGCTAGACCGATACGACTTGCAGGATATCGCTGATCAGAAGAGTAAGATTTATCAGTTTAGAGGTGGCTTGAAAGAAGATTTGCATTTAGCTCTCACTTTGCACGATCCTGAGGAGTTCGATAAGTTCTACAACTTAGCTCTCAGGGCTGAGATAGCTTTGCTCAAGGTGGAGAGTTCTAAGAAGCAACAGATGTTTTGGGTGTCTCCTCCTCCTCCTCGGCACACGCAGCAATTCAACCATTCTGGTGGCCGAGAATGTTCCCACCCACCCAACCCATCCTTTCAGCAGAGATTCCAGCAACAGAAGCAAGGGCCTCCTCAGACACAGTACCGTCAGCCAGCAGATGTTACTTGTCACAAGTGTGGGCAGAAGGGTCACTATGCCAACAAGTGCACTTCTTAGCTCCGTCTTCTGCCTCCTCCTCCAGTCATACCTCCAAGCAATGCTCTAGTCAAGTTCAACCCCAGGTCTGCTCGAGTCATCATGGTGAATGCAGCTGAAGCAGACAACTCCTCTGATGTGATCATGCGTAACCTTTCACTCAATGATTTTCCTGCTAAAGTCTTGTTTGATTCTGGTGCTTCGCATTGCTTTATGTCAAAGTCATTTTTCATCAAGCATGATTTTCCCTCGACAAGTTTGCATAGACCTTTGGGTGTTGTTTCTCCGGATGCGCAGATGAGGTCAAATTATATAGTTCCTGATGTCTCTGTCAAGATAGGAAGTTATTCTTTTCTCTCTTCTGCGTATGTCTTGGGCAATTCCGACATTGATTTGATCCTTGGTATGGACTGGTTGGCCATGAACAAGGCATCGATCGATTGTGAAGCTAAAGAAGTGAAGCTTAGTCACTCTTGAGAGGACGTGATTATATTAGCGGCGCGCGATGATACAATCCATCTGTTCTCTTTGAATGAAAAGAGTGAGATTAATCCTATTTCGCAAGTCCGAGTGGTCTTCGAATATGAAGATGTGTTTCCAGAAGAGCTGTGAGGAATACCTCCGCACCGAGAAGTTGAATTTGTCATTGATCTTGAACCAGGAACTGAGCCTGTGTGCAAACGACCATACAAGTTGGGTCCAAAATAGTTGAAGGAACTTAAGAGGTAACTCGATGAGCCGGAGCGTTTGGGTGTGATCAGACCGAGCTCGTCTCCGTGGGGCTCTGGAGTTCTGTTTGTCAAGAAGAAGGATGGCACGGACCGGTTGTGTGTCGATTACCGTCCATTGAAAAAGAAGACCACCAGGAACAAGTATCCACTTCCGAACATAAATGAGTTATTCGAACAGGTGAAAGGGGCGAAAATCTTCTCCAAGCTCGATCTCAGAATGGGCTATCATCAAATTCGCATTCGCGGAGAGGATATTCCGAAGACTGCTTTCAGGACTAGTTTTGGCTCGTATGAGTATACGGTCATGTCTTTTGGTCTGGCAACTGCTCCTCCGACATTTTGTTGATTGATGAACTACATATTCTCTGTGTTCAAGAATGAGTTCGTCTTGCTTTATCTCGACGATATTCTGGTGTTTTCTAGAACTCAAGAACATGAAGAACATCTCAGATTGGTGCTTTCCAAGTGTGAGTTCTGGTTGAAAGAAGTCATCTATATTGGGCACATCATCTCTGCTAAGGGCATCAAAGTTGATCCATCGAAGGTGCAGGCCATTGTTAAATGGGAGCCTCCGCATAATGTGAAGCAGCTTCGAAGTTTTCTCAGGCTTGCAAGCTATTGTAGAATGTTCGTTGAGAACTTCACTTATTGATCAGTTAGTCTTCGCCTGCTAGAATAGACCAGCATCAATACTTGTTTCACGTAAGTTAGCCACCCTAAATGTTTAGGATGCTGTAACCTAAACACTGAACCTTCCTTACCTAATAACTTGACTAGTTCTGGCACCGAGGTCATAGATTGCTGAGTCCCCGTGTCTCACAGATTCCTTCAACACCCCAACAGGTACAGGTATGCCTGACACAGGTGATCCCGACGGCACGCAGCTGGCGTGGCAGTACGATGAGGAGACCGACCGCTTGTACATGAGCTATCCAGAAGACTGAGGCGTGGTCGTGATCGTGGGCAAGCATGCAAGATAACACAACCTTTTCTCATGTCTTGTAGTCCGTAGAGGAACTACCTTGTTTGCATAAATGCATGATGTAAACTCACATATTATGTATGAGATGGCAGTTGAATCCCTAATTGTCATTCTATTATTATCTATGTGCTATGTTACCGTGCTTGTGAAACGCTTAGATGCGCTTCTTTCAAATTCGGGGCCTTGTTCCCCAAATCGGAAAGGACCGCATCTTTGTCGTTACAATGGATTTCTGGAGATGAACAAGGCATCCATTAACCATGAAGCGAAAGAAGTCAAATTGACTCATCCTTCTAAAGACATGATCATTTTTGCTGCTTGCGATGACACGATTCGTCTATTCTTGCTGAATGAGAAGGGTGAAATTTCATCCATTTCTCAAGTGCCTATTGTGTGTGAGTATGACCACGTCTTTCTAGAAGAATTTCTCAGAATGCCTCCTGGCCAGCCAGTAGAGTTTGTGATTGAACGCGAGCGTCGAAGTGAACTAGTTTGCAAGCGTTCTTATAAGCTTTGTCACGAAGAGCAGAAAGAGTTGAGCAAACCACTTTATGAACAAGAACGTGTGGGTCTGATCACACAAAGTTCTTCTCCTTGGGGTTGTGGTGTTCTTTTTGTCAGGAAGAAAGATTGCACGAACCGGCTTTGTGTCGATTACCGTCCATTGAATAAGAAGACAATAAGGAACAAGGATCCACTTCCAAACATCAATGAATTGTTTGAGCAATTAAAAGGGGCCAAGTTGTTCTCTAAGCTTGTCCTTTGGATGGGCTATGATCAATTCCGCATTCGTGAAGAAGATATTCCCAAGACTGCTTTCAGGACAAGCTTTGGCTCCTATGAGTACACATTGATGTCTTTTGGTCTCACAAATGTCTTTTGGTCTCACGAAAGTTCTTATTGGTGTATCTTCATGACAATATAGTCTTCTCAGAGACTGAGAAATAACATGCAAAACATCTCAGGCTTGTTCTTGATAAGGTAAGAGAGCATACATTCTAGGTTAAGTTCTCAAAATGTGAGTATTGGCTCAATGAAGTGTTGTACCTTGGGCACATCATCTCTGCCAAGGGCATCAAGATAGATCCTTTGAAGGTTCAAATCATTGTTCAGTGGGAGCCTCCTCAGAATGTGAAGTAGCATCGAAGCTGTCTCATGCTTGCAAGCTATTGTAGAATATTTGTTTAGAACTTCTCCGAGATTGCTAAGCCTCTCTCCAACCTTCTTCGGAAGAGCATAAAATATGTATGGACTCTGGAGTGTGATTTGGCCTTTACTACACGCAAGCATAAGCTCACCTTAGCTCCGGTTCTGACTCATCCTGATGATTCCATGCCAATCCAAGTGTTCTATGATGCATCTCTCCAAGGTCTTGGCGGTGTTCTGATGCAAGAGAAGAAAGTTGTAGATTATACTTCTAGGTAGTTGAAGCCAAGTGAGAAAAGCTACCCCACTCATGATATTGAGTTGGGGGTAGTTGTACATGCTTGGGTGAATTGGAGATACCTCTTGTTGGAAGACAGGTTGAAGTCTACACCGATCACAAGATTTTGAAATACATCTTCACTCAACCGAATCTCAATCTTCGTCAAACACGTTTGGTGGAGACGATCCAAGATTACAAACCAAGCATTAATTATACTCCAGGGAAAGCAAATATGATTGGAGGTGCTTTGAGCATAAAGGCTTACTGCAATAGTCTCGTCTTCAAGCCATCCAGCATGATCTTTGTGAATCTTAGAGGAAGATCAACCTTTAAGTAGTACCTCAAGGATTTCTTGCCAACCTCTAGATTTCTCCTACCTTCGAAGACCAAGTCCGCCAAGCTCAACTTCTTGATGGTATGATGAACAAAGTGAAGATAGGCTTGGAAAAGAGCATTCCAAACTATGATTGCTTCCATGTTGATGAAAAATATACCTTCTTCTTTGAGGATCACCTTGTGGTTCCAACAGGAGAGGTCAGAAAATTTATGATGGATTAAGCCCACAACTCCCTTCTCTCGATACATCCAGGCAGCTCAAAGATGTATCAGGATCTAAAGCAAACCTTCTGGTGAACTCGCATGACATGTGAGATTGCTTAGTTCATGAATGAATGTGATTTGTGTCGCAGAGTGCAGGCAAAACATCATCGTCCAACATGTGTTCTTCATCCTTTGGTGATACCCGAGTGGAAATTCGATAATGTGGAGATGGATTTCGTAACCGGGTTTCCTAAGTCCTAGAGGGGCAACAATGCCATCTATGTGTTCATCGACAAGTTCACTAAAGTTTCCCATTTCCTTCGAGACAAAGAGTCTATCCCGGGAGCTCAGATGGGAGAGCTATACACTTCAAGGATAGTTTTTTTGCATGGTGTTCCTATGGTCATTTCTTAAGATCGTGGAAGCATCTGTTCACTTCCAAGTTCTGGGGTTCCTTATAGACTTCAATAGGCACCTAGCTCTCTTTCAGTATTGCCTTCCATCCTCAGACTAGTGGTCAAGTGGAGAGTCAGTCAAATGCTTGAAGATATGCTCACAGCTTGCTTGATTTCTTTTCTCATGAAGTGGGAAGACCACCTCCCGTTTGTTGAGTTCTCATACAAAAAAAGTTATCAAGCAAGTTCATGCAAGGCCCCATTCAAGATTCTTTATGGTAGAACGTGATGTACACCGCTCCATTGGTCTCAGATATGTGAGTGTCATATTCTGGGGAATGACATGATCACTAGGGCAGAAGAAATGTGTCGTGTCATTTGGGATAATTTGAAAGATGCTCAATCCTATCAGTAGAGCTATTATGCTAGCAAGCATCATGACATGACTTTTATGATCGATGATTTTTTCTATCTCAAAGTGTCTCCCATGAAGGTCACTCAGCGCTTTGGCATCAAAGGAATGCTAGCTCAACGATTTTTGGGTCCTCTCTAGATTGTTGGCAAAAGAGGTGAGCATGCTTATCAGCTAGAGCTCCCACCCAATTTCTCTGATGTGCATGATTTGTTTCACGTCTCTCAGCTCCGGAGGTGTTTCAAGACTCCCGAGCGCACAGTTGAATTCCAAGACATTCATCTTCAACCATGCCTTTCCTATCATGAGCATCCGGTTGCCATTCCCGAAGAGACGAAGTGCAGGACTCGTATCAGGTCTATCAAATTCATCAAAGTTAAATTGTCACGCCATTCCGATAAAGAAGCCACTTGGGAACGCGAGGACCTTCTCCGTTCTGAATATCCCGAGTTCTTTCAATCCTAGGTCCCGGGTCGAGATCCTCTTATAGTTTGGGACACTTGTAACAGCCCAAGTGCATTACCTTGGCATCTTTGTAATATTCCATGTTTTAACCTTCCTAGTTTCCCTCATATGTTGGGTTTAATAAATTGTACTTCATGACATTCATCATCCATGATAGCATCATGGCATCATCACATAATTATTTGTTGCATCTTAAAGCTTGTGTGCTTGATGTGGTGTGAGTGTATGTGTGGAGAGGAGTGCTTGCAAGTGACTTGTGTGTGGATCCCCAAGCAAACCCCTTTTACAAAACTATGCAAATAAAAAACTTTTTTATTCCAATGGTGAGGTGTGGTGCTTTTACTCACCCTAATCAACTTAATAAAATGTTGCTCTTTCACCTAATATTTTGTGGGGCATTTGAACTTAGCTCTTGGTCATGTGTGGTTATTCTTCCTTTTGTGACTTTTGCTGAAAACAGCTTCTAAAGTATTCTTTTAGTGTTTTAAATATTTGATCAACAATTCCCAATCTAATTTTGTTAAGTGGACCTTATTATTTTGAAGGGCCAAATTATTTTTGCATTTCTCTCTATTCTTTCCAAAAACTCCCTAGATATTATTTTGTTGCTGTTGTTTATTAAAAAATCAAGCCTTTTATTTTTTTTCTTTCATATAATAGTTAGAAGCATCCCATCCCACCTCGGCCTTGCCTCCCCTGGCCCAGCGACAGCCGCAGAAGCCTAGCAGGCGGCCGAGCTTCCTCTCTCCTCATGGCCACCAGGTCACCTGACGCTGTCGTCCCCGTCAAAGTCAGCAACAGAGAGAGTGAGAGCGAAGCCGTGATCCTTCACGAACGTCGATACCGCCCCCCTATTTAGCCGACCCACCTCGCTAGGGTTCCCCTCTCCTCCTCCTTCTCCCTCGCGCCACTGCCACCTCTCTTTTCCCCCTCGCCACTTCTTCGCCGCTTCGGCAGCAGCAGTGAGAGAAACTCAGAGAGCAGCCGAAGCTGCACCGCTCGTCGCTGTCAACCTCGACTCCGACGCTTCCTCCAAGATGTCCATGAGATCGTTGTTGTTGTCCTTGACCTGTTCCCAACACTAGGAGGCTCGGAGCATCTCCATGACGTTGGTCCCGTTGTCGCCTTGGTCGCGTGCCAGCAGCTTCGGAGCACCAGCGGCTTCCCCTCCGCATCACTTCAAGCTCGTCCTTGACCTCACTGAAGTGAGCCACGACCAGATCCCCCTCTCTATGTTGCATCCGTGCGTAGTGTCGCCGACGAGGTCGTGGCCATGCCAAAGCAGCGGCCCATGCCCAAACGCCTCGTGTGCTCGTCACCATTGCCTTTTTATCCCTCAATAATTGCGTCGCCGCCCCAAGCCCGAAGGAATGGATTCCCCATGAGATCCCACGTCCCCAAAGGCGTTATGTTGCCCCGTTTGTAGTCGCGGTAGCCTCTCGCCGTCGTCGTCTTCTCTGGCCTCGGCCAGTGGGAAGGTCCAGAGTTGGGGCTGGTTAAAAAGGCGTCGAGACCTTCCTCTATCTAGCCCCCATGTCTAATCCTAGTGGTTGCGCCTCCACTGTACAATCGGGGAGACCCTGGTACGAGTCCCTGTCGCGTCCCCTTTTTCCCCCTAAATTTCCCTGAGCTAACAGTGGGCCAGGGCCGACGTGTCATCCCCCTAAGGCCTGTGGTGTCCATTCTAGGTGGGGCCTGGTGTTGTTTTTATTTTTATTTTTACTTATTTTTTGTGTTAAATTATTTTTTGTGATTATTTTCTCTTAAGGAAATATGCCAGAATTGGATATTTCCTGATCTCGTAGTTCTAGTTTAGGATATGCCAAATTTGGCATATGCCAAGATATAAGAGACCCTTGTCATTTTCGATTTGCGTTTGTGTGATGTTTTTTCTATAAAAGCATAGGGGCGTAATATATGATTTTGGGGTAGAAAAATCCCAAGAATTCGGTGGTGGCATTAGTTTTGTATTTTGAGCACCTATGTAGAAATGTTATTTTATGATAAGATGCCATTTTGTAACTTTTGCATGAATTAATCCTTGCACTATTGGGTGAATTTGTCAACATGAATGTGGTAGAGTTTTGAGGGTACTAGGCCCTTGTATCTTTCCTTGCAATGATAAGATTGTCGTTTAGTGGGTTTCTTGCTATGAACATGCTATGAAAATAGTGTTGTTTCAGATGCCTAAACAATTCTGAGTATATAACATGGTTATTTTGTTGCTATATTGTCTTGATGATTCACATGGATCTGTTGATTGTTTGTGGATGGTTCGGTGCTATGATTTGTAGTGCTTGTTGCCCTATGTCAAATGGTGCCAACACCTTGCCAAATAGGTTTTGCATCCTAGAGTTTCTCACTGTCAAATATGCTCTAAAGTTGTAAATTGATGTGATTTCCTTTGTGAAATTTGGCTATGTCTTTGAATCTGCTCTTATTTGCATGCCATATTTAAGGGATGCTCCCATGTTTTTTGTGCAATTTCAGCTCATGCTTAGTGGGAATGACTTGTAGTAGTTGTTGCCCTCTTTCATCATGTTAAAGTTCATGCCATGAAACTTGATGTAGAGTAGAGTTTTATTGCTGTCAACATGCCATCAGGTTAAAAAACTGCAAGTGCAAATTGAGATTTTCATGAAGTATTAATCGATATTGTTTTTTGGCATGTTGACAGCTTGTTTTCCATTGTTTCACGAACCTATCTAAGTTGCTCTTAGTTAGGTATTATTGTGCACTTTCTTAGCTTCATATTCATGTCTTGGTTGAACTAGTGGCTATAGCTACTAGTTTTCACATGATCAAAGTGGTATGTTGTTGTTTGTGGACATATTGGTTGGTCAATTGTTTTGTGCTTTCTGTGAGTTCTACTCCTTTGTATTGCATGATCTTCAGGTATATTCCCCCTGGAATTTCGTGCGATGTTCAGTGTCATACTTGGAGTGCCAAGGAAAGGCCCATAGCTCCCTCTCAATACTGGTTAGTCAAAGTTGTCTTCCTTATCTTGTTTTGTGGATTCCAGGATCTCCGTAGCTCAGTTTGTGGCGTCCGTTATGTTTTTTGCATAGTTTTCTCATGATGCATCAATTAATGCCATGTTCATGCATGTCCAAATTAATAAACTTGAGGTTCTGTCTAGAATGCTAAATAACTTATTAAATGCACGAGAAAGATGACGAATTATCGTTGTCATGCTCCTTTCATAACCACACTCATGCATCATGTCCTTTGAAACATTGCACCTTGCCGTGTATTCATCAGATGTGTACTTTCTTGGGTAGAATCGGGAGCTGAGAACGAGTGCGAGGATCATATTGAGTATGTTCTTGAAGAGAAAGAGTTGTACCCGTCAGAAGAACCAACAGGCAAGATGATTGTGACCTTGATATGGTCTCTAATTTTTGTGTGCTTGGATGACTCATTTCCATCGCTAATTATCGCTGCCTACCACCTGAATATTAAGCCTCCAAACATTTCCATGAAAAGCCTCTAACCGCTCCATAACCTAGGAACCCTTGACTGGCTGAGGTAGCGCCTGCTCAACCCTCTTATAGCATTATTAGTTGCAGGTGCGGGCTGACCCATGTGTTGACATGGGTTTTGAATATCATCTTATTACTTCTATTTAATTTAATGCACCTATATACATGCTAAAAGGCGGAAGGCTTGGCTTTTGTTGTGTGTTTTTCCACTTTTGCCGGCTTAGTTTCGACTACCGGTGTTATGTTTCATATTGGGCGCTCCTAACACGCTTGGGGTTATTATGGGGACCCCCTTGATGACTCGTTTTGGTTTATGACTTGTCTCGCAAGACCCAACTTTGTTACTCAATTCGCTAAACAACTTAGTAATAAAAATCATAGGGAATAGCTACCCCGAGGATAATTACTCAACCCCTGGCTAGTGATCCTCATGAGTGTTGGTCCAACCTAGAGCTATGTGCGGGGCCAACCCGAGGCAACTCGCGAGATATGTATCAGGCCACTGCATGTTGTGCTTATCCGTCATGTCCTGAGAACGAGATACGCGGCTCCTATCAGGTTCGTCGACACATTGGGTGGTCTTGCTCGATTTTTCTTTACCTTCACGAGGTGTCTTGTGCATCAGGATTCCGATGATACTTTGGTATATCTTAAGGTTGATGTTTTCTACTAAGGAATCCGAGCAGATCAAGGGTATGTGTGTCGAGGCTTAATATGCAGCTTGTCGTAGTTTGTGATGGATTAGTTGGAGCACCCCGGCAGGGTTAATATCTGTCGGAAAGCCCTACTCACGGTTATGTGGAAACTTAGAAATTTTGTTTAACACCTCGTTCTAGATAACTCAAAGTGAAATTTATGAAATATGCCAACTACGAGAATAATTGTGACTGTCTCTTTCGCGAACTCCTTCTCCGACTAAGGACACGGTGGGGTTATGACTGACATAAGTAGTGGTTCAAGATCACCATGTTTTATGGATGATTAAATAATGGTGTGTAGCTTGTAACTTAACTAGTGAAGAGTGTAAGCCATTCCTTATACTCATCTCTTCATGTATGTATTGCGATGATTTTTGTACTTGCGAAATGCTAAGATGCGCCTCTATCCAGATTAAGGCCTCGTCCCCAATTATGTATAGTGCCGCATCTTGGACGTTATGGATAGTGCCGCATCTTGGACGCATCATCATCATGCCATAACCAATATTTAGATGAATAAAAAATTATCACCCTTTAAATATAGATATTTTTACTAACCAACAACCATGCATTCACGCCCTTTCATAGTACCACATCAATATCAATAACCCACAATTTCTCTTGTATGTGCTACCTGAAGGTTTTGATTATGCACTCCTTGAATACCTATTATTTTTGGATTTGTCTTATAACTCATGCAAATTACTTTCACTATGTATTTAACTCTAAAATAAATTTTAGTGAAGAACGAAAGTGCAACTATTTCTATAAAATTTGTACTACATCGTGCTCTAAAAAATATAAGTGAAGAACTAGAGCAACTGCTTAGCTCAAAAGATATAAGTGAAACACATAGAGTATTCTAATAAATCATGGTGAAAATGTGTCTCTCCGGAAAACAATGATTGTGTAAAACTATAATACACAATGCTCCTGTAATGCCCAAGATGAGATCCTATCCTTATTTTGGCACGAGGGCCTCGACGGGGATAGAAGCGCCTCTCGTTGTTTCACAAGAATGGATATCATTCAAAGTACGTGTAAAGAAGAGATGAGTATATGGGACTGGCTTACACTCGCCACAAGCTAATCATGAACATCACAACAAAGCAATAGATTAAGTCATCATGCAGAAGAGCAGGGTCCGACTACGGACAAAATCAAATGAATAAACGACGTACATCCTTGCTATCCGATGCTATCGGCCTGGAACCCTTTCTTGATCAATCAAGAAGAAGAAGAAGAAGAAACTCCAAATAGAACAATCAACGCGCTCACGTCAAAGTATCATTTTACCTGTACGTGCAACCGTTGTTGTAGTAATCTATGTGCTACAGGGACTTAGCAATCTCATTTCCAAAGGTATCAAGACTAGCAAATATTAATATATGAGGTATGGTTAAGTGGTGAGGCTGCATCAAGCACTAAGCATTTATTTCAGGTGGCTAACCTACGAGTACAAGAAACAGAGGGGGGTGATATACGCATAACGAATGTGAACTAATCATAATCACGAAGTGATTTTTAACCCCTACCTGCGAGTCAAACATAACCCCACCGTGTCCTCTCTCCGATGCAGAACTCATGATCAGAGACACTCACGGTTATGCACACAGTTGGAATATTTTAATTAAGTTTACTTCAACTTTGCTATGACTGGGTGTTGAACAAAGTTTCCAAGTTTCCACATAATCGTGGTCATGGCTTTTCGAAAGATTTAGTACTGCATGGGTGCTCCAAACTAGTCCACCACAAACTACCACAAGCTGCCCTGGAGAGAAAACCTAAACCTTGAGATAGCCCGAGGTATCTTCGATATCCGAGTGCACAAGACCTTCGATAAGAGTAAAATAGTTCCAGCGAGACCGCCGGGCAGGCCAGATCCTAATAGGAGTCGTGCATATCTCTTCCTCAGGGCACTACCGGATGAGTGACGCGTACGGTGGCCAGATATAAATTCCCCGAGTTGCCGCGGGGTGGCCCCGCAGAGTTCTCTATTTAGGACCAACCCCATCAGCATTGGCCCTTCATGTATTAGATTGAATAACGAACCTCGGGTAGCGCTAACTCCCTATGCATCAAATTAATTACCAGCATTACTATGTTGGGCAAATATAGTACCAAACCGAAAAGTTTTATCCCAAACCAAAAATCAAGGGGGTCCGCATAACAACCACAAACTTGTTAGTAGCGCTCACTATGGAACATAACACAGATACACAAGTAACTAGGGCGGCAAAAGTGGAACAAAACACCGAGCCAAAACACCAAGCCTTCCATCATTTACCAAGTACACAAGTGCATTAAATTTATAAGTAACAATATTCTAATATATCAAGGAATCCATATTGTCACATTGTAAAAAACATACTCCTGCAACTAGCAATGCTATATGAAGGGTTGAGCAAGCGGTAACATAGCCAAACAAAGGTTTGCTAGGATGTGGAGGTGGTTAGAGGTTATTCATGGCAATGTTGGGAGGCTTGACGTAACAGGTGGTAGGCAACATGACATAGAAATAGAAGCGAGACAACTGGCATAGCAGTCATAGTAGTGGTATCTAGGGAAATGATCATCTTTCCTGTGATCCCTCTTGGAAGTAGAACAAATCAATGAAGTAGACGAACCAACGTAGTCTAACGAATCCTCACTCTCCGAAGAGGTTCAGAACTCTATCGATAAGAAACAATTCAGAAATAACAATCAACACATAAGAAACACCATAACATATGCATGACATGATGCACAAACCCGTATGATGCATGTTTGGATAGTTATGCAAGGCATGCCAATCACAATAATCAAATACTACACACTAAGTGAATCTCAATGTGCAACTAGTTGCATATTGACGAAACTCCACACCTGAATCACTTAACTAACTCTCGTTTATTGAGAGGACAAGCTTAAATGTTGGTTAACATGGCAAGAGGTGAAGCATAAATTAACTACACCACCCAGGCATTTTAAATGAGGTCGGAAACAACTTATAGCATTTCCGAAATGACCCTATATGTTAATTTTGAAATTGGTCCATATCTGAACTAAACATGCTTTATATTTATTAAAAAGGAAAATAAGGTGCAGCATGTGAGTCTAGACGTTTTTTTAGTCAAGTTACATTTATATATCATTAAAATCTGAGCTATGGTTATTTACTTATGAAAAAACCATTATTTACATGGCATTTGGAAACTTTTAATGCAAACAATATTTTAAATGTTATTAATCATGCATGGGAATGACACATTTGAATTACATGCAATTTAATGAAAACATCAGCATATAATATGATATGGAGCATTTGTTATCATGCCGGAAGGAAAACGGTGCCACAACAATGAAAACGAAAACGGTGCCACGACAACATTTCAGTTTTGGTAACCCGTTGAGATATTGATGGAAATGAATTGCGGCCGTGAGCGAATTATGCCAAAGAATGATGGGGTGATCCTGATTACCGAGTTCCCATGTCCCGGTGGCATGAATATGAAGGTTACTACAATTAACAAGGCATCTATTAAATGAAGAATGTCGCATGTCATACAATAATGTATTCATCCACGGGCATCGTCTCGGCGGTATACCTTTGTAGCTTGCATTCGGGGTGGAACGAGGTTCATCGAGGGAAGTAGTTGTACATGTGTCGTAGTGTAAGTAGTCATTCACTCGACGACCTTGACGGATCCACAACAACATAAAGGTTCACTTGCGAATCTTCAGTGACGGTAGTCGTACACTTGTGCTTGTTGAGGCAGTTGACGTCCATAGTATTTTCAGGTAGGTCTGGCACTTACAAACTCAGGGCTTGGTGATAAGGGACTTGACATGAACCAAACAAAATGACACAAAAGCCTTCGGGCATGTGTATCCAATAGGACAAAAGATTCGTCTGCATATGAAGGCCGTGGGTGTTCGCGGATGGGGTGCGTGTGGCACCTGCAAGTGATAGGAAAGGGGCTCCTAGAGGCCATGGAGTTGGACGAGGCGGACCCCACAAGCAGCAGGACGGAGCACGGCTAGTCAGCTGTAGATCAACAGTAGCAGGGACATACCGCTGCAGCTGAGAGCAATGGTAGTAAGCCACCGAGGGGGCGGCTTGCGGACGCTAGATAGGGGAGAGGCACGACAAGGTGTGGCGTGGGGACGAGGAAAGTCAGGGTGTGGCGCATGGATGGGGCTCTCCGTGGTGGCGCGTGTGGCAGCCAAAGGCGAGGTCGACCAAGGGTGTCGAGGCGAGGTCAGGCACGGTGAGGAAGTGGCTTGGTGCGGCAGCGAGCAAGAGGTTGAGGATGGCAGGGATGAGCGATGTAGTGGCGGTGGGTCGAGTGCGGCAGTGAGGTCGGCTCGGAGTTGCGGGCGGCAGCACACATGGCTACACGGGTAGAGGACGACCCGGCGGTCAGGGAAGGCTCCCATGTGCTGCAGCATGGGGAGGTGGTCGTCGGACAATGCGACGTGGGAGACGAGGGAGGTTGGAGGTGAACGGTGACGGTGGTGAGGCCGAGTTAGAGTAGAGGTCCGGGCAAGGGGGGTGAGTGAGCAGGCTCTCGCTCCTATCTGTATGGGTGTGTGTGTGTGTGTTGTGTGCGACAACGGGAGGAGGAGATATGGGGATCGAGACAAGGCTCTCCCGGTCGCTAGGGCTAGAAAGGGGCGGCTCGGCTTTGGGACGGCCTGAAGTTGTGGTTGGGCTGGTCCTCTCTCTGTAAGGTGCCGATTCCAGTTACAAAACAATTATAGGCAAAGGAAGAAAAGGAGAGGAAATATTGTATTAGAGATAGATTTTGGGCATGGGAGTTAATTTTCCTAGACTCGCAAAATTAGCTCGACCTAGGAAAATAGAAGTTGCATGAAGGCAACATTTTAATTCAAACTCATTTAAATTAATTCCAATGATTTCAACTAGTGCAAGCTTTTTGAAGAGTCCAGAAATGTTGAGAATTAGGAGAAGCCTCGTTAAATGGAGAAAGAAATATTAACAAGGTTTGGAGATCAAGCTTGAATTAGGAAAGGCATATGATTTGAATTACATGTGTATTGGGGTGATTCCAATTAACGAAATATTTATTGTAGCTCCCTAAAATGTTGGGAGGATATTTTATAAGTTATAAAGAGAAATAACCATGTGCATATCCCTCGATTTAAATGGATCAAAGTTCCATACAATTTATTTATTCGAGTTTAAAATATTTAATGACACGATGGCATGATGACATGATGAATGCAATAAACAAATAAATCACACGATGACAATGGAACAAAAAGAGAATCTTATTGAGCGTCAGTTCCGAGCTATTACAACTCTCCTCTACAAATGTGAGATCTCGACCCGAGATCTTAGAATGAAAGGGGGAATAGGAAGACAAGAGGACGAGGTAAAACTTAGTTGGTTCTTTGATAAACGAGTGAAACTAGGGATCCATAAACGTTACAAATGGATGAAGAATGACACGAGAAACAAGATAATATTCACAAGAAATTTGGACGGCACTTCTGTAGGAAATAGAGGCAAATTTTGATAAGATGGCAAGAACTTGAAATGGTAACACAACACTTCGGTTAAAATGACAAGCCAGTGAAGAACATTGTCTCATAAAATGACATGATAGATTGAAGATAGAAACATCACAACGCCTATGGAATAAAAGAATAAAAGCTAGATCTTCGGAAAGAAAAGAACGAAGAAGAAAATGACAAATTCTACCGCAATTGAATTGAAGAGCATCCTTACAAGAAGGATTGAACAGAGTTGTTGGAAAATCAACAACGATAAAAATAATCTTGTAGCGAACTTATGACAACCATCTCAAAATTTTGAGGTGACAACTAGCCACTAACGGATATAGTTGATTCTTTGGGAGAAACAAGATGTGCAAAGCTTCTTCACCAAGAGTATACATTAAGAATTTGGATCATAGATAATCACCATAATAGCAACAATACTTAGGAAATGTTTTAGGTGAAATCTAATCCAAGATAAACCAAAGGAAAATAAGATGGGTTTAATTATCTCATTCTTGAAAAAATTGTTTTCAAGAGTCCTCATGAATCAAGATAACACCATCTCAAAATTAAGTGCTATTGAATTGCACTTTGAATGTAAGAGAAAGAACACTTGATGTTCTCTAACAAGAATCTTGAGGAACACCTTGAGAATGAATTACATATTTAATGAACCACCATGAAGAACCACTTAAAGAACACCAGAATGAAGGGATGATAGAAATACTTGAAGGTTGCAAAAAGAACAAGATTTATGCCTTACAACATTTAGGTTGAACTTCGCAAAGAGATACTTCAGAACACACGGAACTCCGGAAAAGAAAAGATAAGCAAGACATAAGCAAGATTTGATATAACGAACAACTCCCGAAGAAGGTTTGAAATCACTTGATGAAACAAGAATAAGAATTATGTTATGCTTATCCTTCATCAAGTTAAATTGATGAAAAGCAACAGATTTAGCATACCACTTATTCTTCTTGAAAGATTGGAGAATATCATGAACATGAAGAACTCTTGAGCGAACCAACGGTAAGAATTAGAGTGAATGAATAGAGTACACGAGAATGGACAGATCATGAGCCACCTAGTAGAAACTTGAATGAGGCACCGGAATAATTTGAGAATGAAAGTTGAATGCTAAGAATGAAGAAATCTTCAGAAATGATGGCCTTCGCAGGATCGACAAATGAAAAACACACTGAAATGCACCAGATAGATATGGAAGGAATTCTCATGATTGGAAAGAATTTAAGAGTGTGGCACGAAGCTAAGATGGAAATGTTCAATAGAATGGACAAGATTTAAGAGAAACAATTCTTCAGTCTTCAACGCACAGGATGTTGGAAAAACCACCATCAAGAAATACTGAGACACCCCGGAACAATGAATAAGGAAAATTTGGGACAATGATGAAACTAATTTGAAAACAATCTTGAGAAGGAATATGATTGATGGAATCCATACTTACGTCACACTTGAAAAGACTTAGAGATCTCTAGAAAAGATTAGAAGACCCAGGTAAGATCCTGGGATAAACTTGTGGGTTATGGGTTATGGGCCCAATCAAAGATAACACCGTTGAGATTGCTTAGAAAGAGATATTGCACCGGTATAATGAAAACTTGAAGAGGTGAGACCCTCGAAATAATTGAAAGGATTGAACAAGAACACGAATCTTTTGAGATATCTTCACCACCCGAACAGAACCGTGAGTGGAATCAACACTAGAGGCTTCAATAAGAATTACCGACACAAGAATCATTTAAAGAATGAAAAGGATATGGTGAACACCAAAATCTTCAATTGAAACTACTGGGAAGAAAACAAGAATGAAGAATGATGAACTTAACACCTGAGCATCTTTGCAATGTATCGTCGGATATCATGTCAGGGTCCTAGGACTAGGGGTACCCAGGCCCGCCTGCGTGCAGCCCAGGGCACATCGCGCGTTGTGGCCCGAGAGAGCTTCTCGCCAAGGCCCGGAAATCCGAACCTACCAAGACCCCCCTCACGAGGTGCAGACCATCGGAGGTTGCGAGGGACCGACAGAGTCCCCCTCGGGGCCATTCCTCCCGAGGTCCGCATCGTGAAGCCACCTCCTGAGGCCACCCCGTGTGGACCACATGGAGGACACTAACCAAGGGAGGCCCGTCGGGATCGCACAATCCTACCTGCTCACGTGGGTGATGTGAGCCAAGCAGGACGACACTAGCGTTGATGCCAGCAGGCACGGACAAAGAGGCTTTCCCCTTTGGAGCTATGGGAGCAGAGCTAGCCCGCGGGTTCCCAAGGCAACCCCCAAAGGTTTCATACTTGGTGTAAGAGCACCAAGGCTGGGGCTCGGTAGGACAGAGGTCACCCCTGAACCCACCAGCGCGTCATTGTGAAGAGCTTTAGCATGCAAAGACCACCTTTGTTAGGGTAGGCTGCATTAGTATCCCCTTTCAAAATGGCCGTTTTGGTAACCCTTCTCCCCAAGTGTATTTTTGGGGGAAAGAGGACCAAGGGATGTATAAGAAGGAGGTCCGGCTTCCCTAGTAGGGGGATCCATCCACTCCATTAGGGAAAGAACTCACCTTGTACTCACTCATTCTCCCACAAGAAATCCAGACAAGCAGGAGTAGGGTTTTACACCGCGTGGTGGTGTGAACCTGGGTAAACTTCACGTGTGTTCTTGTTCATGTTCCTTAGCTCGAGCCATCGAAGAGTCGCTGTGAGGTTGAGAGATAGGACAAGGTAGGAGAGCGAGAGCACCCCAGTGTTCGAACCATTCCGGGTCTACAATGCCCCGATTGAGACATTTAGCATGCTAGGTAGGGGTGTGCAGCTGTTCTTCAACTCTTGTTTCAGCTCCAGCTTCACTCAAACCATTGCCAACACTCGTCATGTGCATGTTGAGTGCAGAGAAGCCCGGGTCATCGTGAACGCGCCTGCGGGCCCTTGCACTGACCGCCACTCCACCAGGGCCGAGAACGCAGCCACTATCCCCGCTGCCCGCGGGCAATAGGCTTCCTTCGTGCACCCCCTCCGTGAAGTAGGAGGACCATACCGCTACAGCTTCCTCCTCCCATGCACGTCTCGAACAGGTGAATGGGCAAGCAACGCTGCGCATGGCGCACGAGATCTTCGCTACCGCTCAACAGATGTCGGCTAGGACGCATGGCTAGGACGCATCACCGATTTCGTTACCGCCGTCGGAGAGGCCTAGGCACCCTCCTGCTCGCTTCTCCCCCCTTCGTACATCCATAAAGAGGTGGCTCACGGAGCGCCGCTGCTTCCTCCCATGCACGGCGACTAGGTTGAGACCTGACGATACACGTGTCTGGGCAACCTGCCTCACGGACCAAGCCCACATGCCCAGGAAGAAGATAGTTGCAATATTGTCCCTTGCAAGGCTCTGCTCGACGCATGTGGTCCTCGAGCAGCAGTGTTAGCGCCTGAATCGGGTGTTCCATGATGTCACAGAAGCCAGGCGCCAGAACGGAGCTGTCCTGGCGCACGGCGGCCCCTCAAGCTCCGTGGGTTGTCGGGCCTTCACTCGCAAGCTATGAAGGGTGGTTTGGACGGCCAAGTTCAAGCACGAGCTGCCTCCGTGCTACAATGCATCCCTCGACACCGCAGAGATCGTCAAACTCTATGCCCTGAGTGTCGAAGTAGCTGGCGGCGACGACAAGGTCATGGCAAACTGGCTTCCTATGGCCCATAAGGACGGCGCACGGTCCTGGCTCCTGAACCTGCAACAGGAGTCGGTCTCTTCGTGGAGTGACCTCTGCGAGCTGTTCATAGCCAACTTCAAGGGCACGAACGACCGTCCCATCTCCGTCAAAGACTTGCGTGACGTGAATCAGAGCCCTGGGGAGACCCTCTGCAACTACATCCAGCAGTTTAGCCACGTGCACAACAACATGCCGCACGCCACAGACGAGGGTATGATCATGGCGTTCACCAACAGCGTCAAGGAACTCAAGATGTGCGAAAAGCTCGCCAGCAATGACAAACTGAGCACCAACATGGAGTTGTTCAACCTTGCCGTCAAATGCGCCAGGACTGAGGAGGGCCGCCTGTTCGCCCACGACAATCCTCACAACATGCCCGACGACGCCAAGGCCAAGGCCAAGGAGGTGAAGCGCAAATGACCCGCTGTGCTTGCGGCTGAACGTGACCAAAAGCGTGGCTGCGAGTAGGGTGTGCCCGAAAAGGACCGCCGCCCATTCTGCATCTACCACGACGTATACACCCACAACACGGAAGATTGCAAAGAACTCAAGGTCCTCCGATACGAGCGGGTTGGCCGGCGTCTGAAGCACAATGGCCGTGGTGTTGGTCGTGGTAGTGTCCGCAGACGTGGGATGTGGGATCGCCGCAATGGCAATCCTCGCCGGGGGTGGTAGGTGCAGTCACACGAGAACGGCTGGCGTGATCAGCCTGATGGGGCATGTCCTCGAGAAAACGTGGCTCTCCCTACACTGCCGCTACCACCGAGGAGGAATGATGACAGACAACACAACAAGGAGGACGGAGCCTATCAAGAGCCTCGTGAGGTGGCTTGCATTCTTGGCGGAGCTCATGCCCCTCGTTAAATCGCCAATTCACATAGCTCTCTGGCTAGGTGAATGCCTCCCTCCCGAGGTTGGGGGCTGCGAAGCCCCTCAAGTTGTCCTAGTATGCCATAAACTTTGAAATGAAGGAGCTCCTCAAGTCCGCAGCCACCACGGACACGCTCCCCATAATGTATACTCCCACCATCAGCAACGTTGTTGTCACCAAGACTCATCGATCGAGGGGCGGGCCTCAACATGCTCTCTATCGAAACCTTCGATATGCTCGAGGTGCTTTACGACCAGGTGATGCCGACCAGGCCATTCTCTGGGGTGACCAACAGTTCCACCACTCTTCTGGGGCAGGTTCACCTTCCAATCACCTTCGGTACATGCGAAAACTATCGTACCGAGCTCATTGACTTCGATGTGGTGCACATTGGCCTCCCGTACAACACCATCTTGGGCTACGCAGCACTGTCCAAGTTCAGGGTGGTGACCCGCCATAGTTACAACATCCTCAACATGTCGGATTGTCGTGGCATCATCACCGTCACTTGCGATGAAAAGGATGCGGTTTGCACCCTCGAGCGCGCATACAAGGCCGCCACAACAGAGCGCTCCAACGATATCAGGGACAACGGGCCTCGCTAGGTCGCGCCGCAAGGAAGATGGAGTCGTTGTGTGCCGATAGCTCTGCCAAGGCAAAGGGCACGACGACTGAGGACAGGTCCGCAAGCCATGTGCATGTTGCAGGTTCCTGCCCCCTTCCGACAAAGGGAGGCGCCGGGCAGGTCGGGCGCGGGGGCTTCCACTTGGAAAGCATATGACCTGGCCTGTACATCGATAGAGGTTCTTGATCACCACCTGGAGGCACACCTCAGCGTGCACCCTCGTGAGCAAGGGGTACGACGCCAGACGTCGGGGGCACATGACTTCATCGCCCAGGAATATGGTACGATACCAATATGTCAAGTACTCCGATATAGCCTAGGTACCATATTACTCACCTTCCTCACACACGCACACTGTTTGGTAAACATGGGCGTAGCTCAAGAGCGGTCATCCAACTGTCCATGACCGTGGACATGGCTATTCGAATATATTACACTCTGCAGAGGTTGCACACTTTACCCACAAGACTCGGGAAACCTCCGTGTCAAGACACGACTAGCGGTGTGTGTCACACCCGAGGCAAGTACTCGAACATAACCTTTTCTATGATGATACTAGGAAAGAGACCTCGCTTTGGTGACAACTCCTCGCGATGTACATCACACGTATCATCCACGAGGGCATACAACAGTGTGCTCGGTGTATGTGAAAACGGCCCATGGTCGCCCTTTATCTTGGGACGACCCCATCTCGAGAATGACCACTAGTAATGCAGGCTCTGTACTAGCACCAACCATAGTAATCAGCAAAGCCCCATCCCATTAGGACTATCACAGTCGTGCATGTAAGGTTCGAGTGACGGTCGCAACTTAAACCTATCCGATTTTGAAAACCACACACACTCACTAGCCTCGATATACAACTTCTTTCTCAAATGGCTACCTAGCTCACACCATCTCCCTAGGGCATTATTGGCACCCGACGGGGTTTTCATAAAACCATTGAACTCATCTTCCTTTACCGTCACCATGCATGTACTCAATCCCATGTGTAGCACTTCCAGAAACCTAACTAAACCGCACCCACACAACTCTCATAGGTAGGTAGGGTTATGCCCAAGTGCAAGTGTCAATGAGGAACTATCGGAAAATCCCACCGAGGTAGTTACCGATTCAACATGAACTTATGTATTAGAATAAAATGCTAAATACGACATGCATCAAACTATTCTCTTATACATGGTCAAGGGGCTACTTACCTTGCTCAACAAAGTTTCCGGGGTCTTCATAGTCTTCTGGTCCAAGTCCTTCGCCACGGATGCAATCTATCGTCGCAATATCAACGGGCAAAAATAAGCACTCAACCAAAACACAGAAAATAGCGTACTTAGAAAAATGTCAAACCATTTTTGTAAAATACTAGGATGTGTATAGGTACTTCAAAAATTATTGGGTTTTATTTTTGGACTATAAAAATTTGTACAAACTATTTTAACACACTGTTAAAATGTCCTAAACATGGTTTTAAAATAAAACAGTGCATGCAACCTATTGTAAAAATTACACAAGTGGCACCCTAAAATAATACACAGTATTAAAAGCTTTTTGGTGGAGGAATATTTGAATTTGGACAAACATTTCAACCTAGGGGATTTATGAAAGATTCTGCAAAAAGAATAAAAAGAGGGGATACTATTCCCCTTGGGCCAAACCGGCTTGGTAGAGCCAGTTTAAAGGGAAACAAGCCCGTGCCAGGCGGCCACGTCAAAGGCGCAAAGGGGCTTTATGCCTTCAGCCGACATAGCGCAGGAGCGCCTGTGTGTGCAAACCTGACCGCTGGGCCGAGCTGTCAGTGAAGAGGGAGGGGGAGGGAGGATGACATATGGGCCCGTGCGGAAGTCATCTTCAACCTCTCGATAGGAGACAGGACGAGCTCACCGATAGAGAGATGGGTCACGGTTGGGCTCGGCAATGACGGGAATGCGACAATCGTCGTCCCACCATTTGTTAGGTGGTGGAGGGAGGAGCTGAGGCGCAGCGAGTCGCTGACAGCGAGGTCCCGTGGCGGAGGTGCTTCAGGAGGGTGGTCGCCGGGGCTGATCCTTGTAGAAAAAGAGTGGGGGAAAGGAGGAGAAGCATCAGGATGCTGCCACGGTTCCAACGAGGAAGAAAGGAGGGTGGGAGCGGCCTTGTACCTAGGGATTGCAGAAGTTCCGGTGCGGCTGATCCAGAGCTCGATCTCGATTAGGAGTAGCAGAAGGTCGAAGAGGGGGAGAGGGAGGCTCGGGGTGGCGTTTTGTAGTCAGGGCACGGTCCACCGAGTGCTCATGCATCGGTAAGACTGTGGCAACTGCCATGGCAGCAGAGGGGACTTGGGGACGCGTCTGCAGTTTTTGTGGACCTGCTCTAGTGTCAGGAATAGGATGAGGAGGAGCAGGGCTGGCTCCTGGCTTGCCATGGTGGTAGGAGCCTTTTGACCGAGTCGGGCAGCCGAGGTCACGCGCCACATGGGAGAAGAGAAAGGGAGAGAGGAGGGGCCCAACATGGCGCAGTGCCTCGGTCGTCGAGGGCATCTCGAGAGACAGCAGGAGGTGGCACGAGATGGTCTGGTCTGACCTCCCTTCAATGCAGGAGGGCACTATAGTGTGTCCAGAGTGTAGTTTTGGCATGCCACAACATGATGGCGCGCTCTTGCGCGCTCCACCTTGTCCACTAGCGCCTGAGGGAAATGGAGATGCTCCTTGGATGCCCTGGAGATGAGGAGAGAGGTGGTGGTCAAAGGGAGAGTAGAAGAAAGCTTCTACCAAGGTGAATCAGAGGGGTAGTTGGGATTTTTACCCATCCCTAACGTTGAACCAGAGTTGGATCTTTTTACTGCAGGTGAAGGGTAACGTTGTGGGCTTTTGGCATGAATTTCGAGTGAAGGAGCATGGTAGAAGGGGTGCAAGTATCAATTTTACCAAATCACCAAAAGGTGTTGGATGCTGGTTGGAGAAACAAAAACCTCACCACTTGGAGTGAGATTTAACAGGATTAATTGATGGGTAAAATCTATACAATTCACCAAGTTTGAGGTGATTTGAGCAAAGTTGACAATGTAAACATGAAAAACCCTAAAAATGGACAGAATTAGATTTCCGTGGACCTAGGTGATCAAATCAACTCCCACAATTGCGCAACTTGGTGTAGCATCATTATTCGGCAGCTGGATCACTCGTGTAAAGTTTGGGGATCAATTGGATAGACTTGGCAATGTAAAGTTACTCAAATTTGGTTCTGGACAGGAAGGGTTTTGGGATTATTTGGTGGATGAAATAAACTATAATTGAGATGAAATTTTGCAAGATCACCACTCTTATCATGTTTGACTTGATATAATTTTCATGGAATTTATTGAGGATGTTTCCTATGGAAATATTTAAAAGACTTGAAATAGGCCAAATGGGTTTTGAGGGGTTTTGTCCAATATTTTAAACATGACCATGTGTTGAAACTCTTATGTATGGAAAATATATGTCCATCGAGTTTCCCTAATTTTCTCCATTATTTTTCAAGAAAGAATTTTTTCCCTATGAAATACCATTTTTGGCCTCAGAAAAGGTCTTGTAATGGCACCTTGCATGGTGTCGGGATCTCACGGGCTCCTCGAGCAGCGGGAGTCACACGGCCCCTGAGGGGCCACCCTTCACGACACGCTTCATTTAGCAACCCGGAGCTCCCACGACAATGCAATCGCCAAGTGAATTTTTTTTTTGTTCGAGATCAAGGGCACCCTTCCGGATGCGCTATCATCGGACGCGAGGGCGTGTCCTCGCAGAATTCTCACTTTTAGGTTTTTAGCTTATGTTGTTCCCTTCAGAGCTTATGTTGTTAGCTTGAAATGCATCACCGCCGGTTTGGCGGTTCGTTGCCTCAGGCACCATCCAGCGGGTGATTTTCGCCTGATCATTCCATGAAGTAGCTCGGCATGACGTATGTTCTCGGGTTTGTCCCTGAAGTGTTGCTAAACCCGAGTTATAGATCTCTATTTGAGGGGCTTATGCCCGTACACGTCACCTCCTAGGGTCCTCGATGCCAAACCCCTTTGTGCAGTAGCCTCGCGATGATCACCCGACGCGTGTCACCCCCATGTCACAGTTCGTGTAAGCGCGCTGAGACGCAAATAACAAGGCGCAACCGGGGTGAAGACTAAGACTAGGAACTCCTGTGCCTTGTGCTTGGGGTGTCCGACACCTCTATAATCGCCACCCGTTGCACTCTCACGTAATAATGAGTTTGGGGTTGTAATGTCCCAGAGCCTCCCAAGTGGAAACCCATGACGAGCCGCGTCGTGGCCTCAGTGGAGGGCTCCCACCCATGCCCAAGTGGAAGTCCCCATGCTCCCTGCTGGCGGAATTACTATTGAACTGCGACTATGCCCACGAGCAAGTGGAATCCCCATGCACTGCACTGGAGAGGATCACTGGAGCTCCACGCTGGCCATCATCTCCTTATACCTTGTGCGATCGAGGGCTGGACACGGTACTTGTTCTCAGATTCATCCCGACGGTGCTTAAAAATCCAAGTGATCAAGCTCTATCTGACACACTTACCCTCGTGCATGTCACCTCCTGGGTCCTTGGTTTCTAGTGTCCTCGTGTGACACCCAAGTGTAAGGAGGCAGGTGCACGACACTCCCACTATTTTTCCGTGTGACAGCTGCTTGTGCGTCAAGGGGGTTTCTTGAGCATCACGTCTCAGGAACCTACACTGGCCCTATAGCCCCTCACCCTCTGGTGTTTCCAGTGGTGGCTGAGGTACGCGTATGGCTGGGTCATACCAACACAAACTACAAAGGCTCTCATCATAGATGTGAGCGGCTTGCGCGTTAAGGGGTGTGTTCTTGAGCATAGCGTCTCAGCAGCCTTCACTAGACCCATAGCCCTTCACCCCTTGGCATTCTAGTGGCGGCTGAGGTACGTGCACGGCTGGGACCTACTGATGCATAGTTCAAAGGCTCTCATCACAGAATGCGAGTTGCTCGCGCGTCAAGGAAGGGTTCTTGAGCATCGCCACTCAGAAACCTTCACTAGTCCTATAGCCCCTCACCCCCTAGTGTTCCAGTGGGGGCTGTGGTGCGTGTAGGGCTGGGCCCTACCGACGTAGAGTGCAAAGGCTCCCGATTATGAGTACAAAGGCTCTCAACACGTAATGTGAGCTCCTTGCGTGTCAAGGGGGTTTATTGAGCATAACGGCTCAGGAACCTTTACTAGTCCCGTAGCCCCTCACTCCTTGGCATTTTAGTGGTGGTTGAGGTAGACGCAGAGTGCAAAGGCTCCCAGCGATAAACGTGAAGGCCCTCAAGCGAGCCGCTTGCGCTTCAAAGGGGTTTTCTTAAACATCGCGTCTCACGAGCCTACACTAGTCCTGTAGCCCCTCACCCCCTAGCATTCCAGTGGTGGCTGAGGTACACTCAGGGCTGGGCCTTGCCGACTCACAACACAAAGGAAAGCAATAGAGAAACTAAGTGTGGGAAAGAAAATTACGGAGCACAAACATTTGTCACAAAGTTCAAATTGTTCCATACGATAAAATTGTCATCTAATGCCTCCTCGAGTCAAGAGCAATCTATTTCAGGATGATGATAGGGGGCTCCTCGACGGTATCCTGACCATCGCTGGAGAAGAACTTTCCCAACAGCATTCTCACATGGCCCTGCATGACTTCCGCCAAGTCTGCCTGGGATTCCTCGGGCACGGGGCCCATCACCTCATTGAACTTGAAGAGGGGATCACAAAGAAGGGGATGGGTGAAGACACGGGTCACCCCCATGAATAAAAAGTCACGTCAATCCTCCTCCTGGATGTCGTCCACCCTCTTAGCCGCGGCCTAGAGCTCCTTCAAGAGCTTGGAGGAAAGCATGCGCAGCTGGGACCCTGAGGGATGAGGGGAGACTCGAGCTCCAGCCTACAGATATATCTCAGGGCCAGGAGGGCCCTGATTTCCACAGAGGCGAGCATGGAATGGCCCGCTATCGTCTTTACGTCAACATCAACTTGAATCTCTTCCTCCCATGCTGCCAGCTTGGCATTGGCCTTGGATACTCGCTTCGGTATGGTTTCCCTCGGCCTCGGCCAGCTCTCACCGTAGCAGTTCCTGGCGCCTGTGGTCCATAGCCTGTTTAGCATATAGTTTCGTGAGCTTGGAGTTGTGGTCCGCAAACTTCGCCTCACGTGCTCTGATGCCCTCCTCCACAGCTATAGCTGATGTGCCTCCTGTACCCACTCCTGAAGAACCTTCAACCTCGCCTCCGTTTCTTCGCAGCGCTTCGCTAGTGCCTCCTTCTTGGCAAGAGAACTTGCACGAGAGGCCTTCGCTTTGCAGGCTACCCATTGGCCCTCCGCATGGAAGGCCTCGGCCTTGCCGTGGGCCTCCTTGGCGGAGGCAACAAGTCTACGCCATCATGCGGTCAACCTCGCGCGCTACACGGCCAAACGTACCACAGTGTCCCAAAAATCCACCTCAAGCTAGGCGAGCGCGATCCAGGAATTGGTTAGAGCCCCACGCCCAAGTAACACGTCGTGGCCCACCAGAGCAAGGATCTCCTGAGGGGCCACCATCACGGTGCTGCCTGCAACCGTAGCCAGAGCGGCGGCGACGGCCGCCGCATGAGGCACAGGGGGCTCTCGGTTCTCCAGCGCATCTAGATCCATGACGCATTTGCGAAGCTTGTCACATCAACTTCTAGGGCCCCATGGTGGTCGTGGCCTCGACAGATGGCACCGGGGGATGGACGGTCGTGGCCTCGATAGATGGCACCGGGGGATGGACAGCGTAGCCTTGGCTGGTGGCGCTGGAGGCTGGGCTGTCGCGACCTCGACGCTTGCGCTCCCTCCCCGCGCAAGGGGGACACTTAAAGATTTAGTGGCACCCATACACTCGAGCAAGGCACCGGGCGGGCACAAGCCACCTCCGCCCTGCCAAGGTCCTGACCAAGGGATGATGATGCCCTCGAGATACGCTTCACCTTCGCCCCTATGGTGGCCCTCTTCTTCTTCTCCTTGCCACCACTAGGGCGCCTGTGCCAAAGATGGGTTGGCGTGAGTAAACCAATCACAGGGGAACAACATGAGGATGGGCTAAGGTATTTACTCATCTTCTTGTCAATGGAGGGTGGCTTGCCCTCTCCGCCTTCACACGCCACCCCGACTCCGCCGGAGGGGCGCTCGACACGGTCCCTGACAAGTTTGCCCTGGCCTCCCTCCTCTTTGGGGGCCTGAGGGGTCCCCCGGAGACATACATTCGTCGTCTGGGCAGGCACCGCGCCATCATCAACGGCTCAATTCACCGGTGCATCAGCTGCCATAAGAGCTGACACCACTCTTTCCCCTGAGGCCATGGGCCCCGGGGGAATCGCCTGATGCTGCTCATCCATGGCAGCGTCGTCCCCAAGGTTGTGCAAGGACGGATGGAGATTGGGGGGTGGTATCTCGTCGGCATCCTCCTCCCCTTCCTCGCCTCCGAGTCCTCGTCACTGCCATCCTCACCCGAGGATGACACCACGATGGAAGGATCCCTATGCGACCCGACGAGCCCTAACTCATCAAAGACGAGCATCTCGGTGACCATTTGCTTCACGTCGTCGCTCGCATAGAGCTACGTGCTTGTCCTCTGGAAGATCCTCGGGATCGGAGCTAAGTAGAGCCGCCCAGACTCCATACGGCTCGTCGCGCTTCAGGCCGCTCATGTGCAAGCACAGTGTGTCCCTCCCGCCGGTGAACTCCCACAAGGGGCGCATGTGCGCCTGAAGCAGTGCGATGCAATTCCCCAGGAACTCCTTGATAATCATCGCCCCCGTCAGGCGGGCCTCTGCAAGAGCAACCATTCACCCCAAGACAGGCCCCGCCCTCGGCTCGATGAGCTTCTTGTGGCTCCACCCGGAGACTTGCTCGGGCAGACATGTGGGGTCACTAGGAGCGGACTCTCCCATCATGCATCCAAGAAGACCCAGTGGTTTTGGTAGTCTTCCACCTTCTTCCCGGCCTTCAGGTTAGTGCCCACGCCCGGGACATCAACGAACGAGCCGCGCACGCAGCGCTGGCCCAGGGCGGTGAACCGCAAGCTGAAAAATGACGAAAGAGCACCACCAAGGGCCTCACGCCCATGAAAGCCTCACAGTAAAAGGAGAAGAGTTCCGGGATTAGGATAGAGTTGGGCTGAAGGGGTAGGACCTAGATTTGATAATGGGAAAGGATAGTGTAGAAGAAATTGGAGAACGGTGGGATCAGCCCGGCGTATATGCTGTGGAGGAAGAAGGGGTAAGCTGTCTTCACCAGGCTGCTCGGCCCTGCCGAGCCTTGCTAGATATCGATCGCTCGCCCCATGTTCATGTCGCTGGACACCAGCGGGAGCACCGAACCCAAGTCCTCCTTAGAGACGCGGGGGGCATGAAAGCGGGTCCGGCGGTGGCAGATATCTTGGCACAGTCTGCGGCCTTCCCCTTCTTGTTGGTGGGCGCCATCCGTAGGTCGGAGCCGCGAGAGAAGAAAGGAGGTCACTTGCTCTGAGATTGGATCTGGTGCGGTCTTGCGCAGAGGAAGAAGATGCACAAACATGCATGTGGCATGAAGGTGAGTAATGACATCTCCACCCCACGTGCCCGCTTTATGTCAGCCGGGGCATATGCCAAAGCACTACGAAAAGGCGGGGTGCCCCACGCCCCGTTGCATGCCATGCATTCGGCCTGGCCCGCAGGCAGTGAGATCCCGCACCATTTTGCCTACGATCGGCCGGGTCGTGTACATCGAGGGATCGGGGGCTACTATCGGGGTCCTAGGACTGGGGGTACCTAGGCCTGCCTTCCTGCAGCCTAGGGTACGACACGCGTTGTGGTTCCAAGAGTGCTTACTAATGTTGTCAGAATCGCGATTCTGAATCGGGCTGGAACTCCGTTGATAGGATCGTGAATCGTAGAATAACAACTATCAGGATCGTAGAAACTTAGATTCTATGAGCAAAATCGTAGAATCAGAGGAGCTAGTTTGGATCGTAAGATCTTAAGATTCTAAGACTTGAGTCACGATTCTAACAACTTTGGTGCTTACCGCCAAGGTCTAGAAATAAGACCCTCGCAAGACCCCGCTCACGAGGTGGAGATTATGGAGGTTGCCAGGGACCAGCAGAGTTCCCCTCGACGCCATTCCTCCTGAGTTTCGCGTCATGAAGTCGCCTCCTAGGACTACCTCAGGGCCCGCACGGAGCGGACTAACCAAGGGCGCCCGTCATGGTCGCATGGTCCTACCTCCTCACGTGGGGGACATGAGCCATGCAGGATGGCACTAGCGTTGGTGCTAGCAACCACGGACAAAGGTGCTTTGCCCTTTGGTGCTAAGCGAGCAGACCCAGCCCACAGATTCCCAAAGCAACCCCCAAAGGTTTCCTAGTTGGTCCAAGAGGACCAAGGTTGGGGGCTCGACAGGACGCAGGTCACCCCCGAGCCCACTAGCGCGTCAGGGCGAAGAGCTTGAACAGGCGAACACCACGTTCGTCAGGGTAGGCGGCAGTCCTATCTCCTTTCAAAATGGCCATTTTGGCAACCCTTCCCGCCAAGTGTGTTTTTGGGGAAGAGTACCAAGGCCTGTATAAGAGGGAGGTTCGGCTTTCGTAGCAGGGGGATCCATTGACTCCATTAGGCAAAAACTCTTATTGTACTCACTCTCTCTCCCACAAGCAATCCATACAAGCACGAGTAGAGTTTTACAACGCAAGGTGTCCTGAACCTGGGTAAACTTAGCATGTGTTCTTGTTCATCTTCCGTAGCTCGAGCCATCAGAGATTCGCTGTGAGGTTGAGAGGCAGAACATGGTAGGAGACTGAGCATGCCCCAGTCTGAAGAGAGCATGAGAAACTAGATAAGCTTGTCGTCGTATTCATCAATGACATATTAATCTTCTCCAAGTCCGAACAAGAGCATGAGAACCACTTGAGGTTACTGTTGGAGAAGCTTAGAGAGCACCAACTTTATGCCAAATTCAGCAAATGCCAATTCTGACTTCACGTAGTTCAATTCTTGGGTCATACCATGGCGGCAAACGGATTGGCAGTCAGTCCTTCCAAGATTACTACGGTAACCAATTGGGAGTCGCCTATCGATGTGAAGGAAGTTAGGAGCTTCCTCGGACTCGCGGATTATTACCGCAAGTTTCTAGAAGGATTCTCCCTCATTGCTCGACCCATGACTTACCTCTTGAAGAAAGGAAAGAAGTTCGAATAGACGCCGGAGTGTCAAGCAAGCCTCCAGGAGTTGTAATAGAGATTGACTACCGCCCCGGTATTGGATACTCCAGACATCAACAAGGAGTTTGTGATATATTGTGATGCCTCTAGAACCGGACTCGATGGAGTCCTAATGGAAGACGGCAGGGTCCTATCCTGTTCATCATGGCAACTCCGCCCGCATGAGGAGAACTATGCCACCCATGATCTCGAGTTGGCAGCAGTAGTGCATGCCCTGAAGACATGGCGACATTACCTTCTGGGGAAACGATGTTAAATATACACTGGCCACAAAAGTCTGAAGTATATCTTTACTCAAAGGGAATTGAATATGAGGAAGCGAATATGGTTGGAGTTAATCAAAGACTATGACCTCGGCATTTAATACCACCCCGGTAAGGCCAATGTAGTGGCTGATGCCTTAAGCCGGAAAGCCAGCACCTTGAATGTTACGCTCAAGGAAAGTCTACCTGCCTTGTATGAAGAAATGGAAAGCTTCAGGTTGGAGCTTCTTGAACAAGGAATCCTGGCTAACCTTAGAGTCAAACTAACGCTCGCAGGCGACATCAAGGTGGCCCAGAAGGGGCACAAGAGCATTGACGGCATCAAGAAGAAGATCGAGGAAGGCAAGGCCATAGAATTCTCGGTGGATGAGCATGGAGTAGTGTGGTTTGGGAAACGTTTATGCGTACCCAACAAGGTGGAACTCAAGGATCTGATCCTGCAGGAAGCCCATGACACACCTTACACTATTCACCCCAGTGGCACGAAGATGTATCTAGACCTCCGAGAAACATTCTTGTGGCATGGCATGAAGAGGGGAATAGCGTCTTAGGTTGCCAAGTGCGACGTGTGCCAGCGAGTCAACCCTAAGCATCAACGACCTACTGGACTGCTACAACCTCTCCAAGTTCCCGAATGGAAGTGGGACAAAGTCGACATGGACTTCATAACTGGTCTGCCCACATCAAGCAAAGGGCACAATTCCATATGGGTCATTGTCGACCACCTAACCAACGTGGCCCATTTCATTCCAGTCAACACCACTTGTGATGGAAGCCAGTTGGCTAGCCTGTATATCCATCGTGTAGTGAGTCTCCACGGAGATCCCAAGGAGATTGTATCTGACCGAGGCACGCAGTTCACCTCAAGATTCTGGAATAAATTCCAAGAAGCCCTTGGAACTAAGCTCTCTTTCCGCACCGCTTTCCACCCACAGAAGGGAGGACAAACGGAGAGAGTAAACAAGATACTCGACGATATGCTCCGTGCTTGTGTCTTGCAATATGGTGCCAAATGGGAAGACTGTCTGCCGTTCCCTTAGTTCTCATACAACAACAGCTACCAGTCCAGTCTCCAGATGGCCCATTTGAAGTATTGTATGGACGAAAATGCCGCACCACACTCAACTGGTCCGGACAGAAGAAGGGTTGATTTTCGGGCCGAAAGTTCTATGAAGGTAGCCAAGTCGTGACAAAAGAGCTATGCGGATTCTCACCACACATAATTGGAGTTCAACCTTGAAGACCAGGTGTACCTCCGTGTCACACCTCTCAAGGGAACCAAGCATTTCCACGTCAAGGGGACACTTGCTCCAAGGTTCATTGGACCTTTTAAGATCACGGCAAGGCATGGAGAAGTTGCTTAGCAGTTGGACCTACCTCCAGAACTTTCGGGTGTGCACAATGTTTTCCACGTGTCACAACTCCGGAAGTGTCTGCAAGCGCCAAACCGTGCACATCTTTATAAGGACATTGACCATCAGGCCATCGACCTTCAGCCGGATCTCACTTATCATGAGAGGCCGATCCGCATTTACAATGAAGCAGAGCGTGTTGGGTAACGTAGCATAAATTAAAAAAAATTCCAACGCATATTCAGATCTTCCTATGGAGAGACCAGCAATGAGAGAGGGGTGAGTGCATCTTCGTACCTTTGAAGATCGCTAAGCAGAAGCATTGCTAGAACGCGGTTGATGGAGTCGTACTCGCGGTGTGATTCCGATCTAGTGCCGAACCACGGCACCTCCGCGTTCAACACATGTGCAGCCCGGTGACGTCTCCCGCACATTGATCCAGCACGACGATGTGGTGTCGATGGAGAGACGAGGTCTCCCGGCAGGGCTTCGCCAAGCACCGTGGGAAAGTAGGAAGAAGGGGGGCAGGGCTGCACCGAGGGAGAGCCACAACTGTGTGTAAAACAGCCCCAAAACCCCCACTATATATAGGAGGAGGGGAGGGGGTGCCACCCCTAGGGTTCCCACCCTAGGTGGTGCGACAACCCCTCCAGATGGGAGGTGCGGCGGCCAGGGCAGGGGGAGGGGGTGGCGCACCCCTAGGTGGGCCTTAGGCCCATCAGCGCCTAGGGTTTCCCCCCTCTCCACCTCATGTGCCTTGGGTTTCCTTGTGGGAGGCGCACGAGCCAACTTTGCCCTGGTTGCCCTCCCTGTTTTGGCCCATGCTACCTCTTGGGGCTGGTGACCCCTCCCGGTGGACCCCCGGGACCATTTCCGGTGGTCCCGGTGGTCCCGGTACATTACCGGTGACACCCGAAACATTTTCGGTGTCCAAAACCATCCATCCTATATATCAATCTTTACCTATGGACCATTCCGGAGCTCCTCGTGACGTCCAAGATCTCATTCAGGACTCCAAAAAACTTTTGGTAACCTCGTATAACAATTCCCTATATCCAAGCGTCATCAAACCTTAAGTCTGTAGACCCTACGAGTTCGGGAGACAGGCAGACATGACCGATACACCTCTCCGGCCAATAACCATCAGCGGGGTCTGGATACCCATGGTGGCTCCCACTTGCACCACGATGATCTCATTGGATGAACCACGATGTCAAGGATTCAATCAATCCCGTATACAATTCCCTTTGTCTGTCGGTATAGAACTTCCTGAGATTCGATAGTTGGTATACCTATACCTTGTTCAATCTCGTTACCGGTAAGTCTCTTTACTCGTTCCGTAGCACGTCATCGTGTGACTAACTTCTTAGTCACATTGAGATCATGATGATGTTCTACCGAGTGGGCCCAGAGATACCTCTCCGTCACGCAGAGTGAGAAATCCCGATCTTGATTCATACCAACCCAACAGACACTTTCAGAGGTACCCGTAGTGCACCTTTATAGTCACCCAGTATGTTGTGGCGTTTGATACACCCAAAGCACTCCTACGGTATCCAGGAGTTGCACAACCTCACGGTCGAAGGAAAAGAAACTTGACATTAGAAAAGCTTTAGCATACGAACAATACGAACTACTTCTATGCTTAGGATTGGGACTTGTCCATCACATCATTCTCCTAATGATGTGATCCCGTTATCAATGACATCTAATGCCCATGATCAAGAAACCATGATGATCTATTGATCGACGAGCTAGCCAACTAGAGGCTTGCTAGGGACACATTGTGATATATTTATTCACACATGTATTACTGTTTCCTGTTAATACAATTATAGCATGAATAATAGACGATTATCATGAACAAGGAAATATGATAATAACCATTTTATTATTGCCTCTAGGGCATATTTCCAACAGTCTCCCACTTGCACTAGAGTCAATAATCTAGTTACATTGTGATGTATCGTACACCCATGGCATTATGGTGTTGATCATGTTTTGCTCGAGGAAGAGGTTTAGTCAACAGGTCTGCGACATTCAGATCCGTATGTACTTTACCAATCTCTATTACTCCACTCTGGACATGGTCCTGGATGGAGTTGTAGCGGCGTTTGATGTGCTTGGTCTTCTAGTGAAACCTGGGCTCCTTGGCAATGGCAATGGCCCTAGTGTTATCACAGAAGAGCATCATTGGACCCGACGCGCTTGGAACCACTCCAAGGTCGGTGATGAGCTCCTTCATCCAAATTCCTTCATGAGCCGCTTATGAAGCAACTATGTACTCCGCTTCACATGTAGATGCGGCCATGACTTCTTGCTTGCTGTTGCACCAGCTCACTGCCCCCCCCCCATTCAAAACATATACGTATCCGGTCTGTGACTTAGAGTCATCCGGATCTGTGTCGAAGCTAGAGTCGACGTAACACTTTACGACGAGCTCTTCGTCACCTCCATAAACGAGAAACATTTCCTTAGTCCTCTTAAGGTACTTAAGGATATTCTTGACCGCTGTCCAGTGTTCCATAGAGGGATCACTTTGGTACCTCCCTACCAAACTGATGGCAAGGTTTATATCATGTCTGGTACACAACATGGCATACATTAGAGAGCCTACGGCTGAAGCGTAGGGGACAGTACTCATCTTCTCTCTATCTACTGTCGTGGTCGGTGACTGAGTGTTACTCAATCTCATACCTTGCAAAACTGGCAAGAACCCTTTCTTTGAGTTTTCCATATTGAACTTCTTCAATATCTTGTCAAGGTATGTACTTTGCGAAAGACCTATGAGGCGCCTCGATCTATCTCTATAGATCTTGATGCCTAATATGTATGCAGCTTCTCCAAGGTCCTTCATTCAAAAACTCTTGTTCAAAATAGGCCTTTATGCTCTCCAACATCACTATATTAGTCCCCATCTATAATATGTCATCCCCATATAGTATGAGGAAAGCTACAGAGCTCCCACTCACTTTCTTGTACAGACAGGCTTCTCCGTAAACGTGTATGAACCCAAACGCCTTAATCATCTCATTAAAGCGAGTGTTCCAACAGCGAGATGCTTGCACCACCCCATGGATGGAGCGCTGGAGCTTGCACACTTTGTTAGCACCCTTAGGGTCGACAAAACCTTCTGGTTGCATCATATACAACTCTTCCTTAAGGTTCCCGTTAAGGAACGCCGTTTTTACGTCCATTTGCCACATTTCATAATCATAAAAGGCGGCAATTGCTAACATGATTCGGACTGATTTCAGCTTCGCTACGGGAGAGAAAGTCTCTTCGTAGTCAATTCCTTGAATTTTTCGAAAACCCTTTGCGACAAGTCGAGCTTTATAAACGGTTACATTACCGTTTGCATTAGTCTTCTTCTTGAAGATCCTTTTATTTTCTATGGCTCTCCGGTCATCGGGCAAGTCCACCAAAGTTCATACTTTGTTCTCATACATGGATCCTATCTCGGATTTCATAGCTTCAAGCCATTTGTTGGAATCCGGGCCCGCCATTGCTTCTTCATAGTTCGAAGGTTCACCGTTGTCTAACAACATGATTTCCATCACAGGGTTGTCGTACCACTGTGGTGCAGAGCATGCCCTTGTGGACCTTCGCGCTTCAGTAGTAACTTGATCCGAAGCTTCATGATCATTATCATTAACTTCCTCTTCAGTTGGTGCAGGCGCCACAGGAACAATTTCCCAGCTGCGCTACTTTCCTGTTCGAGAGGGGGTGTAATTACCTCATCAAGTTCTATCTTCCTCCCACTTACTTCTTTCGAGAGAAACTCTTTCTCTAGAAAGGATCCGTTCTTGGCAACAAAGGTTTTACCTTCAGATCTAAGATAGAAGGTATACCCAATAGTTTCCTTAGGGTATCGTATGAATACGCATTTCTCCGCGTTTGGTTCGAGCTTTTTGGTTTGAAGTTTCTTCACATAAGCATCACAGCCCCAAACTTTAAGAAACGACAACTTAGGTTTCTTGCCAAACCATAGTTTATACGGTGTCGTCTCAACGGATTTAGACGGTGCCCTATTTAAAGTGAATGCTGCAGTTTCTAATGCGTATTCCCAAAATTATAGCGGTAAGTCGGTAAGAGACATCATAGATCGTACCATATCTAATAAGGTGCGATTACGACGGCCAAACACTCCGTTGCGTTGCGGTGTGCCAGGCAGCGTCAGTTGTGAAACTATTCCACACTTCCTTAGGTGTGTGCCAAACTCGTGACTCAAATATTCTCCTCCACGATCAGATCGTAGACACTTAATTTTTCTGCCACGTTGATTCTCGACCTCACTCTGAAATTCCTTGAACTTTTCAAACGTCTCACATTTGTGCTTCATCAAGTAGATATACCCATACCTACTCAAATCATCGGTGAGAGTGAGAACATAACGATAGCCACCGTGAGCTTCAACGTTCATTGGACCACACACATCAGTATGTATTATTTCCAATAAGTCGGTTGCTCTCTCCAATATTCCTGAGAATGGAGTCTTAGTCATCTTGCCCATGAGGCACGGTTCGCATGTGTCAAATGATTCAAAGTCAAGAGACTCTAATAGTCCATCAGTATGGAGCTTCTTCATGCGCTTAACACCGATATGACCAAGGCGGCAGTGCCACAAGTATGTGGGACTATCATTATCAACTTTACATCTTTTGGTACTCACACTATGAATATGTGTAACATCACGATCGGGATTCATCAAGAATAAACCATTCACAAGCGGAGCATGACCATAAAACATATCACTCATATAAATAGAACAACCATTATTCTCTGACTTAAATGAGTAGCCATCTCACAGTAAGCAAGACCCTTGACTTAAATGAGTAGCCGTCTCACATTAAGCAAGACCCTGATACAATATTCCTGCTCAAAGCTGGTACTAAGTAACAATTATTAAGGTTTAAAACTAATCCCGATGATAGATGTAGAGGTAGCGTGCCGACGGCGATCACATCGACCTTGGAGCCATTCCCGACGCGCATCGTCTCCTCATCCTTGGCCAGTCTTTGCTTATTCCGCAGTTCCTGCTTTGAGTTGCAAATGTGAGGAACAGCACCAGTATCAAATACCCAGGAGCTACTACGAGCACTGGTAAGGTACACATCAATCACATGTATATCACATATACCTTTAACGTTGTCGTCCTTCTTGTCCGCTAAGTATTTGGGGCAGTTCTGCTTCCAGTGACCTTTTCCCTTGCAATAGAAGCACTCAGT
Organism: Hordeum vulgare subsp. vulgare; assembly: GCF_904849725.1. Lineage (NCBI taxonomy): Eukaryota > Viridiplantae > Streptophyta > Magnoliopsida > Poales > Poaceae > Hordeum > Hordeum vulgare. The sequence goes on along the minus strand of NC_058523.1, from coordinate 279,482,405 downwards.
CTCAGGCTTGGGTCCATTCTTTTTCTTCTTCCCGGCATCTGGCTTACCGGGCGCGGCAACGGCTTTGCCGTCTTTCTTGATGTTCTTCTTACCCTTGCCCTTCTTGATTTCTACTTCTGCAGACTTGAGCATCGAGTACAACTCGGGAATGGTCTTCTCCATCCCTTGCATGTTGTAGTTCAACACAAAACCTTTGTAGCTTGGTGGGAGAGACTGGAAGATTCTGTCAATTATTGCATCATCCGGAAGTTCGACTCCAACTGAAGTCAGACGACCCGTGTAACCCAGACATTTTGAGTATGTGCTCAGTGACAGAACTGTTCTCCTCCATCTTACAACTAATGAACTTGTCGGAGACTTCATATCTCTCGACATGGGCATGAGCTTGAAAAACCAGTTTCAACTCTTGGAACATCTCATATGCACCATTTCCAAACTGTATAACATGCCACACCTAACCAGAGAGTAGTCATCACTCCGCGTTTGCGAGACGTTCATAATGTCTTGGGCTACTGCGGGAGCGAGAGGGTCACCTAGCGGCGCGTCAAGGACATAAGCCTTTTTAGCTGCTTGAAGGATGAGCTTCAAGTTGTGAACCCAGTCCGCGTAGTTGCTACCATCATCTTTCAGCTTGTTTTTCTCTAGGAATGCATTGAAATTGAGGTTGATGTTGGCCATCTACAATATTTATAAAGACAAATTTTAGACTAAGTTCATGAAAATTAAGTTCATCTAATCAAATTAAGTATGAACTCCCACTTAAATCGACATCCCTCTAGTCATCTAAGTAATACATGATCCATGTTGACTAACCCGTGTCCGATCATCATGTGAGACGGACTAGTCACCATGGTGAGCAACTTCATGCTGATCGTATTCAACCATATGACTCATGTTTGACCTTTCGGTCTCTTGTATTCGAGGTCATGTCTGTACATGCTAAGCTCGTCGAGTCAACCTAGGTGTTTCGCGTGTGTAAATCTGGCTTACACCCGTTGTATGCGAACGTTAGAATCTATCACACCCGATCATCACGTGATACTTGGAGACAACGATCCTTCACAACGGTGCACACTTAGGGGAATACGTTCTCGAAACTTTAAGCGGGATCATCTTATTATGCTACCGTCGTTCTAAGCAATAAGATGAAAAACATGATAAACATCACAATGCAATCATATAGTGACATGATATGGCCATGATCAGCTTTGCTCTATCGATCTCCATCTTCAGGCATCGCATGATCATCATTGTCACCGGTGTAACACCATGATCTCCATCATCATGATCTCCATCATCGTGTCTCCGTGAAGTCGTCACGCCAACTACTACTATAACTACTACTATAGCTAACCGTTAGCAATGAAGTAAAATTAGTAAGCACATGGCATTGCATCTCATACAATAAATTAAGACAACTCCTATGGCTCCTGCCGGTTGTCATACTCATCGACATGCAAGTCGTGAAACCGATTACAATAAAATGATCATCTCATACATCATACATGCAACATCACAACTTTGGCCATATCACATCACATGTCCAACCCTGCAAAAACAAGTTAGACGTCCTCTAATTGTTGTTGCAAGTTTTACGTGGCTGACTTGGGTTTCTAGCAAGAACGCTTTCTTACCTACGTGACAGCCACAACAATGATATGCCAAAACTATTTACCCTTCATAAGGACCCTTTTCATCAAATCCAATCCGACTAGAGTGGGAGAGAGAGACACCCGCTAGCCACCTTTATGCACGGTGTGCATGTCTGTTGGTGGAACCAGTCTCACGTAAGCGTACGTGTAATGTCGGTCCAGGCAGCTTCATCCCACAATACCGCCGGAATAGAATAAGACTTGTAGCGGCAAGCCATTAACAAATCATCGCCCACAACCTTTTGTGTTCTCCTCGTGCATAGAATCTACGCATAGAAAACCTGGCTCGGAAGCCACTAATGGGTAACGTAGCATAAATTCAAAAAATTTCCTACGCATATTCAGATCTTCCTATGGAGAGACCAGCAACGAGAGAGGGGTGAATGCATCTTCATACCTTTGAAGATCGCTAAGCGGAAGAGTTGCTAGAACGCGGTTGATGGAGTCGTACTCGCGGCAATTCAGATCGCGGTGTGATTCCGATCTAGTGCCGAACCACGGCACCTCCGCGTTCAACACACGTGCAGCCTGGTGAAGTCTCTCGCACCTTGATCCAGCAAGGAGGAGGGAGAGGTTGGGGAAGATCTCCGGCAGCACGACGCCGTGGTGTCGATGGAGAGACGAGGTCTCCAGGCAGGGCTTCGCCAAGCACCGTGGGAGAGGAGGAAGAAGGGGGGCAGGGCTGCACCGAGGGAGAGCCAAATCTGTGTGTAAAACAGCTCCAAAATCCCCACTATATATAGGAGGAGGGGAGGGGGTGCCACCCCTAGGGATCCCACCCTAGGTGGTGCGGCAGCCCCCCAGAAGGGAGGTGCGGCGGCCAGGGCCGGGGGAGAGGGTGGCGCACCCCTAGGTGGGCCTTAGGCCCTCCAGCGCCTAGGGTTCCCCCCTCTCCACCTCTTGCACCTTGGGCCTCCTTGTGGGAGGCGCACCAGCCCACTTTGGTCTGGTTGACCTCCCTCTTTTGGCCCATGCTACCTCTTGGGGCTGATGGACCCTCCCGGTGGACCCCCGGGACCATTTCCGATGATCCTGGTGGTCGTGGTACATTACCGGTGACTCCCGAAATATTTCTGGTGTCCAAAACCATCCATCCTATAAGTAAATCTTTACCTACGGACCATTCCGGAGCTCCTCGTGACGTCCGGGATCTCATCCGGGACTCCAAACAACTTTCAGTAACCTTGTATAACAATTCCCTATACCCTACCGTCATCGAACCTTAAGTGTGTAGACCCTACGGGTTCGGGAGACTAGCAGACATGACCGAGACACCTCTCCGGCCAATAACCATTAGCGGGGTCTAGATACACATGGGGGCTCCCACTTGCTCCATGATGATCTCATCGGATGAACCACGATGTCAAAGGATTCAATCAATCCCGTATACAATTCCCTTTGTCTGTCGGTATAGAACTTGCCCGAGATTCGATCATTGGTATACCTATACCTTCTTCAATCTCGTTACCGGGTAAGTCTCTTTAATCGTTCCATAGCACGTCATCATGTGACTAACTTCTTCGTCATATTGAGCTCATGATGATGTTGTACCGAGTGGGCCCAGAGATACATCTCCGTCACGCGGAGTGACAAATCCCGATCTCGATTCGTACCAACCCAACAGACACTTTCAGAGGTACCCGTAGTGCACCTTTATAGTCACCTAGTTATGTTGTGACGTTTGATACATCCAAAGCACTCCTACGGTGTCCGGGAGTTGCACAATCTCACGGTCGAAGGAAAAGACACTTGACATTAGAAAAGCTTTAGCATACGAACAATACGATCTAATGCTATGCTTAGGATTTGGTCTTGTCCATCACATCATTCTCTCAATGATGTGATCCCGTTATCAATGACATCTAATGCCCATGATCAGGAAACCATGATCATCTATTGATCAACGAGCTAGCCAACTAGAGGCTTGCTAGGGACATATTGTGATCTATTTATTCACACATGTATTATTGTTTCCTGTTAATACAATTATAGCATGAATAATAGACGATTATCATGAACATGGAAATATGATAATAACCATTTTATTATTGCCTCTAGGTGAAAGTCCGTTATATCGACTAGAGGGGGGGGTGAATAGGAGATGTTTAGAATTTCATCACTGAGGAAATTCCTTTTGAGGAAATTCCTCACTGATGACTAACTTACAGCGGAAACAGTAAAGGATCAGAAGTGCAACTTTCACAATAGCAGTATTTCAGAGTGAAGAATGTGAAAACAGATTGCACTGTGAGCAGGCACGCAGAATACAGATGAGGATTAACTGACGTGAACCATTTGGGGTTGAGGAAATTCAGAGAAAGTCTTCAACAAATTCTTCAAACAGTCGCAGCGAAAGTCATCAACACATAATACGAGGAAAGTAAGGAGTTGAGGAATTAGAACCCGTTTCTCAGTGAAGACAGTCGTTGATGACCCAGTTCCAACTGCTCTGACAGTCGTACATCTGGTTTGGAGTGGCTTGGTACTGAAACCAAAGGACACGCAGTCCCGGGACACAGAGTCCCTACCATACTCTCCTTGAGCAAAGGACACACAGTCCTCGCCCAACACTCGGGGTAAGTCTTCAGGGCAGACTTCCAAACCCTCACAAACTTGGTCACCCGGCGATCCACAATTTACTGCTGGAAAGCTCTAGACCATGACGCCTAACCGCCTGGAGGATGCACAATCCTCAAAGGTAAAAGGCTTCAGTCCCACACAGGAACAACTTCTTCAGTGATGCTCAATCACTAGGTTTGGTTTGTGGTTTCGGTGTATGGTGTATTTCCTCACTGATGAATTACTCTCGAAGGCTCTAAGGAATTGGGTTGCTCTTATGACAAGTGTCAGTTTCTAACGGAGCAGCCAACCAGCTAGTGGTTGTGGTGGTGGCTATTTATAGCCTGGGAGCATCCTGACATGATTTGACACTAATGCCCTTAAATAATATGATCGTTGGAGTGGATAAGACCAGTGACTTGGCGTGGCTATCGAAACGGTTGGAACCCTCAACTGTGAGAGTCCTCATGTCACTCATATTCCTCACTTGAGGCTTTTGGTAGGATTAGGCTTGGGTTGAGCATCATGAGGAAATTCAATCCAAAGTGTAACTTCGACCCCTTTAACAGTACGGTGTTCCTATTACTCAAATGCGAAGAAAATAAAATAGAAAGTGTAAATCTTCATGCTTCAAATTCTTTAGAGTGATTTTCTTCAGGAACCACCGGACTTCTCAATATCAGTATCTTCATGAGGAATACCAATTTCATCGCAGATTCCTCGCGATTCATTTCTTCAGCTTTAGACCAATTTCTTCAACTGAAGACATATATTTTTAGGGGTCGATATTCTTCAAATATCTCAAACTCCTCAATGACTTATAGATCCTGTGTACACTCACAAACACATTAGATACTTAACCTATAAGTCTTCAAACCACCAAAATCACTAAGGGGCACTAGATGCACTTACAATCTCCCCCTTTTTGGTGGTTGATGACATTTAGGTTAAGTCTTCAACAGGGATCAAAAATATGAAGTGTAAATACTCATTTGAGGAATTTGAAATCAAGATTCAGAGAGACTCCCCCTGAAGATGTGCATATCTTGAGGCTTTCGCTTTTTACAGCAAATGCACATTGATGTTTTATATCATGGAGATCTCCCCCTGAGTCTTGTAAATCATGCATACATGTAACATATCATATGAAGAATATGAAGATGCATGATGACAAATGGTATCTGACGAATTCCACCATGCGTGCATTAAAACTTGAGGAATAAGCATGCGAAGAAAATCGTTCAAAAGCGTCAGAGTACCATCGGGCTTAAGTTACAACTCATTACATAAAAACTTGAGAAGAGCCAAGAGTTTGTAACTTAAACATAGTTCATAAGCCCCAAAAATATCCCGCTTGAAGACTAACTCTCAAGTTTCTCCTCCTTTGTCATCAAGTGACAAAAAGGGTCCAACTGAGGACTAACGCCCGTGAAGACTTCACTTCTTGGCGGTTGAGGAAGAGCCGTGATGCTTCTTGGGAGTAGTCTTCTTCCTTGGACCAGTAGAAGTGTCGAGCTGTTCTTCATCAGTTTCAGCAGTGCGGAATGAAGAAAAGGAGCTGTCTTCAAGGTCTGGCACTGGAATAGGCCTGAACATCTTCTTGGGAGGCCACGACCATTCAAAGTCTCGCTCAAAGTCCATTTCTTCAAGCTCAGTCTGAGTCTTCAGATGTGCAAGTGTAGCCCAGGTGCGATCGAAAACCTGATGCAGATAGTAGTGGTTGAGCTTCATAGAGTTCTGTGTTTCAGTGAGGGTTTTCACAATGGCAGCAATCTGGCGTTTGACCCATTTGTGGTTGCGATCCACGTTCTGGTGAAGACTGAGGACGAGCTCTCTGGTATTCATCACGCGAGGAGGAACGGGGCTTGCCGGACAAGTCTCAGTATCATCCCATGAAGAATAAGCTTCTGGCTCTCTGAACTGGCCATCAAGGGGCCTACTGCCTTCTTCAATCATGGATTTGCCTTTTCCTTCAATGGACTCGAAAGTCTTCTTGTTGACCCGGATAGGAGGCATATAACCCATATGGTTTTGGAAATCGGCGTGGAAGTTGATGCTTGTCCTTGTCCTGATGAATCTCATGATACGTGGAGCATATATCTTGTGATCAAAAGGAAACATAGCATTGTCGGCCAAAGTCCTCAAGAAGAAATTATGGATGTTGATAGGAATACCATGAATGATGTTGAATAGGATATTCTTCATGAGTCCTACAACATCTTCTTCATCATCATGGCCTTTGATCGTCGCGAGCACATTGCAGAGGATTCTGTAGACAGACCTGGGTGTGTACTTGAGCTCGTGGATGAGGAAGGTTGTTCTCGGAGATTTTCCTTCAGCCAAAGGCTTCATGAGGACTTCCATCATTCCATTTGGCAGCTCACGCTCACCATAAAGCTTCACAGCCTCATATGAGGGAATTGGTACAGGCAGTTCTCTGAGGAGTTCAGTAGCAGGAGCCTTGTAGTGAGTGTTTTGTGACATCCAATCAAACACCCAAGTGTTAATGTCTTCAGGGTTTCCAGATATGTGAAGAGTGGCATAGAACTGAAGAATTAACTCGTTGTTCCAGTCAGATATGTCGGAGCACATTGGGAGTAAACCTGCAGCATGGAGTACACTGAGGACTGGCTCTAGGCACGGTATTGCTTCAAGTTCAACATGAGGAATATGCCTGTGCTGGAATATCTTGTTTCGTCCACATAGCACAGAGGCATAGTAATTCATCTGAGTCCTAGTCCAAAACTTCAGATGCCTCATTTGAGGCTTGTCATAGGGGTTCTCTCCAATGAAGTACATGCGTTCTTCAAAGAAATTTTCCTTTTGAAACTTTGGACGCTTGGAGAATGGCTGACGCTGAACTGGCTGAAGATTTTGCTGAGGAATAGGAGGGGAGACAACAGTGGCAGTCTCAGGGTTGAGCACGACGAATGCATTGTCTAGATCAGGTGCATTCTCCTCAGCATTTTCCTCAGGGTGAGGAATTTCAGCAGCTGGTACTTCAGGCTGAGGAGATGGTGCTTGCTGGGCGTCAGGCTGAGGGGCTTGCTCTGGCTGTGCTTCAGGCTGAGGAATAGCTTTTTCTTGCTCAGTTGGAGGAGCTGTATCAGCCTGTTCCTCATCTTGAGGATTCTGCTCAGTGTGATGAATTTCATCAGCTTGAGGATTTTCAGTTTGCATTTCCTCAGCTGGCTTGGTGGCAGAGGCAGGTTCATCAGCTGGTGCAGCTGATGCTTGAACATTGTCTGTTTGAGGAATGGAAGGTTGAGGACTGTCGTCTATCTGAATTTCCTCATCAGTGTGTTCCTCAGAGGCAGCATCTTTCATTTCCTCATCTGCCTTTTTCGCTGGATCATCAATGATGACCATTTCATAGGAAAGAGCGACATTCAGGGGCACAGAGTCCAAAGGAGCCGATTCTTCAAGTGCTTTGAGGTGCTTTGCCTCTGTTTCTTCTTCTGCTGAGGAGGCATTTCTCTTTTTGGCTTCCTTTTCAGCAGGCCTGGTTTTCTTCACGTCTGATGCAGACGGAATCATCTTCTTCAACTTTGAAGCTCTTGGTGAAGGGGTTCTCTCTACAGATTCTTCAGCTGGTATTGAGGAACCAGTTTGAACAGAGTCATCAGCCTGCTTTGATGAAGCAGCTGGATCAGTGGCAGTCTCATCAGCTGGAGTTTCCATGATGATTTCTTCAATAGCCGGTTCATCAAGATGGTGCTCTCGGTGTACTTCCTCAGCTTGAGGAGTTTCCTCATCATGAGGAGATTCATCTGTTGGCTCCTCAATCAAGGGCTGAGGAGTTGGTGCTAGGGGTGCGGCCTTCTTATTGTAGTCATCAACAGCACTAGTGGCCAGCTTGATGAAATGGCCCTTGAGGCTTTTACGATCTGACAGCTTGGCGTACTTGTCAGTCAATTTCTTCAGCTCTGCCTGTGTTGACACCAGTGCATCAGGAGTCAGTTTGAGGAGATTCTGCTTGAGGAATTTCTCCTTTTTAATCTTTGCAACTTTGGCCTGCCTGGCCTGCTGTTCTTTCCACTTGGCTTCATTGATGAAAGTGGTCACCATGTGACTGATGCCAGGCGGAAGCTTGAAATCATCAACTGGAATGTTTGGATCCTCATACTAGATGTTGATGTAATCAAGGAGGACCTTGGGGTCCATTGCCAGAGGAATGGCACTGCCTGATGCTTGAGCTACTCTTTCCTGCTTGTTTCTAATGATGGCTTGCAGGGTTTCATCATCAAATTCATCACTTCCCTCTGATGCAGACGGGACGGTGATGATTTTGCTGGGGCTGGGCAGAGTTGCACGTTCAGCAGTTACCAAAGTCTTTGCAAGAGGTGTTGAAGACTTTGCCTCCTAGCTGGTTGCAGCTGGGAGTGAGGAGCTGGAGCTGGCGGTCATAGGCTTCATGACTTGCTTCTGTACTGGTTTCGCTTGAGGCTTTGGAGGTGGAGCTGAGGATTTTGGAGCTGAGGAGATTGGTACTGAGGGCTTTGGCACTCATGGTTTTGGCGTTGAAGGTTTTGGTGCTGAAGGTTTTGTGACTGAAGCTTGAGCAGACTTCTCTTGAGGCTTTGGAGCCCTTGGCTTTGATGGCACAGACTGCATTTGAGGAATTTCTGAGCCAGAGGTTTCTGCGGCAGAGGAAGTAGCAGCCGCTGAGGATTCATTGAATTTCCTCACTGCAGCTTCTGCCTGCTTCTTAAGCTTAGCCAGATGCTTTTCCTTCTCATCTAGATAGTCATCAATAGTCATGAGGCTTGAGTGATGTGCTACTTGATGATCCTCAAGTGGGGCCCTTCTGCCAGGGGCCTTCAGAGCGAATTTCATCGCATATTTGGGAGTCACAAACCTGTATTCCTTCTATTCCTTCGCCCATCGGCGTTCTATCTTCTGCAGCCGAATCTTTCTCTTGGCCATTGTCTCATTTTCATCACGCGTGCAATAGTCCAAGTAAATATCCTCAGGAATATCCACAGCTGTGTTTTGCTCAAGTTTCTTTCCTCCCTTCTGTTTTCTATCTTCCTCCATTTTCTTCAGTTGAGGATTTTGCTGATGAGATTGAACTCTTGACGATTCTGATGAGACTTGAAGATTTTCTTCGAGAAATGCTGCAAATGAGTTAATGTGATGAGAACCGAGAGATTCATCAGCTGACATGTGTGTACCTGTGAACAGAGTATAGTTGCGAGGAATTTCGAGAGGTCATATGCGTTCTCAGATTTGAAGAAAATGAAAAAGTTTGATAGTTTGAGGAATATAACCAGTGGTTGAGGAATTTGCCTAAGCATACTGTTCTTGGGTTCCAGAGTTGTACATATCCAAAAATTCGCACAACTGAGGAATCTCGTGAAAATCTTGATGCTTAGCATAGTTCATGAATGATGTGGTGATAGGAAGTGTTTGAGGAATCAAGTGCTTATCGTTTCTTGAGGAAAAATAGATTTCACATAGAAGATGTAAAATTTTAGATCTAACTTGATGTAAAAATGGGATTTATTTACCTTGGAAGGTGCGCACAAAGAACACAGAAAGGTGTGTGTGGAGAAGCTCTCCGGTCGAGTGCCCAATGCAGCCTAACCCGACGACAGAGGACGTCTACGGCAGCGACGGACGAAGATGGTCCGACTCCGGCGTGGTTCCGGCGACGGAGAAGTCGAGGCAGTGAAGCTCTTCCTCACCGGCGACGAGACTACCAGCGATGGCGCTAGGGTTCGGTGGTGTATGCTGTGGCAGGAGAGCGATGGAGCGAAGAAGAGTATGCCGAGGGGGATAAGGACATATTTATAGCCAAAAGTTATTGTTGGTGCGAGAATTTCGGACCAAACAGCCCCTGCCTCTACGTCTCCGCAGGACACGTGTAGCTCCCATATGATGCAGTGGAGATAGTGGAGATCGTGGTTATCCGATCGTGGGAAGTGGGGTTCAGTTACTGTGTCTTAAAGAAACAATTTTTGAAGATTTGATGATTTTCGTTACAAAATCATCAACTGACAAGGACGCGGTGAGGATTTTGAACAAAGTTTCAAGTAGAACGCATATGAAGAATTGAATAGACTGGATGAGTATAGCATAGAGGGAAAGTGGGGTCCGATCACATTCACTTAGCAGAAATATCAACTTGAAGAAATAACGATAAGTGAATGCTGTTGAGGACTTGAAATCACAGTCTATCTAGTCAAATGAAAGTCATCAAGTGTTTTTGAAGATTTTGTGATAAATCATCACAATGAAGAACATCTGTTTTGAAGAAAAACACATTTTGAGGAAATAGAACATTTGAAGAAAATCAACTTGAGGAATTTCACTTTGGGCGGTGGCGTGACCCACCATATAAGAATGTTGATTACACACGCCACGTACAATTGTCGTAGGGCCCTGAGAATCAATTTCTTCATTAATTTCTTCACATTTAGAGTGACATTCTTCATTACTTGAAGAAAATCGATTCATCATGTGTTGCACATCTAAGTCATCAACTTTGCATTAGTGTTAGGATGTGTGCATGTTTTTACAAAACATTTGAAGATTCTAATATATTTAGCTCACACCGCAACTTGCAAAACCTTTTCTCATCCAAGGGCTTAGTGAAGATATCTGCCAGTTGATCATCAGTCTTCACATGGTCGATGAGGATATTGCCCTTGAGGACCTGGTCCCGAAGAAAATGATGATGAATCTGGATGTGCTTGGTCTTCGAGTGCTATACTGGGTTGTATGCAATCTTGATAGCACTCTCATTGTCACAGTAGAGAGGCACATTCTTCATGTTGATGCCGTAGTCCTTGAGGGTTTGCTTCATCCAGAGCAATTGAGCACAGCAAGAACCAGCAGCAATGTACTACGCTTCGGCAGCGGAGAGTGATACGCAGTTCTGCTTCTTTGAGGACCACCAAACTAGTGACCTTCCGAGGAAATGGCATGTGCCAGAAGTTGACTTGCGATCCACATGGTCACCAGCATAGTCAAAATCATAATACCCTACCAGATGAAGATTGGAGCCCTTGGGATACCATAATCCTAGTGTTGGTGTGTGAGCTAAGTATCGAAGAATATGTTTCACATCCTTATGGTGTGATTCCTCCGGTTTTGCTTGAAAACATGCACACATGCAAACACTAAGCATTATATCTGGCCTAGATGCACATAGATACAATAAAGAGCCAATCATAGAACGATATACCCGCTGATCGAAGTCTTTACCATTTTCATCAGTGCCGAGGTGGCCGTTGGTAGGCATTGGAGTCTTGGCACCTTTGCATTCATGCATGTCGAATTTCCTCAGAACATCCTTGAGGTATTTCTCCTGTGATATGAAGATTCCATTGCTTTGTTGACGAATTTGAAGACCCAAGAAGAATTTCAGCTCCCCCATCATGGACATCTAATATTCTTCACTCATCATGTAGGCAAATTCATCACTGTATCGTTTGTCAGTACAGCCAAATATGATATCATCGACATATATTTGACATACAAATAGCTCATTATCATAGGATTTTGTGAAAAGAGTTGGATCGAGTGGACCAGGTTTGAAGCCTTTCTTCATGAGGAATTCCTTCAATGTATGATACCATGACCGAGGGGCTTGCTTGAGACCATAAAGAGCCTTTTTGAGTCTGATGACTTTGTCTGGATTCTTTGGATCCTCAAAACCTGGGGGCTGAGCAACATATACTTCTTCCTCAAGCTTACCATTGAGGAATGCACTTTTCACATCCATTTGATATAAAATGATGTTATGATGATTAGCATAAGCAAGTTGTATTCGAATAGCTTCAAGTCTAGCAACAGGTGCAAAAGTTTCATCGAAACCTATTCCTTCAACCTGGGTGTAGCCTTGGGCTACAAGTCGTGCCTTGTTCCTCACCACTTGACCGTCCTCATCTTGCTTGTTTCGGAAAATCCACTTGGTGCCGATGGTGTTGTGCTTGCGAGGATCTGGTCGTTTGACGAGCTCCCATACGTCATTCAACTTGAATTGAAGAAGTTCGTCTTGCATAGCTTGGATCCACTCCAGTTCGAGAAAAGCCTCAGCAACTTTTGAGGGTTCTGTGATGGATACAAAGGAGAAATGCCCACAAAAGTTAACTAAGTGTGAAGCTTTTGAGCGAGTGAGAGGACCTGGCGCGTCGATGTCGTTGAGGATTTTGTCAAGTTCTACTTCGTTTGCAATCCTTCGATGAGCTGGTTGAGGATTTTTTCTAGGCTGAGGAACTGGTGCTGATGCAATTTCCTCAGGAACATCTTCTTGATTTTTTCTGTGATGGGGATCGTTTCTTCACCAATTTCCTCAATGGGGACAATGTCTTCAGTAGGCTTGAGCTTTATTGCTTCCTTAGGAGACAGCTTATCTGGATCAGAAGGCAATTGCTATCTTTGCGAGCCATTAGTTTTATCAAACCGCACATCTACAGTCTCAACCACTTTGTTGTGATAGTTGTTGAAGACTCTGTAAGTGTGCGAGTCCTTTCCATAACCGAGCATAAAACCTTCATGTGCCTTAGTTGCAAATTTTGAGCTATGGTGAGGATCTCTAATCCAGCATTTTGGACCGAAGACTTTGAAATAACTTACATTGGGTTTCTTGTCAGTGAGGAGTTCATATGAGGTTTTCTTGAGGAATTTGTGAAGATATACCCTGTTGATGATATGGCATGCAGTGTTGATTGCTTCAGGCCAAAAGCGACGAGGAGTCTGATATTCTTCAAGCATGGTTCTTGCCATTTCAACCAGAGTCCTGTTCTTCCTTTCGACGACACCATTCTGCTGAGGAGTATAAGGAGCAGATAATTCATGAGTAATACCAAGTTCATAAAGATAGTCATCAAGACCAGTGTTTTTGAACTCGGTTCCATTATCACTCCTGATATGTTTGATCTTGATGCCAAAGTTTATCGAGGCCCTTGAACAAAATCGTTTGAAGATTTCCTGCACTTCAGTTTTATACACTATGATATGCACCCAAGTATATCTGGAATAATCATCAACTATGACGAAGCCATATAAAGATGCTGCATTGGTTAGTGTGGCATAGTGAGGAGGTCCAAATAAAGCCATATGAAGCAATTCGAATGGACGTGTAGTCGTCATGCTCGTTTTTGAGGGATGCTTGGATCTGGTCATTTTCCCAGATTCACAAGCACCGCATAGATGATCCTTGAGGAATTTGACCGATTCGATCGCGAGCGTGTGCAAATTCCTCATGCCTTCATGACCTAGTCTTCGGTGCCACAACCATCCTTCTGAGGTTATTGCTAGTAAGCAAGTGGCTGGTTGAGGACTTGTAGAGAAATCAACAATGTACAAACCCCCTCTTCTTACACCTTCGAAGACTTTGGATCTGTCAGATTCCATGATGACTACACATCTATATCTACCAAAGATAACAATCATATCAAGATCACAAAGCATCGAGACTGACATAAGGTTAAAACCAAGGGATTCAACTAGCATCACTTTGTCCATATGCCTATCCTTGGAAAAAGCCACTTTGCCAAGTCCCAATACCTTGCTTTTACCTTTGTCAGCATATGTGATTTGCTTCAGAGGTGATGGAGTTAGTGGCATATTCATCAGTAAGCTTTTATCACCAGTCATGTGATGTGTGCAGCCTCTATCAAGAACCCACTCAGTATTCTTGGGTTTGTCATCCTCCAGATGAATTAGTACAGCTTACCATCTCACATGCTTCAGATTTGAAGAATATGATACTAATTTCATCAGATCAGTAATTTCACCATAACAGAAATGTAAGGACGTGTGAAATATTTCTATTTCATCAATCATTAGCTTGCGTCCTATCAAGCATTTCCTCAGGTCTCCAGCAAATTCTTCAGATGATGATTTCCATCTGGAGACCTAACCTGCAGAAGTGATTAGTTCGATTTCTTCACCACCCATATATGAAGGGGTGGCAAAGTATTCATCATCCTACAAGCACCATATGAGAAAGGTGGCATTGAAGCCAATGCACTTAATAGTAGGGGGATTAAAGTACTCATATGAATATGCAGAGAACTGGTTTGAGGATTTATGAACATAATGATTTGAGGAGTAACGCTCATATTCATATTCCTTGTAGTTTCCCTGCATATTAGACTCATTAGCACGGGTACGAGCATAGTTTGACCAGTTGAGGATTTTGATCCTCTTGAAGACTTTGGTCCTCCTGAGGAATTTGATCTGGGGTTCAGATTCTTCAGTGGTGGTGTCATGAGGACATTCACCTGAAGATTTTCAAGACAACTTTTGGGAACCCAGATTTTCCTCAAAGGAGGGCCATTCCTGCAGTTAGTTCCAACATATCGAGCAAATACTTCACCAGATTGATTTTTGAACAGTTTATAGTTGGAGTCAAATGACTCATCTGAGGAATAGGATAATTCACATGAAAAGCCAGTTAGATTAGATGGATCAAAAGGAGACCCAGTAGCAGCAACCCATGAGGTTTTGGGATACTGCTCATGTTTCCAATAAGATCCATCAGCATTTAATTTCCTCTCAAAGGCAATTCCTTCTTTCCTCGGGTTCCTGTTCAAGATCTTCTTTTTGAGCACATCACAAAGGGTTTGATGTCCTTTGAGGCTTTTGTACATGCCTGTCACGTACAATTCCTTCAACCCTGCATTTTCATCAGTAACATTTGTGTTTTCCTCAAGTGAGGAAATAGACACAATAGGTGTAGTTGAAGAATTTGTAGCAATGGTAGCATTTGATGATTCTGGTGAGGAATTAGCAATTTCGCATTCAATGCATTTAAGCCATGGAGGAATAAATTCAACTTGACCAGCGCTGATCTGTTGAGCTAGTAACACTACTGAAATTCATAAATTTGTCGTCTGCCAAAGCGGGCGGCAAAGGGTGCAACCATGGACGGCAAAGGCTTTGGCGTCGGTGAGCAGACGGCAAAGTAGACGGTAAAAAAAATCCGGAGAAGAGGTTCTTTGCCGTCAGCTTTCCCAAAGCGGACGACAAAGAATCTTTGGCATGAGTGGGCTGACGGCATATTAGCTGGGACGGCAAAGGGTGCAACGTCCCCGTTAAGTGTTAACGGCAGGCCGTCTGCCTTTGCCGTCTCCCTCCCCTCCTTTGCCGTGCGCGGGCAGACGGCAAAGAGGGGAGAGAGAGGGGCAGATTCCCCCCTTTGCCGTCTGCCTCCCCTCCTTTGCCGTGCGTGGGCAGACGACAAAGAGGGGAGAGAGAGGGACAGATTCCCCCCTTTGCCGTCTGCATCCACCCCTTTGCCATGCGGGGGCAGACGACAAAGAGGGGAGAGAGAGGGGGCAGATTCCCCCCTTGTCCGTCTGCCTCCCCCCTTTGCCATGTGGGGGCAGACGGCAAAGAGGGGAACCAACCCCTTTTTTTTTTATTTTTGTTATATCCAGCATTATTAACGATAATCAGGATATATATATATTTGACATAAATAAATTTCTTTCCGTACTCATAACCATATTAAAATAACCTCTTATATCTAGCTACCAAGTTGCATCCACATGCATACGAAGTTTCATATATTACACCAGTTTCATCCACGTGCACACAAAGTTTCATATATTCATATACTACAATAGTTTCAATACAACCCATGTTACAAGAAATCATCTTCAAGCATTCCATCAATATTTGCCAAGCTTCCCGTGAAGTGAAGGTAATCTGCAAAATGACAAATAAGAAAGTTAGAAGAATAATAGTAGATGAAGTAGTCTATATATAGGTTATTTCAGAGAGAAATTAGCTAAGTATGTCATTTAGGTGGAACCCTAGCTAACTATAGGTCGTTTCAGAGCTAACTTGGGTAAAATAGGTCATTCCGGAGCAAACTATGCTTATTAATCCATTTTTTATCTAGCTAGGCTAATTATAGGCCATTTAATACCTAAGTTAGGGGGAATAGGTCATGTTGCAGCTACGTAAGCCTTATCATGTCATTTCGTGGATAATTAGCTAAGTATAGGTCATTTTTTATTAAATAGACCATTTAGGAGCTAACTAAGCTAATTTGTCATTTAGATGGATAATTAGCCAATTTAGGCTTTGTTGGATGAGTCTAATATAGCTACGTAGAATAAGAGAAAGAGAAGAAGAAGTATAAGAAGGAGGAGTAGGAGGAGGAGGAGGAGAAGGAGACGGAAGAGGAGAAGAAGAAGAGAAGAAGAAGGAGAAGGAGGAAGAAGGAGGAAGAAAGAGAAGGAGGAGCTCCTTCTCCTTCTTCTCCTCCTTTCCTCCTTCTTCTTATCCTCCTCCCTCTCCTTCTCCTTCTTCTCCTCTTCTTCTTCTTCCTTCCTTTCATTTTTCCTCTTTCTTCTCCTCTCGTCTCCTTCTTCGGGCTAAATTGGCTAAGAATGCCTTTTTGGAGCTAATTATGTCATTTCGAGGAAAATTAGCTAAGTATAGGTCATTTTTTATTAAATAGACCATTTAGGAGCTAACTAAGCTAATTATGTCATTTAGATGGATAATTAGCCAATTTAGGCTTTGTTGGATGAGTCTAATTAAGCTATGTAGAATAAGACAAAGAGAAGAAGAAGTACAAGAAGGAGGAGGAGGAGGAGAAGGAGACGGAAGAGGAGAAGAAGAAGAAAAGAAGAAGGAGAAGGAGAAGGAGGAAGAAGGAGGAAGAAGGAGAAGGAGGAGCTCCTTCTCCTTCTTCTCCTCCTTCTGCTTACCCTCCTCCCTCTCCTTCTCCTTCTTCTCCTCTTCTTCTTCTTCCTTCCTTTCATTTTTCCTCTTTCGTCTCCTCTCGTCTCCTTTGGAGCTAATTATGTCATTTCGAGGATAATTAGCGAAGTATAGGTCATTTTTATTAAATAGACCATTTAGGAGCTAACTAAGCTAATTATGTCATTTAGATGGATAATTAGCCAATTTAGGCTTTGTTGGATGAGTCTAATTAAGCTATGTAGAATAAGAGAAAGAGAAGAAGAAGTAAAAGAAGGAGGAGGAGGAAGAGGAGGAGGAGGAGGAGAAGGAGACGGAAGAGGAGAAGAAGAAGAAAAGAAGAAGGAGAAGGAGAAGGAGGAAGGAGGAAGAAGGAGAAGGAGGAGCTCCTTCTCCTTCTTCTCCTCCTTCTGCTTATCCTCCTCCCTCTCCTTCTCCTTCTTCTCCTCTTCTTCTTCCTTCCTTCCTTTCATTTTTCCTCTTTCTTCTCCTCTCGTCTCCTTCTTCGGGCTAAATTGGCTAAGAATGCCTTTTTGGAGCTAATTATGTCATTTCGAGGATAATTAGCTAAGTATAGGTCATTTTTTATTAAATAGACCATTTAGGAGCTAACTAAGCTAATTATGTCATTTAGATGGATAATTAGCCAATTTAGGCTTTGTTGGATGAGTCTAATGAAGCTACGTAGAATAAGAGAAAGAGAAGAAGAAGTAAAAGAAGGAGGAGGAGGAGGAGGAGGAGGAGGAGAAGGAGATGGAAGAGGAGAAGAAGAAGAAAAGAAGAAGGAGAAGGAGAAGGAGGAAGATAGGAGGAAGAAGGAGAAGGAGGAGCTCCTTCTCCTTCTTCTCCTCCTTCTCCTCCTTCTTCTTATCCTCCTCCCTCTCCTTGTGCTTCTTCTCCTATTCTTCTTCTTCCTTCCTTTAATTTTTCCTCTTTCTTCTCCTCTCGTCTCCTTCTTCGGGCTAAATTGGCTAAGAATGCCTTTTTGGAGCTAATTATGTCATTTCGAGGATAATTAGCTAACTATAGGTCATTTTTTATTAAATAGACCATTCAGGAGCTAACTAAGCTAATTATGTCATTTAGAGGGATAATTAGCCAATTTAGGCTTTGTTGGATGAGTCTAATTAAGCTATGTAGAATAAGAGAAAGAGAAGAAGAAGTAAAAGAAGGAGGAGGGGAGGAGGAGGAGAAGGAGACGTAAGAGGAGAAGAAGAAGAAAATAAGAAGGAGAAGGAGAAGGAGGAAGAAGGAGGAAGAAGGAGAAGGAGGAGCTCCTTCTCCTTCTTCTCCTCCTTCTTCTTATCCTCCTCCCTCTTCTTCTCCTTCTTCCCCTCTTCTTCTTCTTCCTTCCTTTCATTTTTCCTCTTTCTTCTCCTCTCGTCTCCTTCTTCGGGCTAAATTGGGTAAGAATGCCTTTTTGGAGCTAATTATGTCGTTTCGAGGATAATTAGCTAAGTATAGGTCATTTTTTATTAAATAGACCATTTAGGAGCTAACTAAGCTAATTATGTCATTTAGATGGATAATTAGCCAATTTAGGCTTTGTTGGATGAGTCTAATTAAGCTACGTAGAATAAGAGAAAGAGAAGAAGAAGTAAAAGAAGGAGGAGGAGGAGGAGGAGGAGAAGGAGATGGAAGAGGAGAAGAAGAAGAAAAGAAGAAGGAGAAGGAGAAGGAGGAAGATAGGAGGAAGAAGGAGAAGGAGGAGATCCTTCTCCTTCTTCTCCTCCTTCTGCTTATCCTCCTCCCTCTCCTTCTCCTTCTTCTCCTCTTCTTCTTCTTCCTTCCTTTCATTTTTCCTCTTTCTTCTCCTCTCGTCTCCTTCTTCGGGCTAAATTGTCTAAGAATGCCTTTTTGGAGCTAATTATGTCATTTCCAGGATAATTAGCTAAGTATAGGTCATTTTTTATTAAATAGACCATTTAGGAGCTAACTAAGCTAATTATGTCATTTAGATGGATAATTAGCCAATTTAGGCTTTGTTGGATGAGTCTAATTAAACTACGTAGAATAAGTGAAAGAGAAGAAGAAGTAAAAGAAGGAGGAGGAGGAGGAGGATGAGAAGGAGACGGAAGAGGAGAAGAAGAAGCAAAGAAGAAGGAAAAGGAGAAGGAGGAAGAAGGAGGAAGAAGGAGAAGGAGGAGCTCCTTCTCCTTCTTCTCCTCCTTCTGCTTATCCTCCTCCCTCTCCTTCTCCTTCTTCTCATCTTCTTCTTCTTCCTTCCTTTCATTTTTCCTCTTTCTTCTCCTCTCGTCTCCTTCTTCGGGCTAAATTGGGTAAGAATGCCTTTTTGGAGCTAATTATGTCATTTCGAGGATAATTAGCTAAGTATAGGTCATTTCTTATTAAATAGACCATTTAGGAGCTAACTAAGCTAATTATGTCATTTAGATGGATAATTAGCCAATTTAGGCTTTGTTGGATGAGTCTAATGAAGCTACGTAGAATAAGAGAAAGAGAAGAAGAAGTAAAAGGAGGAGGAGGAGGAGGAGGAGACGGAAGATGAGAAGAAGAAGAAAAGAAGAAGGAGAAGGAGAAGGAGGAAGAAGGAGGAAGAAGGAGAAGGAGGAGCTCCTTCTCCTTCTTCTCCTCCTTCTCCTCCCTCTTCTTATCCTCCTCCCTCTCCTTCTCCTTCTTCTCCTCTTCTTTTTCTTCCTTCCTTTCATTTTTCCTCTTTCTTCTCCTCTCATCTACTTCTTCGGGATAAATTGGCTAAGAATGCCTTTTTGGAGCTAATTATGTCATTTCAAGGATAATTAGCTAAGTATAGGTCATTTTTTATTAAATAGACCATTTAGGAGCTAACTAAGCTAATTATGTCATTTAGATGGATAATTAGCCAATTTAGGCTTTGTTGGATGAGTCTAATGAAGCTACGTAGAATAAGAGAAAGAGAAGAAGAAGTAAAAGAAGGAGGAGGAGGAGGAGCAGGAGGAGGAGGAGAAGGAGACGGAAGAGGAGAAGAAGAAGAGAAGAAGAAGGAGAAGGAGAAGGAGGAAGAAGGAGGAAGAAGGAGAAGGAGGAGCTCCTTCTCCTTCTTCTCCTCCTTCTGCTTATCATATTCCCTCTCCTTCTCCTTCTTCTCCTCTTCTTCTTCTTCCTTCTTTTCATTTTTCCTCTTTCTTCTCCTCTCGTCTCCTTCTTCGGGCTAAATTGGCTAAGAATGCCTTTTTGGAGCTAATTATGTCATTTCGAGTATAATTAGCTAAGTATAGGTCATTTTTTTATTAAATAGACCATTTAGGAGCTAACTAAGCTAATTATGTTATTTAGATGGATAATTAGCCAATTAAGCTAACTAAGCTAACTAAACTAACTAAGCTAACTAAGCTAATTAAGCTAACTAAGCTAACTAAACTAACTAAGCTAATTAAGCTAACTAAGCTAACTAAACTAACTAAGCTAACTAAGCTAACTATGTCATCTAGATATATTTTATTAAATAGGTTTTTTTGGAGCTAACTAAGCTAATTATGTCATCTAGCTATCTTTTATTAAAACACTAGAAATAACATACCTAAGCTAGGGTCAAGCACGGTGGCTCTGGCTTGTTTCACCTGGAGAAGGCTGCCCTGGAGAAGGCTCGATTGTAGAAGGGTCGTGCGATGCGTTTCGGGACATATTCTGCAACAAACATCATTTGCAATGTGTAGTTAGCATGAGGACACTCTTAAGATCACTCCACTCAAATGAAACTCACCGTCCCCGCCACGTTAACGACTGGCATCGGCGGAGAGACTTGGCCGTTCTTCTCGCACAAAGACTGAACATTTGGTTTCGACAAGTCAAACTTTTTATTTATTAATGAAATGGACATTCAAATGCAAGATTTGAAATAACATGAAGAAGAAACTTACCACGAAGAGCTCGTATATGGCCCTGGTAGACGCATCATTCCGTGCCCTCTCCGCCTCCACCAATGCAGTCGTCCTCTCCTCCAGCTCCCTAATTTCCTTATCATTCTCCGCCATAGCCGCCTGCATTGCCTCTCTCTCTTTCTGAATAGCAGCCTACAACACAACTCATTGTTAGCATATTGGTTCCAACGCACAACATAATGCGGAAAGATATTTGAGTCCATTAAACTAACCTCGATGGCGAGCTCGACTGGCCGTGCACGACGTGTTATCTCCGGACAAGAGCTCGTTTGGCGTGCCTTTATCTGCCGGAGAGAGCTAGGACAACGTATAAGGCTGTCTCCAATGGCGATCGAGCCATGGGGCCTCCCGTTTCCTTGCCTTCCCGTGATCTCTGTACTTCACGAGCTTGTCGTGGGAGGAGATGCTGGTGAAGTTTTCTGGATGCTCGAGGTCAGACTCACAGAATGCCTTGACCTTCTTGTACGAGGCAGTATGGGCCATCGCATACAAGTCGTACATCTGTGGCGCCTCCGTCTTATTGTGACGCGCCTAAAAGAGAGAGAGAGGAAAATTGTATTGGTAAAGGAGAAGGAAAGTTGAATTGCATGAGGCATGAAGCAAACCACATACCCAGTTCTCGCAAAATTGGATTAAGTTGATGCTCCCTTGATGGTGTGGCACGCCAACCATTTTTCCACGCCTCTCCTTGGCGTTGTTGTGGCTGGCCTCCCACGTTTCGGAGCACCACTGATCCACCAAGGCCTCCCAACAATCCATCTTATCCACACACCATCTCGGGGGCACCTAAGTTAATAAAGAGAAATTTGAGCGCGTAAGAACCAAATCAAGGAAACTAACTACAAAGCCTTAATAATATGTAATTACCTTCATGTAATGCTCCTTCTCCATCTTAGCATCACGACACTTCGCCTTGTCAAGCCTAATACGCCGCGTGGCATAGTAGTCTCGAACAGCCTGCACCCGAGCCTCGTGCCGAAAGTTTTGAAGTAGGCGGCGACATTCGGTTTCGATAACCTTTGCCGCGTCCTCCTCGGATCCCTCCTCACACCTGTAGTAGGTCTGCAAACGAGACAACACCGATTAGTACAATGAATAGCTATGGTTGATTTATAATTTGTGAAAGAGAAATTACCCAGAACTTTCGGATCACCATGTCCGCCCTCGTCTCACACAAAACACCGTCGATCTCCACCTCCGGCGGGGCCGGGGCACCTAAGTAGTGCTCCCAGGTCATTCCTACCTCTCGCTCCCGACCGGGCAACGTAACAAACCCTGGGAAGTTTTGACGGCAAAGAACACCAAGGACGCTGTTGGGCTTGCGGACACCCTTGGCAACAATCCAACCCCTACAGTATGACAAATTAAAGCCAAAACATTAGATATTTGAGAAAACCCGAAGGCAAAATGTTAAATAAGAGTAAATTAACTTACTTCTCCCCATTTGGCCTAATCGACCACCTCTGCTCGGGGGTCGCTGGCACGAGCGGGAGCCCCGAACTACCACGCTGGTACACGGTAGGCCCCTCACCCAGCTCCTCGTCGCTACCAGCATGGCCACTTGCCTCAGGCCAGGTATCCCACTAGGTCTCTTGGGACGTACCCTCATCCCTGCCTTGCTCCGGAGTCGCCTGGAAGGAAGCCTCTGGGACAGGAGTCTCGTGGGTCGAAGGCTCGTCGACCTGAGGTTCGTCGACCCGAGGCTCGTGAACCGGAGACCGTGTAGCCTCCACCTCAGACGAATCCACCCTAGAAGTCCTGTT
The DNA here is from genome assembly GCF_904849725.1 of Hordeum vulgare subsp. vulgare. Classification (NCBI taxonomy): domain Eukaryota; kingdom Viridiplantae; phylum Streptophyta; class Magnoliopsida; order Poales; family Poaceae; genus Hordeum; species Hordeum vulgare. The sequence continues at coordinate 279,459,881 of NC_058523.1, read as the reverse complement.
CTCAGGTGAATCATCTTGGGGTGGTGGCGGAGACCGTGTAGCTCTACCTCTCCCGCGGCCACGTGTACCTTTAGTACAACATAAATACCATCATGAGTAATAAAATGTATATAAATACCAATATGCATACAACATGAGTACAACATAAATACCAACATGAATACAACGTGTACCTTTAGTGCCTCTCGGCTTCGCGGGGGGTCGACCTCCTCTCACGGGGGCCGCTCCTTGCAAAGTAGAGAGCAACACTCTCTGAAGAGGCGAGGCAGGAATGGAAGTACCCATCCCATCACCCGCCGACGAAGAAGCAGCCGCGCAGTGCTTTCGACCCTTTCCTACCATGTTTCAACACCTGTCATGACAAAGAGTAAATGAAATTAGTACAACATAAATACAAATAGGAGTAATAAAATGTATATAATTTAAGTGTATCATCGTCATAAATACCAACATGTCTAATAAAAATTGAATACCTAACATGAACTCAAAATTTATATATAGTATAATAGTTGAATACCTGACATGAACTAATAACAATCGTCCTCGTCTATATATGCTTCGGGGTCAATAAATGCATCATGATCATCACTATCATCAATAAATGCATCATCATCATCACTATCACGAAGAACATGTGGAAGGCCACCATTATGTAATCGGTCAAGAAGTGACAGGTCATCCGCAGCAGTAACCTCTTCTTCTTCCAGCTCTTCCTGTTCGGGCTCAGGGGTTAAGACGGATTCACTGTCGCTGTCTACTTCAACGTTCTGGGGTGAAGTAGAGAGGTTCTTGAAACGTTTCTTGGACAAACGTGTTTCTTGGAAGAATTCTGCTTCATATGTGTCTGGGTTAATGTGAGGTTTGTAATCTTCTTCATTGAGGGTAGGTGGTCTAAAATGTGGTGGCACTTCATAAACGACATCCCAACCTTTGAGATTTGGATCAGTTTGGCAAGCCCACCGTAGATAGAAAACTTGTGTCGCCTGTTGAGCCGTAATATAGACATCGGCAACATCTAAGTGGGTGTTTCGGTTGATTTCGACTAGTCCTATATGTTCATGAGTCCTTCTAGGCTCCCTTGGCTCAAACCAATAACATTTGAAGACTACGACGGTCAGTGGGTTTTCACCATAGAATAGAAGTTCATAAATTGCTTCAACTCTTCCATAATACTCGGTGTCTCCTTCGCCGATAGCAGAGACAGAACAATTTGTAGTCTTTAGGTCGGGCATAGATAGCTCTTTGCCAAAGGTACGAAAGTGATACCCGTTGATGTTGTATTAGTCAAATGAATGTACCTTATAGTCAAAACCATTAGCGACTTGTCTCAACTCGGCGTCCATAGACTCTGCATCAGCCTACAAGTTTAATACGAAAGAATGGATGCATCAGTCGCAAATTAGACCAATAAATCAAATGGGCCCTTAATGGTAATGAACTATCCTTTGTTTGAACCAAGAGATGAAATCGGTATAGTCGCCCCCATGCTTTGCGAGAAGCTCATACTCTTCGACGGAATCCTTTTCGATGACCGCCCCATCCGAGAATTCGGCGACGTATCGACTATATCAAATATCCGGGAATAAGAGTAGTTCAAAGCAATTAGAAGTTGCGGAACAATAAATTACCGAGAACTTACTCGATGTACGGCCGCACTTCTGTTAGGTTGGTGAAGATATACAATGAAATGGTCCGCCATTCTTCGAGATCCAACGATTTCCCTTTCGAAGCACCGGATGGTGCGAGCTTACCTTTGAATAGGCTGAGGTTGGATCGAACTTTTTCTCGAGCGCCATCACTGTACCGAGGCTTCGGGTTATGCAAATGATGATTTTTGGCTTCGTAGTGTGCTGTCACGATGTTTGCCGCCTCCTCGGTAATGAATGCCTCGGCCATCGATGCTTCAATTCTACGTTTATTTTTACACTTAGCTCGAAGCGTCTTCTGCATCCTCTCAGTTGAGTAGCACCATCGATTTTGAACGGGCCCCCCCATTCTAGCCTCGGTCGGGAGATGCAAAGTCAAATGTTCCATTGGATTAAAGAAGCCCGGTGGAAAGATCTTTTCTAATTTGCAGATCAACTCCGGCGCCAACTCTTCCATTTCATCTAGCACGCCAGGTGATAGTTCTTTCGCACAAAGAGAATGGAAGAAATAGCTCAGCTCTGCCAGTACTAGCCATTCATCCTCAGGGATAAAGCCACACAACATCACCGGCATTACCCGCTCAATCCATATGTGCCAATCATGACTCTTGAGCCCAAATATTTTTGATATTCTCAAGACTCGCTCCCCTCTTTAGATTCGCAGCATACCCATCGGGGAACATTAACCGCATTTTCACCCACAATAGCATTTCCCTCATAACTGGCCTTTCAAGATTGAACCATGCCTTTGGCTTCGCTATGCTTCGCTTTCCTTTCCGTTGTCGCATATTTTGCAACGGTCTATCACATAGAGCCTCCAGGTCGATTCTAGCCTTAGGATTATCTTTTGACTTCCCCTCTATGCCGAACAATGTACCAAAAATGGCCTCCGCAATATTCTTTTCAGTGTGCATCACGTCAATGTTGTGTGGGCAAAGGAGGTCTTTGAAGTAAGGGAGATCCCGTAAGCATGACTTGTGAGTCGTGGCGTGTTCCGTATTATACCCTTTGAAGTATCCTGGACGCAAAGGATCAGGCTCAAGAGCGTTTAACTGATCAAGGGTTTGTTGGCGCGTCAACGCAGCTGGTGCAGTGTTTTTGACAACTCTACCTTTGATGAAATTCTTCTTGTCTTTTCTGAACTTATGATCAGGATCCAGGAATTGTCTATGCATGTCGAAGCAAGAATACTTGCGACCAGCCTGCAGCCAACGGAACTGAAGAGCTGCCTTGCATGTGGTGCACGGGAACCTTCCATGCACACACCAGCCAGCGAATAGCGCAAACGCCGGATAATCATGCGTCGAGTACATGTACCACACATGCATTTTGAAATTTGTTTTCGTAGCCGCGTCGTAGGTCTTGATCCCATTATCCCAGGCTTCTTGCAACTCATCCTTAAGCGGCTGCATGTACACATTCATATTCTTCCCCGGATAGTTGGGCCCTGGAATTATCAACGTCAGGAATATGTTCTTTCTTTTCATAATCTCTCCGGGTGGCAAATTTAGTGGAATGACAAATAGAGGCCAACAACTGTATTGTGCTGCCGTCATACCATACACATTGAACCCATCCGTGCTGATGGCAACTCTAGGTTGCCTTGGATCTTCTGATTTATCCTTATGTAATGCATCGAAGTGCCTTCATGCAAAACCATCTGAAGTGTGTACCAGCATGTTGTTCCCATCCGCATCTAGTTCGGTTCTTTTGCCCAATTTGTGCCATGTCATCTGTCTGGCCGTCTCTTCGACCATGAAAAGACGTTGATGTCTTGGTACGATTGGCAGATATCAAAGAACACTAATGGGGATTTTGGTCCGATTCTTCTCACCCATGCCTTTCTCTACCACAATATACCTAGAAGAATTGCAATGGGGCAATAGTTCAAGGCCGCATACTCAAGCCTATATAAGGCACATCCATTCTCACAGGCATGTATCTTCTCATAGGGCATCTTAAGTACACGGAGGATTTTCTCTGAGTGGTACAGGTTTGCAGGCAGTACATGGCCTTTGGGTAGAAAGCGTCCACATATCGTCATCATCGCGTCGTAGCATTCTTTGCCTAGGTTGAATTGAGCCTTCAGAGCCATTACTTGTGCGATGGCATCGAGCTGACAAAGCGCAGTCTGCTCGTGGAGAGGACGTTTTGAAGACTCCAGCATTTCATAGAAGGCCTTTGCAGATTCCTCCATCTCATCGTCCGAATCACGAGCATCATCAAAGTCTTGCACCACTTCTTCAATCCCGGTACCATGCTCGTCGGTGCGACGACGAATCACCTCAGCTCTGGCACGTTGGTCAGACTCACCATGAAAATTCCACACCATATAATTAGGCGTAAAACCCCACTTCTGCAGGTGTTTACCCATTTCAAAGTCTGTCTGCTTTTTCCAGTTGTCGCAGTTGGGACAGGGGCACCATGTTTTATGCTGGCCATTTGCAAATGCGGCTCTCACAAACCCCCTGGTTTTTGTTAACCATTCATGGGTCATGTCTTTCTGACTAGGGTGACCAGTGTACATCCAAGCACGATCACTCATGTTGCCTAGCTACCTACGGGGGCACAAGAAATAAATATATAATTCATGATCTATATTCATACGCTAATCAAGTTTGTCAGTTTTATTATCCATGCAACCTACATGCTAATAGGTAAAGATAGGTCCTAATCCCACCCGAGTATGTGTAGAGTGGGTTCGTTTTCCCATGCTCTGCTCCAGATGCGACGCAGAATTTCGGCAGCACCTCCCCGCTGTTCTCCTGATACACGTCTCGGCAATAAGCAGAGAGGATGTGTACCCGGAGAACAACAGGGGAGGCACTGACGAAATTCTGCATCGGATCCGGAGCACAGCATACGGGAAAACAAACACAATCTACACATACTTGGGCTATCCATGGATAATGTTGGACAATTCGAAAGGATGGCGGTTGTAAATATGCAAATAAATGCATATTTATAGATGTCGCCCTTTCGAACGGGAGACGCATACTGGTCATGCATACTCATGATTGAAGAAACCTATATCTAGCAAGGTTCATCGGCACGAAGACCGGGACAGAGAAAATTAAGGGGTAGGAGGAGAAGTCATTTGTGCTCACCAACAAACGCAATGGCGGAGCTCGTCCAACGCACGTGGAGGTCGTCGAACAACTGCACATTGAAATTCACACGATCAACACAAATACGATGTTTTTACAATTAACATAATCGGAAAATATGTGACCTAACTCATAATTTACAAAACTATGACCTCGTGGGCCTCTGGAAGGCCGAAAAGCACCTTCTCGTTCAAAATAAGGCAGAAGAGGTGTGGGGGGTCGGGGCTTAGTGGCCTCGGGAGTCAGTGGCGTTGACGGTCGGTGGTGTCGGGTGTCGGTGGCATCGGGGTCGGGGGGTTAGTGGCGTCGGTTGTGGGGGGTTAGTGGCGTCGGGGGTCCAGGGTCAGTGACGTCGGGTGTCAGTGGCGTCGGGGGTCGGGGGTTGGTGGCGTCGAGCGTCGGGAGTCGTGGGCCGAGGGTCTGGGTCGGGGGTCTGGGTCGGGGTCGGGCACCCCTCCTCCTCCGCCTCCTCTTCTTCTTCTTCTTCTTCTTCTTTTTTCTCCTCCTCCTCCTCCTGTTCTTCTTCTTCTCCTTCTTCTTCTTCTTCTTCTTCTTCTTCTTCTTCTCCTTCTTCTTTTCTTTCTTCTTCTAATTATTTTCTTCTTTTCCTTTTTCTTTTTCATTTTTTTCCTTCTACTTTTCCTCTTTTTTTCTTCTAACCTAACTAACTAACCTAATTAGACTAATAATCTAACCAAATAAACTAACTAAATTACCCTATATATAATAAAAAACTAACCTAAAAAACTAGTAATTAACTTTTTGAAAAAGAAAAAGAAGAAGAGCTCAACTCACCGTGGTGGACGACGGCAGGGTGCGGCGGCAGCGGTGGACGACGACAGGGGGCAGTGGGCGCGCGGCAGGCGGCCGGCGGGCGGGGAGGAGGGGTGCCGCGGGCGGGAGGGCAGGCGGCCGGCGGCCGGGGATGAGGGGTGCCGCGGGCGGGAGGGCAGGCGGCCGGCGAGCGGGGAGGAGCGGTGCCGCGGGCGGGAGGGCAGGCGGCCGGCGAGCGGGGAGGAGGGGTGCCGCGGGCGGGAGGGCAGGCGGCCGGTGGGCGGGGAGGAGGGGTGCCGCTGGCGGGCGCGGGGAGGAGGGCGCGGGAGGGGAGGTGGTCGGCGGGCGGGGAGGAGGGGTGCCGCGGGAGGGAAGGAGGGGGCAGGGGAGGAGGCGGCCGACGGGAGGGGAGGCGGCCGGCGGGCGGGGGTCGAGCGGCTGAGAGTAAGGAGGAGACGGATGAGAGTGAGAGGGAGAGGGAGACGGCCGGTGAGTTTTTCTTCTTCTTCTTCTTCTTCTTCTTCTTCTTCTTTCTCCTCCTCCTCCTCCTCCTATTCCTCTTCTTCTTCTTCTTCTTCTTCTTCTTTTTTTCTCCTCCTCCTCCTCGTCCTCTTCTTCTTCTTCTTCATCTTCTCCTTCATCTTTTCGTTCTTCTTCTAATTATTTTCTTCTTTTCCTTTTTTCTTTTTCATTTTTGTCCTTCTACTTTTCCTCTTTTTCTTCTAACCTAACTAACTAACCTAATTAGCCTAATAATATAACCAAATAAACTAACTAAATTACCATATATATAATAAAAAAACTAACCTAACAAAATAACTAAAGTAATTAACTTATGAAAAAAGAAAAAGAAGAAGAACTCACCGGCAGGGTGGTGTGGGCGGCGGTGGACGACGGCAGGGGGTGGCGGCGGCGACGGTGGACGACGGCAGGGGTGGCGACGGCGGCGGTGGACGACGGCACGGGGGCAGGGGCGCGTGGCACGGGGCGCGCGGCAGGCGGCCCGCGGCAGGGGGAGGCAGTGCCGCGTGGTAGGGGGCGCGCGGCAGGGGGTAGGGGCGTGCGCCGGGGGGCGGCAGGGGGCGCGCAGCAGGGGCGGGACGGCTCCGACGGCGGCGGCAGGGGGCGGCAGGGGGCGCGCGGCAGGGGCGGCACGGCTCCGACGGCGGCGGCGGGAGGTGGGCACGCGAGAGAGAGAAGCCGTTAGGGGAGGGGGTGGGGGGCTACGCGCCGTTAGAGAGGGAGCCCCCTTTGCCGTCTGCAAAGGCTGGGTGGCAGACGACAAAGGGGTGGGTGGGGTGGGGAGGCCTCCGGCCGCTAGGGTGGCGCCCCCTTTGCCGTTTGCCAACCTTTGTCGTCCGCCTGTGCTTCCTTTGCCGTCCGTTGGCCGACGGCAAAGGGAAGGCCGACGACAAAGAAACCTTTTGCCTTAGGTGTTGTCTTTGCCGTCTGCTTTGTGCCAGCTGACGGCAAAGAAGCTCTTTGCCATGTGTCAGCAGACGGCAAAGGAAAGCCAAACGGCAAATTTCTGAATTCCAGTAGTGTAATGAATCATTTTCCATACGAAGATCATCATGAGACATCCTCAGCTTCTCAAGATCAAGCATCCTTTTAAGAAATTCATAGGAAAGCTTCTCATGATCAGTGAGGAGTGTATCATAACGATCCCGAAATTATCAAATCTAGACTGAAGACTTTTCACATCATCAGTGAGGATTTGGGTAAGGTTCATTTCATCATTCAAGAGATCATCACTTTTATGTAGCAGTTTCTGAAGCTTTTCCAGAGCAGTTTGTTGTTCAGTGGCAATGATAGCAAGTTTACTGTAACTGGGTTTCTTATAATCATTAGGTTGACAGTCACTTGAATCAGAGGAGGAGGCATTATTTGGTACCTTTGAACCCTTTGCCATGAAGCAATAGGTTGGAGCGAAGTCATCAGCATAGTCATCAGTATGGATGGTGCAATCATTTTCTTCAAGATTGAAGATTGACTTTCTGACGAAAGTGGTTGCTAGTGCAAGACTAGCCTGTCCGGATTTCCTTGCCAATAAGTGCCCGAGCCTTTCTGAAACTAGTCTTCTTGTGTGATGAGGGCTTTGAAGATGACGATTTTGAAGATTTCTTCTTCTTCTTCGAATCATCAGAACTGTCATCCTTGTATTTCTTCTTCTTTGATTCCTTTCCCCAACGGGGACAATCGGCAATGTAATGACCTGTTTCTTGCACTTGTGACAGGTTCGTTTCTTGTAGTCCTTAGATGAATATTCTGATTTCCTCATGTCTCTTCCTGAAGATTTACCGAACTGGCCACATCGTGTAAATCTCTCGAATTTCCTCACGAGAATTGCAAGCTCCTGTCCAAATTCTTCAGGGACACAAATGCTGTTATCTGTGTCTTCTTCTTCAGATGAGGAAATTGCTCTAGCCTTCAGTGCACGTGGTCTGGAATAGCTTGGTCCATATAGATATCTCTTTTCTTCTAGCTGGAATTCATGAGTATTTAGCCTTTCAAGTATATCAGCTGGATCAAGCATCTTGTAGTCTGGTCTTTCTTGAATCATCAGAACTAAAGTATCAAATGAAGAATCCAAAGATCTCAGAAGTTTCTTCACAACTTCGTGATCAGTGATGTCTCGAGCTCCCAGTGCTTGCAGTTCATTTGATATGTGATTGAGGAGATCAAAGGTATCTTGGCAGCTTTCATTGTCATGTCTCTTGAAGCGATTGAAGATATTGCGAAGAATATCAACACGAGAGTCACGCTGGGTTGATACTCCTTCATTTACCTTGCACAGTCTCTCTCAGATCAGTGTTGTAGAGCCCAAAGCACTTACTCTTCCGAACTGGCCTGGGCTCAGATGGCCACAGATGATGTTCTTCGCTTGAGAACCGAGTTGCTTGAATTTCTTCACATCAGCCGCAGTTACACTGGCAGAGATGAAGGGGACGCCATTTTCCACAATATACCAGAGATCATTATCTATAGCTTGTAGATGCATTTGCATTTTGTTCTTCCAGAAGGGAAAGTTCTTTCCTTCGCAGGTAGGACATGCTGCAGTCACCTTAAACATGCCTGCAGTCGACATAACTAAAACTCCAGGTGGTTAAATCAAAATCACACAGAACAAGGGAGTACCTTGCTCTGATAACAATTGAAAGTGCGTTATATCGACTAGAGGGGGGGTGAATAGGAGATTTTTAGAATTTCATCACTGAGGAAATTCCTTTTGTGGAAATTCCTCACTGATGACTAACTTACAGCGGAAACAGTAAAGGATCAGAAGTGCAACTTTCAAAACAGCAGTATTTCACAGTGAAGAATGTGAAAACAGATTGCACTGTGAGCAGGCACGCAAAATACATATGAGGGTTAACTGACGTGAAGAATTTGGGGTTGAGGAAATTCAGAGAAAGTCTTCAACAAATTCTTCAAACAGTCGCAGTGAAAGTCAGCAACACATAATATGAGGAAAGTAAGGAGTTGAGGAATTAGAACCCGTTTCTCAGTGAAGACAGTCGTTGATGACCCAGTTCCAACTGCTGTGACAGTCGTACATCTGGTTTGGAGCGGCTTGGTATTGAAACCAAAGGACACCCAGTCCCGGGACACACAGTCCCTATCGTATTCTCCTTGAGCTAAGGACACACAGTCCTCGCCCAACACTCGTGGTAAGTTTTCAGGGCAGTCTTCCAAACCCTCACAAACTTGGTCACCCGACGATCCACAATTGACTGCTGGAAAGCTCTAGACCATGACGCCTAACAGTCTGGAGGATGCACAATCCTCAAAGGTAAAAGGCTTCAGTCCCACACAGGAACAACTTCTTAAGTGATGCTCAATCACTAGGTTTGGTTTGTGGTTTCGGTGTATGGTGTATTTCCTCACTGATGAATTACTCTCGAAGGCTCTAAGGAATTGGGTTGCTCTTATGACAAGTGTTAGTTTCTAACGGAGCAGCCAACCAGCTAGTGGTTGTGGGGGGTGGCTATTTATAGCCTGGGAGCATCCCGACATGATTTGACACTAATGCCCTTAAATAATATGACCGTTGGAGTGGATAAGACCAGTGACTTGGCGTGGCTATCGAAACGGTCGGAACCCTCAATTGTGAGAGTCCTCATGTCACTCATATTCCTCGCTTGAGGCTTTTGGTAGGATTAGGCTTGGGTTGAGCATCATGAGGAAATTCAATCCAAAGTGTAACTTCGACCCCCTTTAACAGTGCGGTGTTCCTATTACTCAAATGCGAAGAAAATAAAACAGGAAGTGTAAATCTTCATGCTTCAAATTCTTGAGAGTGATTTTCTTCAGGAACCACCAGACTTCTCAATATCAGTATCTTCATGAGGAATATCAATTTCGTCGCAGATTCCTCGCGATTCATTTCTTCAGCTTCAGACCAATTTCTTCAGCTGAAGACATATATTTTTGGGGGTCGATATTCTTCAAATATCTCAAACTCCTCAATGACTTATAGATGCTGTGTACAGTCACAAACACATTAGATACTTAACCTATAAGTCTTCAAACCACCAAAATCACTAAGGGGCACTGGATGCACTTACAGTAGGGCATATTTCCAACAGAGCGTTGCACTAGAAGCCGCACCATCCAGTATTTCAAGGTTAAGTGGAGCAACCACACCGAACCAGAAGCAACATTGGAACGTGAAGACTATCTCTGATTTGAATTTTTGTACCTTTTTAGCACCTAGCTTAGGATTCTTAGGGACGATATTCTTGTAAGGGGGATAGGTCTGTCACACCCAGTTTTCACTTCACATTTACTGTAATTCAAAAAAATCTGTGTTTATTAAAACTTTTCTGAAATCAATGAAGTCACTTGCATAGTTGTCATTGTATGCTTGTATGCTTGATTGTGTATTATCAAAATAATGTTTTTCATAACTTAAATATTCTCAAAATCCTTTTTCTTATTTCTAGTTATTTCAAAATCCTGATTGGGTTGCACTAGAAGACCTTGATGGCAAGGGAGTGCTCTTACCCAAAGTTGGTGATTTGGTTCTAAAACTATTTTAGTTTACCAAAACCATGAAACTAATTATTTTATAAATTGTTTTCCTATTTTATTTGCATGTCCATTTCTGAGGCCAGAAATGATATTCCTATATGGAAAATACTTTTCTGCCTTAGAAAAATCTGAGAAAATTTGGAGATACTGAGAGGACATATATTTTCCATACATACAATTTTCAACCCCTATTTATTTTATAAATATGTGGGGACCCCAACTTACTAGTCGAGATCACCGTGATCAGTGATCCCAGAGATCAATGCTCACCGAACACAGATACCGAATAAAAGAGTCTTACATCCAAGTACCGATTATTACAACACATGACCGAAGGGTCAAGTTCACAAGACAGGGCCTAAGGCCAAATCATCAGATACACTAGTAGCGGAAAACATAGGGGCTAAGCGGATGCGTCTCCAAACCATCAAGCCTACACCGACAGGCATTCTGACTCGGAAGCGTCCTAGTTCGCAGGGGCGTCTCCGAAGACGTAATGATCTCCAAACTCCGGTCCTTCCTTGTCTGGTCAATAACATATCCAGTGGCAAGCCAATGAGTACTTTGAATGTACTCGCATGCAGCCCATGATATAATCAATGAAAGTGAAGGATAACAATATCATGCATCTTTAGTGTGACTCATCTTGGTGGAATGATCATGACTATGCATCAAGTTAAAGAATTACTTTTGAAGAACAGGTTACGGATAACAATATATCTATCGAGGGCTGAACCATCCGGGTTCACCCCATATGCTAAGGCACCGCACTTGGTCATATTATTGCTATCATAGCAACACCTTTTTCAACACCACACACACACTCACACTTGGTTTATGAGGAAATAATTGGACGTAGTTTAAGGAGGATTACCCAACTATCATTGACCGTGGACACGGCTATTCGAATAGTTTACACTCCGCAGAGGTAGTACGATGGACCCACGAGATCCGGGAAACTTCTGTGTCATCCACGACTCGCGGTATATCACATACCCGAGGTAAGTACCTGATCAATGCCTTTCCCCTGACTATACTAGACAAAGAGGTCCACTCGATTGGTACCCAACCCACATGTTGTACATCTTACGAGCACCAACTCTGGATAGTACCAACCATGCGGGGACCAATGGTGTGACTGGAACTCATAAAAATGGCATAATCATCCTGCCTGGCACAACACCATCACGAGAGTGACCACACATCACTCCCGCCACTTGTAATGTGGCTCTTTGCTAGCACCGACCAGAGTAATTAACATAGCCCCGTCCCACGAGGGGTAACATGGTCGTACTGGTAAGGTTGGGACAGTCGAGACATCATAAATCTAATCCCATTTCCGAAACCATACTCACACAAATACTGGGTGCATCACTTCACCGAAAGTGACCACCTAACTCATCATCACCCTCGGGCATTAGTGGCACCCGACGGGGTTTTAGTAAACTCTTGCTTTATGTCAACAATATGCTCATGATAATACTACTTCTATCTTTACTTGTCAACATGGTATTAGCAGGACCCTCAAGGGGTAGGGTCAAGCTCAATGCATGTGCTCCGGGGGACCCTTCGGTAAAATCATATCAAATGATTACCAACACTTATGATCATATGCAATGGGAATACTTGCTACTTTAACATGCAAAGTAACATATGATCATTCATGGTCAAAGGGATGCTTGCCTTGGTCAGCTAAGTATCCGGGGTCTTCGAGGTCTTCCGCTCCGATTCCCTCGTCACAGGATTTTCTATCGTTGATAAAACAATAAATAAGAAATAGCTCACACAAAAACAGATCACAAAGTCATTTTAAAAATGTTATTTATTACTGATAAATCTAAGGTATCATTTAAAAAATATTTTCCTTAGTTTTCCTTGAGGGAATATTTTTGAAATCAACCAAACAGAATCAAAACTATTTCATTTTAGTCTTTTTTGTTAATGAAAACTAGAATAGTTGTTGAAGAATTTCATCCAAGCATATTATTAAATACTCCATATTTTTAGAAGTATAAGATTGTAAAAATTATATTTTTACACTGGTTAAATGTTTTTATAAAAATCTTAGAAACCATGGTTTAAAAATAAAAGAAAAACGGCTAAAACTCTCGGCCCGGAGCTGGGCTGGCCCATGGTCAGCCGACAGCCTACCGAGGCGCACGCGCCTTTAGGTTTGTACCTCACGTGCGGGGCCCTGCGGTCAGTGGCTGAGGACAGCGCGGAGGAGCAGGCTCGGCCACCGACAAGTAGGGCACACATGTCGGGGTCGTCTCCTACCTCTGGCCAGAGAGGAGGAGGAGGACGCCGGCGAGGTTGAAGACGCTCACATGCCCCAACGAGGACTGTAATGGGTTTGCCTTACTCTCGCCTACCTGCTGCTGGTTGGAACAACGATGGAGAGGTAGGGGTTCGCCGGCGACGAGGAGGCCGTGGCGGAGGAGTTTCGGGAGGTGGTCGAGGGGGTGGCTAGAGAGGTACTAGTCATCGTGGTGAAGCTATCTGAGGGGTGCTGGAGCGAGGGGCGGGGCTATTTATAAGCCCGCAACGGTGAGCAGATTTGGGATCGCCGGTGACTCACCGTGGAGCGCATGGGGTGCAGGGAAAGGTTGGGGTCGAAACCACGGTCTCGGGACGTGGATTTGGTCTTCCCGAACTATCTACAACAGAGGGAGAGAGAGAGGAGTCGAGCATTCATGGCCGTGCAACGCTGGCCGGTTTTGGTGCGCGCAGGCACACATCGCACAAGCTCTAGCGCGGGAGAGGAGGGGCCCTGAGGCTTGCTCCATGCATAAGGGTTGTCGGGAAGGAAGTTGGACATCTCGGGGGAGGCTGGAACTGGCCGAGAACGTCGCCCCCACCTCGGTGCCTTCCTGTAGCGCGCCCAGAGCGTAGTTTTGACATGCCACGGCATGCTAGCGCGCTCTGAGGCACTTTGGACACATCTAGCATGTCCTGGCACTGGCTGGGAGTGTAGCTAGCCGTTTGGTTCTTGTGGGAGCTTCGCCTGGTCAAGGGAGGCATGAAATACTGGTGCTGTCAGTCATGAACTGAAATCTAAATTGGGGTTTTTGGTCTTTCCACTTCGAACGAGTGAGACGCCAGTTGAGTAGGGTTAGACACAGATGCTGGCCACTTAATCTATGAGTTTGAAGCAAAGGGGTTTGGTTTAGTGTGGCTAAGGTGCCTTTTTCCTATCTATCAGAAGGTGTTCGACAGTGGGTTAAGGGGGTTACACCCCACCACTGGTGCTGCAACTTAACAGGTTCGGGTTCGGTGGTAAAACTTGGGGTTTCACTAAATTTGAGCTCCAAAGGACAAGTTTAGCTTTGGAAACTTGAAAATACTCCAATATGACCAGATCTGTCCCTTCCAAAGGGAGTGTGGGCAAACTAACTCCCACAAATCCCATTTTTTGTGTGGAACCTTCATTTGAGGTATTAGGCACTCCTGCAAAGTTTTAGCATCATTGGACAAACTTTGCTATGTAGAGCTGCTCTAACTTGATTTTGGACAAAAGGGGTTTTTAGGTTATTTGGGGTCCTTATTCACCTTTGATCAAGGTAAAACTTTATGTGGACACCAAATAGGGCTTAGGGATATTACTGCAATTTTCTAGGAATTTATTGAGAATATTTCCTCTGGAAATATTTCAAAATGCCAAAACAGACAGAATTAGCATTCATGGTTTTATTCAATTAATAACATATAAAATGGGGTTTAAAATCCTATGTATGGAAAATATATGTACTTCTCATCATCTCCAAATTTAATCAGATTTTTCTAGGACAAAAAAGTATTTTTCCATGTAGGAATACCAATTCTCGCCTCAGAAATGGACATGTTATTTAATTATGAAAATAATTACAAAAATAATTATTTTTGTGGTTTTGAAATATAAAGATAGGTTAAAATAAGATTACCAAGTATGAGTAGAAGCACTGCTTGCTATCAAGGGCATGTTGTGCAACTTAAGGTAGGGTTTTACCTTGATGAGAAATAAGTAAAGGTTTTTGGAAACCAGAGTTATAAAAAAAGATTTTAGGGTTTTATCCTCACATGATGAAGCATACAAGCATACAATATCAATCGTGGCATTCACAACATTAGTTTTTTAAAAAGTTTTATCAAGCTCAGAATTTCACAATACAGACAAGTGATAGCAAAAACAGGGTGTGACAAACCTATCCCCCTTAGAAGAATCTCGTCCACGAGATTCCTAAGCTAGGTGCTAAAAAGGTCTAGAAACTCGGATCGGAGATAGTCTTCACGCTCCCATGTAGCTTCGGCTTCGGCGTGGATGCTCCATTGAACCATGAAATACTTGATAGTGTGGCTCCTAGTGCATCGCTCTGCTTCGTCCAGAATGCGGATTGGCCTCTCACGGTAGGTGAGATCAGACTGAAGGTCAATGGCCTGGTGGTCAATGCCCTTGCAAGAATCGGGACGACTTGGCGCTTGAAGACACATCCGAAGTTGTGACACGTGGTCGACGTTGTGGACACCCGAAAGTTCCGGAGGTAACTCCAACTGATAAGCAACCTCTCCATGCCTTGCCTTGATCTTAAATGGTCCAATGAACCTTGGAGCGAGTTTCCCCTTAACGTGGAAACGCTTGGTTCCCTTGAGAGGTGTGACACGGAGGTACACCAGGTCTCCGGGATTGAACTCCACATTCCTGCGGCGAGAGTCCGCATAACTCTTTTATCATGACTTGGCTGCTTTCACATATTCTTGGACTAGTTGCATCTTCTCTTCAGCCTTGTGTAAGACTTCTGGTCCGAAAACCAGCCCATCTCCGGTTTCAGACCAGTTGAGCGGGGTGCGGCACTTCCGTCCGTACAATACTTCAAACGGGGCCATCTAGAGATTAGACTGGTAGCTGTTGTTGTATGAAAACTCAGCGAACGGCAGACAGTCTTCCCATTTGGCTCCGTGCGCTAGGATGCATGCGGGGAGCATATCTTCGAGTATCTGATTCACCCTTCCAGTTTGTCCTCCCGTTTGTGGGTGGAAGGCGGTGCTAAAAGAAAGCTTGGTCCCGAGGGCCTCTTGAAGTTTCCTCCCAAACCTTGAGGTGAACTGCGTACTTCGGTCAGATACAATCTCCTTGGGAACTCCATGAAGGCTTACGATACGCTGAATATAGAGACTAGCCAACTTGTTCCCATCATAAGTGGTGTTGACAGGGATGAAATGGGCCACTTTGGTCAAATGGTCGACAACAACCCATATCGAGTTGTGGCCCCTGCTAGACCTCGGTAAGCCGGTAACAAAATCCATGCCTACCTTGTCCCACTTCCATTCCGGCACCTTGAGAGGTTGTAGCAGCCCTCCGGGTCGCTGATGCTCAACCTTGACTTGCTTCCACATACGACAATATCTCCCTCTTCATGTCGTGCCACCAGAATCTTCCTCGGAGATCTTGGTACATCTTGGTACCACCGGGGTGAATGGAGTAGGGTGTATCATGTGCTTCTCGTAGGAATAAATCCTTGAGTTCAGCCTTGTCGGGTACGCATAAACGTTTCCCAAACCACACCACTCCTTGATCATCCTCCAAGAATCCTGGGGACTTGCCTTCTTGAATCTTCTTCTTGATGCCTTCAATGCTCTTGTGACCCTTCTAGGCTCCCTTTACGTCGTCTACCAGCGTTGGTTTGACTTTGAGGTTATCTAGGAATCCAGATTCCACTAGTTCCAACCCAAAGTTCTCCAATTCTTCATATAAGGCGGGCTGTCTTGCCTTAAGCATGACCTTTAAAGTGCTGGTCTTCTGGCTCAAGGCACCAGCCACTACATTAGCCTTACCGGGGTGATATTGAATGTTGAGGTCGTAGTCCTTGATTAACTCTAACCACCTTCGTTGCCTCATGTTCAATTCCCTTTGGGTGAAGATATACTTCAGACTCTTGCGGTCAGTGTATATTTCACATCGCTTCCCCAGAAGGTAATGTCGCCATGTCTTCATAGCATGCACTACTGCTGCCAATTCGAGATCATGGGTGGCATAGTTCTCCTCATGCGGGCACAGTTGACGTGACAAGTATGCCACGACTCTACCATCCTGTATTAGAACCCCACCTAGCCCGGTCCTTGAGGCATCGCAATATATCACGAACTTCTTACTGATATCTGGAGTGGCCAAAACCGGGGCTGTGGCTAGTCTCTTCTTCAACTCTTGGAAGCTTGCTTCACATTCCTGCGTCCATTCGAACTTCTTGCATTTCTTCAAGAGTTGAGTCATAGGTCGCGCGATGCGGGAGAATCCTTCTACGAATTTGCGGTAATATCCCGCGAGTCCGAGAATGCTCCTGACTTCCTTCACGTCAATTGGCGATTCCCAGTTGGTTACCGTGGTAATCTTAGAGGGATCAACTGCCAATCAACTTGCTGTCATGGTATGACCCAGGAATCGAACTTCGTTTAGCCAAAACTGGCATTTGCTGAACTTGGCATACAGTTGGTGCTCCCGAAGCTTCTCCAATACTAACCTCAAGTGTTGCTCATGCTCTTCTTCAGACTTGGAAAAGATTAATATGTCATCAATGAATACGACTGCAAACTTGTCCAGGTATTCCATGAAGACCTTATTCATGAGGTACATGAAGTAAGCTGGGGCATTAGTCAATCCAAAAGACATGACAGTGCATTCATACAGACCGTATGATGTCTTCGTTATCTCTTCGGGTCGGATCTTTAGTTGGTAATATCCAGATCGGAGGTCGATCTTGGAGAATACCTTAGCTCCATTTAGCTGGTCGAACAAGTCTTCAATCTTGGGGAGTGGGTACTGATGACCCACAAGTATAGGGGATCAATCGTAGTCCTTTCAATAAGTCAGAGTGTCCAAACCAACGAGGAGTAGAAGGCTCTGATAAACGGTTTTCAGCAAGGTAATAACTGCAAGCACTGAAAGTAGCGGTAACAAGTGATGGTGTAGTGAGCTGAAACATAGCAAGCAAAAAGTAACAAGTAACAAGTAGTAGCAACGGTGCAGCAAGTGGCCCAATCCGTTTTGTAGCAAGGGAAAAGCTGAACAAAGTCTTATAAGAGGAAACACGCTTCCGAGGACACACGGGCATTTCGGTCATGCTAGTTTCATCATGTTCATATGATTCGCGTTCGTTACTTTGATAGTTTCATATGTGGGTTGACCGGCGCTTGGGTACTTCCATTACTTGGACAAGCATCCCACTTATGATTAACCCCTCTCGGAATCATCCGCAACTACGAAAGAAGAATTCAGACAACGTCTAACCATAGCAATAAACTAGTGGATCCGAATCAGCCCCTTACGAAGCAACGCATAGACTGGGGTTATGTGGGCCCAAATATGGTAAAGTGTTATGTAGTCGCCGTTCACATAACACCACTAGAGGAAAAACAACATACATCATATCAAAATACCGAATGAATACCAAATTCACATGACTATTATCAGCATGAGTTATCCCATGTCCTCAGGAACAAATGTAACTACTCACAAAGCATAATCATAATCATGATCAGAGGTGTAATGAATAGCATCAAGGATCTGAACATAAACTCTTCCACCAAGTAATCCAACTAGCATCAACTACAAAGAGTAATCAACACTACTAGCAACCTTACAACTACCAATCGGAGTCATGAGACGGAGATTGGTTACAAGAGATGAACTAGGGTTTGGAGAGGAGATGGTGCTGATGAAGATGTTGATGGTGACGAGTCCCCTACGACAAGAGGAGTGTTGGTGATGACGATGGCGATGATTTCCCCCTCCGGTAGGGAAGTTTCCCCAGCAGGATCGTCCTGCCGGAGCTCTAGATTGGATCTGCTCAAGTTCCTCCTCGTAGCGGCGGCGAATCCACGAAAAACCTCCACCCTCATTTTTTTCCGGACGAAACCCTTCATATAGCAAAATAGGCGGGCTAGTGGGCCACCAGGTGCCCACAAGCCCTGTAGCCGCGGCCAGGGGGGGTAGGTCGCGGCAACCAGGCTTGTGGGCCCTGGTTGCTCCCCTATGACACTTCTTTCGCCCAGTATTTTTTATATATTCCCAAAAAAATCCACGTTGATTTTTAGGGCATTTGGAGTTGAGCAGAATAGTGGACTCAGACTTGCTCCTTTTCGAGTCCAGAATTCCAGCTGCCGGTATTCTCCCTCTTCAAATTAACCTTGCAAAATAACTGAGAAAAGGCATAAGTGTGGTTCCAGAAAGTATAATAACAGTCCATAAAGCGATAAATATCAACATGAAAGCATGATGCAAAATGGACGTATCAACTCCCCCAAGCTTAGACCTCGCTTGTCCTCAAGCGAAAACCAAGACCCAAAACATGTCCACATGTTTAGGGATGAAGGTGTCGATAAAACATAATACGGACATGAGGGCATCATGATCACACATAGAACAGCGATACATCATAGAGATTCTTATGGGAAAGTAACAATTCCTTCACAAAGCAAAGTATGAAACAAAAACCTTACCGAGAAGTAGCCAACAACAGTCCATAGTCATTGAAGCCATTGCAATTTATCATAACATCAGAAAGAGTCAAATAAGAGCTTGTAAGGCAAATCCACATACTCAATCATCGCTTTTGTTTTCCACAATTGTTACAACTCACGTAGTACTCATGATATCAAAGTTTCAGTTGGACACAGAGAAAGATAGGGGCTTATAATTTTGCCACCCAACCATTTACCTCAAGGGTAAAGTCGACAATAATAAAGCATAAGTACTCAGCTCCAAGTTGTTATATGAATATAGATCTTTCCCAAGCATATGATATTCACCAAGAAAAAGGCTAAATAAGGAATTGGTGAAGATCACCATGACTCTTACAAGGGCAGAAAGTAAAGGTACAAGATAGGCCCTTCGCAGAGGGAAGCAGAGGTTTTCATGCGCTTTTGAGGTTTGCATGCGTGTCCTCTTAGTGCGGAGGAACGTCACTTTATATTGCCTCCTGTGATAAAGAACTTTATTATGCAGTCTGTTGCTTTTATGTCTTCCTCATCACAGGTTCGTACAAAGCTTATTTTCCACACACTAATAGATCATACATATTAGAGAGCAATTTTTATTGCTTGCATGGATGACAACTTACTTGAGGGATCTTATTCAATCCTTAGGTAGGTATGGTGGACACTCATGGAAAAACTGGGTTGAAGGTTTATGGATGCACAAGTAGTATCTCTACTTAGTGTGGGAGTTTTGTCTAATATGAGGTGGAAGCAGTCGTCACATGCTAAGGGATATCTAATCATATATCATTGTTTGGAACCAAGCAAACACAATTCATTATGTTGTCTTCCTTGTCCAACATCTACTTCTAAGCATGTACTAGTTTGGTGAGTGCTCACAATTGTAGTAAGTGTCTAAGATGATATATTTATATGTGAACCTCTCTTTCCTTATTACTTCTTATTAATTGCAACAATGAAAGGGGTCTATGTTGGTCTATTCTCAACAAGTTTCAATCATCATACTTGTTATATGTGAAGCTATCACTTTCCATAGGATTATCTCATGATCTCTCATGCTATCGTTCTTTTCATACTTTTGATCACGGCACAAAACAAAGCCCTTGACTAAAATACTCTTTATAATATAGCTCGCAAGCTCGAATACATTGGGGGAGACACAAGGAAAAATACTCAAATTAAACACTAAAGACTTATTCCACTAAGACAAGAAATAAAATTGAAAAGGAAAGAACTAAAACAAAGGTAAAAGCAAAAGATATAAAGGTGATACGATACCAGGGCAACTCCCCCAAGCTTGGCATAAGCCATGGGAGATGCCCATACCAATGCATAGTTGTCTTCCTTTGGTGGTGATGGTGGTGGTGTTGTTGAAGTAGTCGGATCCTCCGTCTTCCAAGGCATAGGTGCTCCATCATGGCAGGATGAACGAGTCGCCTGAATCCTCAAATCTGCAGCCATCCGTATTGGTTTAAAATCTATACTCATACTCACATTTTTGGTTCGGAAGGTCATGGATCTGGCCCTGGAGTTGATCAACCCTGTCATAGAGCCAGGAGAGGTGCTTCCCAATGTCAATGGCATCCATCTTGTGATTGCTGGTGAACTCCGTGATCATCATGTGGTTGGCGTTGAGTCCACGCTCCACCATCCCTTGGCACTTGCAGACTTGTTGCTCCATTGCCTCGAGCCTCGTCTCCATGCTTCCGGTCTTCTTAGGCCCCTCAACATCACGGATGTGAAACATCCCCTCGCTCATCTTGATAGATTGGGGGTGTTGCAATACTTCCGTGAGGTAGGGATTGATGACCTTCTCAAAGACCTTGTCCTTAGGAACTTCTGGGGATGTCATGACGATCTAGATCTGCAATAGAAACAGGCTCGAAACGAAAACAGAGGAAAACTGCGCGATATGGAGATCAAAACCCTCGGGCTTATATATAATGATTTTTTCTGGACCAGAAGGAGTGCTCCGCAAGATAACGGAGTCGGGGAGGCACACGAGGTGCCCACAAGCCCTGTTGCCGCGACCAGGGGGAGGGCGCGGCAACCAAGCTTCTGGCCGCCTCGTGCGCTCTCTCGACTAATTTTTATTTTTCTAATTTTCCAAAATTCCAAAACAGAGAAAATTTCCTATTGGAAAAGTTTCGGAGTCCAATTACTTACCGAAACAGATACCTCTTTGTTTTCAGGGTCTGAAACAGGCTGATAACCATCCCTTATGTACTCCTCTGGACTTATGATATTGATGATATTGGTCTCAAAATTTATGGGAGTACCAGAGATGTAATGCTTGACTCTTTGACTATTTACCACTCTATGAAAATTACCTTCCGTGTTATTGATTTTGATGGCACCGGAACGATATACTTCGTCGACAACGTAGGGACCTTCCCATTTAGAGAGAAGCTTGCCTGCGAAGAATCTTAAATGAGAATAGTATAGCAGGACATAATCACCTACATTGAACTCCCTCTTTTGTATTCTTTTGTCGTGCCATCTCTTAACCTTTTCCTTGAGCAACTTGGCATTCTCATATGCCTGTGCCCTCCATTCATCTAATGAGCTGATATCAAACAACCGCTTCTCACCGACAAGTTTGAAATCAAAGTTGAGCTCTTTGATTGCCCAATAACCTTTGTGTTCCAGATCAAGAGGTAAATGACAGGCCTTACCCTAAACCATTTTATACGGTGATATGCCCATGGGATTCTTAGAAGCAGTCCTATAAGCCCATAGTGCATCGTCAAGTTTGCTAGACCAATTCTTTCGAGATCTATTGACGGTCTTTTGTAAGATCAATTTGATCTCCCTATTACTCAACTCCACTTGACCACTAGATTGAGGATGACAAGGACATGCAACTCTATGGTTGACATCATACATAGCGAGCATCTTGCGGAAAACACCATGAATGAAGTGTGAACAGCCATCCGTCATCAGATATCTTGGGACTCCAAATCTTGGGAAAATGACTTCTTTAAGCATCTTAATAGAGGTGTAGTGATCAGCATTTTTAGTGGGGATAGCCTTTACCCACTTAGTGACATAATCCACAGCAACTCAGATGTGAGTATACCCATTGGAACTCGGGAAAGGTCCCATATAGTCAAAGCCCCAGACATCAAATGGTTCAATCACAAGTGAATAGTTCATAGGCATTTGCTCATGCTTATTGATATTCCCTATTCTTTGGCATTCGTCACAAGACAAGACAAACTTACAGGCATCCTTGAAGAGAGTGGGCCAATACAAATCTCATGGAAATACCTTATGAGCAGTTCTTTCTCCATCATGGCGTCCTCCGTAGGCTTCGAAATGACACTTCTGCAGGATCTGTCCATGTTCATGTTCACGCACACAATGTGTAATAAGACCATCTACACCTTCTTTATAAAGGTGAGGATCATCCCAAAAGTAGTGTCTCAAATCAAAGAAGAATTTCTTCTTTTGCTGGTAGGTGAAACTGGGTGGCATGTATTTGGCTACGATATAGTTTGCGTAATCAGCATACCACGGTGCACTATATGAAGTGTGGATGACATTCAATTGCTCAGCAGGAAAGCTGTCATCAATAGGTCATGGGTCATCAAAGACATTCTCTAGCCTAGACAAGTTATCAGCTACAGGGTTATCAGCACCCTTTCGGTCAACAACGTGCAAATCAAATCCCTGTAGCAGGAGAACCCATCTCATTAGCCTAGGCTTAGCATCCTTCTTCTCCATAAGGTACTTAATAGTAGGATGATCAGAGTGAATATTGACTTTGGAGTCAACTATATAAGATCTGAACTTTTCACATGCAAACACGACTGCTGAAAACTCCTTCTCCGTAGTGGCATAGTTTCTTTGGGCACTGTCTAGAGTTTTACTAGCATAGTGAATGACATTCAACTTCTAGTCAATTCTTTGTCCTAGAACTGCACCAAGAGCATAATCACTAGCATCGCACATGATTTCAAAGGGCAAGTTCCAATCAGGTGGATTGAACAATAGGTGCGGTTATCAAGGCCTTCTTAAGTATTTCGAAAGCTTCCTCACAATCCTCATCAAAAATAAAAGGAACATCCTTCTGCAAGAGGTTGGTAAGAGGCCTAGAAATCTTAGAGAAGTCTTTAATGAACCTTCTATAGAAACCAGCATGACCTAGGAAACTTCGTATACCTCTGATATCTGTGGGGCAAGGCATTTTCTCAATTCCATCAACCTTAGCCTTATCAACTTCAATGCCTTTCTCAGAGATTTTGTGTCCTAAGACGATGCCTTCATTAACCATGAAGTGGCACTTCTCCCAGTTCAAGACGAGGTTGGTATCTTTGCATCTCTGTAAGACTCGATCAAGGTTGCTGAGACGATCGTCAAAGGAAGAACCGTAAACAGAGAAATCATCCTTGAAAACCTCACCAATCTTTTCAGAGAAGTCAGAGAATATAGCCATCATACATCTTTGAAAGGTGGCAGGTGCATTGCACAAGCCAAAAGGCATACATCTATAAGCAAAGGTACCGAAGGGGAAGGTGAAAGTGGTTTTCTCCTCATCAGATTGTGCAACAGGTATTTGCGAGAAACCTGAATAACCGTCTAGAAAGCAGAAGTGTGTGTGTGTTTAGATAGCCTTTCTAGCATTTGGTCGATAAACGGCAAAGGATAACCCTCTGTGGGATTAGTTCATTCTTATCATTAGGAACGACGGTGATACCTCCCTTCTTAGGTACACAATGTACTGGACTTACCCAATCACTATGAGCAACATGATAGATGATTCGTGCTTCCAGAAGATATAATATTTCTTTTCTCAGGACCGCTTTCTTCCTCGGATTTAGTCTCCGTTGATGATCAACAACGGGCATAGAATCAGGATCGGTTTTAATCTGGTGCTGGCATAGACTGGGACTAATACCCTTAAGATCATCAAGAGTATATCCAATAGCAGCATGGTGCTTCCTCAAAGTTTTTAACTTCTTCTCTTCGTGATTCGAGAGGTGAGCACTAATAATAACAAGATATATCTACATCTCATCAAGATAGGCATACTTAAGAGTATATGGTAACTGTTTTAGCTCGAACACAGGATCACCCTTTGGTGGGGAAGGATCCCCAAGGAGTTCTAAGACAATTTTATCTATCTCACCTCTTTCATCCATATGCATATCATTTTCATGCTCAATCAGATATTGCTCTAAAGGATCCGTAGGTGGTACGACAATAGAGGCAAGAGAAATCATTTCATCCCTACCAGACTACTCTTTTTCATGGGGTTGTCTTCCAAACTTCGAGAAGTCAAATTCATGAGACACACCCTCGAAACTAACAGTGACAGTCTGTTTAATGCAATCAATGTGAGCATTGACAGTGTTGAGAAAGGCTCTACCAAATATTATGGGACAAAAGCTATCTTGTGCAGTAGCAAGGACGAGGAAATCAGTAGGATAGTTTGTCTTACTAAGCATGACTTCTACGTCTCTCACAATTCCCAGGGGACAGATAGTGTCTCTATTAGCTAGCGTAATAGTGACATCAATGGGTTCTAACACAACAGGTGGAATCTCATCTTTGATTTCAACATATAGGGACCGGGGTATTGCACTAACACTAGCACCCATATCACATAAACCATGATAACAATGATCTCCTATCTTGCAAAAAACAACGGGCAGGCCAACTACAGGTCCGTATTTGTCTTTCGCGTGAGGTTTAGCTATTCTAGCGGAGTCCTCACAGAATTTGATAACATGCCCATCTATGTCTTCGGCTAAGATATCTTTGATAATAAAAACACTAGGTTCAACTCTAATATCCTCAGGGGGTGCAAGTGGTCTAATGTAACCCCTACTTATCATAGTTGGAGCTTTAGAATAATCCTTTTCTCCTAGCAGGGTAAGGTGGTTTCTCAGCATAGGCACAAGGAACAATAGGATCACTAAAGGCAATGACTTTCTCTTCAACTAGATTGGGTTTAACTATGTTGATTTCTACAGGAGGATGATACTTAAACCACTTCTCTTTGGGAAGATCAACATGAGCAGCAAAAGATTCACATAGAGAAGCTACTATCTCAGAGTCAAGTCCATACTTAGCGCTAAAGTCTCTAGAAGTGTTTGTTTCAACAAACGATTTAACGCAATCTAACTGGAAATTCGTACCTGACTCCTTACCTTCTTCAAGCTCCCAATCTTCAGAGTTACGTTTGATTCTTTCCAATAAATTCCACTTGTGATCAATATCCTTCTTCATAAAAGTACCGGTACAAGAAGTATCAAGCATGGTACGATCTTCATGAGAAAGCCGAGCATAAAAGTTTTGAGTGATAATTTCTCTCGAGAGATCATGATTGGGGCATGAATATAGAATTGATTTAAGCCTCCCCTAAGCTTTAGCTATGCTTTCCCTGTCACGAGGCGAAAAGTTATAAATATAATTCCGATCACGATGTACTAAATGCATAGGATAAAACCTTCGATGAAATTCCAATTTCAACCGATTGTAGTCCCATGATCCGGTATCATCACATAGCTTATACCATGTCAACGCCTTATCCTTCAAAGATAAAGGAAAGACTTTCTAATTTACCTCATCCTCGGGCAAACCTGCAATCTTAAATAAACCACAAACTTCATCTACATAAATCAGATGCAAGTCTGGATGTGATGATCCATCTCATGTAAAAGGATTAGCCAGCAGTTTCTCAAGCATACCCGAAGGAATTTCACAAAAGATATTTTCAGTAGGTACCTCAGGTTGAGGAACAACTCCTCGTGCTTCCGTTAATGGTGAAGATACCCCGAACAAACTCCTCAAAGGAACAGTTTCCATAGTGACAAGTGACAATAAACTTCAGCACAGTATATAAATGTTTCCTTACCAAATTCCACTTACCAAAGGCGCTTCCCTCCCCGGCAACGGTGCTAGAAAAGAATCTTGATGACCCACAAGTATAGGGGATCAATCGTAGTCCTTTCGATAAGTAAGAGTGTTGAACCCAAAGAGGAGGAGAAGGCTCTGATAAACGGTTTTCAGCAAGGTAATAACTGCAAGCACTGAAAGTAGCGGTAACAAGTGATGGTGTAGTGAGGGGAAACGTAGCAAGAGAAAAGTAACAAGTAACAAGTAGTAGCAACGGTGCAGCAAGTGGCCCAATCTCTTTTGTAGCAAGGGACAAGCCTGAACAAAGTCTTATAAGAGGAAAAACTCTCCCGAGGACACACGGGAATTTCGATCATGCTAGTTTCATCATGTTCATATGATTCATGTTCCTTACTTTGATAGTTTGATATGTGGGTGGACCGGCGCTTGGGTACTTCCCTTACTTGGACAAGAATGATTAACCCCTCTCACAAGCATCCGCAACTATGAAAGAAGAATTAAGACAACGTCTAACCATTGCATTAAACTAGTGGATCCAAATTAGCCCCTTATGAAGCAACGCGTAGACTGGGGTTTAAGCTACTTACTACTCCCCAATGCCTCCCTCTAGGCCCAAATTGTTATGTAGTCGATGTTAACATAACACAACTAGAGGAAAAACAACATACATCATATCAAAATACCGAAAGAATACCAAATTCACATGACTATTATCAGCATGACTTATCCCATGTCCTCAGGAACAAAAGTAACTACTCACAAAGCATAATCATGATCATGATCAGAGGTGTAATGAATAGCATCAAGGATCTGAACATAAACTCTTCCACCAAGTAATCCAACTAGCATCAATTACAAAGAGTAATCAACACTACCAGCAACCTTACAAGTACCAATCGGAGTCGCAAGACGGAGATTGGTTAGAAGAGATGAACTAGGGTTTGGAGAGGAGATGGTGCTGATGAAGATGTTGATGGTGACGAGTCCCCTCTGACGAGAGGAGTGTTGGTGATGATGATGGCGGCGATTTCCCCCTCCGGGAGGGAAGTTTCCCAGCAGGATCGTCCTGCCGGAGCTCTAGATTGGATCTGCTCAAGTTCCGCCTCGTGGTGGCGCGAATCCACGAAAAAGCTCCACCCTCATTTTTTTCTGGACGAAACCCTTCACATAGTAAAAGAGGGGGGCCAGTGGGCCACCAGGGTGCCCACAAGCGCTGTTGCCGCGGCTAGGGGGGTAGGTCGCGGTAACCAGGCTTGTGGGCCCCTCGTTCCTCCCCTTTGACACTTCTTTTGCCCAGTATTTTTTATATATTCCCAAAAAAATCCACATTGATTTTCAGGGCATTTGGAGTTGGCAGAATAGAGGACTCAGACTTGCTCCTTTTCCAGTCTAGAATTCCAGCTGCCGGTATACTCCCTCTTCAAATAAACCTTGCAAAATAAGAGAGAAAAGGCATAAGTGTGGTTCCACAAAGTATAATAACAGTCCATAAAGCGATAAATATCAACATGAAAGCATGATGCAAAATGGACGTATCAGGTACTTGTTCTTGATCGTGACCTCATTGAGAGAACGGTAATCAATGCAAAGTCTGATTGTCCCATCCTTCTTGGACACGAAGAGAACAGGTGATCCCTACGGTGACGCACTCGAACGAATAAACCCCTTCCTGAGTTGCTCATCCAGTTGCTTCTTCAGCTCTGCTAGCTCTTCGGATCCCAGCCTGTAAGGCTTCTTATAGATAGGCCTTGATCCGGGCATAAGTTCGATGATGAACTCGATGTCTCGGTCAGGAGGCATCCCTGGTAGCTCATTAGGAAAGACATCCGGGTATTCACAGACTATTGGCACTCGGTCGAGTCCTTCCTCTGACACGCTGTTAACCCATGGTACTCGAGCGGGTACTGGCTCAGAGACATACTTGACTTTGACCCCTTGGTCACTTGTCATGGTAATGGCCCTGTTGGCACAGTCCAAGATGCTTTGATGCTTGGCCAACAAGTCCATACCGAGGATTACTTCTAAGCCTTGCGGCTTAAGCACAATGAGATCTGCTGAGAAGCTCGTCCCATTGATAACTATCCCAACGACCTTCCTACATCCTAGGTTGGTCCTCAAAACTGGTCCCGGGGTTTGGATTGCCATATGCCCACGAACCAATGTAGGTTCTAAACCAAACTTTTCTGCAATCTTTTGCGTAACAAAAGAATGCAAAGCACCACAATCAAACAATACTATTGCTGGGGTAGAGTTGACAAGGAACGTACCTAGAATGCAGTCCGGGTCTTCTTGTGCCTCTTCTGCGGAAATGTGATTAATCTACCCCTTGCTGTGATACTTCTGATTCCGGCGAGCTTGATTCCTGTCTGGTGCTCCTTGGCCTAGATTTGGCGCATTGGGGCACGGAGCATCGGGTTTCTTGTTGGGGAACTACCTCGAATAGTGCCTTGTTTGTCCACACCCGAAACACGTAACTTGCGCTGGAAGATTGGTCTTGACCCCACCGTTGTTTGGGGAGTGCTTGCTGGCTTGGTGTTGACTTGCTGCTAAGGCTGGTAATTCTGGCGAAATGTCGGATACTTGTACTGTTGCTGCTGATACTTGGGTCTTGCCGGGGCTGACTGCCATGGTCATGGTTTCAAGCTACTCGGTCCTCCACTACCCATTAGCTTGCGCTTACGGGTGTCTTCCATTGCACGATGCTTGTCTTCCAACATAAGAGCCTTATTAACCAGGTAGCTGAAGGTCCAGCATTCACAAACAACCAGCTGATACTGGAGTGATTGTTGCAGTCCTTCCATGGAGCGTTCCATTTTAGCAGCCTCAATGCTGACGTCTTGAGGTGCGTTCCTTGATAGGAGGTTGAACTTATGCAAATTCTCCTTGACAGATCCACTGCCTTGCCTTAAGGCTCGAAATTCTCGCTTCTTAATGGTCATCATTCCCGGAGGAATGTGAGCAGCGCGGAATCCATCCTTGAACACGGCCCAAGTGATGACTTGCCATGCTCGCATGATCTGAAATCCATCCCACCAAGCTCTGGCTGCGCCTCCGAGAAAGTGAGTTGCATAGAGGACTTTCTCATGCTCATCAGTGCACTTGACCAGCGCGAGAAGGTCTTCAATAGTGCGGATCCAGTCATCGGCATCCAAGGGTTCAGTTATCTCCGTGAATATGGGTGGCGTAGTTCGCATAAACTCAGAGAGAGTTGAGCGACCGTTGCAAATCCTGTTCTGCGGTGGGTGGTTCACCAAGGTTTGAGCCAGCTGCTGGATAGCGACGTTGTTGGCTTGATGCTCCTCTCAAAGAGCTTGAAGGAACTAAGCCATGTTCAAGCTTTCAGGAGGAGGTGGTGCGGTGGAACATCCTCTTGCTGCTCGTGGTGATCTCTAGCTTGAGCTTCCCTTCCGGTTCCCTGCTGCTGTCCTGAAGAGGCAGAGTCGGGGTTGTCGAAGGTGTTGTTGCGAGTTGCATTCACCATCCCGTCAGGGGAGTAGACAGGTCAATTTGCCGAACTGGTTGTACTCGAAAGGGATGACGTTCTAGTAAAGAGGGGGTCTGGTGTCGTGCTAGTGTCAAGATTTTTAATACAATGGTTTTGAGAAGAACTACTGCATTAAATTGGAATACAAGCAATATAGTCGCTCCCAAGCCGCCTAAGGCAGAATGCAACTTGCATCCAATAGGCTTACACAACACCTGGGGTCATAAAATCCTGATACAAGAACTCCTACGCTTGGGTACTTCCTAGTTGCCAACGTTGCTAAGCGATCGACTGCGCGGTCTCATAAGCCAGCTCCATGGGATCTTCGTCTTCGTCTTCCTCTCTATCTTCATCATCATTAGTGCTTCCTTCCTTGAAGGAGTAGGAGAAGGAAGCGGACCATCTCGACGTCTCTTGGTTGGCGAGGTAGCGAAGAGTTCGGTGTACTCTTCTACGGTCAAGCGACGACTCTGAAGAGGTACGACCTAAAGCCGGGGTATTCCTCCTCGGAAAGCAAAGCCAGGTGATATTATGGATGCTCCTTCTTTCTTCACCTTGTGGTTCTTCATATTCTCCGTGCGAAGTAGGTACTTGACTTGGTGCAGCTCTTGGTGGATCCTAGTCGACTCCTTGATTAGAAGATGCGTCAAGGTGTTTGAGGAGGGACTGAAGTAGGCCCGAAACCTTAGCGGCGTCCCATCCTCGGAAGATGGGTTGAGTGTCCAACTCCCGTCTATCTTATCTTTAACAAAAGGTCAGTGACGAGTACCTGGCTCGTCAGCCATCTCGGGAAGGATGTCGAGGAGTCACATGAGTGCCCCTCGTGCCGCAGTCTCTACGGCCAACATCAGATCCTCCATCTATGGTCCCTCAAAGAACCAGCTAGTCAGGGAGTCGTTAGCCTTCACTATCACATCCACGTGATACTCCTTGGTGTCGGCGTTGACCCAGTGTTCGCGGTAGAGGAAGATGGGTGTGCGACGTACTTGACACTTCTCGAGGCTATTGCTCAAAAGCAGAGGAAAGCCCGTCTCCAGAAGCATCTCAGGTACGACGGCCATCTACAAGGTGTAGAGGAGAGGGTTAGAAATTTTTAGTGGGTGCAGGTTCTCGGGTCAAGCTTAAGTGCACTAATTGTTTCAGCTATTGTCCATGCTACCGAAGGCTTCCTATAGTCAGGATGGCTCTGATACCAGCTCTGTGGGGACCCCGACTTACTAGTCGAGATCGCCGTGCTCAGTGATCCCAGATATCAATGCTCACCGAACACAAATACCAAATAAAAGAGTCTTACATCCAAGTATCGATTATTACAACACATGACCGAAGGGTCAAGTTCACAAGATACACTAGTAGCGGAAAACGTAGGGGCTAAGCGGGTGCCCATGCCATCAAACCTACACCGACAGGCATTCTCACTTTGAAGCGTCCTAGTTCTCAGGGGCGTCTCCGAAGACGTACTCATCTCCAAGCACTCGTCCTTCCATGTCTGGTCAAAAACATAACCAGTGGCAAGCCAATGAGTACTTCTAATGTACTCACAAACAGTCCATGATATAATCAAGGAAAGTGAAGGATAACAATATCATGCATCTTTAGTGTGACTCATCTTGATGGAATGATCATGACTATGCATCAAGTTAAAGAATTACTTTTGAAGAACAGGTTACGGATATCAATATATCTATCGAGGGCTGAACCATCCGGGTTCACCCCATATGCCAACTCACTTAAATTGGTCATACCATTGCTATCATAGCAACACCTTTTCCAACACCACACACACTCACACTTGGTTTATGCGGAAATAACTGGACGTAGTTTAAGCAGGATTACCTGACTGTCCTTGACCGTGGACACGGCTATTCGAATAGTTTACACTCTGCAGAGGTATTACGCTGGACCCACGATATGCGGGGACCAACGGTGTGACTGGAACTCATAAAAATGGCATAGTCGTCCTGCCTGGCACGACCCCATCACGAGAGTGACCACACATCACTCCCACCACTAGTAATGTGGCTCTTTGCTAGCACCGACCAGAGTAATTAACATAGCCCCGTCCCATGAGGGGTAACATGGTCGTACTGGTAAGGTTGGGGCGGTCGACACATCATAAATCTAATCCCATTTCCGAAACGATACTCACACAAATACTGGGTGCATCACTTCACCGAAAGTGACCACCTAACTCATCATCACCCTCGGGCATTAGTGGCACCTGACGGGGTTTTAGTAAACTCCTGCTTTATGTCAACAACATGCTCATGATAATACTACTTATATCTTTACTTGTCATTATGGTATTAGCAGGACCCTCAAGGGGTAGGGTCAAGCTCAATGCATGTGCTCCGGCAGAGCCTTCGGTAAAATCATATCAAATGATTACCGACACTTATGATCATATGCAACGGGAATACTTGCTACTTTAACATGCAAAGTAACATATGCTCAATCATGGTCAAAGGGATGCTTGCCTTGGTCAGCTAAGTATCTGGTTCCCTCGTCACACGGATTTTCGAGGTCTTCCGCTCTGATTCCCTCGTCACACGGATTTTCTATCGTCGATAAAACGATAAATAAGAAATAGCTCACATAGAAACAGATCACAAAGTCATTTTAAAAATGTTCTTTATTACTGATAAATCTAAGGTATCATTTTAAAAATATTTGCCTTAATTTTCCTTGAAGGAATATTTTTGAAATCAACCAAACAGAAGCAAAACTATTTCATTTTAGTCCTTTTTGTTAATGAAAAATAGAATATTTGTTGAAGAATTTCATCCAAGAATATTATTAAACACTACATATTGTTAGAAGAATAACAGTGGGAAAAATATGTTTTTACACTGGTTAAATTTTTTTAAAAAAATCTTAGAAACCAGGGTTTAAAAATAAAAGAAAATTGGCTAAAACTCCCGGCCTTGCTCGGCCCGGAGCTGGGCTGGCCCATGGCCAGCCGACAGCCTGCCCAGGCGTGCGCACCGTCAGGTTTGAACCTGACGTGCGGGGCCCTGCGGTCAGTGGCTGAGGATAGCGCGGGGGAGGAGGCTGGGCCACCGATAGGTGGGGCACACCTGTCGGGGTCGTCTCCTACCTCTGGCCAGAGAGGAGGAGGAGGACGCCGGCGAGGTTGCCGGCGCTCTCATGCCCCAACGAGGACTGGAATGGGTTCGTCTTACTGTCGCCTACATACTGGTGGTCAGAACAATGATGGGGAGGCAGGGGTTCGCCGGGGACGAGGAGGCCGTGGCGGAGTAGTTTCGGGAGGTGGTCGAGGGGTGGCTAAAGAGGTAGTAGTGATCATGATGAAGCTATTTGAGGGGTGCTGGAGCGAGGGGGAGGGCTATTTATAGGCCCGCGACGGTGAGCAGATTCGGGAGCGCCGGTGACTCAGTGTGGCGCGCATGGGGGTGCAGGGAGAGGCTGGTGTCGAAACCACGGTCTCATGACGTGGTTTTGGACTGCCCGAAATATCTACAGCAGAGGGAGAGAGAGAGGAGTCGAGCATTTGTGGCCGCGCAATCTTGGCCGGTTCTGGTGCGTGGCGTGCGGGCACGCGTCGCACGAGCTCTAGCATGGGAGAGGAGGGGCCCTAAGGCTTGCTCGACGCAGAAGGGTTGTCCGGGAGGAGGTTGGACATCTCGAGGGATACTGGAACTGGCCGAGAACGTCGCCCCCACCATGGTGCCTACCTGTAGCGCGCCCAGAGCGCAGTTTTGGCATGCCACGGCATGTTGGCGCGCTCTGAGGCACTTTGGACATGTCTAGCATGTCCTAGCACTGACTGGGAGTGTAGCTAGTCGTTTGGTTCTTGTGGGAGCTTTGGCCGGTCAAGGGAGGCAAGAAATACTGGTGCTGTTAGTCATGAACTGAAATCTAAATTGGGGTTTTTGGCCTTTCCACTTTGAACCAGTGAGGGGCTAGTTGACTGGGGTTAGACACAGATGCTGGCCACTTAATCTATGAGTTTGAAGCAAAGGGGTTTGGTTTGGCTGTGGCTAAGGTGGCCTTTTCCTATCTGTGAGAAGGTGTTCGACAGTGGGTTAAGGGGGTTGCACCCCACCACTTGTGCTGCACCTTAACAGGTTTGGGTTTGGTGGTAAACCATGGGGTTTCACCAAATTTGAGCTCCAAAGGACAAGTTTAGCTCCGTAAACTTGAAAATACTCCAATATGACCAGATATATCCCTTCCAAAGGGAGTGTGGGCAAACAAAGTCCCACAAATCCCTTTTTTGGTGTGGAACCCTCATTTGAGGTATTAGGCACTCCTGCAAAGTTTTAGCATCATTGGACAAACTTTTCTATGTAGAGTTGCTCTAACTTGAATCTGGACAGAAGGGGTTTTCGGGTTATTTGGGGTCCTTATTCACCTTTGATCAAGGTGAAACTTTATGTGGACACCAAATAGGGCTTAGGGATGTTACCGGAATTTTCTACGAATTTATCGAGAATATTTCCTTTGGAAATATTTCAAAATGCCAAAACAGACAGAAATAGCTTTCATGGTTTTATTCAATAAATAGCATATAAAATGGGGTTTAAAATCCTATGTATGGAAAATATATGTCCTTCTAATCATCTCCAAGTTTAATCAGATTTTTCTAGGACAGGAAAGTATGTTTCCATGTAGGAATACCAATTTTGGCCTCAGAAATGGACATGTTACTTAATTAGGAAAATAATTACAAAAATAATTATTTTTGTGGTTTTGAAATATAAAGATAGGTTAAAATGAGATTACCAACTATGAGTAGAAGCACTGCTTCTACTCAAGCACTGCTTGCTATCAAGGGCATGTAGTGCAACTTAAGGTAGGGTTTTACCTTGATCAGAAATAAGTAAAGGTTTTTGGAAATCAGTGTTATAAAAAAAAGAATTAACGGTTTTGTCCTCACATGATCAGGCATACAAGCATACAATGTCAATCATGGCATTCACAACAATAGTGTTTGAAAAAGTTTTAACAAGCTCATAATTTCACAATACACACAAGTGATAGCAAAAACACGGTGTGACAAATAATTGAGTAAAACAGTGAAAACCTATTTTGTCTGTTTTGACCTTTTGAAATATTTCCAAAGGAAATATTCTCAATAAATTCCTAGAAAATTCCAGTGACCTCCCTAAACCATATTTGGTGCCCATATAAAATTTCACCTTGATCGAAGGTGGTTCAGGTCACCCAATAATTCCAAAACCCTTTCTGTCCAATATGAAGTTAGAGCAACTCTACATAGGAAAGTTTATCCAATGGAGCTGAATCTTTGCAGGAGTGCCTAATACCTCAAATGTGGACCCCCTGCCAAAAATGGGATTTGTGGGACTTGATTTTCCCACACTCCCTTGGGAAGGGACGGATCTGGCCATTTAGGAGTGATTTCAAGTGTACATAGCTAAAATAGTCCAATGGAGCCCAAACTTGGTGTAGCCTCATGTTTTTGCACCAAACCTAGTCCTGTTAAGTTTCATAGCCACTGGTGGGATGCAATCGCCCCAAACCACTGTTGAGCACCTTCGAACATTATGGCATAACCCCAGCTACAGCCATCCCCTTTCCCTCAAATTCCTAGATTAGGTGTCCACCATCAATGGCCAACTCCAATCAAGTGGCTCTTCTCTGGCTCTAAATAGAAAAGCCAAACACCCCAATCTAAGCTTCAGCCCATGGCTGACAGCACCTGTTTTCCACCCCTCCTTTGACTAGCTGATGCTCCCACGGGATTCAAATGGCTAGGCATCTCCAAGCAAGGGCCTAGGACATGCCAGACGCATCCAAGGCTCCCCAGAGCGCGCCAGCATGCCATGCATGCCTAGGTGGGGGCGACTCCCTCGGCATGTTCCAGCCTCCCCACGGTGTCCCTCCTCTCTCCCGACAACTCCTCTGCATCAGGAAGCCCCCAGGGCCCCTCCTTCCCCATGCTGAGAGACGGTGCAACGCGTGCCCTCGTGCACCAATTTTGGCCAAAGGAACGCCGCCATGCAGGCACGCCACTCCTCACTTCCCCCTCTCTTGAAGTGAGCTCGTGGGTCCAAAACCACGTCCTGAGACCGTGGTTTCGACACCAGCCTATCTCTGTGCCCCCCTGTGCGCCGCGGTGAAACCACCAGAGCTTCCCGTCGGGTGCACCGTCGCGGGCATATATAAGGCCACCCCTCGCTCCAGCACCCCTCACTCCACTCCACCTGCACCCCAATCACCTCCCTAGCCACCCCCTCGACCAAGCAGAGTTCCGGTGCTCGAGATTGATTGAGTCCCCTACGCCTCGGAGCTCCGATCGATCTCCGGCTACACGTCGATTCTCGCACCACTCTGCCCACCTACACACTCCCCGTGAACCGAGGAACATTTCCCCTCACTTCCCCGAGTGATTCCATGCCTGTAACCACCTTCCCCATCGTGGAACGAAACCTCTCCGTCGCGTCCACCATGTTGCTGGTTAACCAAGACAACCCCCCCGTCATCTACTCGACCACCAGGAGGTAGGCGACAACGAGCCGGACCCATTCCCGCCGTTGTTAGGGCCTGAGGACGTCGGTAGCCACGTCGGTGTGCTCCTCCTCCTCTCTGTCCAGAGGTAGGAGACCCGACTGGTGTGCCCCACCTGTCCGTGGACCATCCTCCCCTCCCTCGCGTCCCACAGCCGCTGACCGCAGGGGCCCGCGCGTCAGGTTCAAACCTGACGGCACGCGCGCCTGAGCAGGCTGACTGGCTGGCCATCGACCCAGCCCCAGGCCGAGCCAGGCCAGAACTGTTGCCCTTTTTCTTTTTATTTAAAACTCTGTTTTAAAATTTTTTTATAAAAATATTTAACTAGTGGCAATTAATGATTCTTCCACCATTATTCTTCTAAAAATGTTAATAGAACTGTTAGGCAAAATTTTAGGACAACTTATATGTTTTATAATAATTAAAAATGCTATTTGGAATAGTTTTGCTTTTGTTAAATTGATTTTAAAAAGAATCCTTTCACTAAAACCAGAGACAAGTATTTTAGCAATAACAATATGGATTTGTCAGAATTAAACAACATTTTTAAAGTAATTTTGTGATCTCTTTTTGAGTGAGCTACTTATTGCTTTTTATTTATTACGACGATAGAAACCACGCTTGACAAAGGAGTTGGACTTGAAGACCCCGAAGACCCCAGATACTTAGCTGACCAAGGCAAGCAGCCCTTGACCTTGTTTGAGCACATTCTATATTGCATGCTAAGTACAACAAATATATCCGTTGCATAGGATCATAAGTATCGGTGCATCATTGAAGTGATGTACGACCGTACGAACCTTACATGTACGACCACGTTACCCCTTTATGGGACGGGGCTTTGTTTATTACTCTAGTCGGTGCTAGCAAAGAACTACATTACTAGTGGAGGGAATGATGTGTGGTCACTCTCATGATGGGGTCGTGCCAGGTAGGACGACTATGCCATTCTGAGCACACCGTTGGTCCCCGGATGGATGATACTATCCAGGGTCGGTGCTCGTAAGACGTACATCATGTGGGCTGGGTACCAATCAAGTGGACCTCTTTCTCTAGTATCAGCAGGGGAAAGGCAATGATAGGGTACTTACCTCGGGTATGTTATATACCATGAGTCGTGGATGACACGGAAGTTTCCCGGATCTCGTGGGTCCACCGTACAACCTCTGCAGAGTGAAAAACTATTCAAATAGTCGTGTCCATGGTCAAGGATAGTTGGGTAATCCTGCTTAAACTATGTCGAGTCGTTTCCGCATAAACCAAGTGTGTTTGTGTTTAATGGTGTTAATATGAAAGGGTTTATATGACCAAGTTTGGTGACTTGGCATATCGGTTGAACCAGGAGTGCAAAGCCCATAACAGATATATTGATATCTGTAACCTGTTCTTCTAAACACCATGTAGCTTATGTTCCATATCCATGAACATGTTTATTATAGTTAAACTGTTATCCACCCAATAATGCATATTACTTGTTATTGTACCAATTGCATTGTTCATATCATGGGCTGTTTGCGAGTAGAGTCAAAGTACTCATTGGCTTTCATGTCGTTATATTGTTGACCAGATATGGAAGGACCGGAGTTTGGAGAATAGTACGTCTTCGGAGACGGCCTTGCGAACTAGGATGCTTCCCAGTCAGAATGCCTGTTGATGTACACTGATGGCATGGGCACCCGCTTAGCATTAAGATTTCCACTACTAGTTTTATCAGTGCGATTTGGCCTTATAGGCCCTACCTTGTGAACTTGACCATTCGGTCATGTGTTGTAATAATTCGGTACTTGGATGTAAGACTCTTAATATTCAGTAGATGTGTGTTCGGTGAGCATTGATCTCTGGGATCACCGAGCACGTTCATTCGGCGATCTCGACTCGTAAGTCGGGGTCCCCATAGTTCTGTACCTTCGAGGCAGGGGATTGCCACTCGTGGTTCGGCTAGGAATCGCTTCGAAGGCTCTGATCTCGTCATATGAGTCCGGGCGAGTGCCGAGAACGGCGACCTTACTCTTGCAAGTTCTCTTCGGAGCCCGAGGAGGTAGCCCCTCCTCGGCCCCCTCTAGCGCCACCCTCTTCCTTGCGTGAAGAGAATCCTTCTCTTCCTCAGCTTCTGCATCCTCCCTGTACCGCGCAAGATGCGACCCTATCCTTATTTTCACACGAGGGCCACGACAGGGATAGGAGCGCATCTCGTTGTTTTGCAATAATGGATATCGTTACAAGTACATGTACTAAAGAGTATATGGAATTGGCTTACACCGCCACAAGCTACATCAGAGTCACATCAGTACAATACATAAACATAACGAAGAAGAGCAGGGTCTGACTACGGACGAAAACAAATGAGAAGAGAACGACGTCCATCCTTGCTATCCCAGGCTGCTAGCCTGGAACCCATCCTAGATCTACGAAGAGGAAGAAGAAGAAACTCCAAATGAACAATCATCGCGCTCATGTCTTAATATCCTTACCGGTACCTCCAACTGGTGTTGTAGTAATCTATGAGCCACAGGGGACTCAGCAATCTCATTTCCAAAGGTATCAAGACTAGCAAAGCTTAATGGGTGAGGTATGGTTAAGTTGTGAGGTTGTAGTAGTGGCTAAGCATTATTTGAGGTGGCTAACTTACGAGTACAAGAATAAAATAGG
This sequence comes from Hordeum vulgare subsp. vulgare, assembly GCF_904849725.1. Taxonomy (NCBI): domain Eukaryota; kingdom Viridiplantae; phylum Streptophyta; class Magnoliopsida; order Poales; family Poaceae; genus Hordeum; species Hordeum vulgare. The sequence goes on along the minus strand of NC_058523.1, from coordinate 279,421,365 downwards.
GGGATGATCTACGCATAGCAGACGCGAACTACTGATGATAAAATGCATGATCCTGAACACCTACTTATGTCAGTCATAACCCCACCGTGTCCTCGATTGGAGAAGGAGCTCACGAAAGAGACAGTCACGGTTACTCACTCAGTTGGCATATTTTAATAAGTTAACTTCAAGTTATCTAGAATCGGATGTTAAACAAAGTTTCCATGTTGCCACATAACCGTGGGCACGACTTCCCGAAAAGATTTAACCCTGCAAGGGTGCTCCAACTTGTCCATCACAAACTACCACACGCTACAACGGAATGACCTCGATCAGGGAAAAACCCGTGATCTCCTTGGGTTCCTATTGGAAAAGCTCAACCTCGAGATAGCTCAAAGCATCCTCAGAATCCCTCGCACGAGACACGCGATAAAGGTAAAACAAGTCCAGCAAGGCTGCCAGACGTGTCGACAATCCCGATAGGAGTCTTGTATCTCGTTCTCAGGGTAGACCGGATGAGCGATGGTTACCACACCAAACGCCGAGTTTCTCCGGGTAGCGTTAATAAGCTGCTCTGTTTGGGAGCAACACCATCAACACTGCCCCCTTGTATTATGTTGAATTACGCCTCGGTTAGCGCTAACTCTCTATGTTTTTCAGTATTAACAGAATTATTATGTTGGGAAAATATAGTACCAATGTTGGGCCTTGCCAGATGAGCTTTATACCAAAACGAGAATCTAGGGGGTCCCCATAACAACCCCAAGCATGTTAGGAGTGCTCATTTATGGAACATAACACGAGTAGCCGAAACTAAGGGTGCAAAGGTGGAACAAAACACCAGGCTAGAAGGCCGAGCCTTCCACCTTTTACCAAGTATATAGGTGCATTAAATTAAATGGCATTTAATATGGTGATATAACAAGGAACCCATGTTATCACATGGAAGCAGCTGCACCTGCAACTAGCAACGCTATCACATGGTTAAGAAAGCGGTAACATAGCCAATCAGTAGTTTGCTAGGTTGTGAACAGGTTGAAGGTTTTCATGGCAATGTTGAGAGGCTGACATTTAACAAGTGGTAGGCAATGAGACAGAAACAAACAACTAGCATGGCAATGATAGTAATGGTATCTCGGGAAATGGTCATCTTGCCTGAGATCCCGCTTGGAAGAAGAATGACTCCCTGAAGCAGAAGAACCGATGTAGTCGAACGGGTCCTCACTTTCTGACACGCTTGCGGAACTCTATAGAAACGAAGCAAACAAGAAACAATCATCAACACAGATATTCACCACGGCACATGCACGACAAGATGCAATCCACATATGATGCATGATCAGTTGAATATATGAAGACATGGCATGTCAATTCACAACAATCAAACACTACACATTAAGTGAAGTTCAATATACAATGAGTTGCTTAAATCTAAAATTCTCAAATAAGGCAAGAGACAGTAGTGGTCAAGATGCACTACAACACCCTACTAATAACATCTATCATGGCAGCATGGATCACTAGGACAATAACTCACAAAATGGCATCTCACAGACAGTTTCAGACTTAGTGAAAATAACTGTTTTTGACAGTGCAGTTTTCGACCAGAAGGCATATTGGCAGTAGCAAAACTATATGCTACAGGGCACCGAATGACATGAAAATCTAAAGCCTACTAGATAATCTTAAGGAAAACAATTAACTCCATTGAACCAACCTCAAAGGAGTTGTAGATCACTAGAAAAACTCATCGCAAGACAACAACAAAATATAACAGATTCCAAACTTAGAAATATTACAGCATCTCCAAATCAACACTATTTTCTAGCATGTTGACAACCAGCAAACAACACCTAAACTTGGATTTCTATTGCAACCAAAATTCTATGGATTTTTCTAAAACTAAATGCACAGTTAAATTCTATGGATTTTTCTACCCCGAAAACATAGATAATATGTGGGGTTCGAAAAATAAACTAGCGCCAAACATATATGCGATAATATGTGCTAAACACGAAATAGCAAACTATGGATAGCTCCTACATGAAAAAAATTCAAGCAACTATCCTAAAATACATGGCAAAGGGTCCCAAACAACATGAACATTTTATGTATGTGATTTGAACAATCCGGACACACGCAAAATAGCTACGTAATAATTCCCTATTAAGACAGCACGAAGATCTAGGCATACGGCGGTTAAAACTACTTCAAACATGCATTAAAGTTGCAAAATAATGTTCTATGCAAAATACTACACAAGTTACATACATTAGTCGCTCCAAACCGATGCATGGTTTAATACGTACGGACGTTTGAAATTATAGCATTTTTCTGAAAATAACAATTCGCAGTCTAATTAGAAAATCTGCACGGGCGGAATCTGGCCTATTGGACACAACAGGCGCGCGCACAATACCAATGTGATCCTTAGGCGAAGAATAGGGCGTGGGAGGGAAGCTCACCGAGGTCTCTCGGGCCGGCTGGTGATGGGCTCGAGCTGGGACGGGGCTGAGGAGGCGGTTGGAGGAGGCCGCCCTGGGTGGCACGGCCCAAGTGCGGGAGCCGGCCCAGGAGCGCGGCGGCGCGGTCCACGACCAAAGCGGGGAGGCGCCCCACCCCTTGATCTGATCTGGATCACCGTGGGCGAGGCTGGCGATGGAGGCCGCCGGGCGGCGGCGCTCGGCAAGGACAGCGCGCGGCGGCGGTCGGAGAAACTGGCAGGCGAGGAGCGCGGCGGGGACGGCTACCGACGTGAGCTGCAGTGGCTTGAGGAGAGGCAGGGAGCGCGGGGAGGTGTAGGAGGCAGGGCGGCACGTCTGCTCGTGGGGGCGGCGCTCCGGATCTGGGAGGAGCTGTGGAGGAGGCAAGGCTGGGGGCGACGGCTTCGGAAGCTCGCCAGCGAACTCGGTCCGACGAGGAGGCAGGGGATCACGGGGATTGCGACGGGAGCTATAGGCGCTGGCGCTGACTCAGCCATGAGGGACCAGGAGCAGCGCTTGGGGCGGCTGCGGCATGCAGTTGCACGGTCGGGCCTGGGGAGGGCCGGCAATGGGCTCGGGCGGGCCCTGTCGGCGGGGAGGAGAAAGATAGGGGCGCTGGGTGGTTGGGGCGGCACGAATCCTGAGGAGGGATCATGGTAGTCGGTTTCTGGATGTGGGAATGTCCATATATAGGCAATTGGGGCTAGGGTTTGCCGCTTTCGTCAAAATTCGGAACGCAGGATCGCGATCGGACGGCTCCGGTCGTGAGCTCAGGCAAGGTTAGGTCTTACTGGTTGTGCAGAGTGGCTAGGTGGGGATAATAGGGAAATAGGGCACCCCGCAACGTGATTGTAAAACACCAAAAAAACGTCAGACGACAAACCGAGGACGGTGCCGCTACGGACGACCGTTCGGGTACCAGACGGACTCTGATTGTGACGAAAATTGGCAGGCGGCCTACCTATATGAAAATAAGACCGCACGACAAGTTTCAACCCTATCCAGGAATATTTTAAACACACTTTTAAAAACAAGATTATGACGATGTCGCGGGCGTGTGCGAGTGTGGTTAGTCTCAAAATAGGCAACGACGAGAACGGAGAGAACCGACAACTAATAACGGATGCAGTTTTGAAAACTGGCGGCAACAGGATGCTAATGCAATGTTGTTGATGCGCATGATGCGATGATAAATGCGATAGACAAACTAACCACACGACGAGAATGGAATAAAAGGGGAATCTTCTAGAGCGTCGGTCTTGGGCTGTCACACTCCCCATTGTGGGTGGAGCAGGCATGGGTGTCCTCAGACTTGGTATCTAGCGGATCCCTTGAATGGAGACCCCCTCGGGTCTCCTTCTTCTGATTGTTTGGCACCATGTACGACACCTCCACCAGCATCAGATTCAGCAGAGGAGACCAGGGTTCCTCGGGCAGGGGAGCTGGGTCGTCTATTTTCTCGGCTATGGCCTGCCACTCCTGCCGCGGTTTGAGCAGTATCCGCCACAAATTTCCATGGGTGGTATAGTAGAACTCTTGCACCGCCCAGGGGTCGCTGGACTTCTAAGACCACATCGGGTTATCCCGGCACTAATAGGGAAGGATGTGGTCATGGAGCATGACCTGGACTACGTTGGTCCACTAGATGTTTGTTGCCACCATCTACTTGATGATTTTTCGCAATAGCTTCACATCCGCAGTCAAGCGCCATTCCACGCCCTTCTTAACACATGAGGTTAGCCTCACCGGGGGTCAAGATCTGAACTCATCGGGCATAGCCCATTCTGCTTCCCGTGGCTTCGTGATATAGAACCACTCCTTCTGCCAACCCTTGAGGTGTCGACCAGGGTGCCCTCCGGCCACGCCACACGACAAACCTTGCTTATCACAGCCCCGACATAGTCGGCTTGCTGGCTGTTGACCGACTTTGGCTTGACGTTGAAGACTTTGAGCAAAAGGCTGAAGTGCGGGTGAACCCACCCGATGGCCTGACAAACGGTGATGAAGGTGGAGACGTGCATAATGGAATTTGGGGGAAGATCATGGAAGTCTAACCCGTAATAAAACATCAAACCACTCACGAAGTGGTGAAGCGGGAAGCCCAGTCCCCGAAGGAAGTGGGGGACGATCGCCACCTGCTCACAAGGACTTGGTGTAGGTACCACCTAGCCCTTTCCCGGTGCTCGGTTGGCAATGTCGGCCGCAATATAGCCATAATGCTTCTTGTCATGTATATCCCCTTTGGGGACACAGGAGATCTCCCACTTGCCCTGAGAGCCCGAGCCGGCCATTGCTGAGCTTGCAAAAAAGGATTGCTGGAAAGGGTGGGAGATGGAATGGATCTGGCCCTCGAGCTTGGAAGGCGAGGGAGTAGAGTTTCGAATGCCTATTGTGGGCTTTGGATTCTTTTCCCCTTTTAAGGGAGGTCATGAAGCCAAGGGTTTCCGCTTACTATGCCACTAGCTCCGCAACTTCCCGAAATGACCACGCTGTTGAACGTGTGTGGATTGGCCCGGGTTATTAATTTGAATCCCCTTAAATGTGGGACACTATCTCCTTTGTTGATAGATCATGCCCTGGGGAAAGTGGCCTCGATCCGTGATTCGAGTCTTTATCGTTATTTGTTATCATTACTTTTCGTCAAAATAATTGTATGATAAGGCACTATTCACCTCTGGGCCTTTAAAGCCTTCAGATTTAGTGACACCCGTTTTGAGAATGCAATGTAATTGGAGCGACTAAACCGATACCACTCGAATATAGGAGGAACTCGCCATGCAAGCCGATTAGTCTATGTGTCCAACTGTCGAAGACTGTACACATCAGTGTTGAACGCCAGTTCGAGGGCTACTGAGGGAGTTCCGTATTTAGGGGTCCTCGGGCAGTCGGGTTAACCCTTATGGGCCGACCATATGGGTGCATCATTGAAGACCGGATTACCTGACAAGTTCGTAATCAAGATGGAAAGCTCCGGAGACTAGGCGTGCACTCCACGTCAGGAGGACGAGTTTGGTCCGTCTATCCCTGACTAAGGTTGGTAATAGGTAACCCTAGGAGCCATGGTGTCTATACAAACAAGAGGTTCTTATGTGTAGAGGCACGTTATCTCATCTAGTGCTTTGCTCATACGATCTCGAGGTAGATCAACTCACAAACCATCATTGCCCATCAATATAATCAAGCAGGACGTAGGGTTTTACCTCGTCATGAGGGCACGAACCTGGGTAAAGATTGTCTCCCGTCTCTCATGCAACCTATCCCCTCCTAGGTCTGCTGGTCGGGACCCCTTACCCGAGATCTGCCAGTTTTGACACCGACACATGATGACCCAACATGCCCAAAGAATGAGGGTGGAACTTGTATTAGGAGGAGCAGAGTGTATGTGGCAAGGCTTATCGAGTAATGTGTCGAGGTCCGAACTGGTCCGTGTTTTATTCCTACTCTCTACGGGCCCACATTTATTCGGCCTCGAGAACGGTGGAGCACGCCTTCTTTGGGTTCCTCTGGCTTGCTCATTGTGAGTTGGATCCATGCACATTAGCTGCATTTGCCAAGGGATTTCCATGGCGCCATATTTGAGCACCAGGTTTGATAGCTCGGTGAAGGTTTGGAGTTGGCAAGGACAAAGGGAGGACTTGATCACTTCCTCGTCGTTGAGGCCTTCTGCCCTACCATTATTGAGGAGGAATCTAGCCCAAAAGTGGTATATTGACTCCCTGGCCATTGTTCGACCTTGTGTGAGAGTGGTAGGCCGAACCATACCGTTTTTCCCAAAGGGTGTTTGAGCTGGGTTGTTGGTGGTTTACAATTTTGAGTTCCCGCATGGTACAAATCCGATACTTCATCGACTAAGTTCCACGCTTTGGTGGGGTTTGGTACTACAAGATCAGAATTCGTGATTGTGACGAGCTCCTGCCGCGCTGGTTCTTGCACGTGTGAGTGATCGGCTCCTGGTCCTGAGTTTATCTCTAGACAGGATCCGGGGTATTTATTATCACAGGGGTCCGGATGTTCAAAAACTAGGATGTAGACTGTCCTTAACTCTGGCACCTGACACACGGAGCATTTAGACATGCACTCGACTGTAGGGACCAAATGTGTAATGCGTGGAACGTGTATTTTTGCATAATTGGGCCTAAGCCAGACTCCATCATAGATCGGAGACTGATCGCCATTATGGCCATGGACTGGATTCGATCGAGTTACTCGTGTAGTGATGGAGCCTCGGTGGAGTCCGTACTGTTCAAGTGTTCAGTATCGGACCGTAGTGCCGATCCCTTGGGATCTTTTGAGGATGCTCCGGGGACGTTTTGAACTTAGCCAAATCCGGGCATATCAACCACATCAGGCTCTAAGGCCGTACCAAGGGTCAAAGTTGGCCCTATAGGGAATCCACGATTTCCCAAGTCGAGGCATCAGAACTCGTGGGCTCCTCGAAAGGAGCTAGGAGTCTTGTTGTCACAAGATCTCCTCAAGGGTCGGTGGTGAACTCTAGGCTCCCAAATCTTACTTCTAGTCTGAGGATGAAGCTTCCCACATTGCTAAGGTGGTCGCACATGTGTTTCTTTTGGCCACAATCCGGCACGCAACCGCGTAGGTTCGTGCACAAGCTTCTACATCATTTTCTCGCCACAAGCAAATGAGCGTAAGAGCAGGGGCACGACAAACGCGGATGCACACCTAGCGTAGCCCATCTACCAAGCATGCTAACCCGACCAAGCGCTGCCTCTGCCATCAATCTCCTCGACAACAAAAATGATCCAGTGCAGGGCTAATGGCCCGTTGAGGCCTATGTCGTCTGTGGGGACGTACCAGACAATGACATGCTATGCTTCATTGCGAGGCTTGAGCACACGCTTGGCGCAGGGTGCGATAATGCCATCGAGCAACATAGTCGTCGTGTGTGACTTAAAATCACTGATGGTTCCCAATGCGCTACTGCGTGGGATTAATACCAGTGAAATTTGGATTCCAAAACTCGAAACGCGAAAGAGAGTGCCACTCATGTGGGGCCCAGTTGTCTTGCCAAATATTTACCTTTCCTATCCAAATGTAATGCATGCGTGCCATTGGTGTGACTAACTTACTATAATCTAATAATATTGCAAGTCTAATAAATTATTACTTTTGTGTGACTCAAATAAAAGAAACAAATGCCATGTCTTCTTGGTGCCATGTATTTCAGATCATTTTTTTATCTACAGTTTGAAAACATATATCAATTAATATGATATATGTTTTACGGAAGCAAGTGTAGCACATAAATATGATTTTTTCCCAGCAATTTGTGCTTCATCTTGCATGTTCTTGTGTATTAGTTTTGAATTATGGAACTTAAATTTATTGAAACTAACTTAATGTATCAAAATTCCAGTTGACCCCCGACAATTAACAATTTTTTGGATGTCGGTCCTACTCCTCTGTTGTAACGATAAAAAAACATGGCCGAATTAGGAAGCGACTAGAGGTTTGTCATGAAACAAGGCTCCATGTTCCCTCTCGGATCCATGATACTTTGTGTGATGCTCCGATTTGTGAGAGGCATGTGTCAAAGCTTATATCGAACAAGTAAATACTTTAACCACGACATCTTGGCCCGATGTCGAAATTAATGCAGATTTTCATCTAGTTCAGAGCATTTTTTTTTATTTTTTGAATTTAGAAACCTAGATTCTCAATTCTTAGGTCCTAACCGTTACTCAAGATGTTACGATTTCCTGCAAGCTTATTGCATGGGGCATCCAAATGGAAGCAAGTAGTACATAAATATGTTCTTTTCCATCTGTTTTTGCTTCATCTTGCATGTTCATGTGCTTTAGTTTTTATTTATGGCCATTAAATTTCTAGAAACTAACATAACGTACAAAATTGCCTATTACATCCTTTTTTTTAAATTTACGATGTCGGTTGTATTCGTGCATTGTAATAATGAAACAAAACTAGACCGAATGAGGTAGTGACAAACAGTTCATCATCACACAAGGCCCCACATTCCGGTTTGTGAGAGGCATGTGTCAAAGATTATCTCGAACAAGCCATTACTTTAACCACGACATCTTGTCCCCATGTGAGGAAATCATTTAGATTTTTGTGTACTTTATATAATTGTTTTAAATTATTTTAGTTTAGAAACATAGATTCTCAATGCTTGTTTCCAAATGGTTATCAAGATGTTTGGAATTCCATCAAATTTAGTGAATAGGGCTTATATATGGAAACAAGTAGTACCTAAATATGATTTTCCAACAGTTTTCGATTCATCTTGCATGTTCTTGTGTTTTAGTTTTGACTTATGGGCATCAAATTTCTATATACTAACTTAATGTATAAAAATTCCAATCGAACCTTGAAAATTTCCAAATTTTAGGTTGCAAGTAGTATTCGTGCATTGTAACAATGAGAATAGACTAGGCTGATTGATACAAGGACTTGTGGTTCGTCATCAAACAAGGGTCCATCTTACATCTTCGAATCACGAGCCTTCTTGTGATGCTCTGATTTCTGAGAGGCATGTGCCAAAGCTTATCTCGAAGAAGACAAATTTTAACCACGACATCTTGGCCACATGTCAGGAAATCATGCAGGTTTTCATGTACTTCACATCATTTTTTCAATTTAAAAACTTAGGTTCTCAATGCTTCTGTCCAAACCGTTACTCGAGATATTTGGAATTTCTTCAAATTTATTGCATGGGGCATATATACGGAAAAATTAGTTCAGAAATATGAATTTTCCAGCAGTTTTTGCTTCATCTTGCATAATCATGTGTTTAAGTTTTGAATTCCTACACGGAGTTCTACAAACTAACTTAATGTATAAAAGTGCAAATTGAAACCCGAACATTTTCAAATTTTGGAATGCTAGTCAGGCACTGTCATTGGAGGGGTCTTTTTCGTACAATTAAAACAATGTCCATTACTAGTGTAACCCAAAATTGTTTTACATCTCAATACAAAAAGTGAACTACGTACAGAGAGTTCTGTAGTGGAGCCGTCTTCGACGAAAATTCATGGATCTATTTATGGGTTACGAGGGAAGCTTCGTGGGCTTTGTCTAGCTCGGATTCCATTCACCCATGATCCCTGTTCCCCAACAAACCATTTTTGGAAAGAATGATGCAATGGGAACGTTTCGTAAGGGTTTGTGCTATCTGTCCGCGTTCTAGGAACGAAGGTACCCAGACCCGCCTCCGTGCGACCCAGGGTTGGGCCACTTCATCGACCGAAAACCACCAGGCCCGGATCCACTCAAGGTAAGGTCCTTGCGAGGCGCCAAGCCTCATGAGGAGGAACAATATCAGGACCCGCTGGGGGGCTCGTCAGGACCCCTCCGGAGCGGCGGATATTCCGAGGCAAGGCCCAGCCTTAGGACTCAAGGATGGCGTGTAGGAAGGACATGCGAGCAGCAGATAGGAGGGTGGAGCGGTTTCCCCTTTAGTGCAAAGGGGACAAGAATGTACCAGGTTCCCCAAGGCATCTTCCAAAAGTTTCCCTTCTGGTGTAACAAAGCCATCGCCGCCCGCCAGCAGGACATACGTCACCCCTTGACCCATCGCTGCATCGTTGGTAGTCACTTTGCACGCAAAGACTACCTTTGGGCAGGAGAGCATGTTCCCCTGTTCCCCTTCAAAATTGGCCATTGTGGGATCCCTTCCCGCCGAAATGATAAGGGAACAGGACCGGGGCCGCCCTATATAGAGAGGATAGGTTACTGTGTAGAGAAGGGGTGGATCGATTCATTGGCACACCGACACCACACCAAGGCCATCCAGCCTCCGGAGGCTTCCGAACATTGTACTAGTTCATCCACCAACCTCCACGAGAGGCAATCCACCAAAGCAGGAGTAGGGTGTGACGCTTCAAAGTGGACCGAACCTGGGTAAACTACCGTGTTCTGTATCTCGCCATCGAGTGAGTTGTTTGCAGTCCCCGACGAGCAGCGAGTTAGGTGAAGCGAGCCCGCGAGAGATCTTCGTACACGCACCTGAGTTCGAATCTTTAAGGTTTTGCGGAGCCCGAAATCCGACATTTGGCACGCCAGGTAGGGGTTTTGTCAAGGTCTCTCCCAGGGATCGGCTCGCTGAAGCTGGTCACACTCATGGTAGGGGGACAGCGAATCCACGCGGAGAGGCGGGCCGAACGCATGGCGCGGCCTATGCAGGCGAACCGGAACCCCCTGCGACGCTCCGCCACACCATCGGCCTATGTTCACGCTGTACGGGCTTCCAACAAGCACCGGGGGCTGCCGCCTTCACCAACCACATGATATCCCCCAGTCGCCCTGACCCTTCCACGCGTCCAAGATGCTCCACCCCCTTTCGAGTCTATGAGCACCCGACACATAAACATGTCGCGCTCTTGATGGCGCATGAGCTCACGCGAAGACACGCCGGCCGTCGTCACCGCGTCGGTGGGCACAGGCGCGCTCTTGGGCGCGACGTCACCGGCGAGGCCCAAGCTCGCCCCCATGGGAGCCACGCTCATCAGTCCGCACCGCGAGGGGCTACAATACGGGAACCGCGCGGGCGGGCCCCAGACACCCGCCCAGGCCTACCATCGTTGGGGGTCCGGCGGGAGATCCTGGTGGCATGGGGTTTGGTCTTGCTCGGGAGGCGTCGTCCAGCGTCCCCTGGCATGTTTCACAAAATGAGGAGGGAGTACCGGAGGCCCGACTACATCAACCCCTGGAGGCGCGCGCGATTCGATGATGACCACATCGACACACATTCGGGCTACGGTGGCACCAACACGTACCACCACTATGGCAAGCGGCACACGCGCGACCCCAATGGCTGCCCTCGCGCAAACAAGTATGAACAGTACCTCGGTGGTGGCTCCGCGGGGATGCCCAGCGTGGGTGTCCTCACGGGGCACACCTGCTGGAAGGGAGCTTCTTCGGGCAGACGTCTGGGTCTGGGGACTGGGGACCTCTCGCCTGGGACAGAGTGGATGCACCCTTGCACCCAGGTCGACAGACCCCAGCCTGGGAATGGAGGGTGGAGGACACGCCCATGTTCCCAAGCCAGACGACCCTAACCTCAAGGACAGGGGTGGTATATCCGCCCCTACCTCTGGGGCGTGCTACGCCTGCCTGGGGAATGAGGGTGGAACACACGCCCATGTCGCCAATGCGGGCTTCGTTCGACCACCAGCAGGTGTTCGGGTACCCGTCGTTGCCCTCAGGTTGGGCTAGCCCCACCTAGGGGCATGGCCCAGGGTACCAACGTGGGGACCTGGGGGGCCCAGCGAGACGCGTTGGGGAAACGCCCCGGTGACTCAGGAGTTACCTTCGGGGCGAGCTCTCCGGCCATCGAGCGTTGGGCGCTCCTCACACGCTCGAGGGCTCGCTCAGGGTGGACCACGCCACGCCGCTACAAGCCCGGGGACCACGAGCGGGGGACACGCGTGTGAAGCACGAGGCTCCCGAAGCATCCCCGGGACCTGCATCGACCTGTGACACCTCTGCATTGTCCTTCAATCCTTCTGGAACCTACTTCATCCCATGACACTCTCACGTAATACCGAACCGCATGTGTATATGCCCAGGGCCCCCCGAGGATGCGGAAGGGGTCCATCCCACGCCTAGTGGCAGCCCTACGCTCCGCGCTAGGGAGAAGATGAAGGCAATTAACACAGTCCACCAATGACTTCTGGAATCAGGCACCTATCACTCACGGGTAGGAACACACGCGAGGAGAAAGCGTCCTCGCGACCTCCGAGATACACCCCCACCGTGACACTCTCACGTAATAACAAGACGAGGATGTATACACCGAGGGTCCCCAGAGGACGCGGAAGGGGTCCATCCCACGCCTAGTGGAAGCCCTATGCTCCGCGCTGGGTGGGACGCGGCTGTTTTCTCGTTGTTTTCTCGCGTTTCTAGTTGCGACCCTCAAGGGCCTCCCCTTTTGTATTTTGAGCTATCAAAGGCTCAAAGATCACTTCGTGTTTTAAATAGAAAATAATGGCGGGGATTTCTTCTCTATGTTTCTCTCGCTTTACCAAACCTGAGTCCTCTTTCTCCATTTGTTTTGATTGGTGTTTCGCGGGAACCACGGGAGACCGCCGGACCTCCCGAGGCAACCACAAGGCGGTTGGAATGGGGAATCGCTCGAGCGTCAAAGGGGCCCCCTAAGGCGCACCTCAAGAGTCTTACCGGTCGCAAAGCCACTTGGCCACCCTGGTGCTGTCCAGGCACATTCGTTCGGTATCAGGGGTGTCACGCCCTGACTATGTAAGGAACGACCTTGAGCGGGTCGCACCTCACGATGGCAGGGAAATGTGCAGTACTGCTACCAGTCGACGTAGAGCGGTTTGAGGGTAAAGGGGGACTCCTGAGCAACGTGCCTCAGGAGCCATACCGGTCGCAAGGCCACTCGGCCGCCCAGGTGCCGCCCATGTCGGCACTTAGGGCGTCGGGGCTTTCCCCCATGAGGAACAACCTTGGTAACGGGTGGCGCCTCGCGGAGGCAGGGAAATCTGCGGGATCGGGACCTACGGCTAAGCCGTCAGCGACGCGACAACACGGGGCTGGCAGTGGCTACTGCCAGGAGGAAAGCATTGTGCACATCCCGTCTTTAGGGAACGCATTGAAAGGTACCCCCATATACATCGAAGTTGAGGTAAACCAAGTACATAAACCTTTCTTGAGAACAAGGAGGGCAATCAGGAGGACGCATCGTCGCCAGAGCTCATGCCACAGCCTTCGGGAGCAAGCCTTGTCACCAAGTCTTCCACATGGACCTCGACCCATTCGGCCAGGGCAGCGCGGATCGTCTCTGGCACCGGACCCAACACTACGGCGAAGTCAAAGTATGGGTCTAGGCGAAGGAGGTGGCTGAAGACGTCCGAGACCGCTTGACCCAAAAGCTCACGACCCTTCTCCTCTGCGAGCGCGCAGGCCTTTTCTGCACCCGCCTCAGGGCATTCCACGACACGGAGGAAGAAGCCCAAATACCCAGCATCGTCGGGGACCAGGGGCTCGAGACACCCTCGCCACAGATGTCGCTCAAAGCCCGAGAGGCTCTCCTCTCGAGGGATTGGAACATCTGGGAGCGTTCAAACTAGAGGCCCTGAGCATGGATCGCCTCTTTGGAGGCCTCCCCAGCCAGGGAAGCGGTGCCTCTCACCTGATTGTAAAGAAGCGACAGCTTACCTTCCGCAGTAGCCTGGGCGTCCAATGCGACTTGCCAATGTTTCACTTCCTGATCCAACCTTTTCCAGAGGGCATCGACCTGGTTTTTCAGGTGCCCATGGCGCTCGCGGAAGCGGGTCTCCTGGAGCCACAGCTTCGCACGATGGTCAAGAAGAAGGGAACGTTGAGCCTTCTCCACCTCCGTGTCGATGTCCTCCTGAAGCTTCGCCTCGCGACAGGCAAGGGATTCCTCAGCAAGGGACACCTGGCGCTCCCTCACCTCCATCCGCTCCTGCTCCAGGCTTTGCTCCACCTCTACAAGCACCAGCGAATCGGCGAACGCCCAAGAGCCCTGGACAGCCTACCCTTCAAGATCGGCATTGAGGGCGCAAAGCTCCCTGTGGTGATCCTCGGAAACCATTCACCGATAATCAGCCTCCTGAGCCTCGGAGAGGGCACGCTCGCGGGCTTCCACCGTCGCGGAAAGGGACTCCTCTACCTCCGTGCAGGAGCGCTCAAGCTGTAGACGACTGATGTTCACAGCGACTTCAAGCTGGTGATAACCCACAAGTATAGGGGATCACAACAGTTTTCGAGGGTAGAGTATTCAACCCAAATTTATTGATTCGACTAAAGGGGAAGCAAAAGAATATTCTCAAGTATTAGCAGTTGAGTTGTCAATTGAACCACACCTGAAAGATTTAGTGTCTGCAGCAAAGTATTAGTAGCAAGGTAGTATGATAGCAGCAGTAGCAACAATAACCAGTAGCAACAAACTGACAGAAGTAGCAACAGAGTAACAGTAACAACAGCAACAGTAGCAGCAGTGACCGCAGTAAGGACCAGTAGGAAAAAACTCGTACGCATTGGATCGGTGATGGATGATTATGCCGTATGTGATTCATCATGTAACAGCTATAACACGGAGAGATATGTAACTAGCTCTCGTTCGTCAATCTAATGTAGGCATGTATTCCGTATGTAGTCATACGTGCTTAGGGAAAAGAACTGGCATGACATCTATTGTCCATCCCTCCCGTGGAAACTACGGGATATTAAGGTTCGCCTTTAACTAGAGAAACGGACCAACGCATTAACACTTGGTGAATACATGAACTCCTCATACTATGGTCATGTCTGGGAGTGGTTCCGGCTATTATCACTCCAGGGTTGCTGGGTGATAACACATAGTAGGTGACTACAATTTGCAAGATAGGATCTAAAACACACATATATTGGCGACAACATAATAGGTTCAGATCTGAAATCATGGCACTCGGGCCCTAGTGACAAGCATTAAGCATGGCAAAGTAGTAGCAACACCAATCTCAGAACATAGTGGATACTAGGGATCAATCCCCGTCAAAAGTAACTCAATTACATGATAGGTCCCATCCAACTCATCACCGTCCAGCAAGCCTACGATGAGATTACTCATGAACGGTGAAGAGAATCATGGAATTGGCGATGAAGGAAGGTTGATGATTACGATGGCGGCGATTTCCCCTCTCTGGAGCCCAGAACAGACTCCAGATCTGTCCTCCAGATGAAGAACAGGAGGTGGTGGCGCCTCCGTATCGTAAAACGCGATGAATCCTTCTCCTTGATTTTTTTCCGGATGAAACGGACTATATAGAGCTGGATTGAGAGGCGGTGGAGCTTTGTGGGATCCACAAGCCTCCCAGGCGCGGCCAGGGGGGGCCCACGCCTGGTGGGCTTGTGGGCTCACGGCTCCACTCCCTCCGCTGATTCTTGCGCTAGTATTTTTCATAAATCCTAGAAAAATTCTGCGTGAATTTTCAGGTCATTCTGAGAACTTTTATTTCTGCGCAAAAAACAACACCATGGCAATTCTGCTGAAAACAACGTTAGTCCGGGTTAGTTCCATTCAAATCATGCAAATTAGAGTCCAAAACAACGGCAAAAGAGTTCGGAAAAGTAGATACGACGGAGACATATAATCTCCCCCAAGCTTAAAGCCTTGCTTCTCCTCAAGAAATTCAGTTGACAAACTGAAAGAGACAAAAGAAAAAGTTTGATGAACTCTATTTGATCTTGTTGTTGCAACTATGTCTAACTCATAACAAGAATTTCAGCAAGATCACAGGCAAACCACATAAGCAAATGACATCAAGGTCTCACGGTAAACTCATATCAATGACATAATCAACTAGCGAGCAAATAATAATATGTCTCAAATGTCAACACTTCAATCAAAACATCATGAAGCAGTATGAACAGACGGTATCTCGCTAGCTCATTCTGAGACCGCAAAACATAAATGCAGAGCCCCTTCGAAGACTAAGGGCTGACTAAACATTGTAATTCTTGGAAAAGAAGATCCAGTCACAGTCATACTCAACACAGTTAAAAGCAAAGCATAAAAACGACAGAGGTGCTCTCTAATTGGTGCTTTTATAAGAGGAGGATGACTCAATAGGAACATAAATAGACAGACCCTTTGCACAGGGAAGCATTGATTTGCACAGGTGCCAGAGCTCAAGCTTTGAAAACAGAGATAATAATTTTGGGTGGCATGCTTCCAATTTCAACACAGTGACTAAGAGTTCTCATCATCTTCCACGCTATACATGCTATAGGCGGTTCCCAAACAGAAAAGTAAAGTTTTGACTCACCTACCACCGATCAATCACACTCCACGACTAGCCGAATACTCGGGTGCCGTCCATACCAACATCAATCCCGGGGGAGTTTTGTTTGTAATTATCTTTTCGATTTGAGCATGGAACTGGGAATTCCAATTACCGGCCCCTTTCTCTTGAATGATAGTGAATCAACACGAGGATGACACGCCTTGCATGACAGATACTGATAGCCCCCTATCACCACATGAGTGGTTCGGGCCTCATATGGAACAGACTATTCATTGAAGGTTTAGAGAGTGGCACATGCAAATTTACTTCGAACGGCAGGTA